>NC_083620.1:4085000-5285000 GCF_963584025.1 Labrus mixtus
TCTGCTGTTCCTTCTTTTATGCTTTATCAGCCGAGCCTCCGGGTGGTGCTGAGGTGAGGGAGGGAACACAAGAATTAAAGAGAAATTGCTGTGTCTTTCTTCTCTTCCTCGGCCAGTCCCTCCCTGGAGTTCACTGCTTTCATGTGATTGTTGTGCCCTTAAACATCTGATTTTTGCAGCAGCTTTGAAAAGAAAGTTGAAATGTTTTGATGAACAAGGAGTGAGGGAATTTTCAAAATAGAAGCAGCAGTTTTTAGTGTTCAAAGTAGCCGTACAAAAAAAGTCTCAAAGCAACAATCTGTAACCTTTCCACCACTGTAGTTTTTAAAGGGGATCCAAAAGCATGATAACTTTCGACGAGGAGAATGGCGTCACTCGGCACTATGTAACTTTGGCAGCTCGAGAGGTGTGTATACGACTTTAAGGCACTAGTTCACACATAGCAGCCAGTTAGCCCGTCTCTGTACCATTTGAAACAATGATGCTGAGAAACAGAAGATGACGGATGAAGCGAAGAAGAGAAAAAAAAAGAGAGAATGACAGAAGAAGAAGCAGAGTGTACATCCCTGCAGACATTATTCATTACATAATAAATCCATCTTACACCAAAAAGTTTTCTACTTTCTTGTCGCTCTTCAAATCAGCTTCATGATATTGAACCCTTACAAACCTGTCTCAACAAGCATGCAGTAAATTAGCCTCTCCAATGTAGCCATTTAGCCACAGCCTGTAGACAGGATGGTAACAGTTGAATACAAACACATCAGTGTTTCCCACACATAGGCGATACCTGGGCAGGCCAACTAGATATATCTATGGTTATATAATTTATACATCCTGCACAGAGCCTCCTGTAAAGGCGCCGATTGAGCTGCAATTCTTATGTCAAACCTCAAAGCTTCTCATACCTTCGTTTCAATATTTCCTTGCAGCTGCTTCTTGCTGCTCATGCTGTCTTTTTTTAGGATGTTTGTGATACTTCTACTCATCATCAATAAGCCTCCTCCTACACTGATCACCTGATGTGATAACAGAATTAGAAGTGAAACATTTCACTACTTAATCTTATTTCAGCGTCTTTAGCGAACTGCTAATCATCATTTCAAAGGTCAAGTATTATACTCCTTTTCAACAAGTTTAAATAAGAGGTCCCCACATCATGTCTTTAAAGTTTCTTGCTCCACTCTGATTCTGTATTTCATCAAGCCTACTCCTCTAAATATTGAAATGCTCATTTTGAATCCACTTAGATGCTAAGAGACTAGGACACACGTTTGTAATGTATGTTTGTAGTGTGGATGTTTTTTTGTTTTTTTCAGCCTTAGCTACTTGAATGTGAATCTTTATTCCAAATTTATTTTCTCATTTTTTGTTGTGTTTTTGTAAAGAGGAATCACTAAACCCTCTACTGAAAGGAGTCTATATGAGCATCCTCCTACACAAACTGTGTGTGTGTGTGTGTGTGTGTGTGTGTGTGTGTGTGTGTGTGTGTGTGTGTGTGTGTGTGTGTGTGTGTGTGTGTGTGTGTGTGTGTGTGTGTGTGTGTGTGTGTGTGTGTGTGTGTGTGTGTGTGTGTGTGTGTGTGTGTGTGTGTGTGTGTGTGTGTGGACTCACCGCGCTGAGTGAGCACTGGGGAACCAACGCTTCCTCTGACTTGTGATCCGTGCTGTTCTGCTCACGCGCTCTGTGAACCAAACTGTGGGTTACTCAATGTTGGAGCTCTCAGTTCCTGATTGAGACATGAATGTAGAGATCCACTGTGACCTTTAGACTGAAACGGAAAAAAATAAACATTTAAATATTCTCTTTACATCATCATCCAGATTGTTAATGTTTAATTGGAGAACAGGAGTCATTTTGTTGTTATCATAAGTCAGCCTGAGTGAATGATTTGGTTGTCATAGATCAGTGGTTCTCAAACTTTTTAGACTGCGTACCACCTCTGAAAATATTTGGCTCTCCAAGTACCACCATTATGGTAGACATTAAAATACACTGTAGGCCTATTTCTACACACATTTCACACAAGAGGCAAATTCATTCATAAAAAGAATATTATTTATTATTGACTGCTGGCAGCCACACTGTAGGCCTACTAAGGGCTAGTGCTAAAACAACAACCTGTTTGGAAATATTTAGTCTCCAGTGTTTCCCACACAAACACGATACCTGGGCCCAAGTATATTTCCGACCTGTTCTCATTTAATTTTTCATTTATTCATAAAATTGCTGCATGCCTGAGAGAGCGCGTGAGAGTGCAGGTGTGCGCTCCGCAGGCTCGGTGCAAACAGAGCCGCTTTATTATAAATCTCTGCATTCTACATAGCAAAACTGCCTTTTTTTAAAAAATCCCTCTCGACTCCTACGGAGTGTTAAGACAGCAAAAGAGAGCAGAATCACATCAGATTCAGAGCTACGGAGAGAGAGATAGAGGGGGAGCGATAAGGTCCACTGTCCGTACATGCATCAAAACTGAAGCTTCTCCTGGCTCTGTTTTAAAAATGTAGATGTACAGCTGCTTGCTGCAGATTGTGTGCTGAACTCCAATAAATAACAGAATATATGTTGATGTAGGTCTACATTAACAGAATATAATATATCTACACGTACCATAGTTTGAGAACCACTGTCATAGAGTATAGTGTTGTAGATCATTTTACAGATCGTCAAAAAAAAAAAAAGATATTTATATTCTAACTGTCCTCCTCCTCAAATAGCAATGACTCAAAAGCGGCCCGCTTGGAGGACCACAGCCTCCATACATGGGGAGCGTGCACTAACCACGGTGCCACCAGCGTCCTCAAACTGAACATTTTAACAGCAATACTTTTTAAAATTATCTCCATGATTCTTCAAAATGTGCCACATCCTCAATAGTCTTCACTGTAAACACATTGATACATTTAAAATAATAATAAAACATCAGGTAATAAACCTGAACTCTCTTTTTATTTAGAAAATGCTTTTAAAAATGTGAGATCAACAGACTGTAATATGAAAAGCTGCATCGTTTCAGTAACAGTATCTGAACATCAACTTCACAAACACTGAATATATATCTGTTAATAACATGTTTACTGTAATCTACAGAATCTTTTTTTCTCGTGTGAGCTTTAACAATGTACACTGTAGAACACACACACAAACACACTGTTCATTAAGCGGATGTGTGTGTCACTGGATGTTGATGGTGTGTGAGATCAGTGAGAGGATGTTTTCACACATACACAAAACATCTGAATGCTTCCTGAAATTTTCAGGGTGAGCTGCATGTGTGAACGCAAACATACATGTTTTTTTAGTTGTTTTTTTTTTGGGGGGGGGGGTGGGGTAGGGTTAGGTGCTGGTCAGGCCTGAACCAAACTGTGAAAAACTTTTGAAAAAATATCTTTCAAAAGACTGAATTGTCATATTCATAATGCAATCTCCATGGCAACTACATAATGTCTTTCTTTTCACTGAGACGCTGCAGTACATTTATTTTACACTATGATGAGACATTTTCCACCGACCTGCAGGTCATATAGGGCATCCGTACAAAGAATTAAATTAATGACATCAACAAACGTTAAGATACTGAAGTGAATAAAAACTCCTTTTACTCTGATGTGAACAGAGACTGAAAGTACACTCACATCTTCTGAAAGGAAGTCATTTTCATTTGACATTATTTTGTTTTTCAGTCCAAGTTGCTGAATTTCTGTTGCGATATTCACTCCAGCCGGGAAAACTCTGAATAATTCACCAGATTTATTTTTCCACAGCGTTGTTAGTACCTGACTCCTGAGGTGCTTCTGTTCAGTCCAGTCAACAACTTTTTCACATTCTTCTTCTTTTCCTTTAAAGCCGTCACTGTAGCTGTTTCACACTTTCTGAAAAGGTGCATAAACAGCGCTCCTTTTATCCCCTAGAAATCTCCTGAGGATGCAAACTAACTTACTGAAAACTGAATCAGTGCTCCTCCACTCTGTCAGAGAATTCACTTTGCTGTATTTACACACAGCAGCTGCACACACTTTAAGATACGGATGAGTCACTGACTGTTTCATCATTTTTTAATTATGATTATTTCTTTTTCTGCTCTCTCACAGACTGAAAGCTCTGGTGTCGACAGGAGGTCGCAGCGTGCAGGCAGCGTGTGACTGGTGAGTGAAAACTTCAAATGTGTAAAGAAAATGAGGGTTATACTGCCCCCTGTTGTAGAAAAGTGATCAAATAAAGCTCTTTTACAGTCAGTAGATTGTGTGTTGTTAGAATCCAGAAAACATATTTTAATTAATTTACCTTATTTATTCAAAGAAAGCTTCTCTCGTTTTTCTTTTAATTGGAATATTAATCGATCTTTAAAGGTCACATATAATCCTCCTTTTCAACCATTTAAATAAGTCTCAGAGCTCCTCAAAACATGTCTGTGAAGTTTCTTGTTCTAAATCCACTCTGATCCTGTATTTGATCATGTCTATAAACCCCTCTATTTCAGCCCTGGTCAGAACAGGCTGTTTCTGTGTCTGTACCTTTAAATATGTAAATGAGCTGTGTCTGACCACGCCCCTCTCTGGAAGGGGGCCTCTTGGGTGGCTAGGGCTTTCTCGCACCATGCCCTCTTGTTTATGTTGAGACTCAGAGGGCGGAACAAACACCTAGCTGTGGGAGTGTCACCCACCAGGGGGAGGGGTTACTGCCCTTTGTGATGTCATGAAGGGAAAATCTCTAAACGGACTGTTTGAGCACACATTTTCTTGAAAGTGCAGCAGGCAAAAGGAAACCATAATAAAGTGTATTTTGCATAAAATGTGACCTTTAAATGTATTCTTTATCTACTGGTTAAGACCTATTAAGTTGCAATCTCTCCTCTGCAGAGAACTTTACGCCTTTTTTGAGTCACAAATGTTTTCACAGAATGTCCCGTGAGCTGTGGAACATAATCAGAAATAATGAAAAAGTCATCATGTTCAGACTCCTCACAGCACGATTCTCTCCTGTCCACCTCTGTCCCTCTGCAGGTTGTTTTCCCACGTGGACGATCCGTTCCTGGACGATCCTCTGCCCCGAGAGTTCGTCCTCTACCTGCGACCCAGCGGACCCCTTCAGAACCAGCTCTCCCACTTCTGGCAGCAGAGCCGGGTCACGTGCGGCAAAAACAAAGCCCACAACATCTTCCCCCACATAACCCTCTGCCAGTTCTTCATGGTGAGTGCAGAGCTGAACAGCTGACGTCTTCGATTAATTAACACCTCGATGGTTAAAGGGCAGAGTCAATACCATAAATGTGATGAAGAACATTTTCTTATCAAAGCGATCTTATCTGGTTTGTTTGGTTTTTTTAGACAAATATGAGATTCTTACATTTTCATTTTACATTTTTAAAACTTTGTGGAATTTTATGAAATTTTTCTGAAAATTATTCCGGAAAACTTTCAGGAATTTCAATAGAAGTGTCCAGGATTTCTTGATGGAAACCTTTAAGAATGTTCAATGAAAACTTTCAGAAACCTTGGGGAATTTTTAAGGGAGAATGAGAAGACATCCTTTATTAATCCCATAAGGGAAATTCAGTGTTTCACTCCGTTGTTGAGACATGCCACACAAACACACACGCATGTGTGGATATACACATACATGCACTAATAGGATTCTTTGGACATGCACTAAAGGAGAGCTGAAAGAGAACTTTCATGGAAACTTAAGAGTTTTCAGAAAATCTTGGAAATTTTCATTGCAATTACCAAACTTTATTTACTTATAAGTCGATTAGGCTTTGAGTTATAAGACAGCATTACGTTTGTGTAAAGTACTTAATGTGGTGATTTTAAGTGTTATACAACAGAAGACCATCACAGCATTCATAGCTAATCTATTTTGCAATGGCTGTCCCAAGATGGGCCTTTAAATTAAATCATAAAAAAACAATTAAAAACCAAAAACAGATAAAAAAAAAATAAAACAGCAAAAACCAGAAGCTAAAATACAACAAGACAGTTTCAAAATAAAAGAGTAAGAGTTACAGTGCAGTGCAGTGTTAAATAGTTAAAGGTATTGAGATAACTTCTTTAAATAAAGGCAACTGTAAACAGGTGAGTCTTCAACCTTGATTTAAATTAAGCAGAAATCTCTGCTCATGGATGCTGTGGGCGTGTCCGTTGTATGTGACAAGCCCCGCCCATTTGCAGTACAGATACGCCCCCGCCAAATGTCAAATTGTCTTGAAAAACCGAAAATACAAGAATCCAGAAGGCATAGCTACCGTGCCAAACTGTAGACTGTAATGTTGAAACTTGTAGATCGAGCGAGAAAACAAAAGACGATAAAGCGATTAGTGCCTTTTTTATCTTAGAGGGATTATGCTATGACCCCCCCCCCGTCTACATCCATAATTCAGTCAAACATAGTGCTCTGTTTTAACATCTTTACAGCTACTTATTTCCAACAGATTTTGTCTGTTTAGAAACTTATTTCTGATTTTGCTTTTCACAGACTTTAAAGTAGTGGAATATATATTTAACTCTACTCTTTATTCCCTCGTCTCACTCAGTGTGCAGACCACAAAGTAGAAGCCTTATGCGAAGCCCTCCAGGCCGCCGTCCAGCAGTGGCGGGGTCGATTTCCAAGCCCTCTACCTCTGGAGCTCTACACGTCCTCCAACTTCATCGGCCTGTTCGTGGAGGAGCAGGTGGCCGACGTCCTCAAGCAGTTTGCCGCCGACTTTGCCACAGAAGCCGTCAGGAAGGCAGGTGGGCAGCACGCTGCAGTTATTCACTGTGTAATGTTTGGTGTACCAAGCAGCGGCTAGGAAAAAGACGGGTCGGGATGAAGGTCATGTTTGGTTATTACGGTGTCACTCAAATCCTTTTTTAAACACATGAGACTAACTGCCAAACAGTGTTTCATGCTGCTAAGAGCCAAATCCGATTAGAGCCGTGCTGTTAGCGCTAATGCTCTGCCACATTTCTGTTTCATGGTAGAGAGGCAGATTTGACTTTTCTCTGATGCTTTCATGCTGTTTTTTTTCCCTTCTGTAACTTCCTTATCATGTGCAGTTAACAAAAGTTGACTTTCATTTGATTTAATCGTTGGTATGGGGTGTGATATGCTGTACTTTGCAAATCTAAAAAAAAAAATCATCCTTCTCTGCCAGAAGTCCATGTGGAGCCTCACAAGAAGCAGCTCCATGTAACCCTGGCCTACAACTTCCCCACCAATCACCTCCCATCTCTGGAGAAACTGGCCAAGGGCATCGAGGTCAAGCTGGGCTGTGATTGGCTGGCGGTTCTTTTCTCCCGGGACATTCGTTTTGCAAACCATGAGGTATCTAAGATTCAAAACTAATCATGCTTCTCAGCTTTTGGATACTTACACCTGTGTAAACTGTCAGACAGTGTTTGAAATCACCATGGCAACAGCAGACATCCCTGTTTGTCTCCCCCATCTTATCATCATAGATATGAAGAAGAGAAACATTATGTGTATTTCTCTTGTTGACCAATCGTTTGGACCGCTCCAGTGAAACCCCCCCCCCCCCCCCCCTCCCTGTTGTGTCTCTGCAGACCTTGCGTGTGATGTACCCCTACATACCTCAGAACGAGGACGAGCTGGAGCTGGTTCCGGGCGATTTTGTCTTCATGTCTCCGATGGATCAGGGCAGCACCAGTGAGGGCTGGGTGAACGGGACCTCGCTGGCATCGGGACTGTCCGGTCTGCTGCCCGAGAACTACGTCAGCTTGGCCGATGAGTCCGACACCTGGGTCTTCCACGGGTGAGCAGAGCACCTCACACAGATATAAAAGGTGCTGTCACCTACCTAAACAAAACAAACAGATTAAAGAATACAGGTCAAACACCAGAAGCCTGTACTGCGGAACGAGTGCAACGAACTCAGGGTATGTTTGGGTTATCTCACTGTTAAATATGAAAGACAGACTAAGGGGGGTGGGGTCTATATTGCCCACCCTGGAAAGCCATAGCAAGCTGCTTAGCTAACCTGGCAGCATCTTCACATCACAGGCATCAGTTGAAAGCACAACTCTATTTCCAATTGTCAATAATAAACGATAAACCCCTACTTTTAGCTCTAACTATCACCAAGAAAACAATACTGCTAAACTGTAGAAGTAGGAAAAAGATCAGCACATCACAATGGTTAGACCTCCTTACACAACAGATATCAATGGAACAACAATCAGCCACACTCAAAAACCACCTCACAGAATTCAACAAAATACACTCCACAATTCTCACCACCATTTTGATGCAGGTGAGTTGATGCCACAGCATCGTGCAAACGAGGAGGAGAAAGGAAATCAGCACAACAATTTTCATATAATTTACAAACAGTCTGTATTCAGCAATCATCATGTTAGCACCATACAAAGTGAAAAACAAAACAAAAACAAACAAATAACACCAAAAATCGTCACCATGTGTACAACCTATCCCACCAGTTTTATTTGACATCATTTTGTTACTAAACTGTCCCCATGTTTTTCTTTGTCCTGTTTGCTCATTTACTTTGTATGTCCCTCTTTCTAATTCATTCATTTTATTTACTGACCCTTTTCCTTTTGTTTTGTTTGTTTGTTTGTTTTTGTCTAAATCTGCTCGCAAAACTGTACCATACCACAGTTCCCCTCTTGTTTGTATCTCTCTTTTTTTTATTGTGTGAGCGTGTGTATGCACGTTTTGGTGAATGAAAGTTTTTTTAAAAAAAAGAATAATAATAATAATAAACGATTAAATCTATGACGAGAGTGTCCCTGACTGAAGCGTGTCCTCCTCAGCTCCCACTCCTTCTTCAGCTGTGGACCCAGTGACAGGACCAGCAAGGACAGAGGGATGTTTGATGGGCTTCTGGACGGCCGGCGCCCTGACAACACGAGTCCCGGAGACACTCCCACCCTCAGTCTCATCTGTCATCCCATGCAGGTACTTCTGCGATTGTAACACATTCAAGTTCTGCAATCAGCTGTGCACATCTTCACAAAGTCAATGACAGTACCTTTTATCACCAGCAGGTTCTGCGGATCACCGGGAGTCACTCTCGGCAGCCCAAGAGGACGCTTTTTGTCTGTCGGCACGGCGAGAGGATGGACGTGGTCTTTGGTAAACACTGGCTGTCCCTCTGCTCCGACAGTAAAGGTGAGACATGCTCGAGCAACTTTAGGAGGATACTGTGTTTAAAACAATAAAATCTCAGTCAATTCAAATCTTTTATGTTATAGAATAATACTTAGATTGAAGGATGAGAGTAACCGCAACTACTGTATGAATACACACACCTTAAACTCCACACACCCCGGCAGGAAGGTGACACATATTTACTCGAATCATAACAAGGTTCAAAAGTTCTTAAATGCTGAATATTTGTTTCTGTGCCCCACTTTTTAGTACAAAGCAGCAAACATGTGTTTTTGTTGTCCTGCAGGTAGATATGTCCGTTCCAATCTGAACATGCCGTCCAGTTTGCCGCTGTGGGGCGGACAGAGAGATTATGACATGGACGCTCCCATCACTGTGTTTGGATCCACGCAGGCCCGACTAGTAGGTACGTCATCAGTATGGATCTGAATCACTCCTGTTTGCATGTAATATATAAATACATATCTATATATGCTCCCACATCCATCAGGCTCATGAACAAATGATCTATTTCTTATTTATTTTTAACACCACTCTTTTAACCGCTTATAACAATGACCTATTTATCATGCTCTTAATAGAGCCACTTGTATGTGTGTGTTTCTGTTGTTGTTTTTGTGTCTAGCTGTATGCGCACTGATGCTCTTTTACACAAATGAAGTTCCTAACGGATAAATAAAGTTATTTGAATTTGAATATATACTGTATGTATTTAAACCTGTAATCAACATGTGTTTTTCCAGGAGAGGCCCTGCTAGAGAGTAACACAGTGATAGACTTTGTGTACTGCTCTCCCTCCCTGCGGTGTGTTCAGACGGCACAAAACATCCTGAAAGGTACGAAGAAGAAGAAGAAGATTTCACTGATGTTTGATTTTCCAACATTTAATCTCTCCTCTTTAAGTTTTACCAGTCAGTTCTGAAATGTAGAAAATGAAGCTCCTGGGGGAAAATGTTGTGAGCTGGGGATGTGATGGAGGTCATAGATTTACCAATTTGTTTATAAAACTTTGAACATCTGAGCTGTAATAAGTTGTGTTTGTGGACACAGGCCTGCAGCAGGACGGTAAGCTGAAGGTGCGAGTGGAACCGGGGCTTTTTGAATGGACCAAGTGGGTTTCTGGGAACTCGCTACCTGCATGGATACCTCCCGCTGACCTGGCTGCAGCGCACTTTAGTGTGGACACGTCATACAGGTATGCAAAAACACTCTTCATAAAATGAAATTCTTTCAACTATAATCAGGGCCAATCGTAGAAATGCAGGAGTCATCCTCAAATTGTCCCAATGAGGTTTGCTTTTATCTTAAAGATTGTTAGGAGTTATGTGAATGTTTTTTAGATTTAATGTGTTTAGTTAAGTATAAAAGTCCTAGCACACTTTGTGCAGGGAAGTGGCTGCTTGCCATACACAATGAATAGATCTGTTTCTGACATTTAGAGGATATTTCAGACACCATGCTCCATGTTCACTGATGGAGTCCAGAGGTAAGCTAATGCAGGAGAGACAGATAGCAGCTGCGGTAGGACAGCTAACAGGTGCTAACTAGCATTAGACATTTACCAAATTTTTTAGAGATTTCAAGTTATCTTCATACACCCTGCTGTATCTTCCATATCATATTATTTAACTGGGGCTTTAGTTTAGAAAATAATCAAATCAAATGAAAACAAATCAAAGTCTTCTCGCAGGGCGTTTTCAATTGTTTTTACTAATTGGACGGAGTCAAGCTACAAGAGATTTTATCTAATTGAGTTACAGTAACTAAGGAGGGCGGGGCTTGACAAAAGGTCAATTGTCCAACAAAATTTCTCGACAGAAATGTTGCATTCATTTTTTAGGGCTTGTGTCCAATAACGCTATTTTTGCCCTGGCAGCTTCTTTCAATACAAAACCAATTCAGTTCATCGTTTCAGCATTGTTTATATTTTTTCATGTTTTGTAGATGTCGGTCACTGACATGACCGTCTCCATCCAAATTGCTGTCACAGAAAAAACAAACACAGTTTATTCAAAGTCCTGGCTGGTGTTTATGTCCACACAGACCTGTAATCCCAGTCAGTAAGCTCACTGTGTCAGAGCCCTATGAGACCTACATGAGCCGCAGCTACCAAGTGACCAAAGACATCCTGTCAGACTGCAAAAACACGGGTAAGAAACTGAGCGCAGAGCTCCCCGAGCATCTGCAGGAGCTTTGTGAGACCTGTGTAGGCAAACTTTTAACTCTTTGTTTTTACTTGCTGGTGTGTTTGCTCTGTGCTGATGTTGCATCCTGCCGGGGGTTCTCGCTCTCTGCGTAGGAAACAATGTGCTGATTGTAGCCCACGCGTCTTCCTTGGAGGCCTGCACACGCCAGCTGCAGGGACACAGCCCACAGAACCCCAAGGACTTCATCCAAGTAGTTCGAAAGGTCTGTTCACTGCCTCTCCTTTTCTAAATATAGTCCGTCTGACTTTTGTTTCTCTTTTGTCAGTCTCTTATTATGTTATCCATCCGCAGTTATGTCCATCTGGTTGTAGTTCCTCTCCACATGCCCACTGTGGCAAGAGAGAGAGTAACGCAGGACATTTAGACAAAGATAAGCAAGCAAGCAGAGAATCATGTAAATAAAGCTGTGAAAGAAAGAAGAAATCAAAGAAATCAAAGTTATTGTCTGATTTTTTAAATATCTGTTCTAAAGAACAAATAAAATATGTCTGCAGCTCCGCACAAATGTTCAAGGTGCTAGTTTTTGTAAATATCAGCTGCACGCTGCGTCCAGTCACACCTGCAGCTAAAAAGAGACAACACAGACAGGCAGTTCAAATTCAAGGTCAGAAGACACCAATGTTATGCAAAGTCCTTCTGGCGTCTCATTAAGGTGAACAAGTTATGTTAGTGACCAACACAGGAGACAGGCGCTGATGTTACCTGATCAATATGTTTCTATTCAGTCCTGCACACTGACTGACACAAACACAACAACATGATGAGAAGATCTGAAAATACAGACAGAGACCAGAGTGTGTGCAGATACAGACCCCCACCACACACTTCAACTGGATTATTAGTCATCACTGAGAGAGAATATTTAAAAATGGGTCAATATTTTTGGAATGATATCCTTGAATATTCCTCCTCCAGATAAATCAGTCACTCAAATCACATCTGGGTTCCTTAAAGAATTGGTCATTGGTCATTGGACCTGACTGTGAAGCAAGCTATGTGCACATCTGGGTTCCTTAAAGAATCCAGATGTGCACATAGCTTGCTTCACAGTCAGGACCAATCAGATCATTTGATCACAAAGGTCTGTAAGATGATCAGAAAAGAGGGGGAGAGGGGGGTAGAGAGACCGACAAACACCTTTTGTTTCCCAAATGATTTTTTTCTTTTTTTCTGCCAGTTCTTCCTGCATTTTGTGAATGCAGCTGTTTTTTTTATTTTATTCTGAATTGTGTGTTTTATTTCTTCAATTTTTTCAAATATCATAGTTTGCTCACAGTTTGTGAAGTATGATGATCTACTGACGGCAGACTTGTTCATGATTGTGTTAAATGAAGCTAACTCCGCCCCTTTTATGGGGCACACTCACAGAAACTCTTGGTCGATTCATCAGGTCGATAACCAGCTCATGTGACCGTTTAACTTGATCTCTTGTCAGGGTGTATCTCACTAAGTGTAGCGAGATAACCCAAATATAACCATGTTATGTTGAACTCATCGTATAGTACAGGCCCTGGTCTGGAACTTATTCTTTTTTTGTGCTAGGCTGTAAAATACAGGGCATGTTTCCTGCCAGCCTCTGGTGGACACACACTGGATTCCTTTAACACTGAATTCTGTTTGTGATCCTCAGATCCCGTACCTAGGCTTCTGCTCCTGTGAGGAGCAGGGAGACACGGGGGTGTGGCAGTTAGTGGACCCTCCCATCCTCCCCCTCACACATGGACCTAACCACAGCTTTGACTGGAGAGAGACACTTCTGCAAGAATGACACCCGCCTGGTCCGCCCAGCCTGAATAACTGTACTCTCACAGAGACAAGTTTTTGGACCACTGGATCCTCTCTGAGAGACTTCCTGTCTGAGGACGAGGAGCGGAGACTCAGCCAACAGATCGAATCCCTGATACCGAGGCTGGTTTCCAACATTCAGCAAAATGTTCTCACTCAAATTTTATTACAATCTTTTTTTGTTCCAGAATAAGAGACATGTCAGTTTGGGTGTCATCTGCTTTGAAAGCTGGTAAATGATCATCCCGGTCTCACAGTTTGTGAAATAAGCATGTTTTTAAAGCGTGTGCAGAGTGCGTTATGTGAGAAGTTTTAAATACTTGAATGTATAACGAAGTGAGAAGGACTGCTGTATCTCGTGACACAGAAGTGATTTAAAATGTAAAGCATAAAAAAAAGCAATATTTTAGTTCCATGCTGTGAAGAATCAGGTTTTATTTTTAATTCAAAATGTAAGTTCATTTTCACTGTTAGTTCACTTAATCCGGTAGTACATTGTATGATTTCATGCATCAGGGTCATCCAGCCTATCTATAGTCTGTGGTTTAAATATTCAGTAAATGTTAACATCTGATGTTACATTTGATACCATAGTTGTGTGTTTAAACTTTAACCTTATATGAAAATCACAGCTCAAAGGGCGGGTCAAAGGAAGACATTTACAGGGGGGAAAACAAATGCATATTTAAATAAGTTTACTTTGACCTTCAGCTGAAACTTCAGGGCTCCTGACCAGGATCAAATCATGACAGGGCATCCTTTGTCTTGCTTGCTCCTCCTGAGGGTTTAAGTGAGAAACACATTTGTCTACAGCACGGACTCATCAGACCCCCCGAATATAATGTGACCCTACATAACGTCTCTAGTAGCACATCCAGTATACAGCAGTGTCTTCTCAACGGTGCAAGATGGGAATGAACCTGAAAGGCGTCCATGTAGTGTCTGTACTAATAAAAAGGCAGCAACTTTTAACAGCACAACCTGCACTATAGACAATCATACAGTAGCTCCAGCATATTTTGAAGTGTGTGTGTAATAACTGTTCAAGGGTTCAAAGTAGCTGTAAATACTTTGAGAAACGTCTTCCTGCTGCATTTTCCTTTTCATATGTTTTAAGAAAATATATTGTAAAAAAAGGATATTATCTTCTTACCGCATGCAAGAGTTTATTTATGCTCGGTATCTCAGGTGTTGACTGCAGTCAAGACATGAACGTATTATGCAGCCTTGAAAAGTGTAATATTGAATGTCTGTTTGATTGTCAGCAGGCACGGTGTTATGGGCGGGCTCTAAGGGCCTGGGCCGACCCACTTGTACTGTCTGCTCACCCTAATGACTGAGAGAAGAGACGTTCCTTACTTATGCTTTTATAGATTCATATTGGAATGCAATTTAACATCTAAAATAGCAGTTTCCGCTTGAAAAAAATGTGAAGAGTATAATTTGATTTCTATCATATGTGAAGTCGTGACCAGTCAAATCAGGCCATTTTTACGATACCCAGTACAAAAGCTTGTAAAACTAGCTAGGCGCGCTTAGCTTGCACATCATATTACTGTGCTGAGCAGCAGATTGCTCCTTTAACTTTAACCCTGGTTAATGTCAGTATATAATCACAAAATAATTGAAGTCTCCCGTCACCTCATACATCTCGTCCACAGTGACTGACACCGCTTGTGAGAGAGTTGCGTTTAGAGGCATGAAATGTTTTTACAGCCTAGCAGTAAAAACATTTGCTTAGACTGACGATTCCTAGAACTTATCGTAGGGAAGACAAAGGCTGCCTCGTCTTAATTTCTATATTTTGTCTTAAAAGTACATATAGACCATATGTGTTGACATGAGCTCATAAACTGCTCTCTCTCTAAGTCGATGTAGCTCGCCCATCAACAATAACTTTCTCCCTCCCTGCTTTCAACATAAACAGATATTAAACCATTAAGGTCGTCAAAAAGGAGGGCTTTGTTAAAAATATGATGTATTGGTTTTTACCATCCAAAGCACACAAAAGAATCAGGAATGTTTATTTTATTGATCATTATTTTTGCATTTGGCAATAAGGGCAGCATGTTTTATTTGCGTGTGTCAATGTTCTTTAGAAAGTTTAGAAAATAGTTTATAAGAAATTATAGCTATGAGAAGGGGAATTCCATTTGACCTGGGCCCATCCAAAATCAGATGACTACAATTTTCTGTGATGAAATTAGGAGCAAAGGAAATAAGGTTTGGAATCACTGCTTTCAGTCATAAACTCTTTAGGGGAAAATGTTTACTAAAGTAATAAGAATGTTTGGATGAGGGTATTTGTTTGTTTTTGGTGGGTCAAGCCCTTTTCACACACGCAAAAAAACTCCTGAAAATGTCACAAAATGTTTGTGCTGAGCTGCATGTGTGAACACAAACAGCCACAACTGATGTGTTTATTTTCTGAACATAAACAGCAACACTGTGTGCATCAGTCAATTTAAAGTTACGTCTTTTGAAATCTGTTGATTTGTCTTGTAAGATGTAGTAGGCTTCATGTACACTTATGGTAGTTTGTAATTTATCTTCTGTTGTGTTTTCAGCATTGAAAAAGAAAAAAAGCTGTCCTTTGTAAACAGCTCTATATTTTGAATACTCCTCAAGATCCAGAGGAAAAGAAAGGAACATATCGTCGTGTGATTTGTGGGTAACAATGTTTATTTGCAGTTTGCTTTTGTTCTGACTCGACATGAAATAAAATATTTTTTTCTACAAAGCAATAAAACCGACATACCTTCATCTCTCAGGTGGGATGTTTACTGTGTACTATTGTTGATTAGCAAGGCCTGAGGTCAGCTTGAGGTGTGATCACAGCTGGTGCCATGTCGTTTATTAGTCCTGCATTAGATGGACTCAGGAGGACTTCCAAAGTCCAGGAATGTGCAGTGCTGGTTTTGAACAAAAGATGACATCCAAAACAAATTAAGATGAATGAGTGAAGCTCTCTCTTTGTGGACAACAACACTCAAGTAGATGTCTTATTGGAGGATGACATCATTGACAAAAGTCTCAGAAAGCCATCTGTGTTAAGTGGACACATGAAGGAGCCTGAACAGCGTGCTCCTATCAAGGTCAAGAAGGGGTCTGCAATCATGTAAGGACTTATGGTGTCGCTGTAATGAGCTTCTAGTGGGATCTTGAGGTACTGGTATCCCGTTACTTCAAAAAAACAGAGCAGGTTTTATATTCTTCATAGAAACAGAGATGTCTATTTCTCATGTCAATATGCTGCTGTAGGTGTTACAAGGTTAAAATGAAAATGTTTGTGTGCGTGTTGGTGAGTGCATCCTCCAGGCCTGATTTCATCCACCTGTGCTGCTTCTGCTGTTGAAGCAATTAACCAATCAGAGGACAGCACCTGCCGACACACACGCCTTTAAAAAAACTACACCAGCCATTACTCTGGTTGCAGCTCCGTTCGTTTTCAGCTCGCCACTGTGCTTCTCGTGGTCTTCGTTTGTCAAATGTTCGTAAAAGAACTTGTTGTCTTAAGGAGGAACTATCCCCCAGAACCACAGTCTTTTTGAGGAACTACGTGCGTTTACACCAAATCTACCAGGGTAGAAATGTAGTTCTGGGGTAAAAGAACTACCCCTAAAAAAGACCCTGCTAGGGGTTATGTACTTTTTAAAGGTCCAGGGACTTTTGACAATAGGGCATGCAGCCCCTGCAGTGCTGAATGGCTCTGATTGGTCAGGGTGTTAGATCACCCACTGTGTTTAAAATACTGAAGCTGAATGCCCATTGCAACACAGCAGAACCAGAAACCAAAATACAGACAACACAACCATAAACATACTGTATCTTTCATTTATTATGATTTTTATTACAACTCTGTCACCAATGGTTCCCAAAGTGTGGGATGCAGCCCCCTGGTGGGCCTTGAAGTAAATGCAGGTTGGCAGCGTGAGGGTATTTATGAGTCATGAATAAGATCTCTTTATTTAATCAGTCTGTATGCATTTATCTTGTTTCTTCACAAACAGTTATGTGCCTGTGGTTGAATTATTTATTTGCACTGCATCGTTTACCTACACTTATAAAATAACAAAATGCTGAGTCATGTTGTCTACATTTATATAAGTTACAGCCTGGGATACATCAGGACAACTTAAAAAACAGGGCTTTAGCTTCTCTGACTCAGCATAAAGTCTAAAGGAAACAGACGATAAATATTTAAGGATGCAGATTTTTAACAGCATTCCTTAATGATACAGAGATTTGACTAAAAACATCAGACAGATTTAACCAGCAGGTTATCAGAGAGTGAGGATTCTTTAACAGCTGTGTGATTGAAGGCAGTTTGGTGTTTCTCTCTGATAATCCCAGTAAGGCTTCATGGCTCAGGAGAAGGTTCTCTATGTAAGAACAGGCGGGAACAAAGAGCCTGAGCGCTACAGACTCAGTCGTTTGAGCAGCAGTGAACCACACTGAGCGCAGCTTTGGTCAAAGTCGAGATTAAAATCCTAAACCTTTACCTGCAGAGCTCACAAGTCAGGAAGTCAGCGTTCTCTTCATAAACGTCAAACATGTGATAGAAAAAATAAACTGTGGAGTTTATTCAACATGATGCTGAGACAGACATGCCCCCTCTTCCTCCTCAAGACACGCCCACTCATCCAATGGCCCGCCCCCCAGCTCGTGCAGGATTATCTGGCGTCGTTGAGCTGCCTGGCTACAGTCAGGATCTCTTTGGCTCCTTTGCTCAGCAGTAAGTTGGCCAAGTCTGTCCCCAGCCGCTCAGCCCGGTCCTGGGCTTCACCCGAGATCTTGGTCGCTGTGACTCCCACTCGCTGGAGCCGCTCGTCCACCCCCTCCAGACTCTGTCACACACGTTATGGGTCAACAGTTTGGCTACAGAGTGAACACATGTCACATGTTTCTTGGGGTCTCTACACTTTGCACTCAGCTGTTACCTTTCCAGCAGCAGTGATGCTCGTCTGCATGGTTTCCTTCAGACTGTCTGATCCGTCCAGACTGTACACGGCCCCCGTCAGGTAGAGCTGGGAGGAAAAAAATCAAAGTGTCTGAGCTCAGGAGCAAAAATAATGAGCAGGAATTTCAACTTACAGAGGCTACATCACACTTCACACTGCAGCCAAAGTGACTATAATCACATACTGTTGCTCATATTTGAATCAGATGTGATTTGAGCAGCCCAAGTCACACTGGATCTGATCTTTAATAATCAGATTCATACCACCTTCATAAGCGGTCTTAAATTAGATACAGGTCGAATCTTTAGCAATGTGGCCTGAGTCTGAATTTATGAGACTCTGACCTCACACTCATCTCAGATCTGTGCTGGCCGGACGAGCAGGAGCGGGAATCATTCACACTCAATGAAAACAAACATGTAAGACAGCTGTGATGGAGGAAGTCAGAGGAGGGACATTCTCCCCATATCCATGGGACTGAATTTACATTTTTATGAAGGTGGGAAAATGCTGACTGTGCAGTGTGGTGTTTGTGGAGCACGCTCACCTGGGAGTCCTTCAACTCAGTGTGTACAGCTACTGGAACACTGCAACCCCCCTCCTACAAAGACACACAGTCATAATATTCAAACTGTGTTCAAATAACTGAGTGTGTGTGTGTGTGTGTGTGTGTGTGATCACATGTAAACAGGAAGTGTGAGCATGCATGCAGTCAGGGGACACAGCGGTGGGATTTCCCAAAGCGACAGAACTGCTGTGATAACAGAATTAGAAGTGAAACATTTCACTACTTAATCTTATTTCAGCGTCTTTAGCGAACTGCTAATCATCATTTCAAAGGTCAAGTATTATACTCCTTTTCAACAAGTTTAAATAAGAGGTCCCCACATCATGTCTTTAAAGTTTCTTGCTCCACTCTGATTCTGTATTTCATCAAGCCTACTCCTCTAAATATTGAAATGCTCATTTTGAATCCACTTAGATGCTAAGAGACTAGGACACACGTTTGTAATGTATGTTTGTAGTGTGGATGTTTTTTTCAGCCTTAGCTACTTGAATGTGAATCTTTATTCCAAATTTATTTTCTCATTTTTTGTTGTGTTTTTGTAAAGAGGAATCACTAAACCCTCTACTGAAAGGAGTCTATATGAGCATCCTCCTACACAAACTGTGTGTGTGTGTGTGTGTGTGTGTGTGTGTGTGTGTGTGTGTGTGTGTGTGTGTGTGTGTGTGTGTGTGTGTGTGTGTACCAGGCGTCTGAGGAAGGCTCTCTCAGCTATGCAGCGCAGCACAGTGTCAGGATCATGGAGGACTGACACCATCTCCAGGAGGTCTTCATCTCGGGCTCGGACCTCCACCGCAAGAGCCCCCTGACAACACACACATATATGAGGGATAAGTCAACACACACACACAAATATTTTGACCTTCAAGATCTCAGAGTTAGTGATAACACTCATAAAACATTACCATAGAAACATTTAGTACCATTACAACATGTTTTCATGCGTTTTGCAACCAAAACTTTTTCCCTGGTAACAAATGGGATGTGACTAATACCTGAAACAGTCATTACCATCACATAAGGTTCTATTCAAGAGAAACATGTTCAGTAATCCAGTGAATGAAAGGATCTTGGCAACAACATGGCAACAAGAGGAATTTCTAGTCAGCCTAGCTCCTATTAGAGAGCTAACCAGGCAGGTCATCGACCCCGAATCAAGGTCAAGACTTTTGGTTTGTGTTGATTCTGCCGCCCCCTATTGGCAAACTTTTTAAACCTCTGATGTAATACAAAGTCTCTATGTTCAGATTTATGATGTTTTTCCAGCTTGTAGCGCCATCTTGTGGCATTTAGAGGATGATGCAGTGTTGAATCAGTTTAGAAACAGGCTGATCTGTAGCCAACACGTTCATTCTAAACTTACAAGATGTCTGACTGTCAGAAAATATTACCCTGTAACACCCTGCAGCCTATCAGAATCGAGTATTCACCCAGGCCATGGTATAAACACTTGTACTCATACCTGTCCAACAGCGTACATACAGTCTTCAGGCATCAGGATCTAGCAGAGGAAAAGATGAGATGTTACATGAGACATGTTACCTGCAGACTTCACAGGGACCACTTCAGACCATCACCAAGTGTTCATACCTGGCTGATCCGGTTCTCCCAGCCCATCCTCCGCAGACCGGCAGCAGCCAGGATGATGGCGGCAAAGTCGTCCTTCTCATCCAGCTTCTTCAGACGCGTGTTCAGGTTCCCACGCTAAAAAACAAAACGCTCAGGAAAACAGCTGAGGGACAAATATTCATTCTGACCAGTTAGCACCTCCCCCTGAAAGCTTCTTAAACATGTAGATCAAAAGTTTCCTGCTCTGATCAGGTTCTGACTGACACCACAGAGTCTTTTGAAAGATACAATATCTTTGAAGTCCAGGTGGGGGAATCTCTTCTTCAGCTGAGCAGCGCGGCGCAGGGAGCTGGTGCCGATCACGCTGCACAAACACAATGAAGGAAGTCAAGCTGTCGTCACTAATGACCAGAGAGAGAACAACAAACACAACTGGCTGAGGAGACGATTCCACTGTACCTGTGTTCTGACAGAGTCTCCAGAGTTTTCCCTTTATGTTTAGGGTGAAGCACCACTGCATCATGGGGGTTTTCTCTCCTAGAAGTGGCAGCAAGCAAACATCACTGATTAGAAAGACAACCACAACAAACACTGAATCACCTCCCACAAGAGAACTGCAGCACGCTTCCAAAGATACATAGTGCTGAAAACGGTCGACCGAGACCCTCTGTGGACATGTGAGAGACGCAACTCTCCCTTTTGAAAGTTATTGCACGATTAAATCGACCTTTGAAACTTCTACTTTAAGTTGAAAAAGTGACATATTGTAGCTTTAAAATGTCCCACAGCTGCTGTTATTACATGATGTATTTCTCCTTTAAAGCAGCGCTCACATGTTGAATGGAGACATACTGAACACTACATGTGAGAGACTCACTTCAGCACGGCCCCGATGGTGAACCCTGGAGGCAGAGTGGTGGGAAGGTCTTTGAGGGAGTGAACAACCAGGTCGACCCTGAAGGACACACGAGAAGTTTTACATTGAGGTTGTTGAAGAGGTTTAACGGTTCAGTTGTGTGAAGCCTGCGTGCTGTCAGTCACAGATGACTCTGTTAACACTCACTCGTTCTTCTCCAGAGCGTTCTCCAACTCTTTGGTGAACAAACTCTTCTCTCCAATCTGAAAAAACAACAAACAAACATGTTGTTACATTTATCCAACATCAAACTCAAATCTGACTCTGATCCATACGTGAGCATGAACTGAGACTGAAGCATGTGAGTTTTAAAAAAAAATGTTGGTCGATGTTTTCATGTGTTCTTAAAGTGGACTTTGATTTCTGGTCGTCATGACCTTTGATAAAGCTGTGTCCAGGATTTTGTCTCCGATTGTTGTCATGCCGACTGAAAGAAAGAGGACACAGAGGAGGATATTCAGGTGATAACACAAACTATATAAACCACACTGCATTTCAACACAACGCTGCTATGAAACAGGGTAAACTTAGAATCAATGAATTCTTCTTCTCTTCAACATATGACTACATTAAAAACAACGCCCTTATATGGGCACATAACAGAACATGGATGCTGATACTGATATCTCCGTCATCGGCTCGTATTGGTCCAGTTATCAGGCCGTGATGACGGCTCAACATACAGTCAAAGAAAATGTTGATGCAGCTTAAACGCCTGTGCAGGTTCCTCTGATGTGATTCTCACCTATTTCCAGGTGGACGTCACTGTACAGCTCTTTTAACGTGGCGGCCACGCTGTCAGTCTGGATGCGAGCCAACTGGAAGAGAAGAACACAGAGGAGCTTCACTTTATCTGTTCTGATAGTTAGATTCAAAACACAGCAGAGCCTGTCAGACAGAGCGGAGGGAAAACAATTCTCTCTCTTAGAGGAGCCTCAGACGTCCCGCTCTGCGCTATCTGAACCAGCACGGAGGCTCAACGTGTCATTTCCTCTGATTATAAATCTGCTGATTATTTATACAAATCAAGTGATTCTTCTTTTAGTCTGAAAGTTATAAAATGACATCACAGCTTCCCAGAGCCCAAAGTGACGTCTTTAAACCAACAGTCAAAACTCAAGAAGACAAAAAGCAACAAATCTTTATTTTCAAGAATCTGGATTTAGAAAATATTTCACAAATTACTGAAACAATTCAATGATTGATTTTCCTTCAGTCAACTAAATGCTGCAGCTCTCCATAATTCATGTTTAACCGTCACACTGAAGGAAGGTTGTCAAAATGTTCATACTGTTTTTTTAAATGACACATGTGCTTTACTAATGATGGCTTATATTGTTAAGAAGTTTTAAAATAACTTCTGAGTCGTATTTTAACACAAAGCTGAAGAAAGAGAGAGAACTGTGTCAAATACACAAATAGGTTGGCAACATTTCCTGCAGGAGTTTGTCTATATTTTTTGGTTATTAAAAAAAAAAGAGTTACTCAATATTAGGTTTTGGGACTTCTATTTATGATGCTGTGGTATTAAAACAGGGTTTCCATATTTACTAGAATTATATAAAACTGTAAAAATCTGGTATGGAGACATCCCTACTCTCACAATTCAATTCAATCAGAAATATTGAAATCTGTAAAAATGAAGAAGCCGAACTGTCTGAATATCTAAAAACTTTTTAAAAGCAGAGTTAAAGGTAAGCTTGTGATTGGAGTGAAAGTAGTACTGTACCTGGCTCTGGCGGGTCCCGATACGGACGACTCGACTGACCTTTCCATTCCCGTCCTGCCGAGACAAAAAAGAGAAATCAGACAAAAGAGGAGATTTTCACTCAGATTTTCTTACTGATGTCCTTTAATCGCCCTGAAACACAAACGTCCTCCTCTGTTAATAGTTTAGAGGGGTTTTCTCTGCTCGCCTCACCCTGATGTACTTGTAAGGTCCTTCCTCCATAACCCTGAGTGTCTGCACTGAGTGAGGGCACTGTGCCTGCTATTGTGTCCTCTGTCTGCCTGCTGCTTCTTGGTAAGGAGATGTGCTGAGGTCATGTAGACTCAAGATACTGAACAGTGCTCTTTTTCTAACGGATTACCCCCCCACCCTCCTCCTCCAGGACCTCCACCCAAAGATATCTCTGGCTCCAAAAGATAAACGTGCCAATTCATGGAGTCCGTTATAAAAGGCAGGGAGGGGTGGTCCCAGGGTTTTTGGTACTCAGAACGGTCAGTGGTTAGAAGAATTTCTCCTCTAAAACGTTATTACTGAATGTTCAACCACGGAAATCAAACAAGCTGCAACAAAGTGAGACGGAAATCTGAAGAAACAACATTTAAAGCACATTTATCTGTATTGTTTCTGTGAACTTTTTTTTTTAATCAAAGATCACATCTCAACATCCACAAATAAACCCCCCATCTCTTTCAGTCCTGACAACAATAACTGTGAATTAAACTTGCTCAGAACAAACTGTAGTTTTTGACTCATGAGGAGCTTTGAGACCTTAACAGAGAGAGTGCTTTACAATTCTGCCGCTCACACACAAACACTGTATCAGTTTAGTGTTTTTCTCAAGGACACAAGCTCAATCTCGGGACCGAGCTGCCCCATCTGGGGATTCAAGGATGACACTCTGTTCCTCCTGAGCCTCACCAGGGTCATGAGACATTTATAGTTCAACGGCCATGTAAGAGAGGCTGCAGGCTTGTTACGGGGAAATTAAATAGAAACGTCTCATAAATACCAAAAACTGATACATACTTGGACAATTTAAATCAATGAGCCAATAAAAATATAGCATTATTGTTTTTAGACAGCAGGGGGGGGGGGCTGTCTGAGAGGTGTATATGGTTCACTTAGTTTAATTTGTTTATTTTCTTTATGTAGGCCTATCAGGTTCCTGTGGGCTATATAGTTACTTTCACCCTCTCTCTTATAAGTGGTCACTGTGTTTCATAGACACGATTTTCTTGTCCAAAAATTCTCATTTGTTCTCTTTCTCATGTCTGTGTCAGAACTGCATTTAGAAATCTATGAATTAAATGTTTGTCTTCTTGGCGCAAACTCACAACGTCCTCCAACATATTTAATACAGTTTCCCAGTTATAATTATCTCGGTGTCTTACATTCGGCGTGAAGAAAGTTGAGCAAACAAAACACATTATGATAAACTTTCATAGCTCTTGGATTTAAAGGCGTTACTGCCAAATAATTCTGGTTGCGAAGTTGACCTGAACGGAGACACAAGACTCTTGTTTAGCTCGAAGTAACGTTTTTTCTTTGACTTTAAAGGTATCAATTTAATCAAGTTGATTTACGTCTCTAAACTATGTTGTTGAAGCGATACTATTTCAAAGAAACCCTTTATTGTAACTGTAAAATTTGCCTTTGCTGTAAGTTTGACAGAAGCGTCATATCTTTCCAATCGTCCAATAGGAGAACAGAGTAATGAGACGAACACAAAGATTGACCAATCATAGCGCTCCAAACAAGGGTGAATGCGGAAACGTCGCAGTTACCTCCCATGTGAGCACTGGTACAGCTTCATGCATACTGCTAACCACATTACATCGGGGCTATACTAGTAAAACTCACCTGAGAACTTGCTCCTTCAGACATGTCGCTGACACGTTTTGCTCTGTCGATATTGCACGAATCAATAGCGAGTATTCCGCAACACAGACGCCATTAAAAAGAAAAGATCGCGTTGAAAACAGTCACAGCCCTCCTCTCATGCAGCTCCACTATGAATGAAGGCTGAACTCGTGATGTCATTGCACCGGCTAGAGGTCGTTTCCTTGTTCCTTCTGTCAGTTTACGCTTTCGGGAAAAATGCCAGATGTGTAATTTTTCTCCAGAAACTGTGGGAAATACTTTTTTTTAATTTTCATTCCAAGTCAAGAAATACAAAACTGATTTAAAAAAAAAAAAAAAGCTGAACAGTTGAATTAGATATCACACTAAACATCACATTTTTTTCTCAGCTATATTAAGAAAGAAAGTTGAACTCATCCAATTAATCCTCCCTTCTGACCCGACATAGAGGGTAATGTTCTCCCTAAGCCTCCAATCTCTGTTTAAATAACTACATATTGTGTTTTTTCTCAAGATTTTTTATAATATAAAACATCAATGAAATACTAAGTAGTAACCAAAAACGTATTTAGAACAATTGTAGGGGGGAAAAAAACATATAAAACAATTAAAAAGAAACAGTGTGTGTTGAGCATCAGTGAAAACAGTCTAAAATAACTACAAGTAGGCTAAGGCTTAATATTATTAGAGGCCACTGTATGTTCTGTTTATATAGTGCTGAACAAGATATCAAATATAATGCCAGCAAGAGTGCTTTGTCGATCTGTCGCACCAGGAAAGCAGGGACAGACACTGAACGTTCCTGTTTTTAAGTTGGCAAACAGAAATCTTGAGATCTTTAAAGTCCAATATTGTGGTCATTTCATCACAGAAAAAATGACTGATGATGATTACAGGCAATGCTGCAATATGTATGAACAAGCAGGCATCCTTGAGTGCAGGTTTACTTTGTGTTCAGATGTGTCTGTTTAAAGCCTCTTGTACACTTCTGCACACTTATGGACAAACTATAAGAAAGCAAGCATGCAGGGCTACAAAGAGCCCAGCCCATAGCGATGTTTTGAAAATAACACAAATGAGAGATGGTGCAGTGCAAGTGAGATGTTTGAAACAGCAATAATGAATACTCTCCAAGCTGTATTAACAAACCTGTGTATAAATGTATTTGCAGACTTGATTCTTTAATCATTTTGGTCCTTTCCTACATCAGACAAACTAAAGAACTGCTCATTCATACAAATGCCTCTTTTCAGATTACAGTTACCTATAGCCCTATACATTCTGAACTTTGAATGTGCCTTTGTGAATATTTTATGTAGGCCTATCGTGCTGTTTTTATGTTTTGTGTTGTCTAACCTAACCTTGAGTCCATAATCAATGTTTGAATTAAAAATGGATAAGCTTTTTTATTGTAGGTGTATTGAGGATCATAGGCAATTATAATCTTTGGCAACACTGGTAAATGCAAATACTGTTTGACGCAACTAAATAATGCCTGGCACAGAGTATAAGTGACAAATGTAATGTAAAGGTTAAATACTTTTTTTAATGATATTCATTCGGATTCTCAAAGTCAAGTCAAAGTCAACTTTATTGTCAATTTCAAAATATGCCAGACATACAATGGAATCGAAATTGCGTTTGTCTCTGTCCCACGGTGCAATAAAACCAAAATAAGGTAAAATAAGATAAATAATATTTACAGTAATAAATTCTAAATAGTGTATATATATAGTGCAATAGTGTTCTATCTTATACATTTAAAACATTTTTGCTTGACGTCATTGTGACTCAATAAAAGTAGATTAAAAGTTATCCGTTTGCATTATTTGATTTGATCCATTAGAACGTAATTGAGGATATCTTTAATTAGGCCTAGAATTATTATTACTAAATTATAATTTTAAAGTGTGTTTTCTTTAAATGTTTAAACCACTTGTCATACACTAACTTAATACCCAATACTACTACTACTACTACTACTACTAATAATAATAATAATAATACATCTATTATTGTGTATTTTTATTATGAGTTATTGATTAACTGCTTCGTCGCAGGTTACAACCACCTCTTCTTCAACACAGGAGAAATGTAGTTAAAGAAGAGGCACATGAAGGTCGTTTGTATGTAGTTGGCACTTATAGATTAATAAAAACAAGGAGAGTTGATTGATTGATTGATTGATTGATTGATTGATTAAATTTATTTCAGACATATCAAATAAAATCAAACATATCAAAAATACAAAACAAAATGAAAAGAAAGAAAATACAATAAACAAAAAAACAATGTTAAAATTATTTCACAAAAAAAGAAAAAGCAAATTACATATATTCAATTGATAGGATAGGAAAGGAGTAGGAAGAAGTATAAAACTTATTTAATCCTACACCTTTTCCACAGCTCAATAATTCATATTTATTAAATTAAATTAACTTCCTGTGTTCCTTATAATCTCTCTATATATACAATCTATCAATATACAATTTGCTATACTCTATTTATGATACTATATTTGATATTTACAATCCAATGATTTTCCATACATATATACAACTTGATATACTATGATTTTTTATAATTTATATATTTATACAATCCATATATCTATATATACATATCTATTTGTACAATTTGATGTACTATATTTACATTTATATATTTATACAATCCTATATCTATACAGTTTGATACAGTATGTTTACAATTATACATTTGATACAATCTATATCTATATATATATATATATACAATTTGATATAGGCTACTATATAGAATAATCGTCTCTGAAAGTAGTAAGAGTTATTTGTGCAACAGCTCCGCCATGTTGGCTCCCACGTCATTAGTGTCCACGGTGGGCCGATCCAGCGCTGCACTTCCGGTGGAGACGTGGCTCTGCACTGCTGCCATATTGACGCTAACAGCTAACAATCACACAACTTGGGATCGGCTGTTTATTCGCACCGAGCGAGCTGAGAGTGACTTAAAAACATCAAAGCAAGAAAACACGGGACACGGAAGATCGTCGTTAACTAGAAAGAGACCAAAATGGTGAGTGACGGTCAAACATGTACACATTTCTTTGGCTTTAATCGGGCCTAGCAATTATAATAACACAGGCTAACATGGAAGGTAAGCTAAGAGGCAGCAGGCTAGCTTCTTCAAGATCGAGATTTAGAAAATAACATCTGTCATCCGACTGTCAGTGTTAACCTTTTGTTAGGTTGCGAACATCAGGTAAACATTTAATCGAGTTTTTAACATACAGACTGAAATTTAAAGTGAGTAGGCGGTAAATGAGTGTGCAGACATTGCTGACGTCCACTTAGCTTAGCGCTAGCTTTAGCTCCTGTCACTAGCCTGATCCGAGCTAACGTTACCTGCTGTCAGATTCATGAGCAACACTGAACACTGAAAATCATAGTCATAGGTATATGTGTTATTATCATCATTGTATGCCATTGTCTGCTGCATCCTGTATTCTTGATTGTCAATGTCAACTACAAAAGTTATCTCTCCTTTAAGTTGCAGATCGATAGTCTCTGTCTTTCATTTCTAACTTTGTCAACGTGGAGTGAATTCACTTCCTTCATCCAGTTAACAGAGAAACCTACATTAATACTAAGTCTCCTGTAACAAACCACACTGACATGTTTATGTAACTTAATTCACTATTATTGACACAGTGTACCTGAACTGTGTGTACCCTCAGAGCTGCTGTTGACTGCAGTGTGATTTTTATTTATTTATTTGTTTGTTAGGGACATATTAATGAACAGCTGTAACAATTACAGTTACTGTTGTCCCTAGGCAGGTAACAGAGAAAGACAAATTACAAATAACATACAAATACAAATTAGGGCTGGGTAATATATCGAGTTTTTAAGATATATCGATATATTTTCAAACAAGATATAGGGTAAGACAATATCGTTAATATGGATATAGTTTATGTTGCATTAAAATAACGTTACAGAGGTGCCAGGTCACCTTTTTCTCATCTCACTGATGATGACTGACTGTCTGTCTCTCTTAACCCTGATCCTCCTCTCTCTCTCTTTTATTGTATTTAAGGAACATTTTTATTTTATAATATTACTTTTTAAATTCACAAACAGGTAGTTTATTTGTGTTATGTGTTTTCACTGTTAATAAAATACATAATGATATATATCGAGTACCGCCATTCAGCTAAACAATATCAAGATATGAGTTTTGGTCCATATCACCCAGCCCTAATACAAATACAAAGGCACAAGTGACACAAGACAATAATAGAGGTTAAAGGTTAAAGGTGGTCACAGACTTGGTTTTCTTTTATTCACTGTTTGAGGTGTGTTTTGAAGGTTGCATATGTTTGTGAGTCTCTTATTGTGAGTGGGAGAATATTCCAATATTTATTTCCTTTGACTGACAGAACAGTTTGAATGTAGTGCGTCTGTATGGGACCTCACAGTCTCCTTGTGCTGTGGCCCCTGTTGCCGATCCCACTGGCAGACTTCAGCTTTATAAAGTCCTTCAAAGGAGGAGGAGCAAGTCCGTGCAAAATTTTATATATAAAACATGCATTTTTAAAATGAACAAAATTATGAAAATTTAGTAAATTATGTTTATCTAAAACAGTGCAGTGGTGATGAGAACACCTCGCCTAATTCTCTCTTAAATATCCATATTTAGAGAATTATTGGTGAAAATCTAACCTCTTACAACCAAGGATTTTTTTTCGTACAGTCAGTTAAGAAATAATATCAGAACGAAGGACATACACTTTACCTTTCTGAAATAGTAAAATGCAATAATAGACCATGTTTCTGTTTGTATAGAGTGATGTTGTGTTTGTAGTTAGTTTGCAGAAAGATATGGACTATCTGGACGCCTTCTCCAATCATTTTTAATTTATTTGGTAGCAGACGATAAGTTGTCTTACAGTGACAAGTTAATACTGAGCAATGGGATGAGGTTTCCAGTCCCGTACTCACTGTTGGTTTAGTGGGTCAAGGATCCTGTTCAATGGTCAAAGTTACTGTGGACGTACATCTTCATATACCTTGTTGAGAAACCAAGCGTCTGTACCAAAGAAAGACTCGAGGCTTACAATTCTTTCGATGCACACACTATTGTAATTCACAGCCATGCCCAGGCCAGGAGTTTGAATCCTGAGATTTGTCAGATGGATTTTGTGTATTAAGGACTGACATACTGCAGAGCAAGCCACAAAGACATAGAACACATACAGGACGTTGTTTAGACGTCTGCGTTTGGCTTCAAAGGGCGTCCTGACTACAGTATTTTAATGCAATGGAGGTCGTGTGTTTTTTTTCCCGTGTTCCTGTTCTGACTTCACAGTCCTTTTTCACCTATACCAGGGATCTGGCCTGCTTCTCCATGTTTCTGCTTTCACTACTGCTGAGACATTATCATGACATCAACTCCAAATTGGTCTATAGGTCATACTTTAAGAATTATAAAGCTTTGCTATCAGGGCCAACTCTAGCCAGGGAATTCAAATGTTGAAATATTAATAATTCTGACATAAAGTGTTAGGATTTTTATATTTTTTATTAAATGCAGACTCTGCTGAATAAATTAACACTTTTATACACTTTTTTTTAATCCAGAGGGAAATTTCATGTTCTGTGTTATTGTCAGACATGCTAAACACACACATGCTAAAAAAGCACAAACAGGCATTAATGGAGAGATGTCAGAGTGATGGGGCTGCACAGGGACTGGTGTCCTGGGCTGTTGGGGGTTTGGTGCCTTGCTCAAGAGAACATAGGCACTACTGTGATGTTGCAACTTTACAACTACAAGTCCAATTTACATTCTTGGTCCGTGGGAATTCGAACCAGAGAACCCTCATTTCCAAACCTAATAGTAGTGACAGCAAGCAAATTCATAGTGGAATTTTAGTAAACTCTGCACATGAATCAGGGCAGTGTACACAACCTCATAATCAGTACGCTTCTCACCTGCACTTACTGTTGCTAGGTTACGAAAGTCTGTCTGGCTGCACTGCCGCTTCCCTCAGTAATGATGACCATCCGGCATGTTTTAAGTTGATCCTTATGTTTAATATTTGCTTTTATATAAAATTATTCCACCAAGAAAATGAAAACAATATAAAGGAATCATGTCCTCCTGGTATCTGCAGCAGCTTTAGACCTGGTAACTGTACCCTGGGAAAAAGATGAACCAGAGTTTCTCTTCAGCTATTGTTGATGACAATTTGCTATCAGAAGATTGGCACCTTTTTGATTTTGATTGGATTTGAAGGAAAAGTGACACTGACAAGCACAGCAGTGCTCCATTAGATGAACTGGTTTCAACTGAGCGCTGTGAGAGCAGTATTAAAAAGAATAGAAAATGGGCGTTGCCAGGGCAAAAAAACAATGGACACTGTGCTTGAATGACTTAGTTTTATTCTTAGCAAGTAAATATGTGGCGATCACACCAAAGATTGAAGAAGGACTTCTCGACCTGGGAACTGAGATGATCCAAAGAGTTACTTGTGGACTTATTTAACTTCCTGTCTCTTCTTTCTTTGTAGGTGCTGTTGGCAGCGGCGGTGTGCACCAAGGCTGGCAAGGCCATCGTATCACGGCAGTTTGTCGAAATGACTCGGACACGCATCGAAGGTCTCCTGGCTGCATTCCCTAAACTGATGAACACGGGCAAGCAGCACACCTTTGTGGAAACAGACAGTGTTCGCTATGTGTACCAGCCGCTGGAGAAACTCTACATGGTCCTCATCACCACCAAGAACAGCAACATCCTGGAGGACCTGGAGACACTCAGACTCTTCTCTCGTGTGGTGAGGAATCATGGAGCTGTTTTTGTCTGTGCTTAGGAAACGATTGTGTCTGCCCTTAGTATGATATCATGTTAAAATCCTCACAGTGGCAGTGGGAATAATATTTTCTTTATTTATGGTTCAGTGACGTGTTGTCTTAATTGGGAAAGTTTGTGAATAGTAATTTCCCAGTCAGTTAAATAGAAATTTTAATTTAGATAGTTGACTCGTCTAAAGTAAAAGAACAACACTCTGAAGTATATTAGCAGTAATTTTCATGATGAGCAGTGTTGGCCAAGTCGGATCAAAGCGCATTGCAATTTCAAATGTGTTTTGTGTGGCTAACGTTAGCAGTGCTAGCACCACCAGTCTTCAGCCCTCCACTTACTGTCATGATTTATTTGTTGTTGGTAAAAGAAAGATTACAATCAGTTCAGTGTCACCCCGAGTCTCAAATCTATATTAGTGCACAAAGCTTGAAACTTTAGGCTGTGTTAGTAAAAGGATTGCTGAAGTTTCCCTTCTTTGACATATTTAAGTTGCAAGCAAACAGCAAAAACAAACAATGATTTCACGATCTCATTTCAGGATAGTCCAGTATATTCAGTTTATTACACGTCATGATCAGTGGAGTCTTAATGATCCAACTTTAAGCCACTTTTCTAAAATGTCCCGTCTTACTCAGACTGTTTTAAATAATACAATATTCGCTCTGGGTTGATCGTCCATTTCTCCTCTACTGCGCCAGATCCCAGAATACTGTCGTGTGCTGGAAGAGAGCGAGATATCAGAGCACTGTTTCGACCTGATCTTCGCCTTTGATGAGATCGTGGCACTGGGCTACAGAGAGAACGTGAACCTGGCTCAGATTCGAACCTTCACAGAGATGGATTCCCACGAGGAGAAGGTTTTCCGTGCTGTCAGAGAGGTGAGATCATTCTTTTGTATCCGTCTGGTTTGTTGGATAAGATCAACTTCGGATGCTTGATGACCAGATTAAGCAATGTTAATTTATAAAAACTATCTTAAAGTTCTGCACAGCTCATTTGACTGCACTAGTTAGCTTCTATAAAAACACGTGTTACAATGATTCATGCTATGCCCTCAGTGTGTTAGCATCATCATCTGAAACTTCTAAATGTTTTTTTTTTTTTTAATATACAGACTCAGGAAAGAGAGGCCAAGGCTGAGATGAGGAGGAAGGCCAAAGAGCTGCAACAGGCTCGGAGAGACGCCGAGCGCTCTGGAAAGAAGGTTCCAGCTTTTGGCGGCTTCGGCAGCGGCGGCATGACTAGCGTCTCCTCAGGGTCCATCATCACAGACACCATCGTCGAGCCTGAGAAGCCCAAGATCACACCTGCTCCTGTCAGGTACAACTCCCCAAATAAACACATGGTGGACATTTATCTGGGATGTAAATCTTTTGGATTTATCAAAAAATTCTGGATTTTCTGACCTGAAAATTTAATTTTCAATGAAAGTGTTTCTCAACAACAGATTATACCTGGACGGGCCGTACAGTTATAATTAAGGCTGCCCAAGTAGGCTATATTTTCTGACAATTTTTGCATTTTTCTGTTCATGTACGCTCTCGCACGTCATCTGCCCTAGTTGCTCTGCAGGTGATCAGAGAGGTCCATTGATACTTCTCTCTTTAAATGCATTGATTTCAGTGAGACGTCTTCACGTTAAATGTGAACCTTCTAATGCCGTTGTTTAATGGTTTTAATGCAGCTCGTTACTGCTCTCTTCTGTTTTGCGTGGTCATGACAACCCTCCCCACTCGAGGCTCACCTGCTGTGATAAAATAATCGGAAGTGGAACTTTTTTTTATAAAATGAGAGTTGTGATTTTTTTGGAGACTTCATTTAACATTCTGCTGTCAAAGACCGACCTAAGTTGTTGTAAAAAAAAACAGCATTATTTAACAGTAGAATCAGGAATTCATTCATTTCTGAGGATGCTGCTCAAAGTGATCTCAGTCTGAGAAAAGCAGCTCTCCTCCCTGCGGTCAGTTCAGACAGGTCTGAGTTAGTAACTATGGTTACAGGACACTCAGTCTGCCATTAAAACTTTGTCTTGTTCCCTCTAAAATCTGTTCTACAGTAAAAATGAAATTCACTTCACTTTGTATCAAACATTTATCGTATTCTCGACTGTAGTTATATCTTCATATTTTTTTGACATTCTTAAAAGTGCATGAACAAAACTAAAGTAATTCTAGTAATGTCATACACATCAACATGTGAACCAAACACTGGCCTCTTGTATTAAACCACAGCTTTGGGAATTCTGCAGGCCTATAATACTGCAGAAACACAGGAAATATTAAAGTACACACGTTTGTTGATGTATTAAAGTAAATGCATCTATCATTGTGTGAAAATGTGTCTGAATACTAAACGATTTAACAAAAGACAGAAAACTACATCAGAATTATTAAAGGCACAAATAGTATATAGTTGATCAGTAAGCTGATGTGTCAACTATTAAATGGCAAATATTCAACTATTTCATTTCAGAATAGAAGCAGAGGGAAATGTAAATAAACCTAATTTGTTGGCAAAAGTATTTGTGTATTTTTTTGTCCACAGTTCAAAAATGGTGTTTTTGTTTCTTTTCAGACCAAGTGGACCCAGTAAGGCCCTGAAACTGGGCGCTAAAGGGAAAGAGGTGGACAACTTTGTTGACAAGCTCAAGTCTGAAGGTGAAACCATCATGCCCTCCTCAGGAAAGAGAGGCTCAGATGTATCCAAAGCTCTACCACCACCAGTCAATGTGGAGAGGTACGGACCAATCATCATCATTTATACAAAGAAAATATTTGTTGTTCCTCTGCAATGGTTTGTTTTTATTAATGCCTCAGTGTTTGTTATGGCTTACTGACCTCTACATTTGGGATTGTTTGCTACCCTAGCTTACTTGCTAACACAGACAAAATGCTAGGTAGCTACTGCCTTGGGTGGATAACTTCATCCTGATAAATCAGCAAGCTTGTTGTAGTCAAATCACTTTATTAGCCAACAGTGAGAAACACTTGATCCATGTAGCATAGTTGCTAACCTTTTTATGAATATTAATATGTCAGCTGCCAACTTGTTTGTTGTTGTTGATTCTTTACTGTTTTTGATTCCCCTCCAGTGTACACCTGCGTGTGGAGGAGAAGATTTCGCTGACTTGCGGTCGTGACGGCGGCCTACAGAACATGGAGGTGCTTGGTCTGGTGACGCTCAGGGTCACAGACGATAAGAACGGACGTATCCGCCTCATAATCAACAATAATGACAACAAAGGACTCCAGCTGCAGGTACACATCACATATTTTAACATTTGTTTGGGAAAATGTCATGCAGCAGTGTAGCTGGTACTTGCATGATCAAATAATGTTTTTTTATGAGATTCTCTAATGTGGTTTAAAACAATATAATCTACAGTAGCAAAGATTTAAAAAAAAAAAACACATCTATGGTTAACCTTTTAACCTTAAGCTCCCGCAGGCGAAAGAGAGAGAGAGAGCAGCGGTGGTTGAGTTGCATAGAGACAAAGAGAGAGAGCAAAGTGGTTATAAAGGGCGTATTAGTTTAAGTGCAATTGAATACACAGTGCAACACATCTCCTTCACATAGAGTTGATCAGGGAGTTGATTGTGGACTATGGCCCTCTTCATCGGCCTACTCAAAGTGCTTTTACACTGCAGGTCACACCTACACATTCACACACTGATGATAGAGGCTGCTGTGTAAAGTGTCCATCAGTATTATTAACTAATCCCATTCATACGCAGACAAAGCAGCAGGAGCACTTTGGGGTTAAGTGTCTTGCCCAAGGACACATCTGCTTGTGACTGAGGGAGTCGGGGATCAAACCCCTGACCTTTCAGTTTGTGGATGCCCTACTCTACCACTGAGCCACAGCCACCCCTAAAATGAAGACTGTATGAATCAAAAAGGATACTTGAAATGAACAAAAGAAGACAAGGGAGGGGGAGGGAATTACGACAAATTCTCACACAAACAACAGAAAGAAACTGGACGGGGAACAAACGCTTGTAACTAAAAAATATTCCCTAAAATCTATTGACCCCCTTTTCTGTATTTTCAAGGAATCCAAATTGTCTGTAAACATGCGTTTCTCTGAGTTTAAGAAGTTGTGTTTCTGTCTCGTCCTCTCAGACACATCCCAACGTTGACAAGAAGTTGTTCACAGCTGATTCAGTGATCGGACTGAAGAACCCAGAGAAGTCCTTCCCTCTCAACAACGATGTCGGCGTGCTGAAGTGGAGACTACAGACCACAGACGAGTCCCTCATACCTCTAACCAGTAAGTCCTGAAGCGTGAAGCATCACCATCATAAGATTATCAGATTGTAATTAAACAGTAAAGACTCTCATATTAACCACTTGGTTGACTTTTCCTCCTGCCACAGTAAACTGCTGGCCTTCAGAGAGCGGTACTGGCTGTGATGTCAACATTGAATACGAGCTGCAGGAGGAAAGCCTCGAACTCAACGATGTGGTGATCAGCATCCCAGTACCGTAAGTACATCTGGTGAACGGATGAATTCCTCCTGAACACATTTCTCTGTGAACAGAGTCTGACTGTGGAATCAGAAATCTGTAGGCAGGGGACATGATTGGCTCTGTCCATTTGTAGTCCTTCTATTACTTTCCATCAACGTTTCTGCAAGCATTGGTTGTCATTATATAATACCAGAACCCATCCGCTATCATCAGATTTATCAATCAGAGATGTGATTCTTCAGGATAAATGCAGATGTCGGGATTTACAGTCGTTTAGAGGTGAACCACATGAAGCATGGATATCCTTAAAATAACACATTTTAAAGGGCGGTAAAAAGCTGTTCAGTGAAATAAGAATTTCAGGACATCTACAGGCTTAAATATGTGATGATTCTTTTCATTCAGTTTGTTTTGAAATTGATCTCATCCGGTTTTAAATGGCCCTGAGCCATGTTATCATGTTTGTGTTCATGAGCAGACTTTGTGTGTACTTAAAAGCTCAGTACACCGTTAGCCACCAGCTAGCGATTTTAAAAAAAAAAAAAAAAAAAAGAGAGAAAATGAAACAAAACGACGATGTTTGGTCTGGTTTCGATTAGCGCTTCATTTCCATGAGTCTTCCTAACGAGGGCTGTATCCAGCTTTGATGTCGCTGAGGTTCAGAACATGATAGCCAAATAAAGTAAAATAAAAAACAGTATAATGTGACTGTACATTAGGATGCTGTTACTTTTGTATGTGTGTTTGAAGCTCGGCGTGATCCGTCAGCATCAGAGCCTCTCCCTTTGTCTCCTGTTGCTATGGTTACCAGACAGACTCTATGGCTGTCACTGAAACTACCGTGTGACCACTACAGTTAATTAGATTAACAAGATTCTGTAAAACCAATCACAAGAGGATCATTGTTTCTCTCATGGGCTGTGCTGCATGATTGGATGTCAGACTACTTATTTACTATAACAAGGCTACTTGTACTCAGACTACAGATTTAGAAATGCTGCAGTGCTAAAACAGAGGTTTATAAGTCTATTTATATTATGTGAACACGTGCAACTTGAACAGGTTTGTAAATCTATTTAAAAAGCAGAGATTACCTTTTTATTCACATTACCTTAACTTGTTGTGTGTGTACTGTTGTTTGTGTTGACATCTTGTTGTTCCCCTCTGCAGGTCTGGCGTGGGAGCTCCTGTGATCGGCGATCTGGATGGAGAGTACAAACACGACAGCAGGCGAAACGTCCTCGAGTGGTGCCTACCTGTCATTGATGCCAACAACAAGACCGGCAGCCTTGAGTTCAGCGTCGCTGGGCAGCCCAACGACTTCTTCCCCATTAACCTGTCCTTTGTGTCCAAACGCAACTACTGCGACATCCAGGTGGGTCACTGCAGACAAGTGTGTCCTGTCGGGGGGTCTCAATACCTGATCAGTCCATTGCAATTTTGTCTACTTTTTACTTTTTTTTATGTTATGATGCCAGTAATAAGGTTGTCACATTATTTAAGGTCTACAATAAACTACCGTAAAATCCAGAATATAATCTCACCGGTGAATAAAATGCAGTCTATTCTGTGAAAAGGAGTGAAAAGGTTCAAACTGTCTTTCTGCGTGAGGATTTCCTTAGTGTTTTATCAAAGTCCAAGGCGTGCAGTTTGTGAGGCTCTTTTAGAACCATCTGTTTTCACTATGTGGAGTTCGTAATCCTGCTAGCTACCTGCACAGCGTTGAGCTCTCAGCTTCCGGTAATGTTGATCGTTGTGAACTACAGACCTACAGCCCGAGGGTCTCTCTGCCCACCTCCTCTTGTAACTTGTCGTCTTTAATTGAGGAGGCTTTTTAATCAAACCAGCACTCCACAAGCTTTATTTTACTGAACAGTGTAGCCCTGTTATCTTTAAATCCACGTTTATGACCTCATGAGGGACCAGTCTGGTCTGGGGGCGATGTATCCCAGCATTTGGACATTGAAGCCGCCGCTTCACAATAATCTCCAATCACGTCAGGTGGCGTGCAGTGGGTGATTGATGCAGCTGCACTTGTGGTAATGACAGCACATGTCTGTGAAGAAGCTTAAGATAGATAAAAGCACCATAACATACCTCTCCCAGTATATCATACTGGTATATTGGTCATAACGTTACATAGGACGCAGCCCACTGAAGTCAGTCTTATACATCATATTTTACGGTACTTGTGCTGTTGTTTTATTCGTTTTGTGTCCCTGGTTGCTGAACTCTCATAGTTTTGATACATAATTAAATTATGCCTCCCTACGAGGATCACCTGTTGTGAAAAGATTATCATTATTTTATTTTTTTTAAATGGAGTTGTGTTGTTTGGGGGTCTTTATAAAATGTACTGCTGATAAAGGTTGTGAGAGGATCAGACACATACTCTACAAGCAGACAGAAACAGATAGAGGTGATGATGTCAGCAGGGACGAAGAGCTCGATTGCTTTTCTAAAAAAAATTAAAAATAGTATTTTGACTGTATAATCAGGTTAATGTGGCTTATTTCCGTGCATAATGCAATGGCATAAAAACATGAATGCATTCTTAACATTGATATCAAACGCTGCCAGATGAAAACTAAAAGAGAAAAAGGGCACAAGACTTGATCATTGGTATAAAATTGGTTCAAAAAAATCTATCAAAATGCAGGAAAATAAATGTTTTGTGCTAAAATGGCAAACCGTAAACCTTTAATGACATTAAGCAACAGTTTAAATATTCAATAGTTTTTTCTACTCTTTGTTTACCTCTGTACTGTTTGTGTGTCTGACCTGCTTTTTACCTAACATGCTGACTGTTTCATTTCTTCTTTCCTGTTTTCCAGGTTACCAAAGTGACTCACGTAGACGGCGACGGCTCCGTTAGATTCTCTTCAGAAACCTCCTTTCTTGTTGACAAATATGAAATCCTGTAAAAAAAAAAAAAAAAAAAAAAAAGATATTCAGAGAAAACGACAAAATCAGCAGAAAAAAAAAAAAAATCACCAACGGGAAATAAAGTCCAAATCTACGCTACAGAGAGAGATTGAAGATTTTCTTGCCTGCCCACCCTGTATACTATTTCAGAGACTGTGTACATCGACAGGACTACGCCTCCTCTCGTGGCGGAGCAGGGCAGCGGTGGTGTATTTATATGTTTGTATGAGAGAGGATCATCTATATATAGAGTAAATTGAGCAGGACAAACCAACACACAGACACAAACACACACACAGAACCCCCCCCCCCCCACACACACACACACTGATGCTGTTGTGTTGGCTGAGCAGAACTGCTAAGAGGACTTCAGAGTAAGTAGAGGATGACTGCGGCGGTCGTCTTCATCCTGAGGCCACGATGTGATGAGCGCTGGTAGTTTAGCATCCTCCACAAACTCGTCTTCTTCATCCTTCATTGATAAATCTTTCATAGGGGTTCTTGCTTTCTTTCTTTAATTTTCAGATTCTCTTGTCCATGAGTGCAGAATTATAGCCGTGTCAATCATTGCAGGCCTCTTTAATCCATTGTGATTTGATTATTGATATCTTTTTTTCTCTCTCCCTGAGGAACTTTGAATGAAAATCTGGCTCTGTGCTCGTCTGCTCTGTCTGCGGTTAGCATCAGCGATATCGGTCCTTTTTATTTTTAGTATTTTTTTACTCTCTGAAGTATCATTTGTTTCATGTTTACCACTCATCTGATCTGGGTGTTTTTGAAGTTTTGACAGTGAAGAGCAGGACTTTTGCAAAGTTACCCACAAGTCCATACGTGACGCATCAGACTTGTGATCTGTTCTTTTTCTTTTTCTCGCTAACACCATTGCAGCCACTCCTCACCTTCTGCTTTTCTCTGGTCCATTTAAGTCAGAGGGATCAGCCCTCAAATCTGTCCGAGCACAAAAATACTTTGAACACAGCCCAGAAACAACAGCCAAGCCCCTAATCTGACATCCCACAAGACGCAATTTAGATCTGAGGAGGGAGAAAATGTCTAAGCATCACACACACACACACACACACACACAGCAGAGCAGAGCAAGGATCATGCAGTAAAACTCTGTTCATCCTTTACTTACATTCTCACCGTACATCATTACTCAACATGTAACATTTGTCTTTCATGTTCTTGTTTTTTTTTTTTTTTTTTTTTTTCATTTGTACTCCCCAGATTTCAATTTAGAAACGGTTGTGTGGACGCGGGGTTGAAAATGACTAGATTTGAGCATTTTTAACAAAAACTTCTGAAGGGGAATCTTAACATTCCAGTGTACAATTAGAAAAGAAGAATCTTTAATGGAATAAAATGTATTATTGAAAATGTAAGTCTGGCTCGGAGTCTTTTTATCGGCTGTGCGCTCATTTAGCACCAACAACAGGATTAAAGCGATCTGATGGGATCCAACCTCGAAATCTGAAAAAACAGAAAAGATCGTCTGATCCAATCCTGGTTTTTATCCCGACATAACCTTTGTGGTTTCAAACTTTTGGGGAGGATTGTGATAAATGTAATACTAATTAATCAGGATAATTCTGATCCACACAGGTTTGGTACTGGATTACAGGGAAAACTGAAAAACACTACAAAATGTTTATGATGTAAGGTAATTGATATTTTAAGACTATTTGAAGTACACATTGCAGAAGAATGTTTTTAAAATAAAATAAAATATTTCACTAAATAGCATTAATATGATACATAAAGTATAAACCATCATCTGTAGGGCTGTTTAAAAAGATCGATTCATCAATGCATTGCAATTATTTTCTCCCCAATTCAATATTGATTCAGGGAAGAGAATAATTATTTCCCTTGTAATGACGCCCCACTCCAGTGGGGGCACTGTGGGTGCCGCTGTACTTCAACATACTGTACTTTAACGTTTTATTCTTTGTCTATTAAAAAATAATGCAATGATAAAATGTTATTTTGATTCGGTTTGTTCTAAACCGAACAAATAATGCACACTTTATTATATAACAATATCAGAAGGTACTGTGACGAGTTATCTGGGTATTTCTGTCATCTCACGTGTTATTAAACCCAAAGAATTGAAATCAGATTGAATTGTGAGGTTGTGGACGATACGCAGCTCTAATCATCTGTAAGTAACCTAGATGTAGTTGGTGTTTTGAAGCCCATCGATGGCAGACGGCATGTTGGAAATGATGTCTCAAACTCACTTTCAGTAAAACTATTAACAGACAAAGAGGTGGAGCTGAGGTGAGACTACCTTCAAGCCTTCTTATTAACAGCTACATCACAAACCCACCTGTCAATCACATCAGCCCCACCCCTTATTATGAATACATCTTAGCTTTAATATGATCAAAGCAGTTGAGTTAATAATAATTTAATCCTGTACAGTGCGTGCCAAAGAATATGTGTGTCTTTCTACCAGGCTGTAAACATGTTTATGACTGCTGTAAAATTAACAATTTAACTTGGGTGTGTATGTGACCTCCGGACCTTTTGAAGCCAGCCTCCAGTGGACACTCAAGGAACTGCAGGCTTTTGTTCTTCCAGGGCTTCATTTTTTTTCAAAACCAGAGGTTCCCAGTTCGGCCACCCCAGTGGCTCCACCACTGTTTTGGAGACATTTCACAGATATGCAGACTCACAGAAAGTGTGAAAATTGGTGTTATAGCGTCTTCATCAGAGCCGTTACACACATTTGATGAATTGAACAGTGAGACAGAACTGAACACTTGCACACTTTGCAGTGAGTGTACTTCAAAGTCTGTGAGTGAGGAGATTGGGATCGGACCTCTGTCTCAAGTGATGACTAAACCCAGTCATCTCTTAACTCTCAGCCTGTCTGCTCATGTGAAACCACTTTTACCTATATCAGCTTTAAAGGGTCCAAACATGGAGCCATGAGTCACAGCTTCTTCTTCTTCTTCTATGACTCACATGTGACATTCACCCTGGACTTCCAGACTTTTTGACCCTCTACAGTCAAGCTGTGTAACTAATATAATAATATAAATCTCATCCTATAAATTAAAGTTAATTATATACATTTATTGATGAAAATTGTCCAGTAAATCACAAGATACATGAGGTGGTACCCAATCAGGGCTCTCAGGTATTCCAGCTCCTCCAGGTTGTTACATCCATACATGTAGTCACAGGTTTGTTGTGTCTCCTCAGGAACATGGAGGAGACACCAGGAGACCTGCAGTTACAAGGGGAGAGCTGAACAGGGCCGTAGAAGGGCATCAAGCCAGCAGCAGGACCGCTATCTGCTCCTTTGTGTGAGGAGGAACACGAGGTACTGTAAAACCTGGTTTCTGGTAAAAACTAGAAGTCCTTTTTTTATTGAAGAAAGTTATTTTATATCCATCTTTAACGGCCTTGATAGAAGTCTTTAAGATAATAATGATGATCTTCTGTTTTGGACTCACTGGAGTGTAAATGATGTCTTGTTTTCATACAGACGGATGGTGAGACAGGAGAAGAAGAGTCAGATGCTGAGGTTCATCTAAACAGATGGGTGAATGATAGGAGATGAAGAGTGTGAGAAGGAGGGGTGGAGGGGGGGGGGGGGGGGGGGGTTAAAGGGGCTTTCAAGGGTCAGAGGGGGTGAGTTGAAGAGAGCTTAACAGCAGCCATATTTGGGCTGTCGGGGGTGTTTTTGTTGCAGGAGGTGGGGTTGTTAATAGCAGCCATCCAGTCATAAAAAGAGGGCGTGTCTGTTTTCCGGATGAATGAGCGGGCTGATCAGCTTTGTGAGGGTCTCAGAGGAGGGTGAGGGAGAGGGGAGAGCAGGGCACACACACTGTTGTCTCTGGTTAAACACACAGACCTCAGAGCACACTGACTCAGCTCGGATGTTTTGACTGGATTAGGAGCAAAAAGGATAGACTCACCGGAGGCCCCTTTTTTCCCTGAATGGAGTGTGGAGTTTAAAAAGTTTGATAGTATCTGACTTTTTGTCCCGTCTGCTCACCTGGAGGCTAAGATGATGCTCAAGAAAGTACGATTCAAGGTAGGAAAACACTCCTTTAGAGTGCCTTTTTTTTGTGTGTGTGTGTGTGTGTGCAGGAAATCTGTCTTTTTGTTTATGAAATAAACTCCTGTAGAGTTAAAATGAGTCTTTGAATTGAAACGGTTGCACAGAGATTCAGGTCTACATGTTGTAGAAAGAAGGAAAGCTTCAAGTTCAATGTTTTTATAGAAATAATATCTAATTTCCCCCTGTATATAACTGTTTTATTTCAAACCAGTATCAAAAAAGATCCAAGTGAGTACAAATCTGGGTGCCAAAATCCCTCTGCCCCATTTTTTCATTTGTTGGACAGAGAAAAAACTAAACAGTTAAACTGAAAAGACTCTGAGAAAAAATCCCCAAAAGTGTCATTGAGTTAAATAAGATTGAAGACAAATTAAAAAAAATACTTTTCAATTAATTAAAGAGATAATTAAAAAGATGCAAACGCTGCTTGCACTTGAGATTGAAAGCATTGTTTTCCAGAGAGGTCGTTTTAACCTCCTAAGTGGTAATTTAAATCTAAAGAAAAAAGTAAATATATAAATTATATACATATTCTGTATATTTAAGCAGAAGGCAGTTGAAGTTGGAGGATGTTTGTCAATGGGCGTTTTCACACATGCAAAAAAAATCCACAATATCTCCTGAAATATATCAGGTCGAACTCTCGAGAGGCGGGACATGACGTAACACATGAGGCAACACAGTCTGACGATATAATGACCATTTTTTCCTTTTTTCCAATATACCAGGGGCGCGTGTACATCGACATATTCACAATATCAACAAAAGAGTAGAGAAGAACAAACTGGTGAACATATTGAATCATTTTATTACATGCACGGAAACTCCACAGGTAGCGTCCATACAGTCTATGGTCGTTCAACAGTATAAACATAACCATGCCCTCCTGCTCCTCCTATGAATATTTCCTGTTACATTCTCACATCAGCTCAACTCCACTTCAGGTGGAAATGTTACGAGTGGGCTGGCAGGAACATTTCCTGTGAAAGTTGGAGTGAAAAATTTGACCGATTGCGTTCACATGTGCAGCTCACCCGTAAAATAATTTCAGGAATTTTTCAGGAGTTTTGTGCAAGTATGAAAGTACTTTAAGCAACGCAGGAAGATTTCAGGGGCCTAAACTCAGGAGGAAGCAGGTGAGGTAAAAAAGGACGCTGCAGAAATCAGTGTATAGTTTTCACCAACAGGTGGGGAGGAAGCGATAGAATTTGAAACTATGATGACCGTTCTTTGCCTTTATCTTAATGCAACGTTATATTGGTCATGTTTACTGTATCAATGAACATACAGCAAGCAGAACAGAAAAGCTTTTTCATATTCAACAAGATCTAACTGGTCACAGCGCTCACTTGTGGTGAATTTTCCTGAATTGAACCTGCTGTGTTCTCATATCGGCTCACCCAGACTTCTTGTGAAACTCTTATTAGGTGCTGTTTTTTCTTTTTGTCTTTGATGCTGTCAGTCTGTTTATTTTGGAGCCTGCAGGAGGTGAAACAGCCTGCAGGGGTCACAGCAGGGAGTGAGTGAGAGTAACTGAGGGTGGTTTAACTACTGTTCAAGTACCCGCAGGAGGAAACAAGACTGAGCTGTGTGTGTGTTATACACTGTGTCTTTTACACTCTCACCTGTTAGTGTCAGCTGCTCCTCTGAGAGGTGACGCTTTTCTCGGGGGGGGGGGGGGGGTAGGTTTCTCCCATAGCTCTGTAGTTCACTGATTATCTTTTAAATCATGTTTTAAAAAGGCCCCGTATTTGTTTTATTGGTAGATACATAGTGATACAGTTCTGTTATCAGAAGAAGAGCAAAAAGAAGCAAATAAATACTGTATTAACTACATTAGTGAGAACATCTAATTTTAAGACACTCTAAGTTTGCCTCACTGTCAGAAAATGGCTCAGAAATGCTGCTTTCTTTCTTTTAATATCTAGAGATAAGATCTTTATCTGAACTTGTCAGGAGACTGTGGCTTAAAATAAGTGTAATGAGATATTATTCGATAAGAAAGATTTGAGTTTTTGCAGTGAAGATAGTCACACATGGCGCTTACAGATTGCCAGTTGAAGGCGAGATAGTTACACCTCAGGTGTATGGTGTAGTGCACAAGGGGGGGAATGGCGAGGCGAAGAGGATCTGCTGCGGATCCGCCATCAGAGGTAGAGACAGAAGCCCTTTACAGATTGCAGAAAAGCGCTGTAACAAAGTTAAGCCGTCCATACTTCCACATTACATGCACACACACACACACACACACACACACACACACACACACACACACACACACAGAGCACTGTTCCACCTTGCAGACTCAGACGTTACCCGTAGAAGGTTATTGGATGAATTCTGTGTGTGCGTGTGGAATGTCCTCAGTTCAAACAGCAGCAGGTCGGCTGACCTCAAATCGGATCTTCACACTGTGCTGTTACATTCTGTCTGTCACTCTTTATTTAACCAAAAGCCTTCCTCTGTCACACGTTCCACGTTCACTTTGTTAAAGCTGATCATGATAAATGGAGTCAGTTCATTTTTCAGGGAGTTCTCAACACGGTCTCTGTCTTTAAGTGTTTAATATCAGTGTGTAAAACGGTTTGTCATTTTGTCTCAGAGGTGAAGCTGACATATGTGGGTCTTTTTTTTTGTTGTTTTCCACTGGTCTCATCATTTGGTGCAGTTGGTGGTGCAGAACATCTAAAGTCAAAAACAATGACTGGTGAGGATACATTATACTGTGTTTATGCAGACTGGATAATCAGCAGAATTGACGTGAAACAGTACATGTTCGAAGTAAATTATCTTATTATTGCACCTTGATCGCACCTTCACTATCAGAAAATCAGCTTTCTGTGTCAGCAGAGAACACACTGAGGACTTTACTTCTTCACCTGACTTTATTACCATTAAAACTTAATGTACATTCGCAAAAATGTGACTGCAGAGGCCAATTAAGCATATGAATGTAGATAGTTAGTATAAATATTCATTGACTGATTCACTCTGACCACTAGATGGAGGCAATTGTGTCTGGTTATTGGTCAACTGGAGCAGTCAGGTGTTAAAAGGTCAAAGATGAACAGGAAGTTAAGTTGAAAATTGGGATCGCAATCTGCCAAAAAACTCATTAAAGAAGAAGAAGAAGAAGAAGAAGAAGGAGAAGGAGAAGGAGTATAGTTGAGGTGAAATGAGAGTGTAAGGATTTTGAAAGAAGTCAAACAAGATAGTTAGAAAAAAACTTTAAAAAATGAAATATCTAGTTACTTTGATGATTGTTTGTCAGACAGTGAACAGGAGTCAAGATTGTTCTTGTTTTTTTTTTCCTGGGGAGATTATTGTGGCCTGTGTGGCATAAAGACCATTTTTTGTAAGTCACAAGTAGCCTGTCACGTTCAACCGCTACTCTCTCAACGGAGAAAGGTAAACAATCTCATCCACCATTTAATAAATTACTCTCTAGTCTGGACTCTTTAGCTTTCTTAATTAGCATTTGTCTGCCCTTCCCTCCTCTCTTCACCCTCTTCTCCAAATATGGTCACTTCTAGCTCCAGAAAACCAACATGGCGGCAGCCAAAGGCCCAACATCTGTACTCAAGTACGCAGACGAGGGCTGCCAACATTAACACATTAAACACGATGCCATAAAGGTCAGAAATGAATGCATTCAATTTTTAATTTGCATTGATTGCAAGCTTTTTCGTTCCTTTAGGTGCACCATTGTCAGACAAAAAACAACACTACTGCGCCTTTGAACGTTTTATTTCACTTTATAAAAAACCTTGAAAATGGCTCAGTTAATGAGCCAAAGCAATATTTCATTACCAATTCCATTTTGTACATTCACTTCTACCATTTAAAAAAAAAAAAAGTGTAACAGTGTCATCCTTTCAAAAAGTACAAATAAACACTGTATTTCACAGAAAAATCACATTAAATCATTCATCAGCACCAGTACAGTTTTATTTAATAACCCACATGCTTCTTGGACTTTTATTTCTCACATTTTAGATTAAACTATGAACATCAATCAGTGAGTCGGTGAGGCTTTAGCCTGTCATTAAGCTGCCTGCCAAACGTTTAACAAACCATCAGACGTCCCCATGTTAGCTCCAAGTTAGAAGCTTCAAATCTTTTTTCCTGCAGAAATAGAAAGAAAGTCCTAAATCTTCACAAGGCTCCATCCTCACATCGCTACAGAGCGTGCATGCAGTGTTGAGGCAGTTTGCATGATCAACACTAGATGGCAATGTTGCTCTGCACGTTTCCTTGCTCTCGGTCTCCACATAAAGAAACGATGCCTGCAGCTAAACGCTCAGTAATCCCTCAGAGACGCAGCACTCGCAGACATCCGTCTATAGAAAAACCACAGCTGACTATTGTGGAAAACGGGAACAACAATTCAGCGCTGAGAGATGGAGCATGACATTAAGACTGACATGTGAAGTCTTTGTGGAGGGGAGAAATAAATCAAATAAAAAGTCTTTGTGGAGATGCTCCGTCACTCGGCGATAGTGTTGTTCAATAAAAAGGTTTCTCTGGTGGTGCATTGTGGGCCCACAACAGAGCAGCAGCTTCCGACAGTATAAGGCCCCGGGCTGCAGGGGCCACATGTGGGAGTGTGATCCACCACCCAAAAAAATGATGACCCATTTCCTTTAAGTCTTTACATGCCGCCCCCTCTGCAGACCCTCCATCCCTCTTGTGATTGAATTTCCATCCCGCGCAAAGACGTCCGAGCTTTTTGTTTCCTTAGTGAGAGTCTCCAATCATCTCAGAGGATCAAGTCAGCGCCCATCGAGGCCTTTGATGTTCATAATGAGCGCTTCCCTCCGCTCAGCCCCGCAGCACCACGCTGTATGTTTCTATAAAGGCGTGAGGATTTGAATGGCTGCGTGGGAGCCGGTGTGCTGCAGGGGAGGAGGGAGCCAAAGCCAAATATGCTTTTCATTAAAGATAAAAGGAGCGAGGAGCTTTTTACTGTCTCAGACGTCTGTTTATGCTAAGTGTGAGGGTGTGTTTGTGTGTGTGTTCACATAAAAAGAGAAATTTACCTTTAACCCTTGGTGGTTTATGTTTACCTGGAGGCTGGAACACACGCTGCGACTGCTGCTGCATGTCTGCTGCTTTCATTCAGACAGATGACAACTGATGTGCACTAGTTGCTTCTCTCTGAAAACGTGTGGTTCATAAAACCTCTTTTTGAAGCTTAGACTTAGAAGCAGCTAAGCTAGCAGCGCATGAAGTACCAAAATGTGCCACAGCAATATCATGATGATCCTGAACCAACACTTAATATAAACCAGAACAGGTTTTTATCCTACCTTTACTTTTACTCTCAGACAACCTAATCCAGGCCCTGCACTGAATAATATTGGTACACCTGATGAATTCAGAGCCAGAACTGGCCTTGGTATTATTCTTAGTATTAAATGTTTGGAGCCTGCTCCCAAAATTAGACTTAATTAAAACTATGGACCCGATGAACTGACACTGATATTCTCGAATTGTCTGAAACCTTGCTTAGTAAGTCGGTTTCAGATGAAGATCATTTTATTAAACGATATATATATATATATATATATATGTCTTTGATCATTGGACACTGTGCCTCACTGTGCCTTGAGATTTGTTACTGCTCTTAGATACCTTACTAATCATGGTGACCTAGGGATGTAGTCAAGACCACACTCACTGACAGACAAACCATAGACCAGAGTGTTACACCCCTACAGTGACCTGTTTATCAAATCTGATTGGCCATCCTTGTAGGTACACAGAAATATACACTTTGCCTTGTTTATAAATCTCTTCTTTGTTCAGTTCCTTCTTGTGTGAAGGATGTGTTCGTACCTCCAAAGAATGAGATGCCACAATGCCTTGTGTTCCTGTGCTGTTTTTCAATTGTCTGTTCCTCGTTTCTGACTGAGCTCGGGAAAAGAGTGTGTGGCTTTGCGGCCCCCTTTTGCATAGAACTTTCTCCAGAATGATTTAAAACTTGCAGACCTCATCTCCCGTCAAACCTTTGGTGTTTTCTTGATTGACAAAAAACGAGAGCCCACTGCACTTCATCTGCGACCCAGTTTGCACATTAAAATTTTTGTTTGCTCTTAACATATTGTTCGTGAACTGCAGATCACCTTTGTAAAAAGAGATATTGATCTCAATAGGTTAAATAATTTTATTTTGAGCATAGCTTTCAAATCATCAGTCATCACAGTGTATGTGTATGCTACCTGCTAACAGTCAGTGTGTTTACATAGTTAAGTCAGGCTACGCTTTCCAAAGTTGAGAGCAGGCGTGTTGGGACATTGCTGAGCAGTATGTGGGTAGGTGGTCTTGGTTGGAGATAGTGGAGGTTGTTTCCAAACTTGAGAATAAGCAAAAGAGGGAGCGTTGAGGCCGAAATCTCAGAAGAAAGGAGCTCTCTGTTCAGCCCACACTGATGTATAACAGCTTTATTCTTTGAGATTCCGTACACTGACCACCACCGTCACATTTTCACATGGATAAACAGGTTAAATATGTTGCTCCTCAGCTTGTTTAAACGACCTGTTTTTCTCTGCAGCTGTCCAGCTGTGTGATTTGAACTGACAGATGAGTGTACCTCGTATAAATCAGGATAAATCCCACCCAGCCGTTCAGGAATCTGAGGCATGTGAAGAGTGTCATATAATTCAGCATGAAGCTTTTCCAGATCAGAAGGTTCAGCCATGAGCACAGATGCTGTGGTTTCAGCTGGGCTCAGTGATTTCCCCGATGCAGAGGCGAGTAAAATCCACAAAACATGTTTAGTCTGAGAGGAACGAGCAGATATTTATAGAAATACACAACTTTAGGGGAACACTTTCCACACTCCCTCTTTAAGTCAGATCATTCTTATCACTTTAAGAACTTTTATCTTTTATGTGTTTGCTTTCATAAAACACTATTTTTTTAAGTTAAGGAAACAAGTTATGATCATTTAATTTTCTCTCGTGAGTCAGAGTTGTAACAGTCTGAGTTTCAGTTCCACCACAGCTGAATAACAGTATTAAACAGTTTTCATGGTGAGTAAACTATCTTGCAGTCAAGAAAGGATTTTTTTGATTCATAATGAGGATGTATGGTGGCTGACGAGGGCCAGCATGCTGCAGAACCTCCAAAAAAAATCAATTTCCAGAAACAAGCTGCAATTTAGGAAATAATGCAAAAAAAAAAAACATATAACAGAAACATGCTTCAAAAAGCCTGAACAGGAGGGGCACTGGATGCTCAAGCGGTTATGTTGTGCACCACATGTTAGGAGGCTGTAGTCCTCGTCACCAGGCATTGGGTTTGAATCTGATCAGAAGCATTAATAGCAAACATGCAGCACATACAGAGTTTATTTAAAGAGCCCATATTATGCCCTTTTTGGGGTTTGTATATTTAATCTATGTACCTACTTTTGTACGTTCACAATAGCTAAAGTCCAAAAAAAGTGTCTGTTTTCATGTACTGCTCCTCCTTGCTCCCTCTACACTCTGAGTCTGTCAGCTACGCTCTGTTGAGCCCACACTGTTAGACCCCACGTGGGCCAAGTCTGCTCTGATTGGTCTGCCGATCCGCTCTGTCGTTATTGGTCAGTTGCTCAGCACGTGTCTCGGAAATTTCAACATGAGCTGCTGGGCTTGCCACAACGAGCCAACGGGCTTAGATCAGTGATCTCACACTGACAAGACGTCGCACTGACAAATTTATATGGAGGGGGGCTAGAACTGAGCGTTACATGGGGGGGTTAGGTGCCCTTGAGCAAGGCACCTAACCCCCCCCCCCCCACAAGCTCAGGAGCGCCCGCCGTAGGGCAGCCCCCTCACTCTGAGACCTCTCCATTAGTGCATGTCCACAGGATCCTGTTTGTGCATGTGTGTGTATTTCAGTTCATGTTTGTGTAGCATGTTTACTAGACAGAGTGTAAAAACGAATTTCCCCTCGCGGGATCAATAAAGTATAAATTCTTAAATTCTACATGCAGCTAATGCTACAGCTAACAGGAGGAGGTAGGAGAAGCCGTGTTTCCGTGGACTTTGAATTTTTGCACATAGATGTGCCTAAACATGCACAGGATACTTGGAAAACACACTAAAGGGCATATAAAACCAGAAAAAGGATAATATGGGACCTTTAAAGCAAAAACCATACAAACCCAGGAAACTGGTTTTGTAGGAAGCGTCTGAATGCTAACGTTAGCTGTGTTCTGAGGCTGTTTTTTAAAACATGTTTCTCAACATGAAATGTGGCCCTGTGTCCCTCAGGATTTCCAGTGTCTAATCTGTGTAGTTTCTTTTCAATCAAGTGAAAATAATTAGCCAGAATTTCTACTTTTCTACGACTTACAACCTGGAATCAAGCAGCAAGACAATAACAACATTTGAGAGTCCCACCTGAATCACAGGGAAATTATCGCTGTCTGAAAATGATGGCTTGAATACTAAATCCAAACATTAAATCAATATCTTCTAATACAGAAGAGTATGTTTATTAGTCTCAGTGCAGAGAGAGAGAGAGGTGAACATGTGGGAGCAGAGTAACAGTAGATCCAGTGTGAGTGTGAAAGTTGTTCCTCTCTCTCTTTCACCTCCTCGTTCACCTCCCAGTCCCCTCGTAAGGTGAACATTTCTGCAGCTTTTCATGAACAACACGGCATTTCTTTCTCCTAAAGAATGAGCGCCTTGTGTCCGAGTGTTGGGGCGAGGCAGACCGGACAGGAGAGCCAGAGAGAGAGAGTGTGTGTTAAGTAGTGTGTGTGTAATAGAGAGAGAGAGAAAGGGTGAGTCAATGGAGAGTGAGAGGGAGGGGACCAGCAGCAACCAGACAGTGTGTGTCAGCAGCCACATGGCTTTAACCCAGTGTGTGTTTTGACAGCAATGGACTAGCAGTGTGTGTGTGTGTGTGAATGTGGAGGAGACCTTGACTGTGTTTGAGAGATAAAGGACACAACAACAGGAGCCTTCTGTTTGGATTGCTACTCAAAGTGTTTCTTTTTTTGGGGGGGTGTTGTTGATTTTCTTTTACTTGAAGAGCAGTTGCAGTGAAGTCCTGTGGTGTCACTGGAGCATCCCACCACCCAGCACACATCCCCCCCCCATCACTACGTCAGGTAAAGTAGAAGCTTCCTCGTCTGAAGATTAAAGGCTTGTTGTTGGTTTCACGGTGTAGACTTGTTTTTCAGACGCTGAGGTTGTGTTTGTGTGCAGGTTTAATGAAGCTTCTCTTTTTTTTAAATGCATTGTTCTTATAATGAAACCACAGTAAACTTCATTGCGTCATTTCAGTATAAATATGTTTATATTGTTACATGAACAGATTTTTTTTCAAGTTTGAACCTTACTCCTGAAAGATGTCCGATACCACAGGTGAAAATGACTCAATTGCCTAACCGGTTATCATGAATTTAAAAATATGCGTCTGATACCAGAATGTATTCCTCCAAAATGTATCAGCTTGTTTCACTGGATATCTATGTCTCTGTTTAACTGTAAATAGTAAGTTTTACAGAGGCATCACTCTGGATTACCTAAAGGGCATGGGCCTGGAAAAGAAAGTGATTTTCTTGTGATTTAATGACATTATCAGGTGTTGAGTTTGCTGAAATGACAACATGATGCAAATCTGCAAACATATTTACAATCCATGGGAACTGACTTGCAAGCAGCTTTTTATTTTCTTCTTACCTGAGCCTTTTGGAAGGGGCTCAGAAGTCCTCAACAGCAGAAGAAAACTATTTATACATGCTTCTTTGCCAAATGGAGATAAAATCAATCACTTCAGATGCTGTAAATAAAGATGAACAAGACTGATGCTGGCTTCTTGTTGAGACGTACAGTAACCTCTGAGTACAGGTGTACTGCTGCTTAGAGAATCATATTAAAGATGGAGGGTGGAACAGCAGAGCTCAGGCCTCTTAAAGGCAGCGTTCTCTCTCTGCCACATAGCCTCTCCGTCTTCCCATCACCATGAAACACTCGCTGCTTTATTGACAGAGAGAAAGAGAGAGAGAGAGAGGCTTTGTTGTTGTTTGAACCTCCGACCAAAGCGGAGCTGGGCCACATTTTTCGGTCGCCTGGCAGTGAAAAAAAAAAAGTCCACACAGAGTTCCCAGACTGCAGCGACTCTCCAGATTCTGATAATAAATCCTTTGTTATATGGGCTCATTCTGTTTAGAACGTAATCAGGCCAGCAAAGAGGCACTCTATCTACCCCCCCTCACCCTCCCCTGTGCCCTCGACCCGACACCAAATACCCATCCAGTCCCATTCTCTCCCCCGCCCCGTGCTGCCTTGAAGCCTTGTCCGGGCGCTCCACTTCTGGTGTTGGTGAAACTGTAAAGCTTGAACTTAATCAGACACTTTATTTTTTCTGGAGAGTCGGCAGAGGAGTGTAGAATGTTTTATATTTAATCATGGCTACATGGTGAACTCCATGCAGGGGTGTGTCCAGAGGGGTGACCAGAGTAGTTAATTGCCCCCTTTGGACTCTGATTGTGCAAATCCAAAATGTTTCACTATTATTGGCTGTAATCTTTCTCAGACTTGGGACTTGTGTAAAAATCGACGCTTTGGATCGGTGTTGCAACAGACCATTTGATTATTTGTGGCTTAAGTAAAGAGAAAGGTGTTTCATTGAGGTCAGAACCAATCTAACATTATTCACAGTACTTTCTCTGTCATTGTGTTGCGTCTCGTCCAAACCTTGTTAGCATTTCGATAGTTTTTTGTACATTGGATAATTTTTTTTGAGTGTTGTGTTGAGTCTCTAACCGGGGTGAAGAAAGTGTCATGGTGAAAGAAGCTAATCTGTCAAACTCAAACTTCTTTATGGTTTCAAAGTTCCTGAAATGATTTGATGTAATTGGTGGTTAGACTGAAGTGGACGTCAGGGCAGCAGAGGTTATCATGTCATTTAATGCAGTTTTCCCATTTCTTTACAAACTGTTGCTGCGCTCACAGCACTCTAAGTTGGAAACATTTCAACTTTTGGATTACTGCCATGCTCGTAACTGTGTCTTCTCCCTCACCGACCAATCAAAATGAAGAAGACGCGGCGTCTGCTATCAGCTTTGTCAACAACAATGGCGGAAAAGAATCAACCCCTTGACTTGTCTTTTTGAGATGTCAGGTCTAAAGCTGCTGCTTCTGACAGGACAGTTATCCTATACATTGTTTACAATTTTTTTTCTTTGTGGAATTCATTTGATTTAAAAATATCAAACATATAGAGAAATTTAAAACAGGAAGCGGAAATGCTGCGAGCCAACTTTTGTAACCTAGCAACAGCAAGCGCCAGTGAGAAGGGCTCATGTCGTCATGTCGTGGACGCTGCTATCGCAAAAAAAAAAATCAAAAAATCTGTTAATGGACACAGACCCTTAGAGCTCTCTCCACTTTGTGATTCACACAAACAGCTGTACAGTGTGCTGCCTCTCCAACAGCTGCAGCATGTACAACACACACACACACACACACACACACACACACACACACACACACACACACACACACATCTGCATTTCTCTCCCATTCTTTCCCCCCCTTCATTATTTTCTATGTTCACTGTCTTTTAGTTTTATCAGCAGAATATTTCAAGATGCCAAACAAAAAAACAAAACACTCTGACTCCCTCACTTCACATCCATTCTCTAAAAAAAGAAAAAAAAAACGTCTCCCCCGTCATGCTCTGATACTCATGTTCTCATATAAAGGCTGGCTGAGACAAGGTTGGCTCATTATACTACAGAATAAAACTTCTGAGAAACAGTGGGGACACACAGAAGCACACAAAACAAGAAAGCAGTAAACAGTTTCCCCTGAGGAGAAGCATGCTAACAAAGGATTTGGCGCCGGTGGTAGTCTGGTAGAGAGGATGATCTCATGGTGTTTTGGCTGCTGCTTCCCATTTGCACCTGGCCAAGACACACACACTCACACACTCACACAACACAAACACATACACAATCTGGCTCTGTCTGGTTATCTTATCCAATCTTATTTTGAGTAAGTAAGATTTATTAGTAAGAAAAATGACATGAATTTCAAGTTAAAGTGACAGAGAGGGGTGGAAACAGACATGACTGACTGTATTCATTGGTGATGTCATGCGTGTTTTCCACAGATCGGCCCATAAGGAAGCACAGTAAGTGTTTCCAGAGGCTGAATGTCCTCAGTGAGAAAAAGTGGCTGAACGACAGGACAATACAAAGACACACAGAGGGCCTGTTTGGCTGTCCGTGAACATGTCTGCTCCTTGGATCAGTTTCCATGACTCAAAGGGATATCCCACACTGCCTCAAATTTCCCCCCTCCTCCCACTCGGTTTCCCTTCCTCCCCCTATGAACCCGCTCCTTTTCCTCTCATAGCTCTCTCCCAATACAGCGAAACACGATTGGTCCTGTTGCAGGATCCGTCCACAACACCGTTGCCCTGGTTACCCCTGCCCCTCCCCTCTACTCCCTCCCGATAGCAACCACACTTACAAGCACACAGGTGACGGACAGTGAGTGACAAAGATATCGTGGGATTTATGGATTACTCAGTTTGTTTTGTTTAACTTCGAGTTCAAGAAAGTTCAAATTGACTCTGGGTTTCTGGAGAATCATTTCTGATGTTTTTCAGTAGACATTATGAATATGACGTTCACAATATTTCATTTTGAAACTTGTGTCTTCTGTGCTGTAGGTAAGGTCGCCTTTTATTAATTTATTTGAAAAGCTAAGTCCCTTCTTTTGGGTTTTCGTTCCATTGACCTGGTTGCTTGTTTCTCTTACAAGATGTGGCAACACCAATCTGTTGTTGAACTTGACAGTACTAAAGTTGGGGATGTGTGGGGCTTGTAGTTTTTGTAGTATCCCTTTATAATAATATAATATATAGAATACAAATTCACTTTAATAGTTTCATTCGACTGCTTTTATACCGTTGGGGCTGTAACTAAAATATTACGTCTTTAATTTACAAAAATATCTGCTCCAAGTTAGCTAGCATAATTCTGTTAGCCTGTCAATAGCATTGCCATTTTGTGTTAGCATCAAGCTAACAAACTAAGACGTACATCTCGGCTCATCAGTAAGAATTTGTGAGAATAAGGCACCATATTCCACATTCTTCATATTTTCTCAGACCACAGTCCGGCGTGGTACATAGTGATCTGCAGACTGCAGACTTGATCATGTCTGTGATTTTTCAAATGCTGCTAACACCGCCTCTTTGATGTGAACGTGCTCTCAGAAACTCTGGGTTTATTTATGAGCTGATAACCAGCTTCTTCTGACAGCTTTAGAGAGATCTCCTATACTTCAGGGTTAGTGAGGACAGATAATCAAAAAGATATAGCCTGGGTGTGATGAACCTGCTTTGTAGCACAAGCCTCTGGTGTGCTGTCATCATGAAGTGGGAGTTAACCTGAGTTCTGTTCGTCCAGTATTTGCAGTATAGTGGTCCCACTCCTGCTGCAGAGGATTATTGCAGCTGAAAGAGCCTCTTTGTCCATGCAGGGCTGGAATGCCTGTCCAGCCCCACATCTTTGGGAAACACTGAGCCAAAAGTCAACGGAACCAGTGAGCAAAGCAATCCCAGTGGAATACCACATTCCCAGTGACCCACACCTAAAATGGCTTCCTTGTTCAATAACCCCACTCAAGGTTGACTTAACATGCCAGAGTTACTCCCCTGACTTGTATTCCAGGTGATTTCAGCTTCATGTCTTTATGAAGGTTGAATGTCGAACAATTCAACTTAACCCTACTCTTCTGATAAAACATCAATTCTGAGACAAACCGTTTTTTTATGCTGGTTCTGTTTCTCATCACCTTCACTCTTATCACTTTATTTTTAGTGCCTGGCACTGAGAAAACATTGGCCCAACAGCACACGCACCATCATTGTTAGTCTTGGACAGGGGCTTAGACTTTCTTGGTTAGATAAAAAGGCTTGGACAAATTTAAATGAAAGGAATGCACCTCTAGAAATCTTTTTTCTTGAGTAGAAAATACTGAACCTCTTAAGAATTAGAGATTGACTTTTTTCCCCCCGCATAATTATGACCTAACCACTAGACATAACGACCCGCTATCACGGGTCAGTCATAGCGGGGGGTGTAGGTACACGGCATGGTGCAGAACCTGTTTGTAAGCCTACACCCAAAAAAGATATGTATAACATTTTGTTAGGTATACCATCAATTATATCAGGATAGATTACAGCCCTCATGGGATTATTGTTTGAATATTTCCAGTGTAGAAAACCTTTAACAGCCCGGTATAGAAGCGACACAGCCAGTGGAAAATGTTGAGCTAATGCATTGTATCTGCAACCTGACTCTGCAGGGGGGACGGCAGTGAGTCATTTTAATTTTACAATTTACTGTAACAAGCTGACTTTTCCTTTTTCAAAAATGTAAAAAAAAAAATACAAAACACATTTTGTTTCCACTCTTACCTTGAGTAGAAAGCCAGCCAGAGAAACACTGAGTCATCTCAGTGTCTTAGTCAAAGTTACCATTCACCATATTGGATAACAGTGGTTTGGATACTGACAACAAGTCTTCTTTCATACATGCGCCGAGCTATAATTTCTAGAGTCCCTGAAGACAATAATCTGATAATGACAGACTCGCTGATCCTCTGAAGTGCTGAGCTGCAGTTTCACACATCGTCTCTCTTTGAGCCATGATTTCACAGCTTTAGTAACACTACATTATTCAGTCATCCAGGGTTTATCTTGTGTTTTCTACTCTGATAACGTAAGTATTTATATCAGCTGTATCAAGCTGTAGCAGTCAGTGAGTAAAGTGAGATGTATTGATTCACTTTCCGCACCTATTTTTTTACCATCTGGTCCCGGGATTCCCAAGTCTCATCTTCCTCTCCTTCCACCCCAGTGTTTACAGTCCTTTTGTGTGTTTGTGTGTAAAGTTATGCATGTGTTTATTCGAACCACTTTGCGTCAGTACAGGACACACAAACAGGGCAGATGGCGTGTTTAGCTGCCGGCTGATAATGGCGTCTCTCCAATGCTCAGGGTTTCATGCCAGAATAATAAATCAGTGTTTACTCAGGCTATCAGGCTGCAAGGGATGCAGTGGTATCTCACTGTGCATAGATTAACATTTTAATAAGCGATGGTTGGCTTTTATTCTCTGACGACTCTACAATGAGGCAATCATTCAGAACTCAAAATGATTCATCAATCAGACTGATACGTTTGAGTGACCTTTCTTTGGCCGGTATTTTTGGATTCATAACATATCCTTCTCATTTTTATTTTTGGACCCTGGAGATTTTTTTCTGCTTTCACAGATTTGACAAAAGAACAAAAAACATTCATTGGACCCACAGCATGTATAAAACATGGACATAATGTCCGTGATTTCCACCATAGACCATATTCCCATGGCGGCCATGTTGTTACCGTTATCTTTCTGTTTTGCTTCAGGTATAAGTCAAATCTGAGCAACTGTTTTCAATTAAAACATTCTTGACTGATAAGAAACTTCACTGAAAATGAATACTGAAAATCTGGATAACATTTGAACATATTATGAGTTTACAAAAAACCCCCAGACTTTTAGGGCTTTCACACTTGCAGAAATCTCCTGAAAAATTCAGAATATTTCCAGGAGGAGCTGTATATGTGAACGCCAACAGCCACATTTTATGGTTTGGACATCACCTGGAGTTTCCCCCCCCCCCCCTCCCCTCTGACAGGGATAGTCTCCAGCTGTGAGGAGCATATGTGAACATCCAGGTCAGGAGGATCTCTGGCGCAGACCTCCTGAAATTATCTAGATATTTTCAAGAGTGCATATGTGAAAACAGCTTAAAAAAAACAATCAGCTACCATCAGATCACAGCTAACTTTAGCATAACGTCTTTGATGGCGGTATTCTATAGAAATGGACGTCATGTTCCCATTTCTGACATCCAACGGCACAACAATATGTTTTCCTTCAGACCAGTGCTTTGTCCTGCTTCTCTATGTTTCTCTCAGCCTGCTTCTGCTGTTTTAATTCAATCTCTATGTGCACACAACTGCTGTGATGTCATCGTGACATCTAGATCTATCTATTGAAACAGTCAAAAAAGATTGTAGTATCTCAGGGAATGACATCAGAACTTTTAATAAGCATTGAACAGCAACAGATAGATCAATATCAAACAGTTAAGGTCTCACAGTGAATGTACCTGTGCGCATCTCTGAATGTGTTTGTGTGTGTGTGTTTGTTAGCAGAGCGTGACGATCGCAATGGTGTTAAACTCTCTCAGTTGGATAAAATGCTAATTCATCGTGGCATTTATTTTCACCATGTTTACAAAAATAACGTGGACAGATATGATCAGTGACGTCAGGGTGCGATTAATCTCCATCTGATGTGTTAGTTTTTCTGTGATTATATAATCAAGACAAACCTGCCTCATGGACTGCCTTCATGTTAAATGAATGAATTGTTCAAATGTCGTTTCTATAATCAAACTTACTAATGTAGACGACTCTTTAAGTTAAGAGAATAAGATGAGGAAGTGTGACTTTTTTATCCATCGATTTCTCTACGATATCAACTCTCTCCATCTATGCTGTACTCACATTTCAAAAGTTGGAGTCCGGGCATATTTAAAAAGAACAGTTGTGTTCATAGTTGAGGTTTGGTCCCTGAGGGGAGGCTCACCCTGACCTCGGCCTCTGTCGCTAACAGGAAATGTTCCCCGGCTCGGTTGGCTGTGCAGGAAATCTACATTTAGTGACACTCGACTTCTGGATGAGACTCAGTTTGTCTTCCTCTGTCTGTCACACACTTCCTCCTGCAGCACCAAACCCCCTTCTTTCTTTTTCTTTGAGTCAGGGCATATTCCGTTAGTAACAGTTCCTCAGCCGTTGTGCAACATGGGTAATATAGAATATGTTGTTTGAGCTTTTGATTGGTATAGTACCCTGAATAGAAAGTTGTTGAAATTAAGATGAAACGAGTGACAGCACAATGAACCAAAGCTGTTCGGGATCGGCCCCTCACATTGTAAATACTATGTTTAGGTTTAGACGCCACCACAGGAATGAAGAGCACTGCCAGACTCTGATGTATATATGTGGTAGAAAATTGTGGAGTTAAAGTTAGTGAGAGGCCACTTTATGATCGACATACTACTTGCCAGTACGTTCTTTTACACGCTTTCCTTAAAGATTTATTTGGGGTCTTTTTGCCTTTATTGGAAAAGACAGTGGAAACAGTAGGAAATCAGAGAGAGAGAAAGAGTGGGATGAATGATCTGCAGGAAAGTAGCCACAGGTCATGCTTGAACAAGGGATGCCCACTTGGATGACTATAGCCCTCATATATGGGGAGCAACCTAAATGCTGCCATCTGTGCCCTCAACTCCTTCATTAAACTGTAAATACTTCCAATTACACGTTGCATTGATGCAAAGACAAAAACTGTCAATAAAGCATCGGAAGCTGTTTCACCATCTGCCAGGCGCGTCTCCCCCGTGGGTGTTGTGGGTGTTGTGGGTGTTGTGGGTGTTGCGACACCCACACTTTCACTGAAACGTAATTTCATCCCCCACACTTTTTACCAGTGGAGTCATTGATGAAAACCTATTGGTCAAGTAAGATTTATTAAGTGACAATTAAGCCAATCATAGCTGTTTGATTTTAAACTTTTAAAATCGCTGCTCCACCCCTGCCATCTACCATTCCACATCGACCTTTCTAATGTCACGTCTTGCCTCCTGAGACCCTCCTCCCAGTCCAAGCGTGTAAGTCAGTCCCTCCAGGGAATTGTAATGTCACCAATTCAACTTTTAATGCAAATGAAATCAGACCTCACAACTTATTTGACCGATCATCTTAGCCCCTTCTTCCTCCCAGCCCCCGCACATCAACATGTACACCAGAGAATTACAGCTTAAGTTCCTGCAGGTCAATTTCCTGTTTTACACAAAAACATTTTTTCACCATGTGCATATCGTAGTGCATCATGAACGACGGTCAGTTCTTCATGCACTTTTCTACTGTAACACACATCTGGCTGATGAGTGAGTGTTTTGTGTGTGAAAGCGAGTATGAGCTGATATAAGAATACAATCATTATATTATTGAGCCTTTTTATTGTTTGCAACTCCTTTTACCGTTTACTCCTTGCAACACTAAAAACAGTTTTCAACTAATTTTCCAAATTCAATCGCTCCTGCAATGTCTTTCAAAAAAAAGTCTCAAAACCGTGCAACTTTTTCTGCAACTTATTTTTTTAAAAAGTTGCAACAAAATCAGACATTTTTGGTTGCCACAGTCCAAAGAAACGGACCACGGCAGGCATGTCTGGAAGATTTCAGATACTTTCTGTCCCGACAACTTCTAGATAAAACTTAAGAGTGCACATGTGCGGACAGCTTTCAAATGCGACATGCTCGGCATATGTTAAAAATGAATAAACCACACGCTTTATGTGGAGGAGGTTTAAGCCCCTTGGTTGTGTGAGGGGGTTTATTGTTGTGAGCAGATAAAGTGTGTGTGCAGGGTGTTGTCAGAATGTGGTTTCATGCATGCATGTTGTGTTTAAACCGTTCTGCCTCCTCTCTCTGTCATAAATCCACTCTCAGCTTTAAGCTTCATGTGTGTTCCTTTCAGCAGACTTGATTAAATTTATGACGTGGGTTTTCATGAGTCTGAACTATCTTGTCATCGTTGTTAAGTTCTCATCTGTGACATCAACTCACTCAGCCTCTTATCTCCTCAACTTGTATATACTGCTGCATTGGAGCCGATTCAAAATCTTCTTGTTTCACCATTAGCAGCATCATTTTAGACTGTTTACCTTTTTATGATTTGCAAATTTATATAAAGAGAATATTTTCAGCACGCTGTCTTGCCTGAAAAAGTGAATCCACCCTTCTTCCTACACACATTTTCAGCATTTTTGTGGTTTGCATCTAAAAACAGAATGTGTTATTTGGCTTTGGCTGCATTCATTACGGAAAAACAAAGTGCAAAAGAAACAGAGGAAAACTGTGAGGTGTGAGGTGGAAATTTAAAACTTAGCTAAGAGTAACTATATTCATTTTCCTTCTGACAGGAGATCTCTTCTTAGTCCATAGGTTTACTGTGCTCGCATTTTAGCTGCTCTGAACTTCTTTTTTTACCATACCTTCATAAGATTGCATACTGAGATTTGATGACCAGGTCAGATTAACTTCATGCTTAAAACTACAATTAGCAGAACTACAAAGATGCTCTATCAACACTACAAAACAGAACAATCTTTGTAACAGTCAAAGTGCTTTACATCACGTCACAAACATGTAGCTGTGTTTCAAGATGACGGGGCCAACACTTTCCAAATTTAAGCAGATTTTTCTGCCGATTAAGGAAATAATTTTGAGCTCTTAATTTCCAGAAAAACATTCTAATTTAAAAATTGCTCTTCTGTTTCTAATGCAGAGGTCAAACCACACAACTGTTTTGTCTTTAGCGTTGGCATTTGTGTCAGATCAGGCAATCACGCAGCCATAAATTCATGCTGTGACCTGACAGACAGTTAGACAGACTTCACGGTGGTACCAGATCAATAATCATGACTGACTTAAGAAGGCCGAAGAGCTGGGTTAGACGACACTCGGACAAGAAACTGTAAACCACAAAAAAACAAGCTCTTGTTACCAACAGTTCCAAACGTTTCCTCAGTCTCATAAATCCATCTCGCAGCTCCAACTTCATCATTCTTCTTTCCCTTCATCACTTTGTTTATTTACGCTTGTGACTTTTGTACGTGCAGATTTGGTCACTGATGTGACAGAACACATAGAATAGAAGATTGCACTCAAACATGCTAGACTTTCTGTCAGGAGGTCGGTTGAATGGCGTGCACTATGACAGACTTCAAACGATCCATTCTTGGGGTCCCAAAACCCTACCTGGATCGGGCTTATATCGTGTAGTCTGACCTTGGTGTGAAATTGATAACCTTATTAAAAGACAGATACTACATTTAGGTACCCTTTCCTTCCTTCTTAATTCTCTCTTTTTATTGGATAAATATTCTTGTTTTTTTGTCTGGAATCTCTGTTAGACTTAAAGTCACATTCTCCCATTTTATTACTTGTTTTTCTTGTTCTTGAGAGTGGAGAATTGGAGGTTACCTTTCTCCTATTCTATATCACCACATGTTGGAGAAAGACTTCATGTTTTAATCTGGATTGTAGCTTTAGAACAACTCAGCCATGCTCAGTAAGTATTTCTGCTTTTTGTGTATGGTTTGGTGTGTAAAGGAAACCCTTATGTCAAGAAGATTAGAGACTGTCAGAGGCCCAGGCAATGGAGGATTTATAAAAAAGGACTAAAGAAGAAGTAAGACCGACAGAGAGAGAGAAATGTGGACCGATGGTTAGTAACAAAAAAGATGTCGCTGCAGACGGAGGATTACCCATCAGGCTTCTTTATCTGACCTCAGGAGACCGAGCAGAGCTGTGAGGAGGCAGCTGGCCCCAAGAGATACAACCAAGACGAAGAGTATCAGCTCCTCTTCCATCAGTGTGTCCTCATATTCCTCCAACATCGTCCTCATATCTCGTTCTGCGCTTTCTTTTCTGTCAACCGCCTTCAGCTGTCGTATTTTAAAATGGACAGAAATCTTTTGGGCGTCCCTCGTCTTTTGGAGCATGTCTCAAGTGGACACTTAAGGAACTGCAGCTCTTTGAACTTCTGCATTAGCTTCATCTTTCTCATCTTTCATGATGAATCTGCAAGAAAAGTCTTTCTGATATCACATTAGAGCAGGTCTTCAGATCAGAGAGTGAACCGATCACTGAGTGCTGTATTACTGCTACATACTTTCTACATACTACAATCTGTAAATACAAATAAGTAAGTTGATAAAGAAACATGTCACCACACTTGTTGCTTTATTTTTCTGGGGAATGAACTTCAGGCTAAATACCCCAGCGAACATAAAACTAGGCTTCAGGTTGGATTTTCTTTTGTTTCAGGCTGCAGAGCTCAGTGATTATGAACAGAGTTTCTTACCGGATAGCGACCAGACTGATATTTGATGTTTCAGGTACTTTCAGGTCTTTACTCGCCCTGTTGTGTGCTTTAACATTATTTGCACACAGACTCTTGTCCGGTGGACCTCCATAAAGCAGCCAGGTGTGTTTGCAAGGAGCTTTATGACACACCTGAAAGCCCTCAATGCATCCTTCCTTTTTTTTGCTTCATTATAACCGTATTCTGATTTTTTTTTTCTGCAGGATTCATAAAGCTTTTTGAACTGTTTACGATCATTTTGCAGCTTTAGCTTGAAAGGTCATGCTGTTTAAAGTATTTGATGGATTTGAGATAAGAAATCAGCACCAATAAGGGACAGCTACAACCTGCAGACCTCGTTTAAATATCATGTTAAGGATCCTAATATCAAACACTTCCTAAGATATCTATTAAGTGAAACCACAGTGTAAATTATATAGAAGATAACCTAGGCCAAGACTGTTGACTTAGACACCACGTCCTGACCTCCACTTCCTCCAGCTGTACCAAAGCAAAGAGGTCGTGTTTGACCTTCTCACTGTCTGTCATTTAAACGGAGAGGGTCCTGCATAGTCCATCATATCGTGTTGTATCCGATCATTTTAATTGTAATTTATTTAATGATAACAAAGCATGACCTATTTAATGACGTTTAACTTTTAAAACAATTATGCATCTATTAGAGCACGGAGAGAAATACACCGACCCTGCAGCGCTTTTCACTCTAAAACATTGTGTCCATTATAATCAAACAAGTAAATATGAACGATGCATTTTTACAGAATCATTCAGATTGAATATAAATGACATATACTGCAACCAGTCAGCAGGAGGAGCTCCAAATTTGTTGGCCTTTTTTTAAACAATTTAAACGTTTTACAAAAGTGGAAGCTGTGCATGGCAGTATCAGACAGTCATATCAGACTTCAGCAGAGGGAATGTGGAGTTGGACATGAATCATCTGTTGTCTCTGTTTTCACATTCCTGATTCTCTCCACATTCTCTGAGACGTCTCCTGCCCGGTTTAAATGACCAGGTCATTTCTCCCAGAGCAGAAACACACACAGACGTATAACGCTTTGGTGTAGAGCAACACATGTGTACAGCCTTTGGACTGCATTGGCCTGCAGAGTTTCTTATATAAACCTACTGTTTGTCATTAACAAATCTTGAAATGCATGATCATTTCTATATATCTTTTTGAATATCTCTTATCTTTTTCTTAAACCACCATCCATCCAGACTTATTGTTAGTTTGTTTTAAAAATATATATTTTCAGTAAATTTTTGCTTTTTTTAGATACTACAGCTGAAGAGAGACAGGACATGTTGAGTGGAGAGAGTGAAGGATAACATGCAGCAAAGGGCAGAGGTCAGGTTCAAACTCCCAGCCGCTGTGATGCCTCTGTGCATAGGGCATGCAACATACCCGCTATAGGCTATGCGGTGCACCAATTCTAGCCATTTTTTAAACTAGAAATGAATACTTGTTTCCCTTTACCTTTTTCAGTTTTAGACATGTCCACTTTAGTCCCACAGCTTCTTGCGCTGTCACTTTCTTTTTCTCTTCTTAGCTTCATCCTTCATCTTTTTCTTCCGTCTCTGAGCCTCAGACATTGTATCAAACAGTACAGAGACGGGCTAACGTTTTAGCTTTTTATCTGAAGGCTGATGTGTGATCTAGTACTGTTAATCCACACACACTTCTTGCGAGAGAACATTGGCCCGCTGCTGAAGTTAGTGGTTAAAAACCTCCCTGTTTATAGTTATTGTACTATTAGATCCACATTTACTTTAAGATGGAAAAGTTGCGTATTGTTGCTTTAACATGAACACCTTTGAACAACAAACAACCTGTACTTTCTTCCACCTTTCTTCCTCTATTTCTATCTCCTCTTTTTGTTTTGTATCCACATTTTTATGCACCATCTAGTTGGCAGGCTGTCCACATTTCTGCATTCCAGCTAAATAGGGTAGCCTCCCTCCCTCCCTCCTTTCATAACCCCATCAAAAAAAACAAAAAAAAAAACAGATTCCCTCATGTGTGAGGAGCTAGCCATGCCCGCTCTGCAGGAAACAATGCCAGCCTTTCTGCCCTGGCATGAGAGGAAGAGAGGGAGGGGAGGAGGGAGAGAAACGAAGAGATTGAGAGCTCTTTGTGTGTCAAAAAAAAAACCTTCTTGGTTCTGAGAGAAAGAACATTTACTGATGTCCGGAAAGAAGGAGCTTTGATGTTGTGGGAACGAACCATAGACTGTATAAAACATGAACGTAGTCTCAGTCATGTCACATATTGGTTTCTGAAGAGGTGTCTGAGAAGCCCGACAACGGAGGTTTGCATATTGGAAATGCTGACTCCAAATAACTTGTGATCAATCTAGAAACAGACAAAGAGGTGGAGCTGAGGCGGGCCTTAAACCTCCTGGCAAACAGCTTCAACCATCCACCTGTCAGAATAATCAGTTCTTTTATTAATCAATAAAGAAATTCTACAATCTGTCTTCCTACGTTTATCTGAAGTCAGGTCGTGGTGGCAGCAAGCGCATTAAGTCAACCCAGACTTCCTTCTCCCCAGCAACGTTTTCCAGCTCCTCCTGGAGGAATCCAAGGCACTCCCAGGCCAGACGAGATACATAATCCCTCCAGTGGACTCTGGGTCTGCCCTGGGGGTCTCCTTCAAGTACAGCGTGCCCAGAAAAACCTCCAAAGGAAGGCGCTCAGGACACATCCTAATCAGATGCCCGAACCACCTCAACTGTCTCCTTTTGATGTGATTCCTCTACTGAGGAAACTAATTTCAGCTGCTTGTATCTGAGATCTTATTATTTCAGTCACTACCCACAGCTCATGTCCACAGGTGAGGGTCGGGACGAAGATCGACCGGTAAATCGGTAAAGAGCTTTGCCTTCAGGCTCAGCTCCCTCTTCACCACAATGGTCCGGCACAACGCCTGCATTACTGCTGACGCCGAGCCAATCCGTCTGTCTATCTCACGCTCCATCCTACCCTCACTCGTGAACAAGACCCCGAGATACTTGAACTCCTCCACTTGGGGCAAGGACTCACTCCCCACCCGGAGAGAGCAATCCCCCTTTTCCGACAGAGAACCATGGCCTCGGACTTGTAGGTGCTAACCCTCATCCCAGCCGCTTCGCACTAAATTCCTCTTCCTCTCAATGCAATCCTTAAAGGCTTTATATGCGATTTTTTGATCCAGCAGATGTCGCCCTTGAGCACCAGCATGAAACCAAAACAACCAAAGCATTGTTGTGTTAGCATGCTAATGCTAGCGATCTTTATTATGCTCGTATCTTCACACTGCATGTAAATTTACCTGAAATGAGCGTGATCTAGAAACACAGTTAAGCAGTGAGTACAGTATGTTATTCTTCTTTTCTCTAGTCCCTCAATTAAACAACTTTTATACACGAGGGGAGGAGTCAGCCGGCCGTCCGGGCGATGTAAACAAACTGAAGATAGGACTCTGAAAACTCTGAAAACATCACAGACAGTGGGACTCGAGTGTTACACCCATTGTAGACAGTCATGACTCACAGAGTTATTTTCAGAGGATATACTTGATTTCTATTATATTTAAGTGTGAAAAATCACATAGAAAGCCTTTAACTGATGTAAAGCGTCAATTTTTGTTGTAAATACGAGTTAGTTCAGATATTTGTAAGTTTGTCTTACACAATGAAAATGTCGATGTTAATTTAAACCCTGGAGGAACATCAAGTAAAACATTTCAGCCGTGAAGAAATAAGTTTTGGTCTGGAGGTATTTGGGTGAAAAACAATATTTAAAAGGTCATTGTCAACTTGTTGTTCAGTCTATCGAATCGTGCGTTAACAAGCTTCCTCTTCTTCACTTTATTTCTGACCTCTATGTGAACAAACCAGCTCAGTCATCACTTTTTCTTCCTCCCTTCCTCTTTTTTCTCCTTCTCTCTTTTGATCACAGCTTAGACACACACACACACACACACACACACACACACACACACACACACACACACACATGTCTCTCTGTTATCTGGGACTTTTGGGGCAGCCTGCCAGTCAGGAATGTAGGTCTCAGTTTAGTGAAGCAAGCAGCAACAGGTCCAGATCCTGAGTGCCGGCTTGTAGAGGAAACTGCAGCGGTGAGTGTGTGGACAAAAGGAGCGAGATCAGGACAAAGAGAGACAATCTGTGTTTCATGGAGAGAGGCAGCGTCCAAGAAAGCAGACAATCAGATTCACACTGATAGGAGTGAGTGAGCAGCAGAGAGCATTATTATTTTTATTTTTTTTACCATGGAGGCTGTGCATTTGCTGGACAACTGGAGAAAGGTAATTGTGATATTTAGAGACACGCAAACAATTAAAATTCACTTTGCGTGGAATCTAAAGAAGGAAAGCCTGTAGTTTTCTGTCTTTGAAAGAGCTTTTAAATGGCACAAAATCGTTTTCCAACATTTGTTTTTATTTTCAGTTTGAGGGTACCTCAAGGGTCGACTCTGCCTCTCAGCAGAGTTTCATTCTCCTGAAGGCAGGGTGCACTTTTTTTGATTTTCTGTGATTGCGATAATGATGTGTTCGCTTACTTTCCCCTGGGTTTTACACACAACCACAAGCTTCTTACGTCTCCTTTAATGACTGCTAAAGTGTTTTCTCACCTCCACTACTGAACGTGTGCACCATCATAGACGGGGAATATATTTATAGCTGTTTGTTTCAGTGCTGAGTTGATGGAAATATACCCAAAAATAACTGAGTAAGAAGGGAGGAATTTAGTGTTTTGATAGACTCTGAGAGACAACAGTGCAGCCGAGGTGGCTGAATTCCAGCGAATGCGTCAACTACCAAGAGATTTAATGTGAGCGTGTGTGTGTGTGTAGGTGTGTGTGTGTGTGTGTGTGTGTGTGTGTGTGTGTGTGTGTGTGTGTGTGTGTGTAGGTGTGTGTGTGTGTGTGTGTGTGTGTGTGTGTGTGTGTGTGTGTGTGTGTGTGTGTGTGTGTGTGTGTTGCTTAATGCTGTCTACCATCTGTTCTGTGTTGTTTGTGTGCTGACAGCATGAATCACACCTTTGCACATTAGTGAGTAAGATGACTGGAGAGGGGGAATCCCACTAAATAGGATGCCGTTTTGTGTGTGATTCTGAGACATTTTTTATTCTCCTGCGCTTTTATATGAGATCATAAAAGGGGGGTGTCAATGTTCCCTTCAGAGAGGTCTAATATGTTTTTATGTCACCAGAAACAACTCTTATATCGCACACTTCATTGATATAATCGTAGGTGTTGATGTTCTAATGCAGCCTTGATCAGTGTCTTTGTGTGTGATGTTGGTCTTTAGAGAGTTAGAAAAGGTCCAGACACTATTTTTAAAACTCACAACAAAACAACTGAAGTAAGAGCAGACCAGGTATTCTGTATGTAAAATATCCATTTTGGTCAATGGAGTCTGGTGACTGTAAAAACTGTTACAGGGATGTTTCTGTGGCTGGTATGTTTTGCACTGACAGCATGAATGAAGTCCAAAGCATATGATGACTTATTTCTCAAAGATATTTGCAAAAAAACTGTAAGTTTAAGTATTTTATAAAGTTCTTACACTTGATCTAAATGTTTCCATGTAGATCACCACTTTTTTTTGTATGAATCCAAAGGTAAACAAACAGCTGTTACATCACTCTCTTTAAATCCACCAAACTCCAGTGACATAAAGTGACTTTACCTCAAAGAACACAGGAGTTGTTGGTCCTCTGCTGTCTTGATTGTTCCGTTTGTTTCTGTTATTGTGTGAATTTGTTGATTTAGCTGGTTAGTTTTGACCCAAACATTATTTTTGCAACACAAAATTACACAACCAGACTAACCAATCAGCTCAGCAGAAGACCAGCAACTCCTGCGTTCTTGGAGGTAAAATAGTGTTTTTGTCCATGGAGTCTGGTGGATAAGGAGACAGTGATGTAACAGCTCATTTTATTTTAATTAAAAAGTGTTCAAACAAGAACATTTTGGAGTGCTGTCCTAATTCTTGTTTGAACATTTTACATTGAAAGGGAGTTGAGCGTGTTTTCTCTATCGTTAATTAAAAAGTGTTACCTTAACAATAAAGGTCTATCTCTGTGGCAATCTTATATCCATAGTGGATATGGTGGATATTTTCATTTTTCATATTAGACCATGATTTGGTTATGTAAAGGTTTTCTACAGAGCTAGACTTTTTTGTTTAAGTTAGAGATACAGATACAGTTGATATATTGCTCTCTTTAAAGCCACAAAACTCATTGACGACAAAAGGATTTGACCTCAGAGAACACAGGAGTTGCTGGTCTGCCGCTGCCTTCATGGGTTAGTGTGTTTTTATTATTGTGTGGCTTTGTTGGTAAAGCTGGTTAGTTGTGAGCCAAACATTATTTTTGTAACACAAAATGACACAAACAGACTAAAAGTTATCGGGATGTGGGCAGACCTGCAACTCCTGTGTTCTTCTTGGTAAAATTAATGTGTTTTCGTCGCTGGAGTCTGGTGGCTTACAGTGATGTAATGGTTTTTATGGGGAACAAAAGTTTTAATTCTGTGGCAATCTTTTGTGTTTGCGATGACGTTATGAATCACTTAGAGTGCAGACAGATTGTTGAGGGAGAATCCCGCTGAATATGATGACATTTTATCAGAAACTGTTGTGTAACTGTGTGGGTTTGAGACATTTTTAAAACTTATGAATCCATATTAGAACATGAAAAGACAGCACACTGAGATGAAGTCACCAATGACGACTTTTGTTACTCATTTTGTGGCTGATAGCGATGTCCTCACTTCCTCCCTCAGGATCTTCATGTGTCTCAGGCAGCTGTGGACGACTTAGTGGACATGGACCGCCTGAACAGGAACATCATGCCGGAGTGTGGACGGCAAACGCACCAGGTGTTAACGGTGAGTGTGTGTGTCTGTGTGTGTGTACTGTGTGTGTTTAGGTGAGGTTCTGGCGGGGGGAGGGAGGGGGATGAGTCACAAAAGCCAAACCCTCACTGTGGGGGCTTTTCTTTGGATGGTTTTCCATCGCAGGGACCGGAGTTTAGATGAAGTTCAAGGAACATGTAGGACAGACATATTGACAACAACATAAACATTAAATTTAAATGTATATACACACAAGATTACATCAAGTAACAACAAGGCACTAAGACTATGTAAAACCTTCATTATGATCAACATTTTGAGTTTGTCTGAAAGAAAAAAAATGTCACCCTTCTGTGCTTTTCAACTTTTGTCAGACTGCTGGTAAAATATAATGAACTGAAATATCACAATATGCCTTTAAAAATAGTTTTTATTGTGGAATGCAGGTGTGCGTGGATAAAATAATTCCTCTTGGACTGTATTTTTAGGTTGTTGGATTCCATGTCACAGAGAAACATTGTTGGAAAAATTCAAATATCTTTCTTGCACTTTTGGACTTTTGAAACAACATAATGGAGGAATTCGGTTTGGTGAGCTTTGGCGCCCAACGAAGGTCTCTGAGTGTAAATGCACACATAATGTGTTGACATAACCAGCTCAGCGTCTGGCGTGCAGCCTACCGTTTCCTGAAGCTAATGTGTAAAAGTATGTCCAATATTTCCTCTAGTTCTCAGCTTCATCCGCCTTCTTCTGTATCTTAGCCTCAGCCATTACTTTACTATTAGATCGACTTTGAGTGACTTTTTTAAGGTGGAGAAGTTACATATTGTTGCTTTGAAGGCGAGGTGTCACAGAGGTGTAAATATCGCTCTAAGTAGGAGCTTGCTTGCAATTTTTGGATAGAAATAACAAGAAATTTGCCATTATTGGGCACCTAGGACTTCTACTTTTGCTGTCATGCTATTGAAACACAAAGTGAATTTATTTGATTTTTACTAATATCATATTGAACTTTGAAATTCTGGTATCGTTACAACCCTGCTAAAGAGAGAGTCAGTAGCCTCATTGTTCTAGACTTGGCACCCATCACAGAAAAACAGAGTCATCAGCTGTGTTTGTGTCAGTTTGGTTACATGTTTCCAGCGTGAATACTTTCAAAACACAGTGAGCGCTCTCTTCTCCTGATAACTGTATCCATCAACTGATGTTAAATGTCACCATGCACAGCGGATGCTCTGGCACATTTTTGGCTCTGAAACCCACCCCAGATGATGGATAGGAGGGGTTTGAGGCTGAACCGGTCAGGTCAGGCTGCACAGCTGGGACGCCTCCTGACAGCATATGTTAGCATGTTGTGAAGCAGGAATCTTCACCCGAGTCAGTAATTAGACAGAGCCGGAGATTGGATGTCTATGATTCCCACCTGCTGGCTCTGAAAATCCTCTCAGGCATTAAAGGGGAAGGCTTTGTGTGTGTTGTGTGTGTGTGTGTGTGTGTGTGTGTGTGTGTGTGTGTGTGTGTGTGTGTGTGTGTCTTTGTGTGTGTGTCTTTGTGTGTGTGTGTGTGTGTGTGTGTGTGTGTGTGTGTGTGTGTGTGTGTGTGTGTGTGTGTGTGTGTGTGCTCGTTTTATTTTTCCTCGTGCATGTACGGGAGTTAGAAGAAACGGGAAAAGGAGGCCAAACATGATGACATTAAACTTTAATGGTCCCCGTAGGGAAACTGGGATAATGCTGCAGATAAGAAACAGGAGTATGAATAAAGACCAAGTGGAGGTTTTAAATGTAATATGAGCTGATTTTCAAATCATTAATTATCTTGTTTATATCCGAGAGGGTTTGTATAATTATCGATGAAAGTTTCTAGAGATTTGTTAAAACAAAACAGTCTCTTTGTCCTGCATGCACGCTCACCAATCTACCGGAGAAATTCAAAAGTAAATTGTACCACTGCCTCTAATCTGAGTTATTTAGACCCCAAAATATTATAACCAAGACCTCCCAAAAAGACCTGAATTAAACTTTAAGAGAGAAAGTAAACTGGAAAATGTTTTTGACTTTTGTCAAGCACGAGGATGCATTGAATTGAATAAATGTTTATTTGATAGGTCTGATGCAATCTAAGATGATACATATTTTCCCTTCATTACATTTTTGTCAATCTATAATTTCCAATTTCCAATTGTGCAGACGGGTTGTCGAGGAAAGACTCTGATTATGTTTTGGAAAGACAAAAGAAATCAGTAAAGATCTGATATGATGCTAAGCAATGTGCTAATTTCAGAAAAAGAAAAGCAAGTGCAATACAACTTACAAAACAAAGACTTATACTCTGTGCAGCACTGTATTTAAAAATAACAACATATAAAGCAGATGAATACCTGTGCATTACATTACATTGCAGACACCACATGAGAGCAGCAGCACACAGCAGAATGAACGAGTCAGCTTCATGAATCCTGCAGTGTTTCCTCCCATGGCCCCTCCCCTCTCCTCCCAACACTCCCAGTTAACCTCCCAGCCAGTCTCTGTCTCTGCAATCCTCTTAAGGCCTGACCCCACTCCACTGACGGCACCACCACAATCACATAATCCTATTAGCACACACACGGGTAGCTAACCATTCAAGAGGCTGAGTCCATGAACACGTACGGGTTGTAAATAAGAAATGTTAGCGCTCGTACGTGGGACGGATGAGATGCAGAGTTGAAGTGGATGTTAAAATGCAAATAAGTGACTCTAAACCAATCTGAGTCATTTATTGTTTCATCCTGTAACAGACATCAGCAGAAAATAATTGTATATTAGTCCAGTGATGCTTCTTAAATCAAAAGTATCATGTCAAGTTTCTCAATCTTTGAGTTGTTTCCCATCATATATAAACAAAAATCTTGCATCCATTTAACATCAACATACGGGGTGTCCTCTCCCCCCTCTGACCCCTCCTGTGATGCTACATGTTAATATTTAATGTGTCATGCTGGACCACTTTGTTCAGCTATACTGAACAGGAAATGAGAGCTGATTAGGTCCTATTGGTTTAGTCCCGACATAGCCGTGCAAACACAGACAGAGGGTGTGACCTCTTTACGGTCAGACTTGCGACTGACTTAGTGGAGGATTTCAATGCAATCACTGAAAGTATAGTTCACAGTAAGAACTAGGGGTGGAAATCACAGGGTTACTCCAGAGACAATAAGATACAGTACGATACAATAAGACATACCATACCATAAGACACTGTTTGACAGACTACGATATGATACATGATACGAAGTGATATGATACCATACGATATGAAACAATATGATACAATGCGATCCAATACAAACAATAGGATATGATACTGTGCTATACAGTAAGATGCGATACAAAACTAACTAAACCAAATGATAATATACAGTATAATACAGTATGATACAGATAGGGAATGACATGGTATGATAGGATACCAAATAGTACAATAAAGTATATGATGATGAAATTACACGATACAATATGTCACTTGATGTTGCCCACGATAATGATAGCATCATGATACAGCAATTTTGCAATAATTGATATATTGCAAGACAATCATACAATGACTCAGCACAATATTTCATTAACAAAGGAATGTGAAAAAGCCCCTTAAAAGTAAATTATATTTAATGAGTTTACTCCTCCTGTCACACTTCATCTTCTGTAGAAAAGAGACCAATCAGAACGCAATTTTTTCCACAGAACTGTGATTAAACATGCTCATTCATCCGGACCAAAATGTACAATTAAGTGGCATGTTTGACCTCCTTCTTTAGAGTACACCGTTGGACCTGATTGAGACCGGAAAGGGGCTGAAGTTCCAGGCAGAGCGCCCTCACTTGGTCAGCCTCGGAAGTGGACGACTGAGTACAGCCATCACCTTGCTGCCGCTTCCAGAAGGTGAGACACACACACACACACACACACACACACACACACACACACACACACACATACACACACACACACACACACACACACACACACACACATGAACACAAAACACAAAAAATACACTTGTTTTTGTCAGGTAGTTTTCTCTTCTTACCACTTGCTCACATATTTTCATGTTTCCAGACTTTATTCAATCACTGGCTTTCATTGATCTTTTATAGTTTAGTAAAATGGATTTATAACATTTACAACCTTTTACAAGCAGCCACACATTATATGGCTGTTGACCCGACCCTCTTATCTCCTCCATGTTCATGTTTCGTCCTTGTCTGTGTCTCTGTGCGAGCTGCGGGCAGTTCATGTCGTGTTTCTGTCTGGTGACCTTTGTTCTGTCTGTCTGTCTGTCTGTCTGTCTGTCTGTCTGTCTGTCTGTCTGCTGCTGGCCTTCCTGTCTCTGCCTGCGCCTCTGCACAGTGGTATGCAGGGGGATTCCTCTATCAGAGGTTTTGGCAAGTCAAGGGAATTGTGTGTGAGTCAGTGTGTGTAAATGTGTGTTGGTTAGAATTTGTCAAGGCCCTGGTCAGTATAACCCCCACTCTCACTTTTGGGTTGGGGGTACATGTTCAGCTTGTTTTTTCCGGTTTATATTCTCTTCTAAAGTCTTCAACTTTTTTTTCATCTAAGAGCTACTTAAGAAATATTTACAGAGGCCTACATTGTCTATTGCATCACAGCTATTAAATTTGGTCATTATGTATCAAAACGAAATTATCCAGCTGGATTAAGCAACCTCTCATTCACACGTCAAATGTAAACACCCAAAGGTTTATGGTCCCTGAGTAACGTCTCCACCACTGCGGTCATCTCTTCCTTCACCATCCCACCGCCTGTGAATGTCTTCTTGCCCTCCTTAGGATGAACATCATTTTAAATGATGCCTCTGTAACTGTGTTGGCCTTCTTCATTGGTTGGGTGAATAGAGAACGCTGTTTTTTTAAGTGTTCAACTCGTTCACCTTCTCAGTTTGCATCATGCTGCCTGCAGGGACGTCCAATGAAAAGTCACCCCGTTGCTTCTTTTGCTGACTGAAACTCTGGTCCTGCAGATGAGGCACACACATGTTGCCCTGCTATTACCTGCTACATTCATACTTCAGTCTGAAAATGTAACCAGGGGACTGGCAGGAAACAATCCTAGTAAAGTCAGAGTGAAAAATGTGGTTTTATGCATTCACACATGCAGCTCACCCTGAAAACTTCCTGACATTTTCAGGTTGAGCTGCATGTGTGGGATTAACACCATAATCATGATCACATCCACACTATGTGCTGCATGTTATCAATCAGAGAACACATTATTTCTACATTATAAAAGGTGAACCACAGTTAATGCACCCCTTTTAGATATCATTCTAACTCCTCTTCCTTCCCTTCAGGTCCGACCACACTGGGTCATGGTTCAATGGACATCAGCATCCAGGGCCCTGGGGTCGCCGCCCAGCACTGTTACATAGAGAACAGGTCTGGGATCATCACCCTGCACCCCTGTGGGAACCTCTGCTCAGTCGATGGGCTCCAAGTCACAAAGCCAGTTCGCCTGTCACAAGGTAGGAGTGAGCTCAAAAATCATGTCCCATAATGCACTCTGCTGCAATGCAGGGTTTCTGTCTCTGCATTTTTAGTAACAACATTGCTAGTCCTTTGTATGGATCTCAATTGTCTCTGCACCAGAGCAAACCTTACTGGAAACCAATAGCCAGACATGAAAGGATCTGTGGTTTCTGTTTTACATTTTACTTGTCGACTCCAGTATATTACCTCAGTTTCTGTAGAATTTGGTCCAACAGCTTTCTGATCAATAAAAAAAAAGCAGCACAGAAGCCAGCAGGTATATTCAATAAAATGCAGTCTTTAAATAGCCATCGATTGAGGAACAGCCTGAGGTTTCTGGGTTGATGAGTTAACGAGTTTGGCTGTGCTCAGGCATGCAGGTATTGAAGAAACCAAAGAGGGAGAGAGGAATTGATTTTCAAGCTGATGCTACCTGGGTGGTTCTTAGATTGAATACCGTGGAGTGGTTTAATGAAATTATCCCCTGGGATTGTTGTTTTGAAGGACTAGAATTACTTTCATAAAGGGAAATAGGCAAAGATTAACTAGACCCCCTATCAGCCAACAACACAAAGGAGGAAGTCACAAATTCAAGGATGAATTTGTAAATTATCGTCACCGCATTTTATATCTGAATTCTTCTGGTTTCCAGTTGTACTACAAGTAGTTTTTGTCCACTTTCATGAGTTGGTTTTGAATGTATTCAGGAATACATGTCAAACTGTAAACCATGAGGTGTTTCAGTTCAGTCATGGAATTTCAGAGAAGTTTACATCAGAGCACCAGAGGGAGCACAGTGACGCCACTCATCATTACTCACAGTGCTCACTTCCCTCCTCACTGCTGCGTAAACACACACTCTGCACTTACACATTCTCAGATGCATGGTCACACACTTTAATGAACTGTACACTCTACATGGACTTAAATCTTTCATTTCTAGATCCTCTCTCTTCAGTCAGAATCCGGTGTCCTGCTTGACTTTGTGTCAGCATGTCCCTCTGTCTTTTTTCGGTATTTCAACCTGGGTAACCTGAGCGGGGGACACAAGGCTATATTTATGCTGCCCCCCTCTGCCCCAGACAGATCTGACTTTAGCCCCAGAGAGGGTCTCAGGTTGAAGAATGACTGTGAGGGTAAAACCAGAAATCACTGTCAGGGTCCTGAGGAGCTGTTCTAAACAGTGAGAGAAGCTGAAGTGGCTTTCTTCTGTGTTAATGGCTGCTGATACAGATCTAAATTTACAGCAGGAAATGGATCAGACACGGTCGATTACACAACATTTACTCACCACTCCCTGCAGTTATGTACATTAAATGAGTAATACACCTCAAGTAAATGTTTCCTACAAGACAAGATGACTATTGTAGTGTCCGGAGAATGCATCACACGGCAGTGAAGCGAAGACCAGAGGCTAGTGTGTTTTCACTCTGCAGAGAAATGCAGTAATGGAAAAGCAAGCAGCAACAAGTCAGTATTGTCACAAATTGCAAAAGTGCTCAACAAGCGGTTTTGAAGTGATCCTCCTGGATTTTAAATCAGAACAGTCAGTCGAGGAAAATCCAGACAATAAAAAGGGCATGTAGAAACTAAGCCAGTTTAGTTCAGCTGCTGTTATAGGGGGATAAAGGTTTGTCTGCTTGATTCAGCCAATCAGAGGGAACACGAGGGGAAAAGGGGGGCATGGATATTAATCTCTGTGTTAACTGAGGAAGACACTAAGAAGAGCCAGTTTCTGGATAAACTTCTGAAGTACTTTACACTGTGAGTGGAGAAATCACTGATGACAGGATGTGTAGATAGAGTGTAAGGTATCTTTTCTACATACAGCACTGATGAGGGGAACTCCACTTGTGTCATTTTGAACAACACAATGTGTTTTCTTCATTTTACCATGTAGGCGTTGTGCTTCAGGGGCGTGTTCAGACTTTTTTCGACTAGGGTGGCATGAAGTTTGTGTGCACAAGGTGAATTGTATTTGCTTTGCAAAATGTCTTGACTCATGGGTGATACAGACCTCCCTTGAAATCTAACGGGTCATCCTAGCTGCCACCCCAAAATCCTGAACACTGATTGGCTTTTTGCATGGTCAGAGACTGGACTTTTTAACTTGGGTTAAAATCAACTATTTTGGCTGTGGTGTAACAGGCTGTTAGTTTCTATGCACTTAAATGTAGCATTGTTTTATTGGTTATTACTTTATTACTAAAAGGTCTACACGTCTTTTTTCATAAGACAGGTGCATATAGAGGAATGAGAACATGAAAAAATGCAAGCAAAATACTGAACGAGCACACACACAAAAATCAGCAAAACAAAAGTTCATAGGCGTTATTCTGTACTAAAATTTTATTTATTTTTTTGACAGCCATTTTTTGAAGTTGCCTACAGTATTTGTGACATTTGACAAATGTCTTCTTTTTGAGCACGTAAAGAATAAAGCCAGGCAGACGTATATGTTGATACTCTACTGTGTCACATTTGAAAATTAAGAAATTATGAGCTAACTATTTGTATGTTTATGCTCACAAACGTTTTATACCACCCCTAAATAAGTCAGAGCCCCGGGGCCACCCCAGGTCTGGACACGCCCCTGATGTTGCTTAAACTGTCTTGACTTGATTCAGATCACAGTTTCACATTGACATAATCAATAACTCCAATGTTATTATCAGTTAAATTCCTCTACTAGGGTCTTTCTCTCTTCCTCTCTCTCTTGCTCTGACTGAGGATCTCCCAGTCTTGTCCACCCCCTCTTCCTCCTCCTCCTCCTCCTCCTCCTCTCTCCTTGTCAGCCCTCCCTCTCTCTCTCTCTCTGACTGTGTGAGCCAGCTGTTTTCCTCCAGCAGTATGAGATAGCGTCTTTCCTGCGTGAATAGCGGGGGTGTTGGTGGTGGCACGGAGAGACAACAATGGACAACAATGACTGTAAACTCCCGCACTGGTTTGAATGAACCGGGATATACCAAGCGACGCGTCGGTCCGGTGGATGAAGCCGTGTTATAGCACTAACAAGTGGACAAGCTTTCCATTGTGAACATTCAAATATCTTGCAGCATATAGCCTGTTAGAGTCTCTGGGCTTTTTAAGGATTATCATAACAAAAGCGCGACGGGACAAAAAAAGCCATAAACGCTCCTGTTGTTCCTCAATAACTGAGAAAGAGAGAAAAACACGTGGTTTTATTTAAAGGAGCAGCAGAGGCGATGAAAACAACGGAGGAGGGGGAGAGGAGTTTCATTCATTGGATTTAAAGTAAGTTGTTTTGAGTGTATCTTTAAATTAAAAAAAAAAGAAGTCGCTGGTTGTGGATTGTTTAAAGTGTTGGCCGGTGGTGCTTGTCATAAAAGTTCCTATTGTTTGAAAACGAAACAGTAACACACCCAGGTGCTTCTTGTTCTATATTATGTGACTAAAGCAAGAATGGTTCGGGCAATAGTTGCTAATATGAAAAAAACACACTCTTGATTTGCGTTTCGTTTAACCTTTTCCAACTCATTTGGGTCAGAAAGCTCACATGAACCGAACCCCATCTGAGAATCGTAAAAATAAAACATCAAACCTTAAAATTTGTAAATTACATGTAATAGAATATTATTCTCGACCTTCCATGAATCAACATGATGTTACAGTTAATTCGGCATACATTAATTTAACATCTCTTTGACAAGCTTTTAATAAAGTCAACTTCTGTTGCGCAACTTGACGTACAAGTAACCCTGCGCTGGAAGGCGATGCTGCCTGTGTTAAATCACTAAAGTTCTGATTTTCTTTACATGTCAGGCTGGATTTGGTTATTTTGTACGCCGAATTTTTCGCAATGCTTTTATTGATAAGGCTAAGTTGTTTAAGGAACATTGAGCCCCAGCGTATATTACCTATATTCAAAATGTTTGTAACTGCTTGAGTTTTGAACTGAGTTTGGTGTGTCGCTGCGCGGTTGCAACATTAACACCTGCTCTAACGTTGCTGTCTCCAGTAGCCACTCAGTCCCCTTTGCTCTAAGTCCAAACTTTGCTCTGCCTCCATGTGAGTTCTGTTTATAGACTACAAACATACAAGTCTGCCAGATCTGCAGATACCCCCTCATCCAGGACGACATGACCAGACCCCTGCTGTGTCTGTCTACTGTTACACTGCTATTCCTGGATGCCAATGTGACCTAACCGGGGCTGCTAACTGGAATAGAATAGAGCTCATGCTTATTTACAGGCCTCCATAGCCTGTAAAAAAAAAAATCCACCATAGCGGGCATTGCAAAACCAAGACCCTCTTCTTTTTATTTCAAAGCAAATGACTTCACAAGTGTGGTCATTTTTTTTTCTTTCCTCCACCCATCACCTCTATCTGTCATCTTTGACACATTGAGTTGACCTCTTTGTAAAGAGAGGATGTGTGCAGCCCCCCTACAAACAGTCATCAGGGCTGCTGTGGATGTGAGGTGGATTCCCAGAGGGTCCGGAGCAACAGGTCAGACATGTGAGGGGCGACGGGGGGGAAGTGTCAGCTCAGGGACGGAGGAAAGAAGCTGGCAGCAGCTGGTGTGTGTGTGTGTGTGTGTGTGTGTGTGTGTGTGTGTGTGTGTGTGTGTGTGTGTGTGTGTGTGTGTGTGTGTGTGTGTGTGTGTGTGTGTGTGTGTGTGTGTGTGTGTGTGTGTGTGTGTGTGTGTGTGTGTGTGTGTGTGTGTGTGTGTGTGTGTGTGTGTGTGTGTGTGTTTTCTCAACGTTGTTGTTGACACAGTCTTTGACCGAACATCCTCTGACTGCACCGAGGTCAAGGCAGGGCGTCCAGATGAGACGGTGGTTCAATAATACAGATGTACAGATCGGGGTTGTGTTCACTTCCCCAGACTTTGTTCTGTGTCTGATTTCTGTTTGTTTGTTTGATTCCTTCCAGACTTTTTTAATGGTTCTAAAGCTCATCTGGCCAGTGGGGTTAAGAGTGATAAGATCTTCTCAGAAGGACATTGGGGCCGACCCCAATTAAAAATCTGAAATAATAAACACATTTGATATTTACTCTCTGATCTCATGTTGTAAGACAGGCGAGCGCTCACTCTGTGGATTGTGACATTAACAAGTAATAACCAGTTGGAAACTGAAGAGGAAAGCACAACAACATATACATTTTTACTCACCTCCAGCTCACGCTCAAACATGTACAGCCAATGTCATGTCAATGTGTTTTACTCTTTTCTCTGTGAATTTTCAGTAACAAGTATCTGAAAACTACCAGAAGTTCTTCCTGCCCATCGTCCGTTTGTTTACTCTGAAGTTGATATTGACTGTGAGAATTTTTTGCAAAATGTTCAGTTTTTAGAGTCCGGACTGGTTGTTGGTGAGTTAATGTGTGGTGTGCTGTGTTGGTTATATCTTTGCTGTCTATACATTAGAGGAACAAAAATGTTACATCTTTTCATATTTGTCATCGTGTGGGCTCTCTCACATTTTCAAACTCTCTTTTTTTGTAGTGTGGGCGTCACATGCACTCGTTATTGTTTTTTATTTATCACACCTCATATCGTTATCTCAATAACAAATATTTGTCTCATGTGCACGCCTGATTCTGTTGTGTGTTACATTTCTGCTATGACCATTAAATACCACCAAGAGGAACAAAATGGACCAGCACCATAATCCCACAATGCAACTGTTCTTATTCTTCTTATTCAAAATAGTTAAATTAGACTGAAATCAGCAGAACTGAATAAAAATCAACAAGGACCCAAAGGGACTAGAAATAAACAGTTGGATGTCACATGTAAAGGGCTAAAAAGAGCAACAGTTCACCTCTAATTTAATCACACAGTTTGGTTTAATATTTATTACTCCGCAGGTCTGCAGCCATCTGCCTCTGGGAGCATGTTCAACAGCAGGAGAGTGGCTTCAGTTGTTCTTACAAAAGGAGGAGGGGGGGGAGAGAGGGAAGGAGGGGAGGGGGGAACATCTGTTCAGACAAGCAGTGACCAGCCTCCGACACGTTGCTGTGGTGAGCGTCCAGCAGCTGACAGCCTGCAGGACGCTGCTCGGGGTCTGAGGGACGATGATGCTGTTTTTTTTAGGGAAACCTGAGTGCATTAAAGGGACAGTCTGCAGATTTTTTTTACACTGTGTGTTTTTATCAATATTTACAGTTTATGGTTTTTACCAAGGGGCAACCTCCGATGTTGAAAAATGAAGCCAGTGTGAAAGTGCAAAATCCTTAAGTCCGTTGAGGGTCCGCTAGAGGCTGGATCCAAGAGCCCCGGATGCCCCCTATTTAAAAATCCCTGTTTTTACAGCAGAAAATAACCTGTTTACAGCCTGGTACAAAAACTATAGTCTGAGTATAATAATAATATATAAATGTAGGCATACAATCTGAAACACAAGTCTCGTCAGTATATGAGTCACAGATCATTTTGCTGTCATACAACATATTCAATTGTCAATTGTCTCCCCCACAAAAGTTTTTAGGATGTATATTTTTATTTTACACATTTTATTTTATCATGCTAACAGTTTGTAAAGTTGTTTCAAATGACGCCATCTTTTTTTTACTGGATATGTGAGCCACATTGGAATGAGATGATCTGCACATCATAATCTCATGCAGCATGAGCAGGAGAAACCTCTGTCTCCATCATATCTGCCAACGTGGCATCTCATATGATCGCTGCTTCCAAATCATTTTTTCTGACCTTTAATTTGTTCAGACTGTTATTCCCACATGATGGGAACGCAGGGCTCGGACCTCCCCTCCTCCCCTCCTCCCCCCAACCCCTAACCCCCTCCTCCTCCTCTGTGTACTCCTTAAGTCTCATATCTTCCTCTGGTATGTGCGTCAGTGTTTGACGGCACGCAGAAAGGCAGTCATTGATTAACTGGAGGGGTTTTTGACTCTCTGGCCTTTGCTGAGGCTGTAAACCATCAGGTTGCCGTAGCAGCCGTCACCCACAGTTTTAGGCATTCCTTTGTCTGCAGCTGTAGTGACGTCTCATGAGAGAGGTTTAGCAGCTATGCCTCTGTTTCTGGGACTAAATGGTTAAAAATCTTCCTCTTAGTTAACTAAAAGTGTTGATTGTGAAGTCTGTTATTTTCTAAATCGGCTTACAAGAACTTTCAAAGTCGAGGTGAACTGCCTAAGCATCATCCATGTTTGTTGTTTTTTCATATACATCCAGGATGCTTTTTCCTGAATCTTCTAACTCTGTTGCGGGAGTTGATGTCCCCATTCTTAATGCTCCAATCAGCTGTGTTGTCAGATGCCATGAACACCAGGAACCGACATCACTACCTGAGGTGATCTATGCTCTCAGCTTTCTCTTTAAAAGATGGAAATAACAAATAGCACTCAAACTAAACGGATTCACACGGCTGCCCACAGGGTTAGGGTTAGGGTTATTCTCCAAATCTGCATAAAGGTCTCCTACACAGAACATTGATACAGTTCATGATCATGGTTAGTTATGAATACGTTTCAGATAGTTGATGTCGTTGGTTATAATCATGAGGCATGATCAGGAGGAGAAAAAGACACCACCAACAGAAAATCAAACAAAAGACTTGAATGGTTAAAGACCAGTATTCCTCCTGCTTGTTACCTATCTACACATTTCTTTCTTGTGGTGTTACGATGTCCACAGTCCTGCAAACATGCGTGCAGTAGATGAAACGTGTTTTCACAGGCCGGCCGGTACAGAGGGAATAACACGAGTCAGCAGCCTCGATGTGCTCCTCTACTCAGGTTGACTCCATGGCAGATATTTTAAATTTAAAAAAAAAAAATGTGGGGCTTTTTGCCTTTATTCGATAGGACAGATGATAAAGAAGAAATCAGGAAGAGAGGGTGGGGAGTGACATGCAGGAAAGGGGACTTGAATCGGTGCAGCCTGCTTAGAGGAATCCATCCTTCGTACATGCAGGCACGACCTTACCGCTAGGCCATCAGTGTCGTGATGGCAGAATTGTTAACTTTTAATATGATGCTAAAAAAAAAACAAATATCAATCGTTGTTCTGACACCAGATTAACAAAAGTCCTCGGCACCCAGTATTGTCTTATTGTCTATACTGTCTCAATAACAAGAACACATTAACACCAAAAGGACTTGAGAATCGTCAATGTTTGCCGACCTGTGAATTTAAATGGACCACAGCTGCTCTCTGTCTTTCACTTGTGGTTAAAAATATGACTGAAGATCTGAATTTTTTGGTGTTCTTTTTGATATATATAATTTAAAACAGCAGAGATTGTATTGTTGTATCATATAAATCAGAGATGTATGACAACCTTATCCTCTTCTTTCACTAAAATGAAGTGCAGCAGCATTTTGTCACGTCATGATTACTGTCCCAAAGTGTGTGTGTCACTCTGTAAGTATTTGAAGCTCTCTCGCTCTGACCACCTCTGCTCCGTCTGATCCAATCTTCTTGGAAATGTACTCGAGGCTAAGCCGACACACTGGAAAGATTTTATGTGGTCTGATGGGGGAAAAACACAGAGATGTTATTAGAGAAATGATGGAAGATTTCAGAGAGGTTGAGCAGACTGCTAACCACTTCTCCTCTTAATGCCACAGCACCCCTGAGGGAACGTTTGGCCTTAACGCTGTTTTGGCCTGAGTGCTCCCCGAGGAGCTCACACACCGCTTTACACTGATTTTTCTTGTCTCCTTTGGTATTAGAGAGTTTTAATAGATGTCCCCTCATCCAAGCTCCCATATTTATCACATTTTCTTTGTATTGAAAATGGAACGCTGCAACCATAGAAATCTCTTTTTTGTGAAATGTTCGTATCTATTGAATGCATTGAATCACATGTAAAATAAAAGTAAAACAAGCTGCTAAATAGAGGCTTGTATGGTTTGGATGGTTGGATGATTTTAATAATTAAGTAATTCAAGAGGTTTACAAAGATAAACTCATACAGTGTTTATACCCATCAATTCTTTAAGAAATCTCTATAAAGTTGTAGTTTTGAATTCATCTTAGTAGTTAAACAAGCATTCAATAAATCGATTGGTTGATTGACAACTTATTAACAACCAACAAATTGATGTTGTTCAGGAAATTCATTAAGTGGAAGCTTCTCACGTCCTCAACTATTTACTTTTAAAATCTATTTTTGTGCTTTTTCTGCCTTTACTGTCGAGACAGGACAATGGATAGAGTCAGAAATCAGGGAGAGAGAGAGAGAGTGGGGAATGACATGCTGGAAAAAGGAGCCACAGGTTGGCATTGAACCCGGGCCGCCCGCTTCAAGGACAACAACCTCTGTACATGGAGGGTTCAAACTTAACCACTAGGCAACCGCCGCCCCTGACGTCCTAAACTCTTGGTTTCATTTTCATGCAGGGCTGAAATAGTGAAGACCTTGTGACTATCATTTCATATCTCAATTGAGGATTTGTCTGAGAGAAGTTGAGGTTGGCCCTGAAGTCACATCCACACACCATGATAAAAATATTTTCCATATTTACAGGAGAAATAAACATTTAGCCTACGTTTATACAGCCTGGTACAAAAAGCTGGTTTGGGTCTGAAAAGTTCATGATTTAATCAGCATTCAATGTACAGGGGATTATTTTTTTTATAACTAATCAGTTTAGATTTTATGAATGGTAAGAGTTATTCATAATTAGGGGTGTGACTGATATGACTGCATCAAGCGTGTTGTGGCTGTTCTGCAGGAGGATTAAGCTCCGCCCCTTTTACCTGTTACCAGATTGACCGAACGTAAGATTGAGATAGCGTTTTCATTATTTATATACTGTATTTTATTTTGCTGAAAGGCATGAACTATTTTTAGATTTTCACCTTGGCTTAATCTGTGTGTGTGTCTTTGTTTGCATTAAAGTGTGCGCTCTTTAATCCACTTACTGCACTTTTATTAGAGGATGGGGTCACGCTGTCCTTGTGCGGAGGTAGTGATGCTCTTTGTGTGTCCTTAGTGTTGAGATGGTGATGTGTTTGAAAGCTGCGTGCAGATAAAAAGATGAAAAGCATGGAAATATTGTAAGGCAGACCCTGAGGCTGAACATGAGCTGCTGTTAGAGGATACTTCTGGTTTAAATGTTCTACTTTTTGGTTAAAGTGGAGCCGCTCTGGAGGCTGAGAGCTGCTGTCCTCGCTGTAATTCTGCGAGTGCACTCTGTGTGATTGGACGGCTCGTTCCTGCTGTGTTCAGGGGAAATCGTTCTCTCTCACAGCGGTCAGAGATCAATCTAACTGATTAACTGTAGGGATTTCACTTTACACACACACACACACACACACACACACACCTCCACCAATGAAGCCAATCTCTCCTAACATTGCCCGTCCTCTTGCCTGTATGACATCATTGTAATTATGAAAATGGCAGCGTGTCATATTTTCCTGTTGCAAAGTGAAGCAGAGCCGTTGATTGAACAGATGTCAGTTTTTTTTCAGTTTTTTTACTGTGGCTGATTATCGCTGAGCTCAGCCTCAGAGGAAACTAATCCTGAACTGCTGCTTCTTGGAAGAATCCTGAGGTTTTTTTTTTTCCTGGGTCAGAGGGTTCGGAGGGAAAAAAAAAGAGGAGAAGAAGAAGAAGAGATAGTGGTGTTTATTTAAAATAGCTTAAGCCGACATGGCTCTGCCAGATGTCGAGCAGGTATATAAGTGAAACCAATGCACTGGTCCAGAGCTCCGTTAATGATCTGTTTCTGATCGATTGAATTAGATGAGTTTGCGATTAGATTCATATCAGTGCCTTTATGTTGCTTTTCCAGTTTACTCCAGCAGAACAGCTCAATAGTTAGTCAATCAATCCAAAGTCAGTCAAAGGAAAAAAGATTTAATATGATGTTCGTAATGTCATTTTTCAAGTAAATATCAAATTTCAGCTCGTTCCAGTTGTCAAACATCGATGTGCTGCTCTTCTATTCCCTAAAAGATCATTGAAAAGTGGGGAAGTTTTAAAATGTTGGAACACATTTTTTATTTTTATTTCAAGTCTTTAACTTCTCCATCTAGGAAATATGGTTGTCATGTTAACAGAATTATAAACTTTGTTCCTACACTTGTAAAAATCCAGCTGTTTTGATACACTGGTAACTGGAAAGTCCTAGTCCTTGTTTTGCCATCAAATGACTGCATTGTGTAAATGGCACAAAGATATTGGCAAAGTTTCTGTAAAAAAAAACAGTCAAATAAAGTGAGATTTTATGAGTGATCAGGAGCATTTTAAGATACAGTTGCAGCCGTTACAGCTTATTTAACAGCGGCATGCATCAGTGATTATTAAACAATGTGGACCTGTTTCTTATTTAGACCCCGAATTGTGTTAAAAAGTTCAGTAATACTAGAATTTCCCTTTCATGCTATTTTAATTCACAATGAAGAATCTCAGAAACCAAAAAGTCCTGAATGTGTTGAGCAACACTCAGACATGTCAAAAGGAAACACTCATCCCAAACATCTTTCTCTTAAATCCCTTCCAGTCGAAATAAAAGTCTTAGTGGTTCGGGGTGTGGTTAATTTCTCTGCATGGTTAAAGGTTCAGCATCTTTCGAGGCCCATTAAACGCCCCCGCTCGGCGGCCTGACGAGGACAGCTTGTCTGCAGTTGATCTGTTTAGTGGTTGAGATAAGGTGGGAAAACCCCCAGCTGTTTTGGGTGGAGACGGGGGTTTGAGATAAAAAAACAAAAAAAAAACAGACAGTTTCCATAAACCGACAGCTTTGATGAGCTTCTGTTCTGTCTCTTCTCTCTGGAGCGTTTTAATCTCTGATCTTGAAGCCGTAGGACAATTAAATCCAAACTGTCTTCTGGATTCCCTGATGAAGGATCAGTCAAAATATTTTCTTTCCAGAACTAACATCCTGAGCCCATATCAGTCCTACTTTTCTACAATTCACTTAGCAGACCCTTTTATCCAGAGTTTTAAGGGACGAACATCAGAGAGTAAGAACAACAAAAGCAAATATCTAGAGAGGAGGAAAGGACGTCAGTTAGTGCAAACAAACAGCTTTAAGTCCCATCACACACACAGGTGCACAGTGGCAGGTCACTTTAAGAAAACACGATGTCATCATCAACAACCAATCGACAGCTGTTCTTGAGAATTCTAATCAGCGTCAAAACCAAATGAAATATCGTCATCATCAATCAGGTTTTAGAACATACAGTGCTGTTACTGCCATAACAATGTTAAAGACAGGTAAAGGTAAAAGACAGCATTGCTTGTCACTTTTTGTTGATTTATCATCAGCATTTGATACTTCTTCTGCTGAGGCCACATAATATTGATTTTGGTAAAATTGCACATTATTGTTTCTAGAGTATATCTCTTTGAGAGACAAACAATGGAATAGTGGTTACTTAGTTTAACATTTTGTTAAAAGTAACAAAAGGTGTTCCACAAAGTTCAATCCTGGGTCTGTTTGTTTTTTGTTGCGAATAAATGATATTATCTCCTCTCTGTCAAACTGACACATGTATCTATATGAAATCCACAATAGCTTTCAAACCATGTAATTTATGGTCACTTGCACATGATGGTAAGCATCTTGAAATTTTGGCAATTATTTTCAACCCCTTATCAAAATATTGTCATTTTAATTTCTACTGGCTTTCCATGCCATCCGGTTTGATTTGTGAGCGGTTGAATATGTAATTAATTCCTCCAACCTTCATTAGAATAGTCTAAGTAAATGAGCTATTTGTTGAACCTTTGTTTTTTTTATGATTAAAATGTGACTCTCAACTATATCATATTATTATGTAACTATTTCAAGCCAGATTTATCTAGTTTTTAAACTGTGATTCTCCAGCAGACCTCTTGTCATACATCCAGCATACCCTCTTTATTGACTTTACACCAAGTGCGTCCATTAAATTACATTTCAGTCCTGTAAATGCAAAATGAAGCACAACCGTTTTTCTGTGTCAACACTGTGTGGGTGCTCTTTAATGAACAAATAAGATTTATGATCCTTGTCCCCTCCACCATCACTGAATATGATTCATGGCATGTTTAGAGCATCTCCATATTACACTTGGATAAATTCTCCCCGTCTCCCAGGACCATAAATCTACACTTAGTTTGTGTAGAAGTATTGTCTGGCGCTCCCTGAAGTGTGTCTCCTCGCTGCGGGAGGATCCATCATGATAAGTAGCTGCGTGGGGTTGTACTAGCTGAATTGATGAGCGTTAATTGGCATCGAGGGACTGCCAGTAATGGACTTTAACGACAGCGTCTCGCTGAACGCTTAAACCAGATGGATTGGTTCAGCTTATAGCACGTCTATTGATGATAATGGCATCAGCTTTGCTAAATGATTGAACTGTAAATTTGATTTTTATTGAAAAAAAAAACTCTTTAAAAGGTCACTTCCTCTGTATGTACTGCCTGTTTTCACAAAAATGTCAAATGTGAGTTATTGTACAGTTTCAGTGAAAGGTTAAGTATTCATAAATGTGAAGTGTTGCCATAGCTTATAGATTGTAGATTTTTTTTTTAAAGAAGGAGAGTAGGCTACACAAACCAGATCTGCTCAATAATACTCAAGATTTCACTCCTTGTGAATGCATTACTGCTGGCCGGCAAAGAAGCTGCATCGATTTCTGCAGATGTGATCATGTAATGAAGCTAAGTTTAAGAAAAAAACGACAGAAAAATCAATGACAGTGTAAATGTGGGCTATATTTTCCCGCCCCTAGATGAAATGAGTTTAGGCTATAAATGCTGTAGTGTATGTGACACTGATTTACTTGCTCCATACTTGTCCTTATACAAATAAAGATGAACTAAAATACATAAAGGGTCACATTCTCTTCACTAACCAGTCATCGTGTAGGAGCTAATCAGCTTAGGTGTCGGGGAAAGTGAACCCGGGGGTGCTGGAGGTTGAGCCCTCTGGGGATCACTTTCCCAGCAGCATGCAGGGTGGTCTTCTTGGCATTTGGAAAATAATTTTAAAAACGTTCAGCTTTCTGTGAACCGTGGTTTCCATGAGGGACGGCAAGGAATTGCATGCTTTGGCATAAATGAAGGACAAATGTTAAAGATACCGCAGAGTTTCCACCAAGGCTTTTCTGTAGATTAAAATCTGCAGTTTAAGCTATTTCTATTCGACATTTAAAGCCGTTTTTATTCAACATTTAAATGCTGAAATTGACAATTTTGGTCTCTGAGGTAACAAATCTCTGCAGATATTTCTTCTTCAGTCAGTTGGAAAGAAAATAAAGACATGGGTCTACGTCTCTTCTGACTTTCTTCACTGTGAATTAGAGTAGCATTTTTAAACTTCGGCCCTATTTTAACATATTTTGGGGTCTAAATAAGTAACAGGCCCACTTTATTTTGTAACTGCTGATGAAGAGGCTGTTATAGCGACATGACTGATTAATCGGCCAGCCGATAATATATTGATATTGGCATATCCTGTGACTATTGATAACGGCCAATTTTAATACAGATAGGCGCAGGTATGAGGAGATTTATTCACCAGTCAAATAGCGTTTCATTTGAGTTACATTGTATTACACTAGCAGTTCTCTGTCACCAGCAGAGGGTCGTTTATGGATTACAACAAGCATCATCACACTCCAGAGTGTCAAGCGAGGATGCACGTGCATGCGCAGTTACTTTCCAGTTGAGCCATGTATCAAACAAATAAATCGGCAGATACATCGGTATCAGATTTTTTATCTCTCCAATATGGTCATCAGTATCGGCCCCAAAAAATGAGCCGGTCCCTAAGTATAGCCACAACTTTATCTTTGAATGCTCTTGTCATTTTGGTACAGAAACTTTGCCAAAGAATTGTGCAATTAAACAGTGTGTTTGAGTTCCTGATGGGAAGTTGGATGACTTGTGTTTTTATCTTCCTGTGGTAGTTCATAATTCTGGTATTGTAAAAAACCCTCGTGGGTACGGTTTGTTTGTCTTCTCTGTTTTGCTAACTCATCGTGTGCTGCTCCTGTTGCTGACCACACACACACTTTCACTGCTGGGGTGGATAGCCTGGCTCCCTTTGGGGGGGGGGGGGGGGGGGGGGGGGGGGCACTGGGGACTTGGATTGAGTGTCAGCTGCCAGCAGCAGTTTGTGCTGAGAGAGCAGTGAGGAGGAGGAGGAGGAGGAGGAGGAGGAGGAGAGATGTCCTCCTCATCTGTCAGCCTGCAGCAGCCTCTGCACCGCTGAGGCCTGCGTGTCCAAACACACACACACACACACACACACACACACACACACACACACACACACACACACACACACACACACACACACGTCCACACACAGAAACACAACACAGAACAATGCTGTCGGTGCTGAGTGTGATTTACTCAGTGTGTTTCTCCAGTCTCTACATGAACACACCTTACACAAACAACACTGACTAAGAAGAAGTTCTCGGCCTTTAGGAAACAATTTCTGAGTGTGACAGTGTAAGCACTTCTCTGTGTTGAGAAGAGAACTGATGCTGAAAGTTGAACTTAAGTAGGCATCATGTTTAGCATATTTGAGTCAACACATTAGCTATAGGGATTTTTTGATCCTTATAACTGGCTGATATTTTAAACGTCTCACTAAACCACAGCTCTTTCAGTGTTCATCATTGTATTACTAAATCCTCCTGAAAAGAGTTGTTTTTTGTGTGACAGAACCGCTGAGTCAAAGTGACGTGGTGTGCCACCGAGCCGTCACAAAACCCCTCCAGATCTCCGGGTGAGAGACGAGTCTGTCGTGACAGAAACACGACGCTTCGAGCTATGTTCTTTTTAAGCAAGCGTTTTCATTGGAAGCGACTGAATTGATCTTCGCCGGGGAAATCATGTTAGTGCAAGTCTGACTGTGTGCTGTGAGTCAGGGAGGCGGAGGGAGGAGGAGGAAACAGGAGATAGGTGAGGGAGTCGGATGACTGCTGAAGACGTGGCCGTGCAGACCGCAGTATTAACATCGTAATGAAAGCTTTCAAATATCCTATTCAGCATCTTTTAGGTTTTTTTCCCCCTTTCATGGCCAGACTGATGATTCCAGATATCTACAGGAAGCATTTCAACTGTGGAAAAAACTAACCAAAATGATGTTGAGGATGATGGTGTTGTAAGGAAACGCTGATGGAAATAAAAAAAAAACTGGCCCTCTAAATCCCCATGCAGATACTGACCATGAAAAAGGAATGCTAATGCAAATAAGCACAGTGCTGTATTTGGACAGCTTAAGTAGGCATGTGGCATTATTATTGTACCATTATTAAGTATCAATTTAACTGGTGTTTAGCACCACCACTGGTCTAGTCAGCAGTTCTCCACAAGCTGGTGAAGTGTGCAGAATCACTACTTTGTGCACTTTGAAATAACTTCAATTTTATTCATGATAAAGTCTATGTGCTTCACAGATTAAATCAGACAAATAGAAAACAACATGCATGGGAAAAAACAAATTCAGGAACACATTTATACAAATCAAAAACACTGGTATAAAATACAAGCCATACAACACGCACATGACAAGATTTTTTTTTTGGGCTTTTTGTGCCTTTAATGGAGAGACAGGACAGAGAGAGAGAGTGGGGAATGACATGCGGGAAAGAGGCCTCAGGTGGGATGTGAACCCGGGCTGCCCGCTTGAGACGACAGCCTCCATACATGGGGCGCGCGCACTAACCACTGCACCACTGCACCACCAGCGCCTCGTCAAGCTATGTTTTTATCTCTGTTTTGTAATGTGACCTTGAGTGCTTTGAAAGGTGCCTTTAAATAAAATGTATTATTAAAAATCATAAAGGAGGCACCAAGGCCTTTGCTTTTGTTGGATGAACCACTTCTTCAAAGATCAGTTTTCATGATTAAATTAAAGTAAATGGTCGGCCATACTGAGACTGGTATTCACATGAAGAATGCACTTACATTTAGTATAAGAGGTTCATTTTCCCCCTCAGTTGTCAGCACTGTTAGCTGTATAGTTACCGTCTCTGGTTAATATTTTGTTGTGTCACTCGTGGAATAGATTGACGGTGACTTTTAAATGAGTACCAAGCTATTTTAACAATTTGAACTTGATGTCAAATTGAAATTCCGTAAGTCGTCATTTTGCGTGTGCAAAAGTCTTACCCTGATAAAATAAAAAATGAGGAAAATGTCTCAGTGGCCATTGGTTTGATGATGGCGATCACAACTATTTGTAGACCTAACAGACAAAGAGGTAAAGCTGAGGCGTGCCTTTAGTCTTCTGTCACAGTTACAACACACCCACCTGTGAGATCAGCCACGCCCCTTTATTATGAATAATTCTTAGCCTTAATATTATCAAAACGGATTAGTTATATAAAAGAATTCACCCTTCGTACAGTTTGTGCAAATCAAGAAATAAGCTATTCAGACAAAAAACGATTTTTGAAACAGGCTGTAAACATGTTTAATTCTGCTTTAGAAATTGACATTTTTTAACAGTTGTGTTTGTGACTTCGGGGTCTTTTGCAACCAGTGGACACTCAAGGAACTGCATGTTTTTTTTTAACTTCTGCGTTTGGTTTATTTGTCAGCTCTTGAAGTTGCTGCTTGATTATAACATGACGCGTAATGAGGATTAGGATATAAGACCCAACTTCATGTTCACTATCAAGGAACTGCAGTTTCTTTCACTTACCCAGGATTTCTTTTTTTAACATTAGAGGTTGAGTCCTGTCCTCCAGAATAGGGCAAATTCTGATTCTCCATCAACTTCTCCATTGAAAATAAATGTCAACAATGCGCCCTAGATGTATCCCTATACTTTCACCAAATGTCAGCTGGGATAGGCTTGATGATAAGGTGGTGTAGGCAATAGATGCACTTTATAAAGGTTAACACTGGAGAATATTGTAGGAGCTTAAAAAATAATGTATACAGCTTCATGTAACAGTCCTTGTCACACATTTTATTTTCCACGTTTTATCCCTCAGTCGTGTCTTTTCCGGCAGCTCCAGATTACATCAGATGCTTTCCTTCCGAGCTGTCAGCATGTGCATCTCTAAAATAAAAGGTTGCCTGGCTTCGATGCACTTCATCACAGCTTGTTGTGTAACAGAGAACTTTCCATCTTCACCTTAGTCACAGTGTCCTCGGCTGACGACAGACAGAGGATCTTATCTCTGCTCAGGCCGGTAGACCTGTCGCTCGTCATCACCGCAGGACAATGGCTCTATATTGAGAAAGCAATAAACATGAGATTGCTTATCTGTTATCTGGCTCGTGGCACATACAAGGGCTGAATTAGTAATGTGCGTTATGTGCTTTGACATTTCAAACCAGGATGATAAGTGGATGTGACTGATAGCACCATGGAGACAGAGTGTGTTTGGGTCTGAGTTATATCATGTAAGAGAATACAGGTCAGATCAGAGTGAGGATCACTTCAGGACTTATTGCTGTAATAATAATCCGTTTGCTTCTCCACACTAGAGACTAGGGAAGGGTAACAATTACTTGAGTAATCGATTTCTTGTTGTGGACGTCATTAATTGAGTATTTCTTATCGGAAATAGAATGTGTTTATCATTGAATGTACCCAGCGTTAGCGGCGCTACCATTAGCGGTGATTTTTGATAAAACTGTAGGAAGTTACAGTATGTACAGCTGCTCCTTTGACCATGAGTCACTGCCACAGCTCGCTTCTTTTAATCACCTTGGACTTAAGACAGCAAGGCATCAGTTTAAACACACCTTCAGCAGGTAGACCCGCTGTAATGAAGATGCTAATCAGCGCTGCCCTACTCTTAAGTGACACAGAGCCAAACCATTTTAGCACATAGCCGACCATTGTAGACACTGACACCCGCTCTGACATGAGGAGGGGACAGAGCCCTGTGGTCAGTGAGTGTTAAGGACCACCTGGCTCTGCTTATTGAATCAGAGTGGAGCAGGAGACCACATTGTTTGTAACACTCTGTTAAGTTACTTGTATTTATTCACCACCATGGTCGGTAGGTTGAGAAATTCAACTCATGTCATTTTCAAACTTGACACACGCGCACACACACGCGCGCGCACACACACACACACACACACACACACACACACACACACACACACACAAAAGCGCGGCTCTTTGTCTCTCATGGCACCAGTGTGCTGATTGAAAATTATTTGTAACAAAGACACATTTTCTTGTAGCACATTCGACATATCTATAAATATATAGCACCTCAAAAGCGAAGATGAGTTATTGGCTCCGTTTACAGATTTACCCATAGCCAAGGAAGACATCAAACAAACTGGAGATTAAGTCTGTCATCACTTTATTTACTGTGCAGATTAAATACTTACCAAAGCAACGTTTTTAGATAATCTTATCTCCATAATTGGATGTGTTTCCTGTTGAGGCAGGATGTCAGGGCTGTGTAAACCTCTGGGATTTCAATTAGCGGGAGAAGACGGGCTTTTTTCATGTTGAGGGCATATAACTGATTAAAGTTTAATTTACAATGCAATTAACAATTCAGATGTAGCTTCCTGCTTCACAGTGAGAGAAAAAAAACTTGAGCTTGACATGCAAATGTGTTTTTGTGAAAATCATAAATATCTTACTTTTTGATACTCAGAGATGCTTAATCTGCACGGTCCTCTTTATAGGCTGCTATTTTCATCATCCCAGTCTATAAACCCAAAAGTGTTGTTCTTTGTCACTTTTAAACCATGGGTGTCAGTGTTTTGTTTGTATTTTTTTGGTTTTGCTGACAGATTTGTATGCGTCAGCACAGCCTCTGTGTTTTTCTTTTCTGTTTATGACTTGGCACTACTTCCCCCTCCGATCCTTTTAGACTGTCAGAATGATTCTGACGCCACCTTAATTACCTCTCTGTTTGTTGTGATGATGCTCTTCTGTGTCTCTGAATGCTGTGAAAATGTCATCCAACAATTTTGGATGATTGTTTCATTGGTCATGAGGGGACACTGAACAGGTAGATTTATGACTGTTTTTCTGAGAGCTAAATGATTCAGTACCACTCTTAGGTCTTGACAGGCAAACTAGCTCATTTTACCACTAACCCCTACCAGCCCCTGCAAAGCTCAAAAGACACTGGAGTATACGGATAGGTGTGGTTTAATTAGTACAGTTGTGTTGTGGTAATACACCAATCTGCCATTGCCATAGACTGTATAACACATGGACATAATCTCAGTGATGTCACCCATTGGTTTCTGAAGCGCAGTTTAGAAGACCAATGATGTTGGCAACATGTTGGAAATGATGTCTCAGATTAATTTACGGCCAACCTAGTAAAAGGTAAGGGGTGGAGCTGAGGACCTTAAGCCTCCTGACAAACAGCTCCAACACTCCGGCTTGCAGTCATAACAGTCCCGCCAGAAATGAAGATGATTTAGTTATGAAAATATTGAATCCCTTGTACATTGTGTGCAGATAAACACATGAGCTGTTCAGACAAAAATCATTTTTCAAACCAGGCTTCAAACATGTTTGATTTTACTGTAGAAATTGTCATTTTAACATGGCAGTAATGGGACTTGAGGGGCTTTACAGCAAGCCTCAAGTGGACACTCGAGGAACTACAGTTTTTTTTACACTTAATTTTTCAAAACTGAATGCTGCTGTTTGATCGAAGATGAAGTGACCGTGGGGGAAAACTCTTACAGTTTCAAGATAAGCACAAAAACATTTGGATGAATCTCTCACACTTGCTGTATTCCTTTGAGGTGTCCTATTTTGTAAGTTCTTACATGTTCTGTGAAGCAGAATTAAAACAAGTTTTTTTTCTGTGCTGTTTTCCAGGCTGTATGCTGTGTTTTGGCCAGTCGGCCTTCTTCCGCTTCAACCACCCTGAAGAAGCTTTCAGGATGAAGAGCATGATGCCCCACGGAGGAAGCGTCTCCACCGGGGACTACAGACTACGTGCAGGTATACTGAGTGATGCATTCACTGTTGTAACTGTGTATTTTCAGCCTGTTTTCACTTAACATCATGTCAGGGCTTCTCTCTGCCATACAAACATGGTTCCAGTCAGTGTGAATAAAACACACTGACCTTTTGTCCCATGAATAAACCCCCCCCCCCAAAACACTCTTTCCCTCCTGAAGTTACAGTTACAGCTCAGTCTGTGTGGATGAATGGTCTGGATTGTTTTAGCGTTGAACAAGACGGTTGGTGAGGTGGAGCCGCTGGGCAGTGTGTTTTTTACAGGTGGATGTTTGCATACAGCAGTAAATCCATGCATTCTTGCTTTTTATAGTCTGGGAAGGGCGGGGGACTTAAGCAGTAGACTCCTGGGACAAGAACAGTATAATAGTGTGGTGATGCACAATACTGAAAAAAAAAGGTCTAATAATTTGATATTTTTGGCATTCTCCTTAATCTTGATTTTTCGTTGCTTTATTTCAGAACTCAGACCTTGTTTTGGTCAATACATTTACGTAATATTGCCGTTTAGTGTTGTAAACCAGCCAGAAGAATGCCTTCTGTTAGTTTTAATGACTTTTCTGCTCTGACAAAGGAAACTCATTTTGCTAATGTATTCATTACTCATAGACGGAATATCATCAAAATGATGAGTTATGAAAACATTAACCCCTCATCTAGATTTTTAGTGAAAAACCCCAGTTACAGAGACCAAAATATTTTAGTAGCAGGCTGTAAACATGTTAATCTCAAAATGGACATGTTAATTTGGGACCTAACAGGAATATCTTGGCGCTCACAGCCAGCCCCAAGTGGACACACAAGGAACTGCAATTTTTGCGCTTAAACATGGGCGTAAATTTTCAACACTGGAGGTTTCCGCTTGGCTGAAGCATCACAACTAAAAATTTGTTTTGTACATTATCTCGCCTCTTACCAGGAAAAATCATAGTTCAGAATTCAGATGACACCCTTTCCAGAATGGTTATATTTCACCTTAACTGTGTAAAAAAAAAAAGGCCTACAGTCCAGTTATTCCTGTTTACAGCTCAATAACAGACTTTTGTTGTCAGTAGCAGCCTTTAAAATGCAGCACCAGTTGAACCCTGCAGCCTGAATAGAGCCCAGCTGGGACCTGGTGCTGAAGTTCGCACCATGCATGTTTTATGAGCATCTCATTCCTCTGCGTCTCCAGGCAAAGTTTTCAGCTACTTGCGTACGTGTGTGTGAGCCCATGTGTGCTCTGCTCCTGGCAACCACACAACTGTAAGTGTACCTCTCCGTGGCCGGCTCTACGACCATGAATGTGTCATAGCATCTTGTTATTTCCCTCCTCTCACTGTTGACGCTGCCTGCCCGCCTGCTGCCGAGGGATAAGTTTAGCACACTGGCACTCTGACTGCTGTGGACTTCCTGGTCCAGTAATGAATGCTTTCCGTTGTTTAGAAACGTACAATTTTCCTCAATTATGCATTCCTGGGTTGAATGGAAATGAAACCTCATTATACCACTCCCATGATAATTTGTGCATATCTGTCATATCAGCTTGGAAACACTTTAAATTACACTTGTTATCTGCACATTGATTCCTGAACTATCCTGAAGGGCAAACCCAGCAATTAACCTACTTTTTAATAAGGGTGCACATTTTTAACATTTCCGTTTAAAATAAAGCAATGATATTATTTTATTGTGCACATACATCATGGCTGATACCTGCTGAAATGTGGTCCATTTTAGCTATAAGGAAGTAAAACCTTAATAGACCATATTACCATGGCGGCCATGTGGCTTCCTGTCATGTTCCAGGTTTAAGTCATGTTATCTTAAATCTGAGCGGCTGTTTCATTTGAATGCTTCCTGACTGATGATCTCATACAGTGACAATGGATACTGAAAATCCGTAGCACATCGGGCCATATTATGAGTTTAAAATCATATTGAAAAACTCATTAGCTACTGCTAAGGTTAGCTTTAAGTCACTTCCTAGTTAACATTTACGTTTGAGATTCACACATATGACAGAAAAGGGGTTTATTAATTCAAAATATCAATGCTCATCTAGAACACATTAATATAAGCCTGAGGTAAAACTTGTTGGATCTATTTCAAGCTCACACATGAGCCTGCACACTGGACACACTAACAGGACACTGTTATGGTACAATTCTGCAAAATGTACTTTTCAGTTCAAACGACTCATCCTTTGTTTCAGTGTGAAAGCCTCTGAAATAAAGATACAACCAATAACTGCCAGAATAAATGGAAAGTATTCTGATAATGAAGAACATGTTCAATGATTTCTCAAGCTGAAATGATAAACACTGAGACAAATATTTAACATGTTAGGATCAGTTTTTTTTTGGTCATTTTGTAAATATAAAGTCTTGTGGTCTTGGACCTTTTGATAAAAGAGTCAATTTCGATTCATCACTTTGGACCTTGGGGAATTGTGATTTCCAGTTCTCTGATATTTTATAGACTAGAAGTAAATAAAACTAGTAAAGATAACCTCTAGATTATTCAAGAATAAGAGTAATGAATCACTGTAGAGCTGCTCTGTCTTTGTGATGCAAGTTACATTCACTGTTCTGTTCAGTTCTGGTGTTATTTTCCGGGTCAGTGTCCGTCCAATGACCAGCAGTCTGTCAGCTCTCTCCTCTTCACTGATTGGATGTTTCCTGTTCCTCTCTGTCCGGCGCACAGACGGCTTTGTGGTTCCGAGCTGCTAACTTAAAGCGACTGCTGGCTGGAGTTACAGTATCTTTTTCAGAGACTATTTTTAAAGCTCCAGTTCCATACTGCTGTCTGCCACCTCTGCCCCCCCCGGGGGGGGGTTTCCCCTCATAGTCCCATCCTGCACCCACCGACCCACCAACCATCCTCTGTGCTCAATGAAAGGCCTTTATCTGCCTGTGATTTGTCTGCTCTATCCGTCACTGGCTGCTTGACAGTCTGCAAAAAGCCGAGCTGCACAGGGCTGAATGCTGGGGATGCATTTGTTATTGTGGTTGCAGCGTGGCACCACCACATGCTGCATCTCTGGTATTCAAATGTTTTTTTATCATTACGTGATGAAAACAAGATTCTCTTAATAAAAGAGGGCTGAACAATCTTGGACAGAGAGTTCTGTTTGCCACTGGAAACAGTCATCACGTTCTTCTTTTCATTTTCACTCCATTTAAAAAAGCCACATTTCCAAGTCTGTGGAAAAACTTTCCCCCTAACATATCAGATCAATGAGGCCTCCAGTCAGCAAGGCTCCAGACTAAATTATTTTACCACCATCCATAAACCATCATAACAAACAATGTTTTCTGAAACCAATCTGTTGTTTCATTAATTTGTAAATGTCAACTTAAGTTGTTTTTGACATAATAATAAAAACCCAATTCAAATGTTGAGGAAATGAAGGATGAGGCTATAGTTTTACTGCATTCAAAAAACATGTTTTATACATAACAGAAAAGTCAACACATTTAACACAGAAGTTAGGATAAGTATTTTTTGTTATGAAGTTGTGTTTTCTCTCTTGCAAAATGCTCCTGAAAACGCTGCGTCAAAACGACTTGTTTTCTGCCAGCCTCCTGGTACATTTTGTGTGTGATGCTGATGTGAGACAGCAGTAGAAATATTCAGGAAAATTCACTGTAAACAAGCAGTGACCTCGTATCCTGCAAACGGCGCACAACCACAGACTGTATTCACATGACCCGAGCGAACTTCGTGCAGGAGATGAAATGGCATCATACGCTTCCTGTTCATCAGTGTGTTCCTTTCTGATCTTTTGTTGATATTGTGAACCTGTTGAACTACACATTGATATAAAGGCAATTATTGTCTTCACATTTTATGCTGCCTCTTTCTTTTTATGTCATGTCTTGCCACCTGAGAAAAGCCCCCTCACCCAAGACCCAACCCCCCTGCCTGACATGGATAGTCTCTTGAGCTGCAGGTGGGAACAACCAACTCAGGGTTCAGATTTCAGGGGCAGTCTAAAATTTCTAGAAATCTTCAGAAATGCATGTTACACCCAGGGACCTTTTTTTATGGAAAATTTTACATTTCTTTTCTTTATTTTTTTACCTGATTATACTTTGCAGTATTGCTACTAATGATCTAAGAACTTCTTCTGCAATTCGTTTTGAAATGTATCATGATGCATGTTTTGCAGAGGTTTCATTAGGCTTCTTGCAGTGGTCAAAGATGGAAGCAGCTTCAGTTATATGTATGCATACGGTCATTGTGAATACAGCCTTTAATCACAATGACAAATGTGTTAATAATCAAATAAATCCCCAAACATTGTTTTTCATGCCAGAAAAATGTACATAACAACAAGTGCTAGTTCAGAAGGCTAATGTATTTAAGGCTATTAACTCACAAACTCATAACATTTGCATCAGAGAGACAATGACAAACCATAAAATCTACTGCTTTGACTCTAAAACAGAGCTGTAAATCTCGCAGTAGTTCACATCACCCCGACGAGAAATAGCCATGTCAAGTTAGTCAAGACGCTGGAAGTTATTTGGGATGACCTTCAAAATAAAATATGATTACTTCTTTGTATTTGAAATACATACTAATGGCTTAAATGCTGAGACAGAGAAATTACGACATACCCGTATTGTCTAATTATCTATCATTCCTTGTACATTTTCTAAAAAGTAATCTGCTAGTGTCTGACTTGGGGTAGTTGAATTATGATTAGGGTTGATTATGTTTTTATTGTGAAAGTCATGACCGGAAACACCTTGTTCCGTTTGAAGTAACTTGACACCAGTGGTACTGTCAGCAGCAGCGGTGCCTAGCACCCCAACCCCCGGATGAAATATCATCTCGGCCGTGAATCTCCTATATCCCCTTCGGTTTATGAGGAGCCAGGCGCGGCAGGGCTCCGTCACACCCGGTCGGTAACCGGTGTTCGGAGGATGTGGGCCCTCCTGTGTGTCACATAACAGGTGAAACTGACCGGGTCGCAGTTTTATTCCTTCATGTGAGTACTGCTTAACGCCTGAGCGTTGGGCGAGAGGAGTGATGCGAACCGGTCACACGCCAAACTCCATTAAAAATCTCTCGCTTTGAAGATTATTTACATTTTTTGTAACGGTGTATTCAGCACACAACATTATAACATAGTTTAAACGATTCGTCAGATTGTAATTTCTAATTCGGCTAAAATTGTTATAAAACTAAGTCATGATTATGTATTAATAATACATATTTTTGTTTGGGGCTCAGTTTCAACTACCTGTACTAGTATGTGCAGGGAATTTCGGCAATGACATATGGACCTATCTTATGCTCAGGTAACAAGAGCTTGTTGATGTTTGTATCGATGCCGTATAATAAAGATCTACACCTGTAATACAATGTCTGAAGTCACATTATATCAGGCGCGCATATTAAACGGCAGCTTGGCTAACACTAAAATGCTAGATTTTTTAAATGAAGTTTGGTATGTCGTTTCTGAAGCTGGGGGATAGACTGTATCCAATGACATCATTGCATGGGGCTTTCTCTCAGCAAACGGTTGCTTTTAGTTTTGCCACCCCACCCCCCTCGATTTTGACTCTGCACATCACAATCAAGCCGGTGTGTGTGCTGTGCGAGAGACACGATGTGACATTGGGTTCTGCACGGATATCATGTGCTATTGTGACAGCCTGCAGACTTAACGTGCATGGAGATGTTTCAAGATTGAATAGTGGTCAGGCTGTCACGATGGCAGAGTCTCTACAGGGGAGCTGGCAGGAAGCTGCTCCCATCTCTCTCTAATGCATTATTTGTGAAGCCTCTCTATTTCAGTGCATTTTTTTCTGTTGTGACATCTCTCTCTGACATCATCCCACAGTCATCTTTAATGACTCCTAATGTTATTACATCACTGTTGTACATGGCAGCTCTTTTCAGTATTTGCAATATTGTCTCCTCCTTGTTTCAATTAAAATAAACGCAAACTCAGTCTAAACAGATGTAATGCAGCATTAAATAACACCTGATCTGTGCTCTGATCCCTGCCTCAAGGCCATGCTGCTGACTCCCACGTGGCCCAGTGTTTTTCGGTTGTAATAATCTACTATGCTGCTAACATTAGAGAGAGACGGTTAGGATTAGATTACCAGGCCTGTGTCCTCTGTCGCTTTCGGGCCACACAGTAATTGGGTTATGTAGGCACATTTTCTCCTCAAAGCACAGGCCTGTTTGTCTCTCTGTTCATCTCCTCGGTTGTGTCCTTCTTTCTTTCCTTGCCACTAGTCCCTCCTTTGCTCTCTCACTTACTTTTCTTTCAGGGCCTCGACACTGGGATGCTAAACATGGAGTTGATGATTTTTAACATCCCCTATATAGCAGTGACAAGGTTATGAATGGATAGTTTTGCGTAGGGAAATTTGTGAAGTTCCCTGAAGGCTCAGGGATGGATGGATTTTAAACTTTTGCCAGAAAAGCAAGAGTTGGTCTGTTTGGTCTAACATGTTTAAATGTTTTCTGTGTTGAAACAAAACCTTCACAATCTAGGGAGAAAAGAAAAACATTTTACAGAACGTATCAGTTTATAATAACATATTATATCAGATGTATATTGTCTAAAAATAGGGGGGATAACAAGAAGGAAAGGGTTTCATAACACCTTGTTTATGTGCTGCAAAAACATAATGCTCTCTGTGACTTCTATGCTATTTTTGTAGTCACTAAATAGTTTAATTTCCCTTAAGAACAGCAATCAAAAGTCAATTAAGGAAATTTGTAAAAGAAGCCAACGGCGGCGACACAGTCTGAGGAAGTCAAAACGTTTTTATAATACAAAAACACTCACTAAACTGATCTTATCCTTTGTTTCATCTCCTTCTTTAATACCTCGGGGAACAACAGGTGATGTAAGGTCATTCAGCAAATGAACATTTGAACTTCTAATATATTAAAGATAATCAATGACAATTCAGCATTCAGCTCTTGGATTTAAGAGACATCGATGGTACTCGTATACAAAGATCAGACCACTTATAAAGACTTTTTTTTTCTCCTTAAAAAAAAAAACCTGGAGTGAAATTGTAAAAGCCTCCAGAAAATCAAATACACATCAATAACCCTCTAATGCTGGCCTTACACCAAACAACATTTCAAGCAATTTCAAAGTCACAGACAATTTTTAAGATCGTCAAACTGACGTGCATTGATTGAAGTCTTCTTTGCATTCTTTGTATTTCTGCTTTTATTGGTCAAAGCTGCTATGGGATGTATGCGTTAAGTTGACTAAACGATTGAAGTCGTCTCTCTTGCTAGTCAACACCAGTATTACTAGTCAGTTAAACACATTACTAATGTTTCTACATATTGGCCCCAGATTCTGGGCAAATATTATTCCCAAATGCAGTTTCCCGCCTCTAGCCGGGGCTGTAGCCATAGTAGACCCTAATTGGTCCTCTTATCTACTGGCTCTATCGCCCAGATGTAAACAAGCACAGAGAACAGATAGCATTTTGGAGGAGCCGAGCGCCTGGCCGTATTTTAATCTAGAAAATGAAAATAAAGTTGTATGCTGTGTCAGGTTGAACTGTTGTGTTGACTGGAGCAATGTGTAACCACATTCAGAACAAGTATGTGGATGTCAACCTTCTGGGAGGACTCAAGGCTGGAATTGCAAACACTGCTAGCCAAGTTAGGCAAATCAAATTACATTGTGTTCCTGCAGTGAACTTTAACTAAATGATGCTCAATATGGACTGTTTTCTTAGAATTCCTCTCACCTTCAGACTTGTTGGGTAGTCTGAATTGTCTTTGAAATGAGTTGCCTAGGAACATCCCTAGTCAAAGCCTCTGACAGTTGTTTTTTCTGTTTCCAGACAAAGAGAGCTTGGTCAATGGGAATCACCAGGCCGGTCCAGCTCCTGGAGAGAGAGTCCAGTCTGAGCACAGTGCGATCGTCAGCTCCATTGAGAAGGACCTCCAGGACATTATGGACTCTCTAGTCATGGACGACCCGCAGCCATCCTCCTCAGAGGGCATAAAGCCCCCAGGAGGACAGACCATCCCCCACTCTCCCCTGTCCCCCATGGTCAACGGAGGGGGCCGCTATCTTCTCTCGCCTCCCACCAGCCCGGGGGCCATGTCTGTGGGGTCCAGCTATGAGAACAACTCCCCTCCTTTCTCGCCCCTTTCCTCCCCGTCAGCGGCCAGCAGTGGGAGCTTCACCAGCCCCTCTCCTGGTGGAGGACCCCAGGACCAGAGTTCCTCTCTGCCGCCAGTGCCTGTTCGCTCATCTAGCTACAACTTCACCGCCCAGCCTCCGCCCGTTCCACAGCCACGGACCATACTGCCCAACTTCAGCAGCGGGGGGCTGAAGGTTCAGGAGAGCCCCCGGCTGCAGAGGAAGGTCCTCACAGAGGCTCCTCCCAGCCCCAAGCCGAGCCGCCGAGGACTAAGCCAAGACGGGTCGGAGAGCCCTCGACAGACCCCTCTCCTGTCCTCCAGTGAGTCCCTCAGTAGTAGAAACGTTGTGCCGAGTAGCCCTAGACTCACTCCAAAATTCGCCTCCTGCTCATCCCCATCCCCCTCCAGTCCCAGGACCAAGACCACCACAGTGCTCCAGGAGAGACCTGCCAGCCCCTTCAGAGAGCAGCCAAGTCTCGCTGACTGCATGTTGTCCACCAGCCCCTCTTGGCAGCTTTCCCAACCTCCCACCAGAGCCTTCCAGCCCCCCCTGGACCCCATCGTCCACATCATCCAAGGGTCGCCGCTCCAGCAGCATCCACGTTCTCTGCAGCCCCTCGAGAGCCCCCGCATGGCCAGGAGGAACCTGGAGCTGAATGGCAGCAGCGGAGGGGGCAGCAGTATGAGAGAGCTGCCGCCGCTTAGCCCCTCCCTGGCTCGAAGGGGGGTCCCGGTACTACCAGGGGCGCTCCCGGGGACAGTACCCACCATGAGGACTCCCGACAGCCCCTCAGGTCTGAGCAAGTTTGTCCCAGAGAGTCCGAGGCTTCGACGCAAGTCCGGATCTACACCCGAGGAGCAGATGTGCAGCAGGGGGATCCGAGCCCGCAGCCCCTCGCCCACCTCCATGATGATGGAGGGTGGCGGGGGCCCGGGAGTCCGAAAGGCAAGCTTTGGGAATTCCTTGTCGCCTGCTTACAGCCTGGGCTCCCTGCCTGGCTCGTCCCCCTTGTCAAGCCCCAGGAGCCACAGGAAGATGTCAGCAGGGAGACCCCACCCCGGGATGAGGGAGAGGAAGAACAGCATCTCGGAAATCAGCGACAACGAGGACGAGCTGCTGGAGTACCACCGACGGCAGAGAGAGGAGAGGCTCCGGGAGCAGGAGATGGAGAGACTGGTGAGTCACTAACACATGTGGTATCTTATCAGCGTACCAGGAACGTCCTGCTTAAGGAATAGTTCACTTAATAGATTATGTAGCTGTCTCACCCTAAAGTCTATGGACCAGTTCTGATTGAAAAACCTGCACCTCACCTGCTGCTTATGTACATTTCATAATGATCCTTACTCCCTGAAGTCGAGTAGAGTAGTCTGATATGTCACTGTTTATAACACAGAGCGTTTATCATTCTCTGGACGGGCCGCTTCAAAAAACATCTGAGGCATACATTATAGAATATAACCACTTGTTCTGATGTATTCAGTCCATCTCTTCCTCTACATTTCATTGGCACAGACTCCTTCTCTGAAGACTTAAGAGATAAAGTGATTAAATTAGCAGTAACTCGGTGAGGGGTACTGAATATACTGATGAGCTTTGGATTATGATGCACAAGTGGTTTGATCATTTTTTATCTTCTTAAAACGAGCCTCTTGAAATGAGTTTAAAACTGATTTTCTTCAAACCTTTCGAGGTTTAATATTAAGTTTGACAAAGAGAGGATTTTACTGAGGATCTTAAGACTTGTCAGAAACTGTCAGAAACTTGCCTTAAGCACCACCTAACCCATCTGAGATTTTTCATTAGTATGATTATCACCACAAGAGCTGAGATGAAAAGTTGCCAAATTTCTCTGAGAAGTTTGGTCTGACTTTAGCTCGTGTGACGTCCTGGGTTAAGGGGAGTGTCATGATTGCAGTGTATCTGTGTTTGTTTGTGAAAAGGAGGCGTCATCCAGGCTCTTCTCACTGAGCTGTCTGAAACTTGGCCCCGCTAAACTGCTGCTGTCATGCTGTCTCGGGGTACCCAGATGTCTCCATAGCAACCGTATTGTTTGTTGTTTCCTAAAGTGAAGAGAGCGGGGGAGGGAGCTGTGTTAGACATCTTGAACTTGTCTGCCGCTCTGAATGAAACCACTGAGACAAAATCCTTTTTATGTGTTTGTGCCTGCGTGAGAAGGCGTTAGTTCACCCTGCGTGTAATTACAACCCCCTTTTTTTTGTAGGAGTGTTAGATTGAATGAAGGCGGCTCAGTCTGAGACGAACATCCCCTCTGTCTCTGTCTACCCTGTCGCGTTCTGGGACCTCTTATAGAGACATGGCAGTCAGACGGTGTTTCTGAAGCGCCTCATCTGAACACTGAGGCTGTATGACCTCACAGTGAAGTGGGCTAAAGTGTTCAAAACTGTTCGATACTTTGATTCTTTTTGATACCACGTGTTTCAGGACTATATAAGTCAGAAGTACTGAAGTTGTAATCATCATATTTTTGACCCAAAGCTGCCATGAGCGAAAGAAAGCGTTGTCTTCATTGCACAAATATTTTGGCAACTCTTCAGTAGCGAAGCGTTGCCAACATATTTGTGCAATTGAGACAGTGTGCAAGTTTGCATTTGTTTTAAAAACAAGAAATGACCCAACAATTGGTGCCTTATTCTGCAGTTATGTTTGTTTTTTTACTAAAATCAAATCTAAGTTGAATATTCTGGCCTCATGGCAACCCTAGTGGGACACGGCCAGACAAAGAGGCACACTGAAGTCAGTGTTATGATATGTTAGGTTGGTCTGAATATCAATCATATTTTTAGACTGGATTTGTTTTGTCAGACTTTATGGCTTCGCTCCAAGTTTAGTATTAACTGTGAGTTATTTTGTCCCTGATATAAAAATATATTTATCCTTTCAGTTGGACAGGTTTAGACCCGATTGTATGATGCTATAATTATTGTTTCCCAAAAATATTACAAGTTCATCCCTCACCACTGTGAGTGGTTTCAGTGAGTGGTTTCAGTTGGGTTGCATCTATTGATTATTTACAATAGATTAGATTAGATTTATTTTATTGTCTATAAAACGTGTAATTGTTGCAAGGAAAAATAGTCATTACAAGCTTCTGGAGGCCATGGATCTTATAGAGGCTTGTTTTGGTCCCAACAGCAGTCAGAGTCTTGATACTTTTTGATACCATGTGTTTTAAAACATTATAATCTCCTTTATTTAATTTATAACTAACATCGAAAAAGACCAGTGCTTTAAAAAACTTATTAATAAATCAAATTAATTGACAACATTTTATGTTATTTATACAGTAAAGTTTGTATGCAACTTTTTCGTAATTGGAAACTAGGAATCACCCAATATTCTGTGTCCTCGAATTCTAATTTTGTTGCCATGGTATCAAATCGAGATATTAACGAAGAAGACTCACAGTGGGGCTGATAGTATGGCTTTTCAGTGGTATGAGTGTGTTGATTTTTCTAGCGTCTTTTGAAATTGAAAGCGGTGAGCACATCTCTTTCTATCTTTTCACCACTGAAAAGATGTTAACCCGCTGCCTCCTTCCCCACTGTCAACTTCTTCTTGGGCCAATAACCCCCCCGCTCAGGTTACCCCCCCCCCCCGCTCAGGTTACCCCCTGCTCAGGTTACCCCCCGCTCAGGTTACCCCCCGCCCAGGTTACCCCCCGCTCAGGTTAGGAGAGGAGTCATGAAGTAGTGACACAGTGAGTGGAATTGACAGGGAGATCTGGTTAGAGTATTTGTGTAATAAAAGTATCTATTCTCTATCTCTTCCTTCTGCAGGCAGCGTATCAATAATTGGATTACATAGTTCAGGTCAGGGTCATGATATATTGCCTTATCGATATTTTGTGCCACCTCTAATGAAGCATATTTATATAAATCTTCAGAGCACTTTTACAAGCGCTCCACAAAGGCATGAAATAAAAAAGATGGGTCATAAATGCAAGAAGCACAAGTACAAATTTAAAATTCTTAAAGGCTTTATATGTGATTTTTCACACTTAAATATAATATAAATCAAGTATATCCTCTGAAAATAACTCTGTGAGTCATGACTGTCTACAATGGGTGTAACACCCGAGTCCCACTGTCTGTGATGTTTTCAGAGTTTTCAGAGTCCTATCTTCACTTTGTTTACATCGCAAAGACGGCCGGCTGACTCCTCCCCTCATGTATAAAAGTTGTTTAATTGAGGGACTAGAGAAAAGAAGAATAACATACTGTACTCACTGTTTAACTGTGTTTCTAGATCACGCTCATTTCAGGTAAATTTACATGCAGTGTGAAGATACGAGCATAATAAAGATCGCTAGCATTAGCATGCTAACACAACAATGCAGCATGAGTTGTTTTGGTTTCATGCTGGTGCTCAAGGGCGACATCTGCTGGATCACAAAATCGCATATAAAGACTATAATGATATGAAATTAATTTGAAAGATTTAAAAAAGTTCATTTTTGAGTGAAAATGTAAATTAGACCTTTGCTGCTGCTGTTAACCTTCACATACCTCAATCAGTCAAACCCTACATCTCTTTGTCCCCGTTGAGAGCTTATTAGCAACAACCTTTGGACTGGAACAACTAGCAGGCACACAAAAAAAATATTGACATGAGATATGTGCAAACAGCTCCAGCACAAAAGGTCAAGACCATGTAAATGTTGAGTAAATAAAGTCGTTCAGGGACGCGGCTCGACTGCCTGAAACACGGCGTCTCGAGTCCTCAGCAGGCCTGGGATGTGATTGTGGTTTTTTTTTTGGAGGCAGAAACTCTGAGGCAGGCAGCAGCTCTGTGAGGAAGAGGAGGAGGAGGCAGGGCGTGGAGCTGCAGGGCCTGTAATTAGTCACAGTTGACTCACTGGCATGACAGATTTTTTTCTTGCCCCACAGCATCTGCATTCAAAGCATTTCACACACAGCCTGCTACTCATTCACACAGCTGATTACCTCAAAACAAAGTTGTGTGAACAGTGATGCTCGGAGAAGTTTGTTCAGGGAAGAGACTGTTATTGTGAAATCAACAGGAGTACACAGCTCAGAGGCAGCGGGAGGCTGCTGGGAGAAGCTACACGCATACACTGAAATACTGAGATTCTGAATGAGATTTAGCCTGTTGGTGCTGTTAGTGCAGATGACATTCACTGTAACTCATACGATGCCGATTGGTTATGTGGTGCTTCTATTGAAATATTTAAAGAGGTGGTGTATGTCTTGAGTTTTCTCAATGGAAAATCTTTCAGTATAACATTTCAGGATAGTTGTAAAGAACTTTTTTGCACACCTTATCCATTTATATTGGTAGAGAATAAAGTGTTTGAAATACATTAGGCCAATATCTTAAACCGAATTGGCTGCATGATGATTTCCACTGTGTTCATCAAAGTCCACAACATGCAGTCTCTGTGCATTGGTGTAGCTCTTCGAGTACCATCTGTTTTCACCATGTGGACTTTGTAGTCCTGCTGGCTTCCTGTACCCTAGTCAAGCTCTCAGTCTACAGTAACGTTGGTAGTTTAATTCAAATATCTTTTATTGAGCAAGTAAATCGGACATACATTCAACAATATATTTCAGACTCGTTTTTATAGTTATTACAATTGTGCATGTAACCCTGATGTTATTTGAAGCTCAGATATATTGATAGGCACAGAGGTAATATTTAAATAAGGTAGTTAAGAAATAAAGTGCAATAACGTGCAATGTAAAGAACAGAGAAACAAACAGAGTACAAATAATGCTAAAATAAAAAATAAAAAAAACCCACCCACCCAACCCTTAGAGACCTTTACTCTTGAACCTCTCAGTTGTTGTACAGTGTGTGCTAGGACGAGGACTGTTGTATTCAGCCAGCAGTTGCAAGATATGATACAAGGGGTTTCCAGGTTTTATTGAATTGTTGAAGTCTGTCCTTCAGAACATATCTTATCCTTTCCAAATGGAGAGTGTTAGTTAGATTTTCTAACCACATTTTAGAGGTACGAACAGTTGCGCTTTTCCACAAAGTAAGAACTAATTTTTTTGCTGTTATAAGACAGTAAGAGAGAAAGTACCGCTGTGTTGTAGTTAGTTCTCTAAAGGTCAGAGATGTTCCAAGAATGATGAGCAGAGGCTCTGGTTTAATTGAAGTATTCATGACCTCAGACATAATTTTGCAGATATCAATCCAGAAAGATTTAATCCTTGGACATAAAGCAAAACTATGAAGAAGAGTTGCCACAGAAGACTGGCATCTATCACATTTAGGCGATACCTCCGGGTATATTTTGTGTAGTTTTTCTTTCGAGTAGTGAAGCCTGTGTATAGTTTTAAATTTCTTACATAAATCTTCTGAAATTGATTCACCAGACTCTTCTTCCCACTTATGCTTATAGCTTTCAGATGAGGGCGGAGCTCATTGATAATAGAGTGTTATAGATATGAGATATCAACTTAGCTTCATATGGGGAAAGTTTTAGACAGTCATCTATTTTTGATAGTGTTACTGTCTCAAACCCTTTTGAGTGTTTCCGTATATAATCTCTAACTTGTACATACCGAAAAAAGTTATTATTCTCAAGTCCATACTTCTGCTGTAATTGTGTGAATGAAGCAAAGACATCTCCTATATATAGGTCCCCAACACAGTGGATGCCCTTTACGCTCCACATATGGAAGGTTCCATCAAGATTAGAGGGGGCGAAGGAGGGGTTCCTAGCAATAGGAAGTGCAAGGGATGTAACACTAAGATTAAGATTAGACTTGATTTGCTTCCAGGTACGAATAGTAACGTTGATTGTTGTACGTTATAGACACACATCCCGCGAGTCTCTCTGTCCACCTCCTCTTTCATTTAGGAGTCTTTTCAATCAAACCAGCACTCCACAGGCTTTATTTACTGAACAGTATACCACCATTTAAAAAAAAATATATATATATATAGATAATTATTAACTAATAAGGGAGAAAAGAAAAATGCCGCCATCAGCCTGGTCCGTGTCGCTTTGTATCCAAGCACAGCCAACGTGTCAGATTTAAATAAAGGTATTTAAAGTGCGTCTAATTCACTGGATTTTTACAGTGTACTGAGGGTAAAAGTTATGCATACATTTGCATAATAAGGAACATGACTGATCCTACTGCAAGTGGCAATGTTGTAGCTGTTTCCAGGAGGCTTAAGGAGCGCCTCAGCTCCACCTCTTTGCCCTTAAAGAAAGTTAGGTGGAGTTTTCCCTCTAGTTCATCGGTCGAGGATGCAGAAAAAAATAGGCCTAATACAAAGTAAAAAATGGTCAGCAAATATATTTGGGTGGCCTGCCCAGTTATATTTAATGTATGGGAAACACTGTGATATGTTTTAAATTCACTATAGGCAGCTAAATTGCAAATAAAGATTGCAATGAGGCAAATGATATCAGAGTCTACTGGCGGGGGAACTATTAAAAAACGTTTATTTACTTCACGTTTCCACGCAGAGCGTTGAGGTGAGCCCTCTCTAATGACCGGTCTGTTTCCTGTGATCCAAGCTGTCCAGCTTGGCACGACTCCGTCCACATGGCCGTCTGACTGACACGCTGACTTGGCAAACACACTTGGCGTATGATACGAGTCTCAGGGTGCTTCGTCTGTGGCACACACACACACACTCATACATTTTCTGTCCACTCATAACGGCCTCATCTTTCCTGTGATGGTTACAGTGCTGATTTTCAACAACAAACCGTAACTTTTCTCTCACTCTGACTATGTATTTAAAAAGATGAGTACATGCCTAAAGCATAAAAACGGTCTCGTTCTCCATTTTTCTGCATCGTCCTCTGTCTCACTTTCCAAGCACAAACACGGTTTGGGCAGATGGCTGTTCATCATGAGTCTGCTTCTGCTCAAGGTGTCTGCTGTCTGTTTTAAGGCAGTTTTTTCTTACCACTGTAACTTTGCTAAATGTTGCTTAGTGCTCATGATGGATTCATGTTGGGTCTTTGTAACATAATATAACAAAGATTAAGGTCTTTTACCTGCTCTTTTGTAAAGTGTCTCGAGATAATATTTGTTATGAATTGGTGCTATTCAAATACAGATTGATTGATTGATTGATTGATTGATTGATTGATTGATTGATAGGACTAGGGAATGAAAAAAAATGTTTTTAAGCCAGTTTAAAAACTGCTGAGTGACCAGATTGATCAATGTAGAATAAAAACTATCTGAAGTTTCACTATAATCAGTAGAGGTGTGCAGCTCTCCTTGTCCAGGTCCTTGATCCTCTGATTTGATTCTCTAGACCACAATTTGATTCAGAGATGATTGACTAAATTATAACACGATTCAGGGCGATTGATTTGGTAAGATTCAATTTGATCTGATCCGATCCAACTCAAGTAGATGTTGTTAACTTCATTGTACTGACCCCAAATTAAATCATTTGTGTCATTTTAAAATAACATGTCACTTTAACAGGTAGTCAAAGGAAGGAAAAAATGTGTTAATAACACAGAAATCTTTGTTCTCACTTTGTGGGCTTTGTAATGCTCTGCTAACACTTCAAACAAAGTAATGAACTCTCCCAGGAGGCAAAAATGAAAGCCAATTTAACTCTAAAAGGAACTTTATAATTAAAACACTTCAAAACTGTTTTTTTTCTACTTACATAATTTCTCTGATTGTCACATGTGAGTTGCACGTGACCTTCAGGCATCAGTTGTTTCACCTTTTTACCAAAAACCAGCATTTAAGAATCATTTCAGAACATTTAAAAACCCCTGAGAGGAGAGGAACACCACTTTGTGAATGACAGTTTTTTGAGACTTTCAGTTACCGTACACCGTGATACGTTTGCCTCTGTTTGGTTTTGTCCACTGTAATTAGCTGACCAGACTTGATTGTGTTTTGATTGCTTGGCGGGGGCAGACCATGCAGAGTCCTGTGGAGGTGCTTATCTGTTGTTTTCAGCTCCTGCTGGATGCTGCTGGAGGTCGGTAAAGGTCACAGATTAGTTAATGCATCTTTAATGAAGACCTGCATGAAGCTTTGTTTCAACAGACACTTGACTGTCTGTGGACTTTTCCTTTTTTTGTGGAATTGAACTTTAAATTTCAGTGATGATGGGGGTTCAGTTCTGATTTTCTCGCCTCAGGCAGAGGTTTGATTTTGTGACAATTTGTAAGTTTAACTCCGGCATTTATCTTCATCATACGGCAACTTGAACCAGTCTGCCTGACCTCCCCCCCCCCCCCCTGCTCTGCTCTGTCAGAGAAAAGTCTCTCCTGCATGGTAAGAATCTTCTCTGCGGACCAGAAATACCCTTAGAGAACTCCACACATGTACATCAGCATCTAACAGTGCTCCACCAAATATATCGACCTACTGAGAAACACCCAACCTGCCCACCTAGGCTGCCAAATATAACCCGCTCCTCCTCCGCTGCACACACCCACTGAGCCGCGGGTGTGACTTCTGCAGCGCTGCATGAAGTTTTTTTGTTGTTTTCTGCAGGAGGAAAAAAAAAAAGTTCACCTCAAAAATGTTTAGACTGCAGGATCAACATGCCCATTTGCATGTTTGTCTCAGTGGTTGAAATCACAAGGAGGCAGATTACTATGATTTTTTTCTGTTTCTCCAGCTGAAAAAAAAACTACAGACAGTCGAGTCCTCACTTCTCTGAATCTTTGATGTGGGAAAGGGATCATCAATCTCCCTCAGACGGTCTCAGGGAAAGCTGCAGTAATCCTGTCTTGAGACAGTAACAACAAATATGCCACGTGGGGATTTTCTCGATCACTTGTTGGTCTGCTGCTTTAATTCTCTCCTCAGTGTTTTCAGCTGACAGCAGAGGAGGCTCCTGTTTGAAGCTTTAACTGCTTGCTGCTTTCTTATTTTTTATTCTTTTCTCCATAGTAAACTGAGGAAGTGCAGCCTGCTGTTGTGTGACCTCTCCACTAGAGGGTGCCATATAACTGCTGAGTATTACAGTGGAAGTTCACCTCCCCCTGTAGTCAGAGGGAATGTTTATTCAGGAGAGTTGGATGTTTTATTTGGTATTAAAGCTTTGTAAAAACATGTGTGACTCCAGAAGTATAAAAACAGTTCCTATTAATTCCAATTGATCTTTTTTTTTATTCTGGTGAGGTCATCGGAGGTCACATGTACCGTTCAGCAGGACTTGTTTTAAGTTGGTTAAAACAAAGATTGATGCATCATTATTCGATAATATTTATTTATATTTATTTAACTTTGTGATTCCCCTTCTTTCTGATGTGTGTACTTCAATCATAAACATATTATAATGTGACCAGAGTTTCAAGATAGTGGTGTCATTTTGTTCCTAAATGTTTCCTTTATTTCATCCAAAAAGGCCATGTGTTAAAAAGAACATCCAAAACACATTAGCAAACTACGATCGTAAAAATGTTCAATACTTTTATACTTTTAAATACATGTGATTTTATAATGATACTGTCTCCATTATTTTTAGATTCCATCAGATTTTCAGTCACGTTTTGAACAAAAAGCTGCCGAAATAGAGATTGCATCTGTGGTCCATTCATTTAACTGGTCAGTGATGTTTCTCAAGTCTTTTTCAGGTCTCATGCAAAAGTTCAATTTAAATCTCTTACAAACAGACGGAGAGCAGGAGGGATGACGGCAGCATCACCTGGGCACTGTGTTTTCATTTAGTCCAGACTGTTGGCTCTGAGCTCACAGACATGTCCCAAACACAGCAACATGATGAGAAAGAACCCAGAAAATACAGACAGAGGTCAGGGTGCAGAGAGAGGAAGAACCCTGAATTGTAACTGGATTATGAGTGTTTATAAGGATAGAATATCTTAAAATGGGTCTGTACTGGGAGTCAGTGTAAGTGTTGAGGTGTTAATTGGGATGAGATTGAGGTCCGAAATACCTTTTTTTCCCCCCCCATTAATTATGTGCTATTTTGTCCCTTTTTGGGCACCGTAGTTAAGCCAACTGCAGCACATTTTTTTTGCAACATCAAGCATTCAAAAGAAAAGATAACGTGTAGAAATGCAGCAAACTTTGCCCAACATACAGTAAGCGCTTCAGCTAGTTTCAAACCTATTAGTGTAACTTAAAAGTTTTCTGCATGAAGCAGCTGAGAGAGAAGTCACCTCTATTTCAAGTAGAGCCCAGTCAGTGCTTTCTGTATGAACTTAGCCCCTTTACTTTTCTTAGAAAGCCTCCTCCCTGAGAGGAAGTCCCCCCACACATTATGCTCTATAACTCCACCCCTTTGACCACAGAGCCCTCACCTCGTCTCACAAGACCTGGGAAGGGGGTGTGGAGGGGTGAGGGCTGCTCTCCATCCGTCCCAAAGTAGAACAGCCAGTTGTGGAATCAGTTTACAGTACAGGAGGAGCTGAGCAGCAGCAACATCTTTAAGGCCTCTTTAGAAGCCATAGAGTCCAGCTTTTAGTGTGTAAGTGTGTGTGTGTGTGTGTGTGTGTGTGTGTGTGTGTATGCGTGTGTGTCATGGACCGGTATCATGTGCTGGGCGGCGGCAGGACTGTCCCGGCCCTGAGGCAGGGTCAGAGCAGGGAGCAGGCTGTCCTGTACCTGCTCGCTCTGTCTCAGGAGAAGCCGGTGATTCTGAAGAGCGTGGCGACGCTCATGAAGGTAACTGAAGCTGCTGCTAATATTAACAAAGCTGTTCTGCTCTCTGACTGGATTTAAATAGACCGTCCTGGAGGTCCTGTGACATGCTCTATGGTTTGGACTTTGATAATATGTGCACTGTTTGGAGAGGTCTGTGTTATTTACATGTGATGCTGTGGTTAAGAATCTCTTCTGGCTCAGTGACTAACAAAGAGAGCTTTCAGGCCTCAGTCCTGTGAGAGTTTATGAGTCGAGCTGGAGAGAAATGATACATGTCTTTACAGGCAGCCAAAATTCGCTGTGTTGGTACTTTTTTCAAATGACATGATCAGCTGAATCACTAGAATCCTGGAATGTGTAGCAAATAGCAAAAATGATAATTTTAGAGACGATAAGCTGACTTTTTCCTCAGTGTTCAGCTGACAGTTACAGATTTTCAGTCTCCAAAGTGTTCAGTCTTTTGTTTTTTAGCATAATTAGTTTCAACGAATCACATTTCAGGAGACAAAGATTTTATTTTTGGGCTTTTTTTGCCTTTTAGTTTAGGAAAGTTGATAGACTTGGAAATCAGTGAGTGGGGAATGATATGCGGGTAAGGAGCCACAGGATGGAAAAAACCCGTGCCGCCTGCTTGTAGGACTGTAGCCTCTGTACATGGGACATTTGAACTAACCACTACACTACAGGCGCCCCAAGTCCATTTGGTTTGAAGCTACTTTTTTAACCTCTCTTACAAACAGAGAGCGGAGGAGGGGAAATTGCAAAAATATGTTTGCATAATTTTTGCAACAAGGTTGTTTGTACAATTTAGAAAGTGTGCAGGAGTTTGTTTACAATGATCGGTAAAGAAAAAACACAAAATGACCAGAGACTGTAAATATTAATGAACGAAGCCTGTGTGACATCACCCATCTGTTACTCATGGTGGCTCTGACAGCCTGTGGGTGGTGGTCACCATGCTAGAAGAGCTGAGGCGGGTCATAAGCCTCCTGACAAACCGCTACATCCCACCCGCCTGTCTCTCAGGTCAGCTATGCGCCTTATTATGAACAACTCATGTAACTTCATTTTTTAAACACTGGAGGATGCCACTTGGAAATTCCAACATTGGGTGCCTAATACTGACAATTTTTGTTACTGTGGTATTGAAACAGGACATGGATGTTTAACGTTGATGGGCCGGCCCACTACTTACTTTTTTGGCCGGTATCATTAACGAAAAACAAAACATACCTGTTGTCAGGAGTTTTTATTATCAAAAATCTATTTTTTAGCTCGCCAAAGTCTCGTCTTTGTTTTGATAATCCATAATTATATTATAATAATCCATAATATTGAACAATAAAGCAAATGAGTCAATTTTTAGCAAACATAGCAGAAAGCAGCCTCAAACTTCTTCCTCAAAAGAGAAGGAGTCATGAGAGTTTTTATTTTGTGTGTTTAGTGGTCTTATAAACCTACATTATAGTTTTCATGGAGCTCCTTGCATAGTAACCTGTCTGTTGAGCTCCAGGCGTCTGTGTGCGTCCTCCACTTTGACAGATGGCTCACTATGTGCTTGGTGCTGCTGTTTACTTTGGATGGCGTGCTCTTTAAATCTCCTCTGGCTAAACAGTCACACAAACAGTCAGAGCAGCAGCGTCCTACTGTACCACCCGGCTGCTATTGACTTACAGTATTTTTTGGGCGTATATTTATATTCAATCTCATAATGTCTCATGCATGGCAAATTGTTTAGCTTCACGAGGCTGATGTAACTGAGTGCAGGTCTTGCAGACTCAGTCTTTATCTCCATCTAAAAACAATAATGGAGCCCTTAAGCCTGCTTATTATCAGCAGCAGTGTTTAGTGGGGGAGGGGGGGAGAGAGTCCCATCCAGCCTCTCATCAGTGTATCTTAGTCTTTGATGTTGTCATCTCTTCGCTGGGAGTGTTTGTCGTGATAACTGGAACCCGGTCCTCACTTTGTGGGACGCCTCAGGGGGGGCTTGGCTCCCAGTTGAAGAGGAAGCCTGAGTGGTTTTAAATGCCAGCTACCCCCACCGGGAGCAACGACTCCTCAGTTTCATGTAGTGATCGGCGCCTGTGACATCGACGCGGAGGACCACCGGCTTCTTATCCACAGAGGTTGGCTCCCTCTTCCCCCCCCTGCCTGCCTCTTTGATGCTGATGTGTACCACAGGGGGAGGGGATAACGGCAGCAGCAGGAAAAAAAAAAAACAACAGAAAAAATCTCTTGTTAGGATCATCTGTTTGTTCCTCCTCTGAGACCTGGGGAACCCTCCAAGGATCAGGGTGTGATCATGAATGGGGTTTGTTTTGCAGACTGTTACCAAGCGCTCGCAGATACATGTAGAGAATGAGGCTTTGTTGAACTTCTCCCTGCTTTTAGTGTGGAATACTACGCGCTTGAGATTTCTGTTTACGCCTGTGACGTAGGTGAACAAGGCGAGTAAAGAATCCGGCTGCACACTAATAAAGTAACTGCTCGGATCAAAAGGTACACAGGCGGGGAACAGCCCCCAAGGGGCTCCAAAAAGAGGAGGAGGAGGGGGGGAACATTAAAGGGCACGAGAGAAAACAGGAGACGCCGACTCTCCTGGGAGAGAGGGAGACATGAGGAAGAGAGGCTGACGGCTGCAAGGATGAAAATAAGGAAAGTGAAGAGTTAAAAGGAGGTGCTGAATAAAGGAGAAAAACTGACAGAGAGAGATATAGGATGTCACAGATGAAGACAAAGGAGAATATACTAGCGAGGGTTCTTCCTAATTGCTGCACATTTATTGTTGAAAATGTCGCGTTTACAGAAACAACACTGAAGCAGTACAAAGAGGAGACAGTGGTGGTATAAATAACACTCCATTATGAGTGTAAAACTGCATGATGTAACTTACTAAAGATGCACAGTTTCTGTCTGACAAATAAAATGTTGAGCAATTAAAAGCACCAGCGCTCTGTTAGGGAGGTAACTATCTGACTGATTCACTCGTCTGTTTAATGTACAATTTAGATTCCGACCTTTCTAAAGGTCACAGGTCAAAATGGAGCAGAATTTATTAAAAATTGCCCGAGGGTTAACAGCCACTTAGTGTGGCTAACGTCAGCAGTGCTAGCACCTCCAGCCTTCTGTCCTCCCCTCCCTGCAGGTTAACGTCCACACGTCTTTGCTGAACGTAGTTACAGTTTCTTCAGTCGATGTTGTAGTTTAAGCTGACACAGCCTACATACATTTATACCTCCATTTTCTTGATCCAAACTGTGCTGCTTCTACATGATGCTATCTGTCCACTGTGCTGGTTTACATCGTGGTAGTAACCGGAGCTACAACCAGTCTATGGCTTTAGCCCCAGCTAGTGGCAGGTGGCTGCGTTACAGTTTGAGCATTACTTTGACCGGCATCAAGGGTCAACATGTAAAAAAAAACTGATAATTCATTTAATCGACTAGTCATTCTGGGGCCGACATGTGAGGGTGACGACCTTTAACCCCTTTAGTCGACAAATCCCATCGCACACATACCAAATATGGACAGGTATACGCCAAGAGAGTGAAAATACCTGAAGGTTAGAAAATGACTGTAAAGAAGGAATAATGAAGAAAGTTGACACAATGTACATAAAAAAGATATAAAGTGCCTTCATCCTGGATTAGATTAATAAGACAATTTACTGGAAAATAATAGTATTTTTTATTAATAATAATTTATGATGGGGTTGTGTGTGTTCATAAAATACATAACTGAAGTATTTTGTGCCTTTCTTTTGGGGTGGTGGGAGGTCACATTGGGGTGGTGGACCACCAACCTAAATGGATATGGGAAACACTGCTGTTAGTTTCAGCATCATTTGCCCTCCTCATCACTGCAATGTTGTCCTATTTAGGCTTGTATATGGGTTTAGTTGTAAGGTTGTACCTAAAGAGCAAAGTTAATTTAAAGGAGTTAAACTCCTCGTATGTGTACTTATACATACTTGGCTATTAAAACTGATTGTGAATAAATAGATTTATATATTTATTTCTGACTCTTTTACCACCTCTACGGCAGTTTGTTCAGTTTTGAACATTGAAGTGAAACATTTTCACCAGCAGCAGCATCAACCTCAACATGTGTTTATCAGAGCCAGTTGTCATGAGAGCCGCCCACCAGCTGAGACGTGGAGGGAGTCAGGAATGTGTGAGCCGGTGTCAGGGCTGGCGGATGCACGCTGGGGCCCGGAGATCTCTGTGAACCTGGCTTCCTCCACAAACTCTCGGTTGTGTGAAAGTATCACCCCCTCCCTGTGATAGATGCCGAGTCCACAGGACTTGAACCTGCAGTACAGCTCTTCATGAAAACTCACGTGTGTGGAATTTACACCAGCTGTAATGTAACCTACCATGCTGTAAAGGTTTCTGGACCTTAAAGCTCCTGTGAAGAACTTTCAGGTTGTTTTGATTTAGTTATTGATTTGACAATCAATAACAACAGACAACAGACAAATCTCATCCATCTTTATTTAAGTTATTGGAACAGTTAAAATTGAGCTTAATTTATTAAACATGACTAAACACAGTCCAGAAACATATTGCATGTAGCCCAGAAGCGTAGCCTGTAACGGGCCTAGGTGGCAGTGGCCTGCCCACAAAACCCACTGGCCCACCCGGCCAGAGAGGGAAACAAGACACCAATTTGTAAAAGAAAATGGAACACTTGATTCATTTATCCTCTTATTGAAATGGAAACGTTACAACAACAAGTTGCAAGACACCAAAACATATTTGGTTGCTATGGTTACGACAGGAAGCAGGGGACTGCCCTGTGCCAGTTAGCTAGTTAGTTAGTTGTGCCGCCACAGCATCAGTTTGGCTTTCTAAAGTTCTTTAAAGTGTTATTTTAGAAAATATCAGAATATGATATTATAATGATAACATTATATTATCAATAAACAAAGACTAATATGTACTACGTGCAAAGATGAATTTAGCAGGTTAACATCCACACACCTGTGTTACATGTGGTTACAATTTCAACATCCCAGTTTAGCCTGACACAGCCTACATACTGCGCTGTTCCTACCAGATGCTCTCTGCTCACCATGCTGGTTTACATCCTGCTAGTAGAGCTGGGAGAGCTGGTCAATTAAACAGAGGAGCTGTAGTCAGTCTATGCCTCCCACCCTGACTCGTAGTGGGGGGCTGAGTTACAGTTTAAGCAAAGTATTTGACCAGCATTGAGGGCCCGCTTTGAGAATGAGAAGAATTCCTTTTTACTGACGAAAGTCGGCTAGTCGCTCACATCGCGAGTAATACCTAAAAACTTTATAGAAATTCATAAACAGAAAGTAGTTGAGTTTTTAAGGAGGAGCTTCTTTAAGGAGCAGAGAATTGAACCTCCTGTTTTCCTCTCATTGAATGGGGGGGTTTGTTGGTGTTTTTGTATGTTTCATGGAGGGGGGGTGTTTGGGTTGTAAAGGCCGGTATTTGTTCATCTGTCTTTACGTCGAGTTGACTGTGTGCCTCATTTCAAGGTCTGACTCTGAGCCGTTACAGCGTCCATCATGAGAGTGAGTAAACCCTGATTTTAAATCTCTATTCCAGAGTAGAAGTGAATATTTGACCACAGATTTCATGTGAATGTTTGGGAAATCTCTCTTTTTAGTCATTCACTTGTGCAAAATAAGAAAGGTCTTCCCTTATGTAGATTAATGAAACAGATTTAAATTCTGCCGTCCAAAACCTCTTTGTGTTCCACTTGTAAATTGGAGTTTGGCATCTCAAAAAATCTGGATTAACACACTGACCTACTGTACTACCTTGTTCCTTTACTGCTCTGAGAAACCCTTTTTATATCTTTATAGAGAGAACAAGAGACCTGTAAACTGAAGGATCATTTTGTGCCTGTGACAGCAACAACCTAAATATTCTCACACACATTCTTGCAGCTCTTGAAGAACCACGTAAAGCGAGTCACAAAGTATAAGGTTCCAGAGAATCAGTCATCATGCGTTTGATTAGGAGCGTCATTTGAACACATTTGATGCTGTGTCAAGTAGATTTTATGTTGCAGCCAAACACGTTAAATGCTATGAAACATGTCTGTGATCCTCTCTCGTCGTCTATCTCGCAGGTCGTGTCGCCTAAAGGCTGTCTGGCAATTTAAAGGAGACAATCATAGAGCTGGGTTTCAATCTTGAGCAAATGAGACAGGCGTCAGAGTTAAGGGGTCTAATCGGAGTGTGTGCTCAAGCAGATGTTGAGTGGGAGGACTCACGAGTAGTTGCCACTTAATGTTTGAAGTTTGACTCCTTCTCTTGTGAATATCCAGCTCTGTTCAACAGCCCAAAGGGGTCTTTTTTTTTTATTTTTTTTTTACTCCCACCCACTCGGTGAAAAGCGAGCTGTTTCCAGATTATAGGTTGAAGCTAATGGTGGGGCTGCAGCTCCTAATCACGCAGATGCATCTCCTCCCTCTGTGGGAAGGCTGAGCTCGCTGCAGTCTGAAGGAGGAGATGCACTCGAGTATTTTGTGTGTGGGTGAGAACAATTTAACTGCCAAGTGTTCCCACATGACAAGAAATAGATTTGTAAGAGCGTAAAGTCACACAGTGTTTTTTTTGAGTCTCAGATATTGTCCTTTCATGAAGACCTGTGTATACAGAGGGGAGTTTCTCATGAGCTATATGACTGATTTTTAAAAAAATCTAATATATTTAAATTGTGGGCGGCTGTGGCTCAGTTGGTAGAGTCGGTCGTCTCTCAACCGGGAGGTCAGGGGTTCGATACCCAGCTCCTGCAGCCACATGTCCGATGTCGATGGTCAAAGGTCAAAGGTCAAAGGTGTCTTTATTGTCCCCACAGGGAAATTTGTTTGCAGCTGGAGACAAACATAACACTAATAAATAATCCAAACATCAAGTGCATAAAACATGAAACATGAAGCCCAGCAGAGATGCTCCAGCATCATGATAAAAATGTCCTTAGGCAAGACACTTAACCCCACGTTGCACCCGCTGCGTCGTCTGTAAGAATGGAATAGTTCATCTACTGATGGCAACTTTACACAGCAGCCTCTACCATCAGTGTGTGAATGTGTAGGTGTGACCTGCTGCGGTGTAAAAAAGCACTTTAAATATTCAGAAGACGCTATACAAGCTCAAGTCCATTCACCATTTAAAGATGCTTCTGATATTTGTGGTATATTTTGTAAAGGAAGCTTCACAAATGTATTCAACATGACTGGCCTGGAACTTGTATTTTTGTCTTGGCATTCAAAATGGTATAACTTTAGTGATAGTGTTTTTCTTTTTTTTTTCCAAAATACAACGTTGACATATTGTTTGATTGTTTGTCATCTTTTCCTGGAATGAACTGAACTAAGCCAGCAAACTTTATCAATATTTAGTAATGTCTTATGAAAATAATTATAGTTTAAGAATGTATTGACTCATTTGAAAATCTACAGGAAGTGAAGACATGGTTGTTGATGTGAAATAAAAGGAACACATACTAACTGTATCTTTATAAATCTATGATCACAACCAACAGAAATCAGATTTAAATGAGGTGTGAGCTCTCCTGTAGTATTAATCTTAGGGTTAGGCAAACACATTGTGAGTACAAATGGCAGTGAGTTCTTAATTTTAATGTCTGATCTTCCAAACATCTGAATCTTTTCTCCTAAACACCATGTATGAAAGCTCACAGTGCTGTGGTCGCTCTGCAGACCTTCAGAGACGCTGTGTCTGCAGCAGCAGCTGACATTTAGAGCTCAGAGGCCACCCTGCTGGCACGGTCTGCCCGAGCCCCCCATAGGTGGCCTGACCCCTCACGGTGACAGCTGGACAACCGGCCGCAGGGTCCCGGGGAGCACCCGCGGGAGAGGAACATGTGAACTACTGTGTTGTTTCAAGGGTGACAGACATCATGTCTGCTGTCTCAATGAAACTGAGGCAAACTAGAGTTGTCACGATACTGGATTGTGAAACTCTGATACACGATACTAGTAAAAATCAAATGATATTAAAACCTGTTTAAGGTTTAAAGAGTAAGGTAACAAAAACAGAAGTCCAGGGCACCCAATATCAGATCATTTCTTGTTTTTTATTACCAAAAAATAGCAGGCAATCTCATAAACACTGGCTAAATTGCACAATTATGATTGCAAGTTTTGAGTACCATGTCTGTCTTGTGTATTTGTTGTTGATTTTTTTGTATTTTAAAGGCCCATCTAGGGACATAGCAGTGCATGTTAGCTTAGGATATGCATGCTTTAGGATGTGGCATCGGTTTATTTGATTAATACTTGTCGCTATACAAATTAAAAAATAAAATAAATCTTTGTAGGAAGGTGTTTATTTTCACCTTTCCTCTGTTCTACAGAAGAGTTTCCTCAAGTGTTGTTCAAACATTAGCTTCTGAGGAACGTTGGCGTGAACTTTGGTGTGGTTTGTTCGTCACTTACTAACATAAAATGTTTCACCATTCCCTGAAGAATGTTTTATTTCCCGGCTTCACTACTTGTTATTCTCCTGTTTTGAATTGGATAGTTTAGCAGCATTTAAGTCCTTTCATGTGTGTGTTTTGTTTGACATGGACTCAGGACTCACTCATTTAAGGTTAGTGTGTATAAGTGTGTGTTGAGGAAAGGAGTTAAGGAAGAAGGATCTAAAACGGTCCTGATCTGATACGGCTCTTTGTCTTTTTGTGTTTTTTCCAACAGGAGAGACAGCGACTGGAGACCATCCTGAACCTCTGTGCTGAGTACAACAAAGGAGAGCCCGGCAGCCTGGACCCTCTCGGCTCGGGGAGGGCAGGTTTCCCGGGGGGGTTGACGGACGGTTTAGCTCGCAGACCGTCCCTGGAAAACATCCTGGGAGGAACGCCGTCCTTGGTCTCGTTCCGCCTGGCGCAGAGACAGAGGGAGAGCGACGAGGAGAACCTGAAGGAGGAGTGTAGTAGCACAGAGAGCACTCATCAGGAGGTGAGGACGTCTCCCGCTCCGAGCACAGCCTCAGCACTGCACAATGGAGACAGACAGGTCAGAGGGAACGCTGTTTCCCGGCAGAGACGCCATCTGCATGCCGCTGTGGAACCAGCATGTGCATATGGTGTGCATGGCTTTGCTTGAATAGGGCTTCTTTAAAGGGATAGTTCTGTATTTTTAAGGTGGGGTTGTATGAGGTAGCTGCAGGTGAGATGGTCAGCTTGGCCCCAGTCAGAGTGTCGGTACAGAAGCTAGGCTATTCACCGCTGGGGCCATTTGTACCACGTAATTAAGCTAATTATAAGAAAAACTGACCTAAATAAGTTTACGCTATCATGTATTTTTATCCATGCTTTACTTTACCATCAGCGAGCCTGTCTATCTCAGCACACCCCGTACTGTATGTGTTTATCCGCTGATTGGCTCCTCACGTCCACTCTGCTCACTCTGCGTGTGTATGTGTGTGTGTGTGTGTGTGTGTGTGTGTGTGTGTGTGTGTGTGTGTGTGTGTGTGTGTGTGTGTGTGTGTGTGTGTGTGTGTGTGTGTGTGTGTGTGTGTGTGTGTGTGTGTGGCTGCCGTGTTAGTCTTTGTGTCACTGTGCACATGGCATGTAACCTGCTGCTTGCTGAGTTGAGTGCAGGCAAACTCCTGCACGCTGTATAAATTGCTTAGTCGTGCGATTTAGACTTTTATCTCCTCCTTTCCTCTCTGTCTGTTGGAAAGAAATGTAAATGTTACCTTTGCATCTTTTAAGATTTGTTTTTGGCTTCAATGCCTTTAATTGTTGAGGGATAGTGGGGGAGGACTACAGCCTCTGTACACTGGGCACGTGCCCTAACCACTTGGCCACCAGCGTTCCACTTTTGCATCTTTAAGAGGTGCACAAAGACTTGAGAATCATTAGAATTTTCAGATCTTTCACTTAAATGATCTTTCAGTTCGAAATTTGACTGAAAGTTTTCTCCAAGCTTTGTGACTTTTTGATACAATTGATCATAAAATAGCAAATATTTTTGTCATTCTGAGACATGTGGCATCTAAAAATGTTGACATTTTTGATCATTTTGCAGCCTTACCTTGAGGACTATTTTGCCACTCTCTACCTTTCTCTCCTTGCCTCCCTAACCTGTCTTAAGAGCCTGACTGATTCTCCCCTCTTTGCAGCATGAGGACTCCACTTCAGGCAGCACAGGTCGCCTGGAGCTCGGCTACTTGGAAGACGAGCGGGTTCGCGTTCTTGCGCGGATCGATGAGTTCAAAACCCGGCTGACGGAGCTGGAGCAACAGCTGCAGGAGTCCAAACAAGAGGTAGAACACATGGGAGTGATCAAACTATATGATATCAGCGCAAAAGATGAGATGACTCCACAGAGGCCTGAAGCTCAGTCTCTATTAGCCTCAGAGCTCACTGTGACTTTTCCTGGTTTCGTTCTTCCAGGCAGAGATGGAGCGCGCCTTGCTGCAGGGCGAGAGGCAGGCGGAGCTGGACCAGATCGAGGCTGAGACGGACGTCATCGCTCGGCTGCAGCACAAGCTGGACGAGCTGGAGAGCGCCATCCAGAGGGAGAAAGACAAGGTACAGAAAAGAAGCTCTCATGTTCAGGTTGAGTACAAACTTTGAGAGTCAGAAAAGAGACACTGATACACTCACTGCCTGTTCCCTTCAAGTCTCTTTCTCTGCTGTTTCGTTCCTCATCGGGTCTGTTCCAAGCATCCTCGACTTGGACAATTGAATTTCTCGCACAGATAATGACAGACTTGAGAGCCAGGGCTGGACTTAGCTCCTCGGGTGTTCTCTCCTGCATGTTTTCATCTTAGTGGTTTTCCCTCTGCTCAGCTCGCCCTCATCTGTTTCCTTATTAGCAGGTCTCCGCTAAATAACCGACCTCCATTAACCTCCTTAACCCTCTCTCTGCTTCTTCAGCACTCACACTTACTGCAACTCTAAACCCAATGTGCTCGCCTCTGTCTTTACTGTGTGCATGACGGACCAGGTGGTGCCAGAGAAAACCTGCCCTCCAGTGGCTGGTTCTGATCTGTAGTCGTAGGTAGTGGAGGTGCAGTGCATGGGTGGTGGAGGAGACCTTGAATAAGACGTTTCTATAGTGGGCAGGGGAATCTACCTATCATGTTCTCTTTAATGGTTTTAGGGATTCTATTTTTTTTCTTTTCACCAACATGTTGCGCATTTGAACTGTAGCAAGAAAGCACATTTACCAGCTTAGTTGGTTATATAAATCATCTGTTGATAAAGTTTTTGTCCGTATCTCTGAAGTGTTTCTTAATGATGACCAACAATTGTAAAAGGTTTCATTCGTGATTGTTTTATTAGAGCATGAGTAGATGAATGAGTGTCCATAGAAAAAACAAGATCTTAGTATTTGAATGTGATGCATAATAATGTCTGAGAACACAGAATATCTCAAAGTGGGGAGGATTTAAATCTTCAGTTGAATATTCAATATCAGCTCAAATGTTGTCGTCTGAATGACTCTCAGTGTCCTGCTGCAGCAGCTCTGTTTGAGTTTGGTCTTGAAGTTCACACTAAACTCTACATGTAAACTTGTTAGATTGTAACACAAGTTGTGTCATTACTTGGTTACCATGGAGACATAAGATTAATCTGGACTAGTCGAGCATGTCTTTGGTTATATTGAAGCCATTGCAGTGTGTTTAAGAGCTGCTGTGTACTTTTTCACCCAGACGTATTCAATATAGGAAGGCAGGTAGGTTGAGAAATCACCTTTTTTCAGACTATGTGCCTTTAATGATTCCCTGCGCCCTCTGTGTCGACATGTCTGTGCTAACACCCCACAGCTTTGATATTTGCATGGTGTGGATTTTCAGCAGTGTGTTCTCTCTCTCTCTCTCTCTCTCTCTCTCTCTCTCTCTCTCTCTCTCTCTCTCTCTCTCTCTCTCTCTCTCTCTCTCTCTCTCTCTCTCTCTCTCTCTCTCTATTAACCCTCGTCCATCCATCCTGTGTGTGGGTATGTGTTGTGTCTTTCTAGGAGAGGGCTAATGTTGAGGCTGAGCGGCGGGCCCTGCAGAGCCTCCAGGAGGGCTACGCTGAGCTGAAGAACCAGCTTCATAATTGTCCCGAGTCCCTGCGGGAACAGTTACAGGAACAGCTCAAAAGGGTGGGTCTTCAGTCAATCAGAAGCACCTGGAATCCCCCCTCCCCCCCTCCCACCAACATCCTCCAACCATGGACTTTCATTCTGTAGTAGAATTTAAACTACATAAACAGTGTCACCACCTCACACATCTCTGCCATCATGCACCCACAACCATTTAGTGAGTTGTCACAATACCAGAGTTTTTAAACTTAATTAGGATTGTAGTAAAAATCCATCGGTATTGATATTTGTTTCGATACCACGGCAACAACTATGAAGTCCTAAGCATTTAATATCGAGTCATTTATTGTTTTAATGCCCCAAAATTGCAGGCAAACTCCTGCACACTGTGTTCAATGCAGAAACCGAAACATTGCCAATGTATTTGTGCAATTTAGACAGGGCTCAATCGCCGTTGCTCATGGCAACCTTGTTTAAAAATATGACTAAACATCTGTGTTGCTATTTCTTTCTGGCTTTGTTTGCCTTTATTTAGAGATAGGACAATGGATATCGGGAGGGGGGAGAGAGAGAGAGTGAGAGAGTGGGTAATGACATGTGGGAAAAGGAGCCACTATACGGATTGGAACCTGGGCTGCCCGCCTCCTTACATGTGGCTAACGTCACGCGCTAACCACTAGGCTACCAGTGTCCCTGTGGTTTTTCTAAAGGGTTCAATACTGTAATCATTAAAATAATTGAGAAATCATGAGGTTTCGAAGTATTAAAACATTTTGACAATCTTACCTTTAAGCTTCCATGCACATTGTTGCCATCTTCCAACCTGCTGCGGGCTTTTTAAGATCATCCATCTAGTAATGATCATGTCAGATTTTATTCTCTAATGTGGCCGTGATATAGTATTTATATCTAAGCTGTTATGATGGTTTTATGGAAATCATTTTTTTAGTTCTAATTATGAGCTTTTAGGCTTTATATGTGATTTTTTGATCCAGCAGATGTCGCCCTTGAGCACCAGCATCAAACCAAAACAACTTGTGCTGCATTGTTGTGTTAGCATGCTAATGCTAGCGATCTTTATTATGCTCGTATCTTCACACTGCATGTAAATTTACCTGAAATGAGCGTGATCTAGAAACACAGTTAAGCAGTGAGTACAGTATGTTATTCTTCTTTTCTCTAGTCCCTCAATTAAACAACTTTTATACACGAGGGGAGGAGTCAGCCGGCCGTCCGGGCGATGTAAACAAACTGAAGATAGGACTCTGAAAACTCTGAAAACATCTGAGTTATTTTCAGAGGATATACTTGATTTCTATTATATTTAAGTGTGAAAAATATAAAGCCTTTAAAAAAGACACAAAGTCAGAATGAAAGCATAGGAACCTTTTTGTTACACAGCTTGTTGACACTCTCAGCTCTGTGTCTCAGTAAGGCTGTTTCTGTGCCAGCACTCATCACATGGCATCACACATAGTGCTACTGGCCCCTTTAACCCTTCTCAGGGCTCCTCTACATGCAATCTACACACACACACACACACACGCTCAGTATGTCTATAAAAAGCCTCTTGGTGCCTCTCATAGACGTGCTTTTACCTCCAGCTCCAGATTCTTCTCCCTCCTCCCTCATACACCTCACCTACATGACACTGACCCCCCTCAGGTCCACTCAGGAGCGCACACACACACACACACACACACACACACACACACACACACACACACACACACACACACACACACACACACACACACACACACACACAATATTCCTGGTACCTTCAGCTGCTCGTGATGCATTTTGGTCAAACGTGCGTGGTGTGACATGGTCACACCGTGCTGCATGTGTGAATCTGTCCTGTGATTTTTCCCGGCTCGCTTAATTTGCATAACTGCTCACTAATCAATTAACGTAGGCCCTGACTAGATCCATTCTCTGCTTCCACTCCTAATCGTCCTTTGATTTCTCTCATGTTACTTTATGCTGCATGTTTGGTTTACCACTCAGACAGAAAGAAATGATGAGTCACTTTTAGAAACTTTGATGGCGAGGAGACATGTTTTTATTGACGATAATGTTCTGTGATCAAAATCCTGCAGAAGCCTAATCCTGCCAGTATGATGGGGATAAAAGATCCTGGAAGTCACTGCAATGAAAAGCCTTTGTTTTTTTTAAATGTGCAAGTGATAATGAGTTCATATTTCATCACTGTAAGAAAGTTTTCCATTAGTTTAGATACAAAGCTCAGCTCATTTTTAGGAGATATCAGCTCGTTATACAAAAGAGTTACGGTTTTGTGAGGGGTTTCTCTTTGTCTTGTATAACAGAGAATAAGGGCCACACTAAAGAAAAAATAACATCTGAGATTTGGTGAACAATTTTGCAATATTAAGAGAATATAGTTTTAATTTTAAGAGAGAAAAAACACAGATTTTAGGCTATGGTTAGCTTCCAATCTACTTTGAAGAAGAATCAGAAGAGCAGTCAGACAGGTGTGCTGAAATGAAGAACATTGAGAAGTTAAACATCACACAATGCTACAAAGAGGTGAAAAAAAGAACTGAACCTCCCTTTCTTATACAAAAAAGACGAGAAAATGATTCTCACAGCAGATTGTTTTACATTTTTTTTGGAACCTCGAGTAGCAACGGAAAAAGTAACAAGAAAAACACACATTATCCCTGATAGAGCTTTTTTTTAACAGCCCAACACCTGTAGCATCTTCTTCCTCTCACTTCTGTAGGGTAAATGATCGACAGATGTCATGGCCAGGCCCCCTTGATTTGCTGAATCATTTGGTCTGAATTCATTTTTGGGATGTCACGCCCACAAGCACACTTCAGTCTCAAGTGCTTTATGAAGTCCAAACACAGAACAGAAGTGCCTCACAAGGTGTTTGACTTTTAAGTTCTTTGTTTTTTCTACTTACAAAAATGAATTGCAGTCATTTCAATCTGGGAGCTGACTTTCCTGACTGTCAGGTCCTTCAAGGGGCTACAAAGACTCTCAAGAATAATTCTATTCTATTCTATTCTAAGAGGGTTCAGACTGAAACACTCGATGTCCTGAATTGATTTAATTTTTTTTAACTTGTCAGCATCTCCATAGTCACAGAGTGAAAGCAGGAAGGACAGGCTGGTTCTCCACCAGGAAAACAAAGCAGCATAGAGAGGAATCAAATGATTAAAAGTCTAATTTAAAGTACTGGCCATTGTCTCCTGTGTATTGCAGGTCTTATTGGTAGCACACACACACACACACACACACACACACACACACACACACACACACACACACACACACACACACACACACACACACACACACACACACACACACACACACACACACACACACACACCTGTAGCTGTGCTGCAGTAGAAGCATGTTCTTCATAGCTGGCTGCTTGACTGAGCACGGTGTGTTTATAGTCGCCTTCCAAAAGAGCCTCCCAAGCTTTCACAAATATTCCTCATTCTTTCAGATGTAAAGGGTGTTTTTTTTTTTTTTTTTTGCTTTTCTGTCAGCTAGTCTGAGAATAGTGGCTGGCTGTAGAATGAGCAGTGTACAAACTAAAGTGAGTTTTCCAGTTTCTTATGATGGTAACCCGCTGACATGTGCGTGCCTCCCATCAGGACGGAGAGGCTCTGGAAGCAGGCACCAAAAAGTTTGAGGATCTGGAGTTTCAGCAGCTGGAGAGAGAGAGCAGCCTGGAGGAGGAGCGAGAAACCATCACCCAGCAGCTGCTACAGGAGAGAGCCGAGTACCACGGCAGTGTGGCCAAGAGGAAGGTGAGGAAACATTCGACAGGCGGCGGGGAACATCTGGTGGTTTTTATTGCTTTAGAGTGGAAGAAGCCAATGGGAAATATTTCACTGTGTAAGCAGCAGGTAGAGCTTCAGGAATGTGCTTAGAGGATATGAAGTGTTCGTTCACAAACAAATAAGGTTCAGTCATAAGCAAAAGAGGCAATATCAGTGTATGTGATGTTTCTTACAGCTGCTCACATGATGCAGACTGTTGGTTTTTACCACATAGAGGTTTCATTTAAGTCGTGTGTGTGTGATACTTTGCATGCTTCAGTCACAGTCTGCATCAGAGATTTGATCTTTTCTGTGACGTCCTTCTTCAGGAGAAGGTGTCTGCTCTGGAGAACCAGGCTAACCAGCTCGGCCTGCAGGCCACTCAGGAGTGCGAGCGGCTGGCCAGAGACAGAACCCTGACTCTGCAAATGCTCCAGAAGGTACGTACATATAGCAACTGCAGCTCGACACTTGAAGCTATATCTTCATTTAAAACATTAACATTTGATAAGTGTAAAGTTAATAATCTGGCTCTGCATTGAAATTTATTTCTGGTGAAGCATACATTACACTTCACTTTATTAACGATTCATGATTTAAATTGTACGGAGGCTGGGAAGAGAAAAATGACAAAGTGTGAAACACTTTTACAGAGCTTGAGACAAATTGACATTTTTAAAACGAAAATACAAAAACAAAACACTTTCATATTTTACAAAACAAATTTACAAGAAGTGAAACCCCTTAATGCGCGCTGAGACAAGTTTAAAAGTGTCCCGGAAGTGAGCGGCCCATTGATTTGTTATGGTGAAAGGACTGTGCGTTAACTGTCTCAGGTGTTTTTCCTCAAAACTGACAAACCATCATTCTGTCGTCATAAACTCAGTATAACACATTTCACACAGTCGTACGGCCAGAACAAACTAATTGACCGCTCACTTCCAGGTCACTTCTGGTATTTGGTACATTCCCTTTCCGGCAAGAATTATTATGTACTTTTTATTGCCCAAACATGACTTTTCAAAGGAAAAGAAGAGCTACAGAAAGTTCCTCAGTTTACAGTAATTATATTTTCACTCCCTTAAAAAAAGAACTTGTGTCTTTCTGTTGCAGGAGAAGGAGCGACTGTCAGCCTTAGAGAAGAGATACCACAGCCTGACGGGCGGGAAAAGCTTCCCCAAGTCCTCCACTGCGATGAGAGAGGTAAGAAAAGTGATGAGGAGACACAAACACACATGGACTCTCTGGAGCTGTCATTCCTCACCACATTCACCTTGTTAACTCGCAGCGTTTATTGGTGTGCAAACTTAATGATAACCTGGTCTAACAGCTGAACACAGTTTAACCAGACTAATGAGCAGGTTTATTCTGTGGCTCTAATGTTGAGTTCTCGATGCTAAGTGTGTAGAGCTAACTAATCTGTGCTGCTCACTTCGTTATCTGACTATGAGGCTACGTCTTCACTTCTACATGTTCACTTTATGAGTTGTGGAGATGTTTGGAAGCTACATGTAAACATAATTAAAGGTATGCACTTTGAAACAGAAACATGTTTGTGAGGATGTAGCCTAAGTGGACCAACTTAAAGGAAGCTGTAACAGAGGGAGGACAATAGACAGTGATATTTAAACATATTGGATTCAGTGCTTCATATGTTCTCTGTGGACGTTAAAGGTACTTTATTCCTGAACTGTTAAAACAGGCAGCGCTCCATATCAGCGAGGTCGACCTGTTGTTGGAGGATATCCACTCCTCCCAGCATTCCCTCTGTCGAGCCTCTTCTTCCTACTTACACCCCTCCCCTACCTGTCAGTTGTACCCCAGCAGCCCTACGGAGGTAACCAGACTAATGTTTCCCTGCATGAAGCCCGCCGCTTCCCCCTCTACCGTCTGTGCATAACCCTCCCTGAAGGTTCACCATGGTACTGGCAGTGTCACAGTTTCCACCTGGAGTCTGATTGCACCTGTGACTCGCTGTGTTTGGTCCTGTTGCCTCTCGAAGTAAACCATAGTTCTCTGCAACTATGTGAAAGGAGGAGCCAGCACAGACGCTTTCAGTTCATCTGTGTGGTGTTTGTTACAAGCCCAGAGATGTACCAGGTGATATAATAAAAGAACATAATTATATTCAATACATTTTTAGGTCAATAAGACTCATAAACTAAACGTTTTAGTATTGCTTCAGAATATTGCTTCAGCTTGCAGCTGCAAAACAGGCGGTAATGGGGACAACAAAGTCCCTGAGGTCAAATGCACCTGATCTAAAAAGTTCTTGTTTTTACCACTGAAAGGCTTACAAAGTTATTCCAAGTGTCCGACAACATTTCAGAAAGTATCCCTACAGATGCTGAGGAAGATGCTTTTTTTAAAATCCAGAAACAGCTGTTACATCAGTTTTTTCAGAGACACCAGACTCGATTGACAAAAACAGTAATTCTAGCCTGCAGAACACGAGACGCTCTTCTCTTCTTGTGACTTGTTCTATTCCTTGTTTGTGTTTTTGTTTGTCTGAGGAGAGTCGTGTAATGATCTGAGCTAACTGTTTGAAACACAGAACACAAGGACAGTCACACAATTACACAAACAAAGTAACAGATCAAGGCAGACATTCAGCTCCAGTGAAATGCAATAAAATGACTGATTTTTAGAATGGAGTTTGGTGAGATTAAAAAACCATGTGACAGCTTTTTTTTTTGAGTGGAATAAAAGGTCTATCTCTGAAGGGAGCCTCTCTTTAATGTTTTCAGGCAGTTTCATATAAATCTCAGCCTGTTAGTGGTAAAAAAAAAAAAAAAAAAACTTTTGGTGCATAGTGCAGGGAACGTGTTGCATCCATTACAGCCTGTTTTTTTAGGCCAAAAAATATTTTATAAGTTGGGCAGAAATTTGAAAAGTACCAGAAACCCCCTTTGAGGATTTCCAGCATCTTCTCTTTTCCCACAACATCTCTGGTCGTTGTAACAGCCATCAGACGTACCTGTGTGTGACCTCTCTGTGTGTCAGCCAGCTGTGATGCTAAAGTTACACCTTCTGTTGCTCGGTGTGTATCTGTTTGTCTGTCGTCACGCACACTGTGTGTAGCACTTGAAGGTTAATGTGGGTCTCCTCCCTCTTCCCTAATCCCTCTCAGCTCTCTGTGTGTGTTACGCACTGTGCATACGGTGCAGTGATGTCCTCATGGCTGCTCGTCCTCTCTGACAGTTGTTGTTGTTGTTGTTGTTGTTGTCGTTGGCTGGTGCTCAGGAGTACATGAATCTGTCGGATGTCTATAAGATGTACGGCAGCAGCGGCCACAATGACAGCAGCATGCCCTCCTCTCGCGGCCGCTCGTTTGCTGTTGATGCTGCGTTAGCTGGCGAGGTACCATCACTCTCCCTCTCTCCCTTTCCTCATTCACTTCTTAACTTTCTCTCTCTTTCCTTCTCTCCATCATTTCATTTCCATGTCAAGTTGCTCCCTCTGCTGGTGTGCTCTTGAACAGTTGCTTTGCTCTCTGCTACATGAGACTTTGTGTGTAAGCAGCCTGTGTTCTCCCCCTTTTGTTCCCCCAAAGCCGCTCTTCAGATCTGTGTCTGCGTCATGTCTGCGAAACAGAGACTTTAATTAGACTGATAAATGCAGGTCAACCAACAGCTGCTGTTATACATCAACTACAGCAGGAAGTACGCTGTAAAAAATCATTCCAAAATGATTTTCATCATTTGTACTCAGGTTATGTATAAAGTATGAAAAAGCATCTTAGAAGATATAACAACTCTCTCTCCCTGATTAATACACAGAAGCCGTCAGTGGGGATACATCCGGACATTTTAATTTACTCTATTTTACTGTGATTAAAGGTACATTTCAGTTGTTTGACATTAAGATCTCAACTTATTTATCGTGTTATCTCGTGTTAACAACAAAGGTTTTCCATCTGATAATGACTTCATTTCTCATGATCTCGAGAAAAGGCATGAAATGATGTCGTTATCTCAGCGAAAACAGCGTCCTTATCCCGAGATAATGAGATAGATAAGTCGTTATCTTGGGAAAAAACAATCAAACCTGACTCATGGCCACAGAAAAACAGAGTGCTGTATGTCCACTTCAGGCTTCTGTAGATGAGAACATACTGCAGTATAAAAAAAACACAGCATTATAAAAATACTTAATAAAACCAAAATAAAAGACTAGAATATGTTTATGTCCTTTGCCTCACACTTTCAATGCTTCTTCTAAAACACAAATTATGATACAGTTTGGAAGATTATTGTGTGTGTGTGTGTGTGTGTGTGTGTGTGTGTGTGTGTGTGTGTGTGTGTCTGTGTGTGTGTGTGTGCGCACACTGTTCGACTCTTCCTCCTCTCACACCTTTATCAGACAGGAAGTCACACCTGGATATGTTTCCCTCTTTTCACCATGTTTTCCCTCTCTGTGCTCCTCTCTTCTGTGTCCTCTCCTCCACCGTGTGTGTGTGTGTGTGTGTGTGTGTGTGTGTGTGTGTGTGTGTGTGTGTGTGTGTGTGTGTGTGTGTGTGTGTGTGTGTGTGTGTGTGTGTGTGTGTGTGTGTGTGTGTGTGTGTGTGTGTGTGTGTGTGTTGCCTTCATAAAGGAGTATGTGACAGTGGGCCAGTTAAGTCAGATGTACGGGATGCCAAAGCTGGAGTCGTCCCCTACGTCGCCGCTTCGCCAGCACCTGCAGTCTGGAGCAGTAGACCCCGCCTTCTCCTGCCTCCCCTCTCCTCACGGCTCCTCCCTCTCTCTCTCTGTGGAGGTGTGTGCTGTCTTCCTTCCTTCCTCCCTTCCTCCCTACCTTCCCTCCTTCTTTCCTTTTTATGTACCCGCTGTCACAGATTAAACCCAAACTTTATTTATAAAACACTAACAGGAAAATAAAAATGAGCTTATTGACTATTTTAAGAGGATTGATTGGTTTGGTCTGTAGGTGAAGAGCCCCCTTTAGGACCAATCAGGGTTTAATAAGGCTACAAAATAAACTGTTATCCATCCACATATCCTAATATATTTACTTAACAAGGTAAAACAATGTGTCTATGCTGAAGCCGTATTCCCTCTAAACTTTGTGCAGAATCTGTTGTGTTTTTCCAAACGTTTATTTTAAGATGCATGCTGCTATCGGTTTTGAAAAACTACTCTAAAATAATTGCACACGTATAAAAATGTTGCAAACGTTCAGTCTCTTTTCCTTTCAGTGTTCAGGATAATACTCGATTTACTGCTGTGGCTAAAGACTTTAAACCGTGTGATGTCACTGTGAGAGTCTGAAGCTTTGCCTCCAGTCACAGACTCCTATTGTATCCCAGAGATCCGAAAAGGATGGCTCGCAGTCAAAACACTGACTTTACTCACATAAGACATCATTTCTGACATCACATTTACAGCCTTCTGTATCTTTAATTGAGATGATTGCACCAGAGCTAAGCTTTAAAGAATGACTTCTATCAGCTGTTTTAAAATGTGGTTGTAAGAACTGAGACTGAACAGTTAAGTGCTGCTTCTTACTTCTGTAAAAAGCTCAAATGAAATGAAATCTTGTTGTGCAGACACACTGCAGGCTCTATGGACGGCTGAACTGAAGTAAAACATAAAATTGAGATGAAACTTAAACGTTCTTGTTCTTGAAACTGGGTCATTGCAGCAGCAGAGAGTTAGAAAAGAGACATGTAAAAGAGGGTTATAGCAGCCCGAGGGTACGAGGAATAATAGAGCTGACAACAGAAATGTGTTCAAGATATTTAAGAAACATTTTCAAGTATAAGAAATCCTTTAATTACAGCTTTTGAGGGTGTGTAAAAACAAACGTTTCTACTGTCTCTCTGCTGTCTTTGAATGCTTTCTAATCTCCTCTTGTCTTCTCCTGTCTCTTCTTCATGTTTCCCTCTCTCCGCTCTCCGTGCTTCACCTCTCTCTCTGTGCTCTCCAGTACCAGCCTGAAGGCAGCAGGTCTCACCTGCCTAAGCTAGATTTAGAGCAGTGGTACCAGGAGCTGATGGCTGGCTCCAGCCTGCTCTGTCCTCCCCCTCTGCCAGCCAAGTCTCTGTCGGGCCGCCGGCATGTGCTGCAGGTATACAGGGCCTTTTTTCTCCTCTCTCCTCCCTGTGTCCTTCCCCCCTCATTCTTCTGCTGTTTGTGTGTGCTGTTATTTACTCAACTCAACAAATCTTTAAGAAGCTCTGAAGACATGTCAGGTGTTCACTGAAGCTGCATTTACATCACATGGAGACGAAAGGGTCGCCTCGAGAAGTAGACGTTTTTCTTTTCAGTCTGCATTACCGTAACATTTCTTTAATTACAAAACAGATTGAAGTTGTATGCAAGTTACATACAAGTAGACTGAGGGATTCAGATATATAAATCCTGAAATCATATACGCATGGAAAAATGTGAAGGCTGAAGCTTATTATAGCTTTTCTTTTTATAGAACACACTCATAGGAAACCCTTTAGCCAGTCAATTTAAATCAAATCAACACGTTACAAACTGAGTTTTAAACTTTCCAGAGAAATACAAAACAAATCTGAGGGTTACAAAAACCTTTTATTCTCGTTTTCATTTGAAGATTTATAACTGCACAGCATGAGCTACATGTTTGTGACTCATTGTCCAAGCTGCTCCACAAGTTTACCCCCTTTAAGGCTTCATAACTCTGCTTTAAATCACTTCTTATTCTTCTAAATATTCCCATTCCTCTAAGTTAATACTGCCTCTCTCTGGTTTTAAACATCCTCTGAATACAGTTAAGAAGTGATTTCGTGTTAGGAACATAAACTGTGCAGTTTTCAGTTCAACTAAATCACAAAACTTAAGAGCCTTTGAATTATTTTTTTTTAAAAGTGCGTTGGTTGGTAAATGGTAGTTGCTTCCTGTTCACCTTTGCATCATTAGGTAAAGACAGAGCGTCTTAATTTCAGTCTGAAAAATGAAAACCAAATCTAGGGCACAGCTGCATGTTGGACCTTTTTTTTTTTTTGCTGAATCCAGATGTCTGGAGTCCACCGGTGTTGCAGACCCCCCAGACACAGGCTGGGTCGTACCAGAAAGTCTGAAAAATACTACTGACCGTCTTTACCCATAATTCATCGGCCCACATCGGGGCTCAAGTGGACTGTTAGTAAGTTAGTCCAGCTGCAGATTCCTCCAAGTTATCACCCGCAATTCATTACAATAAAGACAGGAAGTTGAACCCTTAAGAAATCAATAATTCCTCTGTGAGTCATGACTGTCTACAATGGGTGTAACACCCGAGTCCCACTGTCTGTGATGTTTTCAGAGTTTTCAGAGTCCTATCTTCACTTTGTTTACATCGCCAGGACGGCCGGCTGACTCCTCCCCTCATGTATAAAAGTTGTTTAATTGAGGGACTAGAGAAAAGAAGAATAACATACTGTACTCACTGCTTAACTGTGTTTCTAGATCACGCTCATTTCAGGTAAATTTACATGCAGTGTGAAGATACGAGCATAATAAAGATCACTAGCATTAGCATGCTAACACAACAATGCAGCGCAAGTTGTTTTGGTTTCATGCTGGTGCTCAAGGGCGACATCTGCTGGATCAAAAAAATCACATATAAAGCCTTTAACAAGAGCCTGACCAGTCCGCATAAACATCTTATTTAGTGCATACACGACAAAAGCAAGATCTTCATGAAGCAATAAAGAAATACAAACAAGGCTGAAGAAAAACAAGTAGATATTTAGATACTGTTCAGATAAAGTTTAAGTCGGAAGACAAAGATGCAAAATCTTGAGAAGGGACGACAGATGATGACCGACGAAGGCAGTCGAAGAGATGTTAAGATTTAAAACATTCTGAAGCTGAGGGAGCCTGGACTTTAAAACCTGAATTAGACCCAACCACAGGAAATAAAAGCGAGAACTGACCTGTATGATGTTGAAGTTTCTTGTTATTTAAAAATTGATCAGAAGAGTATTTAATGAAGAACCTGATTGTCATACTTTTTGCTGAGGTGGTGTCGAGCCTAAGTGCCCCCTGTTGACAAAGTGCTACATCTTTTTTTGTTGTTGATTTTCTCCCTTCCATGTATAAGTAATTATTTTTAAAACAAAAACGTCATCCTGCATCATTTTAACAGTCTAACTCTCCTTGTCTGACACAAACCAACTTCTAGGGATTCCAGACATTAAAAACAGCCACATGATAATAAAAGTGTATCTTGCTCTGATGGTGGTCAGGTCAACTTTTAAAGCTCACTAGGAGGCGTAAGCATGAATGCTATTTCATAAACAGGAGCTTTGACAAACACAGAGAACAAAATCCAAGTGCAGGACAATTACTTTATATTTAGCCGATGTCTTTGTGATATTTAGAAAGTGTGCAGGAATATGCCTGCATTTTTTGTTAATTAAAAAAACAAGAAATTACACAAAATGTGCTGCCAGGGACCCTTAACCCTTCTATTTGTGTTTCAGCTGTAGCAAAACAAACAGGTATAGATATTGTTTTATTTTTATCCAAATCAAATAGGGGTTTTAAGAATAAGTCTGGTATCATGATCACAGAGTGCATATGACTGATCTCCTCAAAGGCAGAGACAGAAACTTCAGAGGGGGAGGGCTTTGGTGTAAAACATGAAGTCAGTTTGTGTTAAGTGGAGAGTAAGACGATCACTGCTTTAAAAGAGTTCGAATGTGTGGACGCTTTCAAGTCGCTACTTTGAACATCACACACACATAGAAACTCCCACGGTACATGAATGCAGCATTAACTTAAGGTGGCCTGATCAAAGAGCTCTTCAATGAGAGGGTTGAGTAGGCTGTTCCAGGTGTGTGTGTGTGTGTGTGTGTGTGTGTGTGTGTGTGTGTGTGTGTGTTAAGCAGCCTGACTCATGTATTTTCTGTTGGCTCTTTGATATTTTTGCCAGTTTAGATTTTTTAGATTTTAAGATTTATGTTCCTCATTGAAGCCTGATTGCAGCATTTTGTTCAAACAGTGTTCAGCTGCACTTACATCATAACGCCTGATCATCCTTTTGACTATTCTTCTATTCCAGCAGGTGTTTAAAACTCCTCCATCGAGTATTTCAGTTGTTCATCTAACATCATCCTGCAGCCCTGTACAGTATCTGACACCACATGGCTCTTTTTTATTGTGTTTCATGACCACTTCCTCATCTCTGTGTTCTTCCTCCCTCAGGTGTTCCGCTCTAAATTGGACAGTGACCCGGGTCTGTCTCTCCATCAGCCTAAGTCTGGCTCTGTGTCCCCCCTGCAGCACGGAGCAGCCACACTGGGACGCAACTCAAGCTCCAAGGTAGACCCGCTTGTTCATTTTCAACATGCAAAGTTCTTCTAAATTCTCCCCAAATCCAAAATATTTATTTCAACCCCAAATAAAACCTGCTCCCTGTGACCCTGCAGAGCCCCCTGCTGTCAGCCAACAGCACCGGCAGTCTGCCCAGGAACCTGGCTGCGACCCTGCAGGACATCGAGACCAAGAGACAGCTCGCTCTGCAGCAGAAAGGTAGACATTCATGCTAACCTCAACAAACACATGATGCAGGATGTTTTCATACATGCTCTGTTAGTGTAAGTGTGGTTTGTGGTTGGACAACATCTTTTACCAATAAAAACAGTCTGCCTTTCTAGCATACTGTCTCTGTAAAAGAGATGAACCTGTCCTGGAGGACTTTGGAGTACAAGTGTGAAATTCTTGCTGAGTTTAGCTCGTTGCACATCCAGAGCTGACGGCAGACTCATACCTGTGGTGGTTGGCGCAGACAGATGTCCGACTCGCTCCTCTCCAGCTTCAGGCCTCTCTTGTTATCTTGCACTTGTACCTCAGAACTGATGAGACAAGATAACAGAGCTACAAAGAATATTGCATTAACTTTTAATAGGCAAATGATTGTGGATGGAGAGACCATCTGTTAACAGATGTAGTAGGTGTGGACTCCTGCTGCTTTCACCCTAAGTTATTCTTATTAAAGCTAAGATTGTTGACCCACTGAGCTGAGTGTGAGTAGAGGTCAGGACACCTCAGCCCCATTTCCAAAGGTTGGCTTGTGACTTTATGAAATGTGTCTACCGCTACCAAACAATGAAAGTAAAGAAAATATCAAAAGTAATCAAGAGAAGGAATGTGTGTGTGTGTGTGTGTGTGTGTGTGTGTGTGTGTGTGTGTGTGTGTGTGTGTGTGTGTGTGTGTGTGTGTGTGTGTGTGTGTGTGTGTGTGTGTGTGTGTGTGTGTGTGTGTGTGTGTGTGTGTGTGTGTGTGTGACATGAGTCAATTTTATTATTCTGCGTTCTTTGACTAAAAGTTCAGAGGGAAGCTGTGTTGTGTTTATATTCTTGGCTGGTTACAGACGGCAGGTGCTGACACATTTGTTGTACTTGAGGTTTTCTTCATTTCTGTGTGTCTCTCTCTGTGCTGCACCTCAGAGCCCATGACATGTTCACAGACCACCAGAGAGGGAAGATCAGCAGGTACATGGAGCGCTGCTTTGAGGAGCTGAAGATTTCCTTTAGTTTCTTGGTTTTTGTTTTCTCTGGGATTCACTCTTGTTTGATGGTCTGCTGTCTCTTCATACGTCATAAGCTGGGTCTGAATTTAACTGTCTGTCTTAATCTGCCAAGGGTCAGAACTAAAAACTGCAGAGAAATATTCTTATTCAAGTGTTAACGCTTCAAAGATTGAAGCTAACATATGGATTATTTACCATCCAGAGAAGCGGGTAATTATACAGCAGCAGAGAGTCTAACTGGCAGCCAATCAGGAATCAGTGTTGAAGCTTCAACATGAAGACCAAAGACTTGTCTGTACCTAAAATATTCAACACCTATCCAAACCTTAAAGCAGTCTGACAGGTTACTGTTGTTTATTCATCCATCAAAGGTAACGTTTACCTTAACTTGGCACTTGTCAGCTGTTAATTTCAGACCCTGTCTTCTTCTAACCCTCCTCTTCTTATCCTCCTCTCTCTCTCTCTCTCTCTCTCTCTCTCTCTCTCTCTCTCTCCCATCTCTGGTGTGCCATTAACTCCTCTCGCTCCTCAAAGATTTCTTTTCATCTTTTGTCAAACATCGAGCAGCCTTTTCTTCTCCCATCAATCTTCCATGAATCTTCCTGCTGCTTCTGGAGAATAAATTGTGCATGTTCAGCGTTCAGCAGGCTCCTCCTTTGGTGTTATTGAGCTGGGTGCTACTTTTTTTTATCAGATGTGTATTGTGTATAGTATCAGGTGCACAGAAGCATGGATTTGATCCTTGAAAAGTTTGTGGCTACAGGACTGTGGGTGTTTTATTATCCAGAGAGAGCACATCCTTAAATGTGTGGTGCATGGTCTGTGGGGTTGGAGATGTTGGACCTGTGCTGGTGATGGTGGTGCCTTTAGTGGTGTTTCAGTTGTGGATGTTCTTGAGCTAACACTTTGGTTTAAATTAGGACTGGGCAATGAAACAATCTTAGTAACGGAGGTGTTCAGATTTGGGTAAACTTTATTTTTCTAACTTTTTTAACATATGTATAAATCTAAGAGTCAGAATCACAGTGGGAGTAGTCTGATAACTCCACCAGACTGCAGTTTTTATTGCTTGCAAAAATGCATTAAAATAATTATATAATTTCTAGTAAATTTTGAGATTGTGGTTGCTTTAAATAGGTCTAAAAAAACTAAATATTTTAATTTTTAAGACATCTTAAAATTATGACGGAAATGACTTCATTAAACAGAGTGGTAGCTCTGCTTGGCCCCTTCCAAAGAGCCTCAAAGAAACACTGATTTCAAAATGTAAACTGTTTTGTTCAGTGTTTTACAGTTTTTTTTTATCACCTGGTCAGTTTGTATTGGAAAGAAAAAAATCAATTCCTGTTTAAAAACCTGTGAAACATGAGCACTGAACTTTACTAAGGTCTAGATAATATGTTGTTCACAAGAGAGTGTTTTTAATGTTTTTTCAGTGACTCCACAGTTAACCATTCAAAATGTGTAAAGAAAACACAAGTGCATATTACCAAATGTAATTATAAAGATTTAGTGGTTAATCCTCTAACTAGAAGTATTATTAAAAGTCAATATGATATGATAAATATATCACTTTAGATAATAAATCTGCCCAGTCCCAGTTTAAACGTGGTGATATTCAGGCTGCTGCAGGACAGAAGGACCTTTTGCTGATTTGTGGATGGAGTTGCTTGCAGGTTGCGGGTTCATTCTGTCAGCCCGTTTCAGAATCAGAACCAATCCACTGACCCCGCCTTCCTCTCTCAGGTCATCAGGTGATCGAGGAGCAGCGTCGTCGTCTGGCCGAGCTCAAACAGCGAGCGGCGGCCGAGGCTCAGTGTCAGTGGGATGCGCTCCACGGCTCTCAGTCCCACCTCATGACCTCGTCCTCCTCGTCGCCCTCCTACTCGCCCATCATGTCCTACAGCCCCGCGCTGAGTCACAGCTCGGCTGGACCCCCGCCTCTGGTTCACCACTCCATCCTGCACCACCAGCCCCCGTCAGCCGGAGAGCAGCCGTACGACACGCTGAGCCTGGAGAGCTCCGACAGCATGGACACCAGCGTGTCCACCGGCAACAACTCGGCCTGCTCGCCAGATAACATGTCCAGGTATGATGGAGAACGCACACACTCATTACTCACTGTACTCCCAATGGTCCTTTACGTTGGGACGTTAAACAAAGCTTCCACTAGAGGGCGCAGTCTGACACAGATCCTCCACCACTCCTTTACCCCATCTGACATTCAGTTCCCATCAGATCTCCACCCAGCTGTACCTGTGCCTGGGCGAGCTAACATCATATATATCTTTGTAGTTTCTAACCCACTCACATAGTCTTTGCTCAAAAAGTTCAAACATTTTTTAAAAGAAGTATTCTAAATTAGGGGTGGGGAAAAAATCAATTGAAAATCAAGATTCTTATCTCCCGAGATTCTAAATAGATTCATAACTTCCAAAAATCGAGTGCTAAGGCTAGCTCTTTAACTCAGTAAAATGCCAAATGGAGCAGCCAGAAATTCAGCCAGTCTCACAGATGACAAGAATATAACCTGAAGTATGTACTTATTCCAGTATAGACTTTGAATCATGAATCCAGAATCGTTTTGAATCGAAAATAGATTCTGAATCGAATCGTGAAACACCCAAAGATACCCAGCCCTATTCTCATTGTGTTGGTTTGACCTGTTGGCCACACGGCTCAACGTTGCCCCCATGGTTACCAGTGGTATTGCAATGTTTGGTCCGTATTGTTGCAGAAATACGGAACCAGGAAGCAGGAGTATGGACAGAAGACTCCGTATATATCTGCATGCATATCAGCTGTAGAGAATATGTATGAGAGTGAAGTTTTGACTCGTGTTAGTTCTGCTGCTGTTGCTTGGAAAATGCATTAATCAGAACCTCGTAGTGAATGTCTGTCTTAAACTTGCCCTGATTTGAACTTAAACCCAGCTGTAGGAACAGGCTGCATATCTCATTGTTTCATATCTTTAAGTTGAACCCCCTCTTCAATATCAACACCTTCTTCTTTTCTTTAAAAATCATCCAACATGTCTCCACCAAGCTGCTGAAACACATATGTCAATCAGTTATTATAAATGTAATCATTTAAAGTAAAAGAGCTCACACACATACCCACAGTGACGAGCGCAGTCTAAAGAGACACACATACACCAGCGCTGCTCTCACCAGTTGTAATTTGTCTAATGGTGTAATTTGTGGACCATCTGTTCATGTGTCGACGCTGTGATCTGTTTTACACCGCAGCAGGTTCTCTGCAGCACCTGTTGCTTTAACACATAAAGAGCTCTCAGGAGTCACATCCCAAAAACAATCAGTAATGTGTTTTTAACTTTAATGAGATTTATTCTGTAATGATAATCACACAGTGGAGACCGGAGGGGGGACATTCATGAGTGGTAGTTTTGACTTAGACGTTGACCGATTATATTTATATTAAATTATATTTATTAAACTCACTCAACATGAGCTGTTGAGGGTTGAGATGATCTACAGCAGTTCACACTCCACACACTCCAGTACAGTAGGAGGAGCTGAAAACCATCATGATCGTCGACCATTTAGACAAAAACAAGGTTTCTCTGCTGTCCTCAGGTTCTTTTTTTCCACAGATTATTAAAATTCAAAGCAAGTTTGGACATGTGTACTCGTGTATAAGTGTATAAAAACATGTTAGGGAGAGAGTATAGTGTGAAGGTACAACGAAAACAGATATGGTTCAGTTGGAAAAGAAAGCATCACACAGTCCTTGGTTTTCACAGAATCTTTTTGAGTTAATCTGTTTGTTCCAGAGTTCAACAAACACATCCCTCTGAATGTGCAATAAGAAACAGAGCTTCTCAACATTCACATAACTTCTGAAAATATTCAGAGTGAGCTGCATGTATGATCGCCAACAGTGGAAGTTTTCACTCCCAACTTTATCCAAATGTTTCCTGACAGACCATTAGCAAAATTCTGCGTGAAGTTAGAGATGTCATGATCTCTTCCTCAAAAATCATAGCGTTGCCCCCCCCTGTCTGAGAGGGATAGTCTCCTGCTGTGAGGTGCATGTGTGAACAAGCAACTCAGGAAGACCAGGAGTGCATATTATGTGAAAACAGCTAAACTCGTTAATTAACAATATCATTCATGTCTTGTCCATTTCCTACATCAGAGTCTTGTACGTGCTCTTTCACAAGTAGAACTCCAGATAGCAAACATGTGGCTCATTAGCTTCTTCTGCAAAATCTGCTTTAATGTAACAAGGAAAGAAATTAAAATCAATTTCACACAAATTCCCACCAGATGAGAGAATTGGTGCAAGTTTACTAAAAGCATTGTATTTTATGTTTTTTTTATGTATACATGAAATGTCATGCTTTTCTTTGTTCTATATTTAATTACACATAAACATTTTTCTTTTTTTGCTGACAGAAGAAGATATTTAAATTCTTTACTCAGGATTTTAAGGAAGCTTTTCTGGACTAATTTGAGGTTTTTCTGACCTCTGAGGGACTGACTGATAAATTGATTGAGAAAAAATAAACTGAAATAGCTGCACTACTCAAATATAAAGCCATTACATTTGTAAATGTTGCTACCAGTAAGGCTGTTGTTGGTATATAAATTTGCATTTTGCTCCAAAGCTGCTTAAAAAAAGAAGAAAAGACTGACTTTCCTCCCATCTGTTGGGAGATCACGTCACAAACACAGTCTACAAATTTGCCCTGCAGTTATTTTTGAACCGTGCTTTGAAGTAAAGGTTAACTGAGTTGATGTGCTGTAATGTAGCTGTTAAATGCAGGATATGTTTGTGTGTTGGTGGTTGTTTATCTCATGTAGTAACTCTGTGTTTTTTCACATCAGTGTCGGAGGAGTCGACTCTCTGAAGATCGAGGAGATGGAGAAGATGCTGAAGGAGGCGCAGCTGGAGAAAGCCAGACTTATTGAATCAAGGGTGAGGCACCATTTGAAACGCAAATATCACAGCGTGAAATCTGGATTCCTCACGATCCATACCCGCTGATGGATGAGCCTTCCTACACTTCTCCTCTTGATGTCTTTACATTGATCATGAATTTGAAATATGAAGCTTCAGAACAGCAACTTGAGGTGCCCGTTCTTTTTTTTTATTGACCTCCATGTTTCAAACGTCTTCATCTCTTTGTGTGCTGATGATGAAGCTCAGAGTAATCAGTATCATGCTCTAAAGCTTTTTCTCCTACATTTCTCTATCAATTCTCTCGTCTTTCACTATATGAACTCCTTTTGTTACTATTCCACTATAAAAGACCTGACCCCATTGAAAACTGCTCTTGAACTGATCTACACAGTTATAGGTCTGGAAGAATATTTAGGTTTGGATAAAACTACATTCAAGCATACCCATCTCAGAGAGTCTCATATAAAGTCCTCTGAATGAGGAAACTAGTTTACAGTCCCTCATCGCTTGACTCAGAAACCCCTCATGTCTGCCATCATAGCAAGTTCTTGTTTGTTCTACTTTAAGGATCAAGAAATGATTTCTGATGAGATGAGCTGGGCTTAGAAAGACCAACTGTCAATAAATACAGAAATAAATGAATAATAATATGATCACCTTCTGTCTTGTAGAAAAGACTCTTTCAGCATCTGAAGAGTTCAGTCGACAAAACTTGTTTTGGACTGTGTCCTGCAGTCACAAGAGAATTAAAAAGAACATAAACAGAGATCATACAAAACATGTAACACTTCCACATATACATAAAAAAAACTTCTTCCTGCAGCAGTGACTTACGGCATGGCCTCTTGGCACTTCCTACATTACCTGTTATTCAGAATATGAATGTGCACTAATGAATGTGTAAAGCAGTTCAGCGTGGTGTGAGGGACTCTGCGTCTTCTTCTAGAGATTCAGGGTTTAACCCAGAGGTGCTGCTTGTCAACAGGCAGGGCAGGCAACTGTTTTGGGGCCCCTGAGGGCTGACACACTGTAAACCACAGCAGTGTCTCAAAATGTGCAAAGTTTGCAATGACAGTAGGAAACCCCCCTAAAAGGCCCCATCTGACAGCACTCACTCATATAATACTAAATGACTGAATGATGCCTGTCTAGCCCTAAGTCTGTGGGAGAGACACTTTCATAACATGACTTCCACTGAAGAAATGTGTTGGTGTCAGATTATCTATTACATGATTGGGACGGTTGCTGTTTTGAGGGGCCCCCTGCCTCGGGCCCCAACAGACTCCAGGATCACCACTGATCTAACCAAAGCGCTGCCTGTGACATGTGAGATAGAAGAAAAGACGTCTAATTTCAGTTACAAATCTTTTACATCTCTCATCTTGATTTTAAAGGTAGAGACTGTAATATAAGGAGCAGATGGATTTAGAGGAATCTACATGTTTCCTCTGAGTTCATCACAATTCAGAAAACCTGTTTTTTTCCCCTGATTTAAGGTCTGATGTCCTAAACAATGTCAACAGTATAAGGAAGAGTTAGTTTCAGTGAGCCTTCAGTTCAATTTCACTGTCAGGATTCTGACTTTAAACATGCAGAATAATTGTATTTTCCCCCTACTGGTTACCTTCTGTGTCGGAGTTCCAGCTGAGAATAAAAATGTACATAAATGTATGAAGCTCAGGCAGAGTTCTGGCTGTAAAAAAAAAGAGAGAAAAGGGGTTCTGTGCAGCGCCCATCCATGGATCAAAAAAATACTTAATGAAAGCGCTGTCCTCCAGGAGCGAGAGAGCCTGGCTCGCCGTCAGATGCTGGAGGAGGAGAGGAGGAGGAGGGAGGAGGCCGAGAAGAGACTGCAGGATGAAACTTTCCACCGGCAGCAGCTCGTGGAGAGGGAGGTCAAGATGAGGTCCAAGAACTTTTCTCAGGTCAGTGAAATCAGACGTAATTGAGTCTGCATGGTGGAAGAGTGGAAAAGGAGTCTCCCCGTCTGAAAAAAACATGGCAGGGTTTAATGGATATGAGTGTAGAAGGTGGATTTTTGACTAATACATTCAACCATTTTCAGACTGAAAACACCATATCTCTAGTTTTCCTTCAGGGTTTAAACCTGTATGAGAGAATTTACCAGCAGAATACACCACATGTCTTCACGGACTAGACTAGAGATATTTGAGGTAGTCAATGAAGTGAAACTTTGAATTCACACTCGTCCTATAGGGCTTTCACACATGCAGAAAATTCCTGATATTTTCAGGAGGAGCTCTATGTGTGAACGCAAACTACCACATTTTTCACACAGACTTCAGCCTGGAGTTTCTCCTGACAGCCCCCCTAGTGTTTTTTTATCACATCAAGACGGAGTGCTCCTGAGAATTAACCTCGAGCCAATAGGAGCAGTCCTCCTGAAATGATCTAGATATTTTCAGGAATGCATATCGTGAAAACGGCTTTACAATCTGGGTGTGGGGCATTTTGCACCCTGACTTGATTTGTGTTCAGTCCAGTGTTTTCCCACACATAGACAATACATGGAAGGGCCAGCCAACTATTCACATCAGCCAAAGTAAATTTATCCACTTTTTCTACATTTTTTCTTCTTCTTTTTTTCATACCGTATATGATCGATATCTGCGAATGAACTAGTAAAACTGGTGAACTTACTAGTGTAGGTGTTTCAAATAGGACCTGACACATGTTCTGGAGGTGATCAGATTTGTTATGTCGCTCCTGTAAATGCATTGATTGAGGTGTGGCGTCTCATGTTGAATATCTCATACCATCAACACAAATATGAATAATTAGTTAAATGTACTAGAAATATTGTTGTTGAATAGAGAGGGTGACTGTTTAGTCGTTTATACAACTAATCTTGCACATCAATAGACAAGACAAGGAGGCAAAAAGTGAAATGCTTTCTCACATAACTGTAACTTTAACTGTATCAAATGTGACTTGTGAAGCAGCTCTGGCCTTCGTATCTGTCTCTGACTGAAGTAGTTTATGTTCCTCCCTCATCCAGGCTCGTCCGATGACTCGCTATCTGCCCATCCGGAAGGAGGAGTTCGACCTGCGCTCCCACGTGGAGTCCTCGGGTCACAGCGTGGACACCTGCTACCACCTCATCATCACGGAGAAGATGTGTAAGGGCTACCTGGTGAAGATGGGAGGAAAGATCAAGTCCTGGAAGAAACGCTGGTTCGTCTTCGACCGCCTCAAGAGGACCTTCTCCTACTATGTCGGTAAGAAGAACACAAGGTGCCTCATGAATGTTACAGTATTTATCTAAACATAAGACATAACAGTTCAATATATTAGTGCAGCGATGACACTTTCAGTAGTGAATATGTAATAAGAAGCATAATGTCAATAAGGGAAATGAAGTCAAACACTTCATGCTGTAAAATCTGCTGCTGGATTCAAATGGATGTCTCAAAAGGTTCTTACTCTCTATTGGTTGATATAATAATCAAGTGAAGCCTTTAATCAATAGGGAAATGATATCTGTGGTATGGTTTGGTTCTTCAGTAAACATAACAGGAGTTGTTTTTGAAAACACGAAAGAAAAGTAATCTGAACCTCCTGATTAAACTTCAAGATTCAGAATTTAAGAAAATATCAATCTCACCCGAGTGTCACAGAGAAGAGTTTTTGGTACTGGATCGTTTTAAAAACACGCTTGAGCAAGTTTGTTAGAGAGTTTTTTTGTGTTCTTTAGACTCTTGAAATGACGGGAAACTGTTGTGAATTATAGTAGTTTTATATATTTATAGTATTGTATAGTTTTCACTGTTTGGCTTCATATCCAACATCTAAGAAGACATGAAGAAGTTAAGCTACAGTATATCCCCAAATATAGATGCATGAATGGCCCCCTGACACAGACGGTTCAGTATATGACCTCCCTTTCAATATTAAAGTTATTATTATTATTATTATTAATAATATAGAAATATATCACAATACACTCATTTAATCATAAAGCTACATAAGAAGAAACTTCAAACCCTGCCCTTTGAACACATCATGTTTTATCAGCTCATTTCACTCTTTATTATTCTGAATCTTTAACTTAATTAGATAATGAAGCTGTCTGATAAAGTACAAAGGAAAAAGTACAAAATGTCCTATTGAAATATGTAAATGAATATATGTTGGAGTGTAAAGTAAAGATGTCACAGTGTCAGATGTTTTTGGTTAAGATAGTAAGTGTCAAACGATTCTGATACCTGTTTCAATATCAGTAACTCAAATACACGTCCATGGCACCTTTAATGGGTCATTCTTGTTTTTAGTTCCCAAAAAAAGCCGGAAAACACCTTCACACTAAGTGCACAAATACACCGCCAACATATTTGTGCAATTGAGACTGTGTTCTCTCTTTTCTCTACTTTTCAATTTTATTGATCATTAAAACAGCAGAGAGTGTTTCTTTTTTAAAACAAGTGGTATCCAAAAGTATGAATGTATCCTTAGTGTACAGTAAAATTAATACTTAAAACAAGGATTCAAATACAATGCTTGTCATCAGTTTTATTCCACCAATAGCAGCATTTCAAAGCAAAGTGTTCCTGTCTGTTTTTGCAGCCTGTTTAAACACAGAGTTAACTGTGTTATATTCATCAGAAATTATGTCAACAAAGAAAAAAACACCATCCCGTGTGTCAAAGGTTACAGATTTTCAAACTGCCTGCCATGAGTTTAAACACTCTGCATGTAAAGTGGTTTGGATTTTCCTGCCGTGGATGAGTGACAGACACAACCTGTGTCCTCAGGACCTTGAGCAGCAGCAGCAGCAGCAGCGCGGTACATGCAGTGTGAGGCGTTCACGGTTGTGTAATTTGCCACGGCGCTGCGAGCTCTGGGACACTTGTTCGCTGTCAGCGCCTTTGAAGTCCTTCACAGGGTTCTGCTTAAAGCTGCTTAAAGCGTTACCTTGTTGAAAGTGAGCCCGGGCGAGGGGGTGTGCTGAGATCTACTCTGGCAGTAGTTAAAATGCGCTCGGCGCTGCGCTCTCTCAGAGGAGGCTGATTGAGATGCATCGCCTGTCCTTGTCTGTTGACCTTGAAACAATGAGAGACGGGAGGTGACTGGAGTAAAGTCGTGAGCGCTGCTAATTTGCAACCAGCTTTTTTGTGATTTAGATGCAGGCAAATGAGATGCAAATCCAGGGCTATTTGAATGCTAAAGAGGTCATTAGCAGATAATAGCTGCGTGTTAAAAGGAAAAAGTGTTATTCCTCGAAATGAAGCGCAGCCTTTCTACCTACTACTCTTTAAGTTGGCTTGTGGAGTGTTTGTGCCTGGAGGTAGAGACGGGTGTTGAGTTCCCCAACTGGTTCCTCACTGCAGTTCTGCAGAGGCTGATGAAACAAACTGCAATGATGTACAAGAGTAGCGTAAGAATGCAGCCAAGTGTGAAAATACAATGAGAGCTCCATTGGTTTAAAAAGCAGAGAGAGAAAAAAAAGTGCTGTGCTTGTCTTTTTCCATCCATCATCAAAAACTATAAATTGGTCATGATCAAAGTGTGATTTTGTGCTTCTTTTTTTTTTTTTTTTAATGGGCGTATCATGCACCCTCCTGTCGGTATTCGAGGTGACATGCACTGATGAGCCTCGTTTTCTCGAGCCAAAACAAAGTCTGCAGTTGTCAGTTGTATTCTTTGACCAAACCCCACGTTGCTTTTCCCCTCCCCACAGACAAACATGAGACCAAGCTGAAGGGTGTGATCTACTTCCAGGCGATAGAAGAGGTCTATTACGACCACCTCCGCAGTGCCACAAAGGTGTGACTCCAAACTCTCCTTTCCCCTCATTTATTTCACTGTTTTATTTTCACCTTTCATTTCAAACTGTCTGCACATTCTGCCGCTTCTTTTTCTCCTTGTTTGTGCTTTTTTAATTTTTAATTTATTTTTTTTTGCTTTGGTCGGCTGCTGTCACAGAAGGGATTTTTCAACTTGAATATCAGTGTATGTATCCACGCTTTCTTTTCACCCTTCTAACCCCTCTGATCTCTGTGTGTACTGAAAGTGAGCGCGTGCAGTGATGGACAATAGTTGATGGCTGATGATGCATGTTTTAAACTACTGCTTGATATGTATCTGTTTGTCATTTAAATCCTGTTTGATCGGCCGTCCATCCCAGTGTTCCCGTGTAAAACAGTCAAGTGATTAAAAAAAAAAAAACTGAAATCTGCTCAATCATTATGTCCCAAGCATAGATGGTATAAAACATGGACGCAGTGTCAGTGACATCACCCACTGGTTTCTGAAGCAGAGTTTTGAAGATGGTGGTCTCTATCCTGGAAATGCTGACTCAAACCAACTGTCAGTCGCCATAGAAACAGGAAAAGATGTGAAGATGATGCAGGCCTTTAGCAGCTCAGCCACACCTTCAGTGATGCATAACTTCACCTTATTAAAACCAAAACAGATGAGTAGAAAAAATTAATTATAAAAAATAAAATCACCGACTGTACAGTGTGTCCTGATAAAAACATGAGCTACTCAAAACAAAACCGTTTTTGTTTTTTTAACCTGACTGGAATCAGTTTATTTTAGGCAGCTTTTAGTGGACACTCAAGGAACTGCAGTTTTTGTTGCACTTCTGCACTGGCTTCATTTATCAACATCAGGGGTTTCTGCTTTGGCTAACAGGGTGAATATAGACCTCCAGTCTTGAAAAATTAAGCCAATGTGGAAGTGCAAAATCCTGCAGTTCATCGAGTGTCTGCTTGAGGTTGGCTCCAGGAAACACTGGAAGTCACAAACACATGACTGACGAAAAAGCAGTTTTTACAGCATAAATAAACATGTTTACATCCTGGTACTAAAAACAAAATAGGTCTGATTTGTTATTGTCATAACTGGCTCACACTGTACGGGTGTTGATTTTATTGATTCAGCATCCCGTAACTTAAGAAACGACTCATTATGCTTAGGGTAACATTGATGAGTTTAATATATCATTTATAAAGTTAAAATGACCACGGTCTTAATGCTAAACCTGTTAGCATGTTATGAGAAACATCTGTGAGATATTCAAATTTAATTTGAACGATTGCTTGTGACTTTGGAATAGTAATATTCCTTTAAATGCCCATCTCTAGCATGTAGGCAAGGTTGTTTAAATTTCAGAAATTATGGAAACTTATTAAATACTTAATCACCTTATGAATTCACACTTCAGTTTGTGAAAGGTTGTCCTGATAAATACTTTGTATCTGATCAGAGTATAGGACAGTGAGGAGGTGTGGAGCGGGTCCTGTCAGTAAACATGGGAGTGTGACTCAGGTTTTCTGTATGTTCTTTTTTTTTTTTTTTTTCCCAGAGCCCGAACCCCTCCCTGACCTTCTGTGTGAAGACCCATGACCGGCTCTACTACATGGTGGCTCCGTCAGCGGAGGCCATGAGGATCTGGATGGATGTGATCGTCACAGGAGCGGAGGGATACACACAGTTCATGAACTGAGAGAGCCACGGACAGAACAGGTGACGAGGCAGATCTCTCTCCTCACAGACTCTACAGGGCCACTTCCTGTTTCCAGTCCACAGCGGACACAACGCCTTCTTTGTTACGTTTTTAATCTCACTCTTTGATTTTGTAGATGTTTTCACCTCCACAATTTTCTACCTGATTCTGTTCGGATTGAAAAAGGGAGCCCTCGGAGGACACACACACACACACTTAGACACACCTGTATATAAACCAAAATGTATACCTGTCAAAGACTGTAAAAAAAAAAAGCCTTTCTATATTGCCAAATGGAGATCGTATAGTTACTGTTTATTGAAACTTTTGTATTATTTGTTTTCTTTCAGTTTTTTTACTTTTAGAGAAAATTGCCAAATGACATAAAGCCAATGTTTTGTTTGAGTGTTTCATCATGAGTAGACAGAATAGTTTTAAAAGAGTCTTCAATCGAGGGGTGTAATCATTAGGACATATATTAGAAAGAATCTTATTCAAAATGTTTGAGTCTATGAGAAATGTCAGTAAACAGGGACTGAAGAAGTCCAGAACTCGTCTTTTAACAGTGAAACAGTAAAATATCACAAGTCCCTTCACCACAGTGCTGCTCTTAGATTAAACACTAAACCACCAGTATGGAGATAGTGTTGGTGCAAAACTGTAAACTGGATCAACAAATGCCCACACAGACGAAGATATGTAAATGTATTAAAACATTAAAGGCAAGGCTGGACGCATGAAGATTATCCACGATAAGCCTGTGAGCCCAAACTCAGGGCAATCAAACCCAGACTCACACAGTTGTAGATCATGATACCAGTGTTCATTTTGGCAGCTATTTTAGTCTTTAGATGAAAATATTTAATCACTTTTTAACCGCATTTGAGTTGTTTTTACCCTTTATAGTTTTAATATAGTTTTAGTCAATTAAAATTTATTCAGTTGTTCATTTTCATCAAAAATATTTTCCCTCTTGAAACCGGCTAATTTAGCATAATTGTAAAATTTGTGAAACACTTAAAGGGAAGATATTGCTGCAATTCTAATATGTTAAGTAGCCTACTTAAACGTGACACTGATACACTTTAAATTCAGGAATTAAACTTGTAGCGGAGTTCTTTCACTGTGTGTCAAAAGCTGCTTTTAATATGACTCCTGGTAACATTTTAGCACAGCAGAGCTACACGTTTAACCGAGTCCCAGTTCAAGATCTGTGAACACATTTGTGGATCTATTGACACATTTAAAAACAGTTTTGCACCAATAGTGTATCTATTAAAGTGTAGCATTTACAGCACATTAAGGTACCCAGTGCTACATGCTCGACGTATCACTTCACACAGGTTAACCAAAGTATTTGGAGGTATTCTGCTAAAGCTTTGATCACTCACAGCTCAGGAGTCCACTCTGCAGTTCTCACTGTGGTTCGACCAGTACAGGCTTTGAACAGCACGTTCTGTTCCAACATATTTTAGCTGTAATGTTCCTGTTGATGGCAGAGCTTTGGCAACAGTTTATCATTTGATTTAAAAAAATAAATAAAAAGAAGGTAAATCTATAATATATAAGTAGGTGGACTCAACAAAACATCCAACAATCAGAAATAGACCCCAAAAGGGAAGCCTGTTTATTGGTCCAACCATAGCTGTCACGATCTCATAGTGAGTGTGAATATGTTGAACAAGAATATCTCACTAAACGCCTCCATGCTGCCGACTAAAGGTACAAACTCCACACCTAAAAACAAAACGGCTCACCTTTTTGCCAAGTAGCCATTAGCTTACTTGATGATGCTACAACACAGCTAGAGAGCAGCCATCATCACTGCCAGCCTAAAGCATATCCACCAGAGGGCGCTACAGAGGCCACACCCACACAGGAGGGGAGGGGGGGGGGGGGGGGACAGACTAATGCAATTCAGAACCGTGCCTTGACTAAGTGTTGTTACTGATGCCGTGTCTGTGAGTCCAGCACAGCCTCATAAAGGCTTCAATCATATGAATGCATCTGTGTTTGTGTTGCTGAGCTGTGATGCAGTTTTCTAACACATTAAAGGGACGACTGCCTTTAGGATCATTACAGGCAGATGTGAGATCAGAAGGCCCTGAGTGCAGTGGGGATCAGCCGGGTAACTTTTATTATTTGAACTCTTGAGTCTACAAGACTCTTTTACACGTCCAGGAGCTCTGGAGGATTTTAATGGTGTCACAGAAAATAACTTTGAACTATGGTTGTGGAATACGGACTGAAAAAAAACTTATTATTATTATTATTTCAGCAGATCTGATATTGATTTGAAACTGCAAATAATGTTTACTGCTTCTCCAGATGTTTTTCAGACTTAATCATATAATACAGTTAGTGTGAGGGGAGGGGGAACTGAGGAGAAATCCTGTGTTATGTGGGAATCAGAGAAGCTCTGGGAGTACAGTAGATCATTAATGTAAATAAAACTTAAACATTTAAACCCTGTCTTAGGTATAAAATTGATAAAACTGATTCATAATTGGCTGTTCCCTAAAAGCGGCAACTCGGGGCATTGATTTCCAAACATGTGGAGGATCAGTAGTTGGTGTTGGCCTCTTCAAAGCTACTATTTGTTGCATTATGGGAAATGTAGTAGGTTTGCCATCAAAGGTTCTTCACAATTGACTACTTAAGCCGCAAGTTTTCCCAAAAATCGCTTTATTAACATTTCCAAGATTTACCTTTAAATCAGACATACAGAAAAAAAAAAAGTTGAATATTTTGTACATTCACTGATGAAGAGATAACTTTTCCTAACTTGGTTTGCTGATGCCTGTTGGTACTGTAAAAAAAATTTGGTGATTTGAGACAAAATAACTTCTTGAAATGAGTTGTAAAGTCATTTATTTTTTGGATGAGACGTTATTATTGGTTAAAGTTGGCAGCCTAACGTCTGCACAACCTTTTAATAGAACACCAGACCTCTGATAAAATCACACAAATGTCCCCCTCAGGTTAAGATCCCCACTGTGACCTGAGGCCTGCATGCATGAGAACAGATAAAGAAATCTTCAGCTTTAACAGACTCTATGTGACGGGGGGGCTCGCCTGGCCTCTTTAACATATCGATCATCATCACATTGTGACTCTATTGATCAGTTTGTAGGTAACACATGCAGGATGCTTTTTTCTGTGTATCTTTTTTGTTGTTGTTGTAGGAGCAGAGGAGAAAGTACGCTGTGATTATTGGAGCATGTGGAACTGTTGTTTGGTTTCATGTGTCGGTACAGTGATGATGATAATTTATGGTTGTGGTGCCTGAGATAGTGACAAGTTTACTTAAAAAAAAAAAGAAAAAAGGCAACTAGTGATAAAAGACCTTAATATATTCTGTCCCCTTGCCTTTAATTTCTCTGCACAGTGTGCAAACCAAACTATTCAACACTGGCAGGGCTGTTAAATCATGTCTGTTGATAGTAGGTGGTGTGTACGTTACTGTCGTTATCTATGTTAGAAAGAGAGGAAGCTAAATATACTGTAAAGAGGATGCCTGAATGATTAAATATTACTATAGAAATCTAACAGTATTGTATGGAAAGAAGTACAATTTTTACTTATTTTTGTCATTTTAGAAATTTTATTGTCACCCGGTTACAAATTGTACAGTAGTGATGAATCAATCTACTTTTTTTAATGGTACAGCAGAACACACACACACACACAAACACACACAGAATAAATCACCCAGCACTCATTAAACTTTGATTTTTTTTTTCTTCTAGACAGTAGATCCTGTTTCACACAAACACATTCATAATCAATACTCGGACCATACTGTGTTATTGGTACCCGCGTGTCTCATGTGTTGCTTTCACATATGAATTATATGGATTTTGTTGAATCTATTAAAAATGAACTGTTACAAGATGTCGGCTGCTTTTCTTGAACTCGGCAGGATTTTACCGCGAAGGCTCCGGTGTTGAGAAGAGAGACAGCAGTAACTCCTGAATATCTCACTGATTATTCATTCATTTTTCTGACTTTTTTGCCGGTCGAGAGTTATTGAGGCTGCGTTGGCAATTATAAATGAAAGTTTTGACAGCTTTTTGGGTGCAAATTCAGCAGGCTCATCTCGCTACACAGCATGGAAAACCATTCACAGAAAGAGCAAGCTCAAATCCATCAGAAGAGCGAAATCTCAAAAGATGATAGGATGGATTATTTGCATGGCAGCATGTGGTAAGGAACATTTATATATCATGTCCTGTACAGACGGGCACCGGAGCAAACTGTGGGGTTCACCCCACACAGCAATTAAACTGAGCGTCCAATGCCATTTTTTTTCCCTTTCCAGCCATTGCTCTTGTCGTCCAGGAAGTGAATGTTTCGCAGAGCCTTGACATCATATCCGGGGGATAATGTCAGTAAATTTGAGTTAAAACACAGACTTCACTTATCCTGTGCGAATGCGCCGCAGGAAACACAGACGTGGTGGGGTAATTTCTAAATCACATGAGGTCTCCAGGTAATACTAGTCCCGTGCGAAATAGGGCTTTACACCTGCGTTTTGTCACTGCAGCTGTGTTGGTTTGAGCCTATAGTGTGATTAACTTCTTCATATATGTATTTTTTTTTCTATAGTTTTCTCAGGTTAAATGAAGATAGGGCTGCACCGTGGTACATTGGTTAGTGCATGCCGGGTACTCCGGCTTCCTCCCACAGTCCAAAGTCCACAGACAGGCTCGTTAGGTTAATTGGTGACTCTAAATTGCCCGCACTTGTGAATGTGAGTGTGGCTTGTTATCTGTCTCCAGGGCTGCTTCCCATGTCTCTTATTTTTCATTTCCTCACTTCTCGCTCCTCTCGTCTCAAGTCTCTTATTTCGGGACCAAGGAGCGAGGTTCAAAGATCGAGGAAACAACTTGGAGGAGGTATGATCGACGAACCATAAAAGCATCTTTCCGGGAAGTCTTTGACAGACACGCCCCCCTCTCGAATATCACTCATTGATTGGACGCTGCAGCGGATCGGATTTCAATGAAACTTATCAACATCAGCGGAGTTCAATAACGATGAGAAGACAGTCATAAAATGGATGGATAGATATGGATGGATATATGAAGATAACTCCGCCCCTTTCATGTGAAAGTGCTCTCTCAAAGAAACTCTCATGTCAGGTTTAGTGAAGCCAGATAACCGACAGATACCTGCTCCGTAGTAAAAGCCCCAAGACGGACTTAAACAAGATGAAACCCCCTCCCGAAAGAAAATGCATCTCTCTATTCGTGTAATGTTAGAAACAGCCAGATACCAAGTTTGAAAAGTATTGAGAGAAAAATAATTATCTAGAAGTTTCTTTCTGCTGCACAGAGATTCTTCCAACAGAAAAAAAATCCTGTCAGGCTTTTCTGCAGGACTTCCATGTGTGTTTCTTTTATGCATCATTGTTGCTGTCACCTGCAGAGGAAACAGTAGTTACCTGTAATCCACCAACATGCATTTACAATAACGTCTCAGTTTAGGTTGTTAAAAAATATAATACATTTTTCCAATTAAATTTGACATTCATTCAAAAACCTATGGGTGAAAAAATGTCTGGGCTCTAATTGAATACTATATGTTATACAATGTCTTTGGGGTGTTTCTGAAGAAATGATGAAAAAAAGCTTGTGCATGCTTGTATCTGCATTCAATACAAAAGAGACTATCAACACTCAGAATGTAAATGTAACTTACCCTGTGTGCAGGAGGAGGTGTAGTCAGTGAACGCCTCATCACCTGAAAACAAAAGAACACCTTACGTTTAGATACGCCTCAGTATGACAGAGAGATAAAGATCTGGACCCGTATTCACAACGTCTCCTAAGTACTCCTAGTGCCAAAACTCTAAGAAAATTCTTAGAATGAAAGTTATTCACAAAGCGTCTTAGCCCTTAAGAGAGCTCCTAAGGTGTTAAACTTTTAGGAGGAGTGAGGAGGATTTTTAACAGGAAGAAGAGTTTCTCAAGCTGAGGAGGAAATGGAGAAATGTTCTTAAAACACTACTTATTGAATATTTTTGACTCGGGGCAGAACAGATAAAAATGATTTGTGCAGACATTTCAATCCGTCTATGTCTTTTTTCAGTACAAAGTGAGACATGCATGTTGAGTTTCTCTACATGTGCTTACCTCCACAGGTGAATCCCATCACTAATTAAGACTGTACATGCTTTTATAAAGATCAGCATGTGAAGTCAACCCAATCTGATTCAAACTGATAATTAAATCCAACATTTTTTTTTACTTTAAGGGACTGATTCATTTATTTTAGGGCTTTTTATGTCTTTATTTAAGAGATGGTGGATAAGCGGATAGAGTCAGATATCAGGGAGAGAGAGAGTGGGGAATGACGTGGGAAAGGAGCCACAGATCAGACTTGAACCCGGGCTGCCTGTTTGGAGGACTATAGCCTCCATACATGCACGCGCTAACCTCTAGGCTACCAGCTGGAACAGAGTATATCTACATAATTTACATCAAGGAATATTATGCGGTGACTTTGGACATTGTTGTCTTCTTCTTGTAAGCTAACGTATGTTAACTGACGAGCCCACTAAGCTAACGTTATTCACCTGAGAGGTAAAAGGTTGAACTCAAAGTCTTGGGAGAGTATTCAGGATAGAAAGTAAACCAGTTCATAACTTTGAAACCGGAACATTGACCAGTTCGTGGTACATGTTTGATAACCTCAGAAAGCTGCTAATGAAGGAACCTCAACCAGGAGATCTTAACATTATTTAAGCGGAGGGGGCAGGACATCAAGACCGCAGCTCTGACAGACATACCATACTGAAAATAACTAAGGCTCCAAATGACATCGCCAGTGTTAAGACGGCAGCCACACACACACACACACTCAGGCTGGTCTAAGTGGCACTTGGCAACGCCGCTGGTGGAGATGTCAAAGGCGCTGCAGTCAGTGGGAGGGGGGGGGGGGGCTGTTATAAAACATTGCGATCTGGGGTGAGGGACGGTACATTTTGATTAAAACTTACAATAAAAAATAATCTACAAGTGTCAGAACAGAAGCTGCTAAGAGAAAATGAAAGAAGAGTTTTCTTTCTAAATTATGAAGCAGTCAGGTTGCTATGTTGCGAACCCAAAAGCTTCAGTGTTTAGCCAGCTCTTCATCAGTCTTGAATCATCATCATTAAGCCTTGTATTTATTATTCCTTTTGCTTATATTATGTTTACATTAAATGTTGTACTTTTTGTACATTGAGAGCTCAGTTACTGAAGACAAATTCCTTGTGTGTAAGCAAACATGCCCAATAAAGCTGATTCTGGTCTTGATTCTGATCATGTTTCTATGTTCAATTGTTTTTGCACCAAAACATCAAAACAAATTTACAAACTTACTTGGGAATAAACTCGATTCTGATTTTGTTCTTTCACCCCTGGCCTTCCTTTGTCTCTATTTTATTGTTACAGTTCTGTCACACATTCTGTTGTTGTCTTTTTTTGGCTCGTCCTGTTGTTGATTTACCTGAACCAGCACGCAGCCTTTTCCACCGGCCTTAACTTACGTACTCTCCAGGCACCGTGCTCAGCTGCTTCTCCTGGTACAACCGCCTGTTATTCTGATCCACAGTGAAATGTATTTTCTGATTCTTAGACTCTTTCATCATCACTTTAACGGTGCCCTCCTCGCTGTAGGTGGCAGTGGCATATTTAACCAGAGCCTGGTGGGCCACCACAGTGTCCTGACGAGCAGAGATCTGTCATTAGCAAACACTTAGAGGAACTTTTACATTTTACATGACTTTTTTTACATTCCAAATAATCATAGAACTTACTAATCTATTTCCCTCTTGTTTGCTTGCGTGTATTCATATTATTTCAGTCTGTTTCATTCATTGACAATCATTCTTGTCATTTTCTTTGGAGTCATGGTTTGGTCACACAACTTTAAAGGAAAGGATTTTTTTTTAAAACCAGATGGTGAAATGGTTTTAGTTGGCTGATTGGTTAGTCACCACTCTACCAAGTCTCTCTGGATACTAGACAGTCACTGCGGATAGCTACCTCGATAGGAAACGGTGATTTTCAACGGTGATTTTCAACGGTGATTTTCATCTTCTTCCCTCTGGAGGTTTTTGAATCCCAAGGTGCAGAACGAGGTGGTTTTAAAATAGCTTTGCTCTGGCTGTTATTACTGAGCTCAACAAGCTGTAGTGATATCTGCACATATTTATGTATTATTTATTTTAGTCCTGAACTCGATTTTAATCTGGATTTATTTACACATTGATAATTCTCTCTCTTAAAAGCCATGATTTCTGACATTTTGCAGCACTTTAATCATTTTTGACCATGTTTTACGATGTTTTAAATCGTTTTCTTGTTCTATTATATGTTGTGTCATGTTACATCTAATAGAGCACTTGAGAGTTCTAGTTCCTCCTCGACACAAACACACACCCACACACACTCACCACCTGCCAAACTGCCCAGCACCCTTTTTACAAACAGAGAATCCCCCGAGGCTCTGTCCTTTAAGCCCATTAAATGCAAATATTAATATTTTCTGGCAGATTTCTTCACAAAGTCAATTATTAGGACGCTCGCTGGTGCCAAACACCTCCCACTGCGTCTGTGTTTCATTTTTTATTCTCTCATCAAATCCAGTGTGAGATTTGAGCTGAAAGTATTTTGAGTTGAACAACAAAGAGCTTTAGATAAAACGTTCTGAAATGTTCCCTTACCACTGATGCAACCAAAACATATATTATTAATGTTATTTTGCTCCTATTATACAAAACTTTTAACCTTAAGTTTAAGTGACAGGGGTGATATGAAGTTAAATAGTTTCTTCCTCTTCAGTTTGGGATTTGTTGCTCAAAATGTTTGTTGTCTGTTTAAGAAGGTAGAAATGTAATACTCCTTTTCTTACTCTAAATATAGAGACTGAAAGTGCTCAAACACTCCCAGAACTTTGCAATATTTGGCGATACATTATATATCTAATGCAACTTCAAATTTTAAAGCAGACCACCGAGGGCCATCTGCCATCCTTGGACCAATCAAAGTCTATTTTGATGCTGCAAATGCTCAAATAAAGCCTTCTTGCTTTTGAACCACGAGACGCGTAGACAACCTCCTATTTCGATCCTCCTACTTTCTTATTTATTGGATCTGCAGAGTCCCTCTGCACCTTTAAGAAAAAGCTAAAGACCCAGCTCTTTCATGAATACCTACTAACTTAATGATGATGGTCTCCATATTATTGATGATGATGATGGTAATGACGATGGTTTTTGTTTGATAACGATGACTTATAAGATGGTTTCTATACTGATTAGAGCTCTCAAGAACTGCCCTCAATGTTGTGCTTTGCCTCTGGTCACTTCCTGTCAGCACCTGTGTGTCCAATCAGACTCAAAGCTGATCGTTTGCTCTTACTGACATTGTTCCCCTTTTTTCTAGATCCTTGTACATCGCTTTGGATAAAAGAGTCTGCTAAGTGAATTGTAGAATTGTAGTAGAATTGTATTTGTGTAACTCCAATTTACAATTTTAAAAGGTTTTGATATGAAATGTAATGTTTTAAGATTTGATGTACAAAACTTTACTGGTCAGGTTTGATTAGTTAGTATGTCTTTTAATTAATGATTCATCACATTTCTTTGTCTGACTGGATTAAATTTGATCCATTTTTGAGAGTGTGGTTTAAGATATCAGTGAGTGATACTTGTCTCTAAATGTGTATCCTTATCTAATCCGGCTGTTAACATGTGTGTTGCATTTTGAGGTGCTGCTTGTCAACAGGCAAAAGTCACATCATTCATTCAAAATGGTTGAGGGGGAGAAGCATCAAGTACCTTTGGGGAAAAGTAATGACTGTCAAGTTAATGCACTGGTTCTCATTCTGTCATTAAACATATACGTATGGTCATGCTTTACAACTATCTGTTTTGATGTCAGGTGTTGTGTTATCTGATGGTCACTGACCTCCACCAGCAGGTCGCGGATCACTGTGTCCACTTGGCCCTTTTCTGGTACAGTGGTTGTTTTATTTCCTCACAGTTTGCCCTTCTTCAGAGCTTCTGCGCTGACCTTCATATTCACCTGACCTGTGTGCACACATACATGCTGTTATTCTGAAAGCAGAGCGGTGTATTGATTACCTCTTCCTATGACACTTTGTGTACAGAGGCATCAGCATCCTGTCTGCTTTCACACTCGTTATCCTCCCTGTTCCTGTTCCTCCCCCTTGTTTCCTAACTCACTCTTCCTTATTAATCCCCATTTGTTGCCTTATTATCCCTCATCCTGCTCCATCTTCCAACCCCTCCTCTTCCTCCCTTCACAGCCCACAATCCTTCACTCAGAGGACAAGTACAGATCGCCCCCCCGAGGGAGAGCTTTCTGAGTGTTTCGTCAGAGATGCTACCTGACTTGTTAGTACAAGTGATTGTCAGCATTCCTCTAAGGGGGAGTTAGATGAGTGCAATTTGACATTCATCAGAGCGGTGTCTCAATCCGTGCTGATGGAGGCTGATAGAAATCCTCTGCTTTCAGGGCCAGGCAGCAGAACAAACACAGCCCGCTGTCTTTGCTTCCAGCAGTGAAAACGTAACAGCTGTCAATGCCCTTAATACAGATTCATTAGCTGCTTTTGTCTCATTTTTGTCACTTAGAGTGTTTGTTTGTTATTGGGCAGAACAGACAACGACAGGATTTAATTATGATGATGTGAAGATTGCATTAGATCATTAGTGACAGAAATAGCAGGAGGAGCAGAGCTGTGACTGGTTAGCATCGTTTCAGACAGTGTCATAAGATTTTTTTGTATGACACTGAAAGATATCTGCTGGATAGAAACTGCAAAAGACCTACGGAGATATTATTGTTTCAAATCTATTTACAATCATGTAAATAGATCCACACACATGTAGACAGATGTGTACAAAGATCCACATATGCATACCTGAAGGCACACACCTTTATAAAATTGCTGACCCGCTTCACCCAAACTAACGTATGAGTAAATTCAACCCCATTCATAGTGTATTGCAAACTGCTGAAATAATGTGCTAGCGATGAGAAGCAGACGGGAAGAGCACATTTTTAAAAGCTTTTCTCCCTCATTCCATCATAATCATGCAGCTAAATTAAACGTTGGTAAACTATGAAGTAAACAAACCTTGTGGAGTTCAGGTTTGATTAAAATGACTCCTAAATTGTGACAAGTCACCAGCGCTGTGTGCTGGACACAAGAACGTCTTGGTAAGCCTGTGAGCCTGAGCTCAGGACAAAAAAAAACCTGGTCACACACGTGTCACTCTGCATATTTGTGGATTTATGTAGCCTAAGAATTTGCGGTAGCTTACATGGCAGATGTGTCGTATCATTTTTCTTGTAACTACCAGTTAAGTTGCTACTCTTGGTTTCTTTTTCTATTTTTTTAAAATTGTTTTTTCTTGGCTGTTTGGCCTTTGATTGAATAAAACAGCTGAAGAGCGACAGGAAACGTTAGGAGGAGAGAGAGAAGGGGGACGACATGCAGAAAAGGGCAGAGGTCGGATTTGAACCCTGGGCCGCCGCAAGGAGGACTACTGCTTCTGCACATGGGGCCACAACATATGTCCGTCCGATGTCCCGCTACTCTTGGTATCACCAAAGTAAAAAAAAACTATTTAAGTGATTTGAATAAAAACGTTATCATTTTAATTGTGTAAAAAAGGGAGGGCTTAGCCTGCTAGCCCATTTATACTGACCCTGTACTTAACATATTTAGTTTTTACAATTAAGCTGTGACAACAAAAGTGATGTGGATTTACTGGTGATAATTTTCACACTGGAAGTTATTACTGAAGTTAACTGTAAAGCACTTTGACCTGCATTTGTTCAACCAAAGGTGCAAACTTAGCCTGAATTTAGGATTTAGCCAGCATTATTTCTGGTGAGTTTTGCATTGATACCTAAGGCGGTTGGAGTAACGATCCATGAGAAGGTCAGGCTCTCTTCAGCACACAGACACACACTGTACTGACAGCCAGCACAGTTCTGGTACGTGTACTGATCCAGGAAGCTTCTTGCTGTGAGGTGACCTAACCACCATGCACCCCTCTATCTAAACTAATGAATTTAACATTCTAGACGAGACAATGTCAAATTGTTTGTGAATTGTTTTTTGTTTTTTTTATAAATTACAGCTTACTTTTTTCGTATGAGACAATTGGAAACAGTGTTAGAGTATTCCTCTTCATATGATAGATTGCATGCAGCCATGTCTTTAGCCTCTCAGTGTAAAAAGGAAAAGGCCTTGAGTTTGGATTGGTTCAGATGTTTGGGTCAAACGCCAAATGAACTCTGACAGCATGTTTATCACACGACTCCACACAGCACTTCACACCCACGCTGTCTTTACGTGTTAAAAAAACAAAAAAAAAAGAGCCCTACTTTCACCTCCCACTCTCTGAACTAAAATAGACCTCCTTCTTCAGATTCACTGACTGCTCAGGAGAAATTACTCCAGACTACACGTTCACTGTACCAGAACATGTCATGAAATATCAGAGGAAGAAAAGAAAACATATTTAACCTACCACTCGTGCTACAGGGATGAAATCTGTATCCAATGAGACGATTCGAATCGTGACTTTAAGTAAAAGAAAAAGGAAAAAAACATGTAAAATCATTTAACTATAGCACACAGCCATACATAATGAGGATGACATCACTCCAGAAATGCTGCAACCAAACTGAATCAAATCTGTCCGTACACTTCCCATTTGAATGCCAGCATGCAGGAAGGTGTCCAGACTTCTTTTGACTGGGGTGGCCAGTCAATTAATAATTGACATTTTAAAAATGACAACCAGTGCAGTTGACTTTTTACTGTGATTTGATAATATTCTTTTTATATCATTGCTCACTAATACTACCAACAATGTTAGAGGAGCCAGCATTTTCCTGTGTGCTGAATGAAGTCGAGTCTGGGCTCAGCAGTATGCAGATATTATAATTTAGTCCTAAATAGTGCTAGTGCAGCAGAATTGGTAAGCAGGCTGAGCTGAAGAGTATGTCTGCATCATTTCTGCCACACAGCAGGAGACATTTTTAACACTGTAGATGTCCTCCTAATGAACAACTACAAAGTAAAACATAAATAACCTCAGAACTCACCAGACTGCCCAGGTCTGTAGACGTGGATGTAATCTGGAGGCTCAATGAGGACTTTAGTTTTCTTATGGATTCTGTCTGACGGGTCTCTCTCACCCTCAAGAACAATGCTTATATTCCCCACCGTTCTGGAGCTCACTTCAGGAACCTGCAATACCAGAAAACACACATCTGTCGGAGGAGACACAGCACTTCAAAAGGATGGTCATATTACATGTAAAAAAAGTTCCAACATTTTTTAACTAGAGAAGCAAGAATTATCTGATAAAACTAGAATTAATTACAGGAATCAAAAGCATTTACAGGGGTGTTAGGGCATGAAGTGCCTGACTGAGTGAGGTCTTGAAAATACATTAAGCTATTAGCATTTGGTAGAATTTACCAGTATAACAGAAAAGGCGGAAATTCCTAGCTAACATAAAAGCTAGGAATTGACATGCTTGCTAACATGTTTGCTAGGAAGTGGTGAAAAAATAACACTAGCTAATGTCTTAAAGTTATCTTAAACAGGTTAATATATTATCAGAAAGATTTCCCTCCAAACTTTCACCACCCAGATGTTAATAAGGAGACAATGAAATTATGTCTTATGTGAATGGCAGTTTTCTTTTGACCCAAAACACACAGTTGAACTACTTCACAAGGTTAAAGGCTGGTTATTCAGAGATGGAAGTTTAGTTTGGGAAGTAGAGGTCGGGCATGGGGTGAGTGTCTGAGTGGATGAACCGGTGTCTGACTGGTGCCAGAGGAGAGAGGATTAGCAGCATGTGTAGAAACAATATAAGCATGAGAATAATCATATCATATCTGGCAAACTGAGGACCGTGTAGGGGTCCTTTAAAAACTGCCTACCTTCATCTGGTCAAAACAAATACAAACCATTACGAACCAGAGTCTAATCTTAGAAAGAGGACATACTGGCTCTATTGTCAGAAAAACCAACACTTCAAGCACTTGTTTCCCTAATATCTGATGATATAGTAAGGTCATTTTCTGATTTAATTCAGTTGATATCTTACATATTGCTCCTTTAACGTTGTACTGGGTTGAATGATCTGGCATTGAATAACTGAAGAACCAGGTTATATTTGCACTGCAGAGGAACAGGTGAGCAGGATGATGCAATCAGGAGGTGATTGACGGTGGCTACATCCAGATCTGATTCTTTTTGATAACTGAATCCCAGGTATTCTTTTTCACTCCCTCTGTTTACAATTATTGTAAATTCCAGTGTATAAGACCTTTTATACCGCTGGGACCAATAAGCCAGTGTAAAAAGCAGTGATAGGTATTTTATGGTTCTATAGATCTCAACAGTGTGGTTCTGGAAGTAAACATCCCATTCACTTTCTCCATAGTGGGTTGAGTATTGGCCACATTGTAGACTACAAAGACCTGATTGATCCAGTTGGAGACACAAGGTGTGTGAATGGAGGAAGGTCAATGGAGGATTTGGATGGGTTTATCTACTCCTGGAACCACAGCAGCTGACAAACTGGGCAGTCACTGTTGAGCTCTATGGTTCCTGCAGGTGGATGCTGGTGGTTGAAAGAAAGAGCACAGTATGGTGCAGGGCAGAGGTGGCAATGACTTAAATAAAAGGCCAATTTTGGAGAATGTGTGGAATGGATGTCAGTGTGCAATTAGTTCAGCTCACGATGCCTGAACGAGCTCACAGGTGTTGCCTCATTTCTTTTACTTTGCCATCAGTATGGTCTCTCTGACTGCACACGAGGGCTTTGTTGACACCAGCCAAGTTACAGTAAATATTCTACACCTACATAAGGCTGGCTCAAAGAAAACGACAAAAACCTTACTCTGTAGAATGAAATTGTGTCCTCTCAAGGAGCAATATAACCTCCTTTTCTGTCCAGCAGTTAAATAAAATAGCCCAGACTATTTTGGAATGTAATGGAGCAGAGAGAAGTGTGTTTTAGGTCTCTTTAGCGGTATTTAAAGTAATGAGCTAACCATTAGCGACTATGTGAGAATTACCTTCTTAGTGGCTTCATTGCAGGCCAAATACCTTTTTTTATTCTGTAATGAGCATTTGTTTAGATGAGGCTGTTAAAAATGTTTCCCTTTCTTTCTTTTAAAAACCCCTAACAAAACTCAATATCCAAGCTTTCTCCTTTTTTACTTTGCACTTGAAAACATTTTACTTCCACATGTTGACCCTTCAGTGGTAAAACACAGAATGCAGCATTTTACTACAGTTTTTGGTATCATCATAATCATCACCATCTTAGTTTATAGCTCCATGTTATGTTGTAAATGATTTTTCATTCAGAGGAAAATAGACGATAAAGCGAAATATTCTTAATAGGGTGGGTATCGGTGATAGACATTTTATTAGCATGGCAGCCTGTCAACTAGGATTGCGCTGACTACCAGATATGGTTCCCAAAATCAAAGATGGTGATATGCTGAAGTCAATGCATCATAAGGGGAGTTCATAAACAAATGGTTGGCATTGCCATGGGTACGTTCGCTTTTATACAGTCTTTGGTTTGTATTGATTAGTTCTGAAAAGGTAGTTACAATTGTGTCTGAATTTTCTGTTTCAAAGTCAGTTTCACATTGAAAATGTTGTGTTGGAACATTAGACATGCAAATGACCAGCTTGATTAATTAAACAAATTAATCAGGATCTTTGTTGCCCTGGCTGTTTTTTTGACAAAAGTGATTCTTGCCTGAGCAAACAGCACTGTTCTCAGTGTTTGACGTCATTGAATACATAATTGGATGGGTGCAGGTGGCCTAATGGTTTGTTGGCATACGTATACAGAAGCTAGCAGACGGGGTTGAAATCTGAGCTGTGGCTTCTTTCCCATACGTCATTCCCCACTCTCTCTCTCTCCTGGGTTTATCACTCTATCCAGTGTCATGTCTCTCCAATAAAGGAATAAAAAATAAATCTTAAAAAACAACAACATAATTGCAGATAAACAGAAGGCACTTTGACACTGCAGCACTTTCCCATGCTTCATACTGTATGGCAGCTCTATGGGAGGTGTGTGGACGTGATGTGTGTGTGTTCAGGCAGGAGAGGGCAGCAGACGTTCGGGCTGAGAGCAGGCTGTTTGTTTCATGTCTCTCATCTCCAAATCCAGGGAGGGGCTCATTAAGTCTGGCTCCCCGTCTCTGCCTGATGAATTCTTTATCAAAACAGTATGTTCACCCTGTGCCCCTACAAAGATATCATATTAAAGTTCAATTAACTGGGGCTTGATGATCTCAATGAGATGATCTTTTACAGCTAAAAGCTCCCTCCCTGCATGGTCCGAGAGGCCTTCCACAGAATTGATGCACATGGAAACACGGAACCACGGTGAAGGAACATCCACCAGTGACAGTCAGAGAGTCAGGAGCAGCTTTCTCCTCTGGGCCGTGCGGGGCCCTCTTGAGTCAGGTAATTAAATCTGTTGTTTAACCAGCCTTTATTTGAATCCACTTTCTACCAAAATATTAAAGATCAGGGACAAACAGAAAGCTGCAGCGCTGGTGCATGAGCCAGTAATGAGCTGACAGTGAGGCTATGAGAGTGTACGATTCACAAGTTGTGTGTGTGGTAGAGAGAGCTCCTCTCCTCTCTTTAATACACACAGCCCCCGATCTTTCCTGTATGTGCCTGTTCCTTTGACAATCTTCATCTACAGTATGTGACATAAATAAATAAACATTTATAAAGTTTCTTGCAGGATTCTGTTGCACCATATTCAGAGCAAGGAGAGACTTATAGCAGGCGTCTTTTCTCTCTTTGTTTACTTCCACCTGCAGAGCATGTGTGTGTGATAGGTGTAATTTATTTGAAATAACTGATAAGTTATAAATAAATTCATGGAGAAATAAATATGATTTTAGTGACATAAAACAGCGAATTCTTGTAAAAAATGTCATAAAACAATTGTAGAAGTTCATTTAAGTTTAATAATTTGTAAAAGATATCAGTGTTAAAACAGATTCAGTCTGAAGGATTTAAAACACTTTAAAACTTATTTTTTTGTTAAAAACCATTGAAATATACAGATATGTCTGCCAAGATTTATGAATCTGTCATCTACCTGTAATGTCTATCAAGAGATAATGCATGTGATTGATTAGTGATGCCTGCCGAGGCCGGAAGGGGGAGCTCTCAGCCGCGATGCCTCATTCTGCATGACGCTGACAGAGGAAGCATCGTGTCTTGAGTCCATTTATTCATTTTACCCTTTTTCAGGGCACAACATTTTGGAGGCACCGCTGGGATGGATGTGGCGAGGTTAAGCTGTCCCAGATAGACGTCCCCGATCATCATCCAGCCCTACACATCTACAGCCGAGGTGGACAAAAGCGTGTGGTGGTACAACAGCTGCGTAGAGAGACTTGCATGCCATCTGAGGTCAACCGCTGGTGCCAGGAAAGCTGCATTGTTGATTCTACAAAGTAAAGGTTCTGCTTCACCCTGATACTGTCCCACGGCCAGAAAAATAAAATGGATACGTCAGAGTTAGAGCACTTGAAACTGGAAGTTGGTGGTGCGCTGTACACATTAACAAGAGATGATTTAATTTAAGTTTGTGATTTCCTACACATTGCTGGGTTAGAACTTGAAAAAGTATCAGGTAAAAGTCGTTCATCTCTTATTGTACATGTTACAAAGCACATAGAGAGAGAAGAGTTAAATGAGCTTGAGGATCAAGGTATGGCAGCGCTACTGACTTTAAAAGACAAAATAGTCGAGTTGCAACAGGCTGTTAAAAAAAGCGCACCTGAAAAAGAAACTTCAAAACCAACAGATTCAGTGCAGGAGCAGTTTGTTCAGCCTTCAGAAGAAGAGCGTTTGCAAAAAGAGATAGAGACACTGCAATTAGCATTAGCTTTATCACTTAAAGAGAAAGCAAACCTTAGCAGTAGGACACAAAAGTCAGTGGGTGAGGACAGTAACAGTGCTAAAGAAGATCATGTAGTTACGCAACAAACCGTCCAACCTCGTCTCTCATTGCAGTGGGGTAGGGAATTCAAAATATCAGGCCAGATAGGTGAGCCAGGTCAAAAGGACAAACTTACCTTTTCTAGTCTAGCACACCAAATTGAGCAAGGCATCAGTGAAGGATTTGCTGAAATAGAAATAGTTGATGCAGTTATAAGAGCAATAGCACCAGGTTTACAACTACGCAGCTACCTTGAGGGAAAGAGTAACCTTACATTACCTACCTTGAGGAGGATTCTCAGGTCCTACTACCAAGAAAAAGGAGCAACTAAACTGTACAAACAACTAACATCAGAAGTTCAAAGCAGTAAGGAAACACCACAAAACTTCCTTATCAGAGCCCTAGATTTGAGGCAGAAAATCCTGTTTGCATCCCAAGAAGCAGAATCTGGACTAAAATATGATCCTGTCCTCGTACAGAGCATGTTTCTCCATACTGTTCTGACAGGCCTGCAAAACGATATCATTAGGAGTGACCTCCAGCCGTACCTGCAACAAACAGCAACGAGTGATGAGCTGCTTCTCGAAAAACTGAACATTGCTTGTTCAAATGAAGCAGAGAGACAAAATAAAAAGAAATTAATAACTCAACAGCGACAGCCCACAGTGCACTCAATTCAATCTGAGCCCCCTGCAGAGAAAAGGGTTAAAAATCCAAGTTCAGAACTTACCAGCAAAATGCATCCTCAGCTATTAAAAGAACTGAAAGAAATGCGTTCTGATATGGCCCTACTGAAAAATATAGGCGCTGAGGTTGCTCAAATCAAAGAGTCAATTCGACAGCCGAGCACAGCACAGACAAACCAGGTGGTTTCACAGGAGTGTATTAACCCTCTTCAGTTCCAATATCCACCACAAGGTGTGTGGCCTCCCCCAGGACCTGGACGAAGAGGAGAAACAGCCCAATATCAACAGAGGTTTGCACCACAGCAACATTACCCTGTCCCAAATCGTGCACGCCTGAGAAAATGTGTTGGCTGCCAGCAAAACGGAAGTGATTACTGCACCCATTGCTACAGATGTGGCAGCGATGAACATTTCCTTGCAGGATGCAAGGTGAGCGCAAACAGACAAAACAAAGATGGTCCTTTAAATGGAGGATGGTTACCCCCACGGGACAAGGAGTAACCAGCAACAGTGTGAAGTCCCAACAGCATTGCTCCCAATGTGGTCTCTCTGCCGGAGACAAAAGACTAAGAAGGTGTGCATCATGTAAAACAGACATTTACTGTTCAAAAACCTGTCAAGTTGAACATACAACAACACAAAAAACAATGTCATCAGTACATTCAGCCACCAGTTAACCAGCGCTCTCAAGCAACAACAAATGCCACACAGACAAAGAAAGAAGGAAGTCATCCCCGTCTCGTTGATCTTGTAGGTAAACGGTGCATGATTGACTGTTACATACAAGGCTGTAAAACTAGAGCATTGTGGGATACCGGCTCCCAAGTCTTTATTGTGGATGAGAAGTGGAAAAGGAGACATTTGCCACGCGAAAGATTAAAGGATATCTCCGAGTTACTCAATGCACCTGATGATTTGAAAATAACAGCTGCAAATGGACAGAGCATGCCTTATAAAGGTTTCATTGAGGTCACTTTTGGATTAGTTGCTGAAGGAGCTGACCCCAAAGAACTTCTTGTCCCTATGCTAGTGATGAAAGGAGGAAGACTGCAACAGCCCATCCTAGGGTTTAATGTCATTGAGCAAATAGTGAAAGCCAGCACCACAGAGCAACTGGATGCTTCCAGAAGAGAGCAGCTGAACAAGATATTAAGAACTGCTTTCCCCTGCCTTGGAAGTGAAAATGTTACTGCCTTTATTGATCTTGTGGTTGTTGAACAGTCATGTGACTATGTTGTGAAAACGACAAAAGAAAAAGTTATTGTGCCCAAACACACCTCTGTTCAGATTGACTGTAAAGTTAAGACACGCCCTCTGAAAAAAGACACAACACTGCTATTTGAACCTGACATAAATCCTCAGTGGAGTGAAGACCTTGAGTTCTGTGAGACATTGGTTAAGCTAAAACGTGGTGCTTCACCCTACATTGTGCTTGATGTACAAAATCCCACTGATCACGATATCGAATTGTCAGGAAAAACTGTTGTTGGTACCCTACAGCATGTCCAGGCTGTGTATCCAGCAAATGTGTTAGAGAAACCAAACCATTGTCCCCAAGTGTCAGTGAATCAAATGAACGCGCAGACTGAGAAAGTTAAGGACATTCCATGGGATACACCGATTGACTTGAGTCATTTACATGAACATGAAAGAGTAGCTGTACAGAACATGCTTCGTGAAGAGTGCTCCTCTTTTTCAAAATCAGATGATGACATCGGATGTATTGAAAAGTTAAAGTTAAGCATCTCATTGAAAGACATGGATCCTGTAGCACGCACTTACCTGTCTGTGCCAAAGCCGTTGTATAAAAAGATGAAAGATTATCTGCATAATCTTATTGCACAAGGATGGGTGAAGAAATCTAACTCGCCTTATGCCTCACCTGTTGTCTGTGTAAGGAAGAAAGATGGGAGTCTACGTCTTTGCATAGACTACAGAGAACTGAACAAAAAGTCTCACCCAGACAGACAGCCCATCCCACGTGTGCAGGACATTCTCGACAGTCTCGGAGGTAACTCGTGGTTTTCATTGCTAGATCAAGGGAAAGCCTACCATCAAGGTTTTATTGATGAAAACAGCAGACCCTTGACTGCATTTGTGACTCCATGGGACCTCTACGAATGGATAAGAATTCCGTTTGGCCTAATGAACACACCCGCAGCGTTCCAGCGCTGCATGGAAGAGTGTCTGGAAGAGGTGCGAGACAACATCTGTGTCCCCTATCTTGATGACACGCTTGTGTACAGTCAGTCCTTTGATGAACATGTAAACCACGTCAGAAAAGTACTTAAGCTACTGAGAAAGTATGGCATCAAGCTTAAACCCAGCAAGTGCGAAGTATTTAAACATGAAGTTCGTTACCTGGGAAGAATTGTCTCTGCTGAAGGAAGCAAAATTGATCCAGCTGACACCATCGCTGTGAGAGCATTAAAAGAGAAAAGACCAAGCAATGTTGGAGAGCTTAGATCTGTCATGGGTTTATTAAGCTATTACAGACAATACATAAAAGACTTTTCCCGTATTGCAAGCCCACTTTACAACTTGTTGAAAGGAACAACAGGAGACACCAATGTGCCACACAGAAAACCAAACACGAGACAAGTTAAAGTTAAAAACAAAGGAGTGCCTTCAAACACACAGATTGTTTGGGAGGAAGAACATCAGCGCATATTGGAGCGGCTAATAGATTGTTTGGTCGAGCCACCAGTCCTTGGGTTCCCAGACTTCTCAAAAGCATTTGTTCTCCACACAGATGCTTCAAACCAAGGCCTCGGTGCAGTCCTTTACCAACAACAGGATAACAAACTCAGAGTGATAGCCTATGGTTCCCGAACATTGACTGCTGCTGAAAAAAATTATCATCTACACTCAGGAAAGTTAGAATTCCTTGCCTTGAAGTGGGCAGTTACAGAAAAATTTAGGGATTATCTGTACTATGCCCCCACTTTCACAGTGTTTACTGATAATAATCCCCTTACATATGTCTTATCCAGTGCAAAGCTCAACGCAACAGGATGCAGATGGGTCGCAGAGCTTGCAGACTTCCACTTTACTATTCGCTACCGCCCAGGTAAAGAGAATGTGGATGCTGACAGTCTGTCCAGAATGCCTGTAAACATTGATATGATGATGGAACAATGCACTGAAGAGCTGACATCAGATTGTGTAGCCGCGACAACCCAAGCCGTCGAGACTCAAGATTCAAGCTCAACATGGGTGTGTCCAGCAGTTAACTCTCTCCAGTGTACAGTACGTGAAGAGACACACAAACCATTCTCAGTTGATGAAATCAGAAGATCACCGCAAGAAGACAAAGACATTGGTCCTGTAATACAGTGCAAAATGAATGATAACAGACCATCTGGACATGAACTGAATGCTTTCAGAATGCAAAGTAAGTGTTTACTGCGAGGATGGGAGACACTCCATATTGATGAAAATGGCATTCTTCGCAGAAAAACAACTAACAAAACACAGCTTGTATTACCTGAAAAGTACAAAGCCACTGTACTAAAAGAGTTGCATGATGAAATGGGCCACCAAGGCATCGATCGAACAACATCACTGATCAGAGATAGGTTCTTCTGGCCTTATATGCAAAAAGAAATTGAACACTATGTTGCAAGAACATGTAGTTGTTTGAAACAAAAGACACCAAGCAAAGAAACTCGAGCACCGATGACCAGCATTGTAACCACACAGCCATTTGAACTAGTGTCGATAGATTTTCTCCACTTAGACAAATGTGCAGGAGGCTACGAGTATATATTAGTGATTGTTGATCACTTCACTCGTTTTGCACAGGTATATCCAACAACCTCCAAGTCTGCCAAAACAGTCGCTAACCGAATATTCAACGATTATGCTTTAAAGTTTGGGCTACCAACAAGAATACATCACGATCAAGGCGACGAATTTGAGAACCAGCTCTTCGCTCAGCTGAAAAAGAACTGTGGAGTACTGGGATCGCGCACTACACCTTATCGACCACAAGGAAATGGACAAGTAGAACGTTTTAATCGTACGTTGCTACAAATGCTAAAGACACTAACTGACAAACAGAAGACAAACTGGAAAGACTCTTTGAACAAGTTGATCTATGCATACAACTGCACTAAGTGCGAGGTCACAGGTTTTTCGCCTTTTTATCTTCTTTTCGGAAGATCCCCAAGGTTACCTATTGATCTACTGTTTGGTCTGACCACGGAAACAGGAAAAGCAGATCATCGGACATACATGGAGAAATGGAAAAGAGAAATGCTAGACACATATGTAATCGTCAGAGAAAATGCAAAGAAATCATCAGAGAGAAGTAAAAAACACTATGATGGAAAAGTGAGAAGTTCAGTACTGCACCCTGGTGATCGCGTTCTTGTGAGAAATCTGACACCTAGAGGAGGCACTGGAAAGCTCCGCAATCATTGGGAAGAACATATTCATGTTGTGGTACGTCAGGTTGGAGAAGATATCCCAGTCTATGAAGTTAAGCCTGAACAAGGAAGAGGAAGATCAAGAACCCTGCATCGCAATTTGTTGCTGCCATGTGATCACTTACCCTTGGAAATCTAGCCAAAGACAGCATCCAAGCTAAACAAAAAGATAACAAAGACGACCACAAACAACACAGAACCGGATGAGGACAATGATGAAGATGAATGTTTGTTCTACTACAGGCCAGTAACACAGTTTCAAATGCCAAGTGTAGATCAAACCATTGAGCATGCAGATACAGAAAACGACAGTGACCAAGAAACACCAGTGTTTTGTGATGATGGACAAGTGAATGAACAAGTTCCCATAACACACATGGATGAATCTGATACAGAGCAGGAAAATATGCTGTTGGAAAACGAGAATCAGTGCGACAATGGACAACCAGTTGAAGAAGCACAGGATGAGATTCAACCCCAGCATCCACATTCAGATAATGATGACAGAGAACTGAGACATGAGCTACCAAGACGAGAAAGAAGAGCTCCTAAAACCTTTACCTATGACAAACTAGGGACCCCAACATGCTATAGTACAGCTCTAGCAAATGAAACATATTACCAGTATCAACCTGTACTGTAGGAAAATTAGTTTGAGAGTTTGAGAAACTTTAATTCATAGATCTAGTGATGTCGGGACGACATCTATTTTTGCAGGGGAGTGTGTGATAGGTGTAATTTATTTGAAATAACTGATAAGTTATAAATAAATTCATGGAGAAATAAATATGATTTTAGTGACATAAAACAGCGAATTCTTGTAAAAAATGTCATAAAACAATTGTAGAAGTTAATTTAAGTTTAATAATTTGTAAAAGATATCAGTGTTAAAACAGATTCAGTCTGAAGGATTTAAACCACTTTAAAACTTATTTTTTTGTTAAAAACCATTGAAATATACAGATATGTCTGCCAAGATTTATGAATCTGTCATCTACCTGTAATGTCTATCAAGAGATAATGCATGTGATTGATTAGTGATGCCTGCCGAGGCCGGAAGGGGGAGCTCTTAGCCGCGATGCCTCATTCTGCATGACGCTGACAGAGGAAGCATTGTGTCTTGAGTCCATTTATTCATTTTACCCTTTTTCAGGGCACAACATGTGCAGGGTAGAGAACAGCTGCAGTTCATCGATCATATACAGATAAAATGCTTCATTGTCTTTATGTTGGCTTCATAATCATCTCAGACGTAGGTTAACGTTACCTCATTTTGAGCCTCTTTGTTGATGATCACCCCGTCTCCCCCTGGCAATGAAGTTATGAGCAGTGTTGGGAATGATGGGATTGACACTACTATTTGCAGTTACTAGTTTTGTACTTTTGTTACTTTTCAAATTCAATAAATCTGTTAGACTGTTACAATAACAACAATTTCAAAAGCACTTGTTTCTCCTCACTTTATACGTGAAATAGCCGACAACAACATGAGATTAAGGTTTATTGACATCCAGTCAGCAGGTGAGGTCAAGTTAACATCAGCACAGTAGTAGCATCCAGAAAGAATGTAGTGCACAGTAAACACACACACACAGGCTGATGATCATTCATGCATGAGCTTCTTGTTTTAGAAATAGCATCATTATTTCTCCATGCTTGAGTTTAACAACAAGAATATAGTGGTTTTATAATCTATGGGTGGAAAGAAAACTTAAGAGTAGTAGTTCTAATCTCACCAAGCACCAAGTTACAAGCTTCTACTAAAGTCGCTGTCAGAGAGCTCGGTGCTGCAAATAGGGGAGGAGCCCCTCCATCCAAAAGAGACCAGGCTTCATTTTCAATAACCGCTTGAACAGACTGAAAGACAGGTGTGTTGTTGATGACATGCTTCATATCAACTGTTGAGAACTAATTAGTCAAATATCTACATATTGAAAATGGCTACAATGTGATATGACATTTGACACTCACACTGCCACAGCTAGATTTACATGAGTATCAAACCAAAAAGAAGTAACACTAAGGTTACTTTCTCCTTCTTTATTTGAAAATTGTAATCCAGCTTCTATTGAGAACAATTGACTAAAATAATGGTTGTTCTTATGTTTAAATGACTGCGCTGTTGGAGCCGATTCATTATCCTTCCCTTCTGATTCAAAGCCAAGATGGCGACTATTGAGGGTGAAAAGTAACCGGCGTTCTGCACTCAACAACTTCACCTTTATTGTTAACCATCTATAATATTCTGCACTATAGGATAACACAACTAAACAAAATAGTAACTGTCCCACTGTTTCTGGATGATTGGACAAACGGACGTGGCAGTTTATTAGTTTCATATCATGTTGCTACTATATAAATCTAACAGAATGGAAAGAAGCTCAAGTACACATTTTTGTCATTTTAGAAATGTTATTGTCAGCCAGTCACAAATTGTACAGTAATGATGAATCAATGTGGCTTTTACGCACATACACACGCATGCACACACGCACACGCACACACACACACACACACACACACACACACACACACACACACACACACACACACACACACACACACACACACACACACACACACACACACACACACACACACACACACACACACACACACACACACACACACACACACACACACACACACACACACAGATTAAATCACCCAGCACTCAAAAAACAGGTTTTTCTTCTAGACAGTAGATCCTGTTTCACACAAACACATTCATAATCAATACTCGGACCATACTGTGTTATTGGTACCCTGTCTATAACTTGTTTCTTCTTTCACATGTGAATCATATGGATTTTGTTGAATATATTGAAAATGAACTGTTACAAAATGTCCGCTGCTTTTCTTGAACTCTGCAGGATTTATTGTAAAGGTTCCAGAGGTGAGAAGAGAGACAGCAGTATCTCCTGAATGTTGACTTATTGTTGATGCCAAACATTCACATGTGGAAGGACTAAAGCAAGGACAGTCAACAGCTGTAACCCCACCTACCCCCCTAAAGAAACAATTTCCTAAATTTACACCAATAGAGAAATGCAGTTCAAAGAAAACAAAGCCAGACACCAAGTTTGAACTGAGAAGAAAACGACAGAAGAAAACTAATCATTGCACACTGCCACACAGTTTCTTCAAACTATAGTCCCGTCTGGTTTTGCAGATGTGGTTTTTACAAGTCCTTATTGCAATCACCTGGAGAGGAAACACATGCAATGAGTTACCTGCATGTAATCCAACAACATGCTTTAACATACTTAGGACTTTGTCACTATTAGAGCTTTTTCAGGAGAAACAGCATTTTGTTTTTCCATAAAAATTTATAACATCAATAAAAAAACAACATCCAACTTCATGTAGAATATTGTATATTTATTTTTCCTTGTTGTTTCTATCACCAAATAAACTCTACGCTACATGTTTCTATGTGCATTCAATACAAAAGAGACAAACAGTCAACACAGAGTATTGAAAAGTAGCTTACTCTTTGCAGGGCGTGGTGTATTCAGTGACCGCCTCATCACCTGAAAAATAAAATAACACATCAGACACACCATAATATGAAACATCAGCTGTTTGTCCCTTTAAGGACTGCGCATTAACAAGAATCTGCTGGATTTCACATGTATCATATCATAGTGACATTTATATATTGTACAGAAGAAAATATTTAGTATTTGGATCAAACCAGAGATTTCTTATAAAAAGATAGACAACCTGACGGCTCCCCATAATGACAGGCTGCAGTACATAGTCATAAAGCCCGCCTCCTCCATGTTAACAGATGGGACATGAGTCAAGCATAAACTCATAATATAGGGTAAACCTGACTTCAAACTGGTTTTCCTTTTTAATATTCCTGGCTTGGAGCACAGTTATGTTTATGTTCGCTGCCATGTCTGTGAGCCCTGAAAGCATGCAACATCCGCTTGCTGACGCTTCCCAGTCTGCTCGCTCTCAACTGGCTACTGCGATTTTCCGTCGAAGGCAGCCCAAACTAGGATTTGAGATGGAGCTGGCTCCGACTTAAACGGGAGCAGTAAAATAATTGTATATACAACACACACTTAAGGATGATTTGGGCATATAGGCAGTTGTGACAACCCCAAATCAGACTTCACATGATGTCACCAGTGGCTTCAGGAGGTGGAGATGTATGGTCAAACCAAACACATTTGATCATACCCCCGGGTCATTAGCAGTATATTTACCTATAGCAAAATAAAGGAAACTTAACATAAGACACAAAGAAGAAAAGGTTATAAGAGGCTCTTACTTGTCTGGTAATAGTCAAAGACTTTGACCACAGCAGGCTTCAGGTCCTTGACAGGCTGATCTTGCTGCATGATAACACTGTACAGCCTGTCTTCCCCCTGCATCATCTGCAACATGAAACACACATTGTGTCATTCTATGTTCTTTCTTCATTTGAAGGCTCACAGGATTGGAAACTTGGAAGGAGTATGTGACACAATGGCAGATTGCTTTTATCATTCCTACCACGACATTACATTTTGATTTTGGATGATTTTGGCACCTCTCATCTCTTTGCTGATCTTGTCATGAAATGTAGGTAGTGTTATCATTAAACTCATCCAGTTTTCTTTTAACAGTCATATGTGTCACTTATTGTGACTATTTAAAGACAATGCCCACTTCACTTGATGCCCAACCTTATACTGTACATTGAAGTAGTCAATTCCATTTTTGTTCTTTTTCATAACCATTGAAAACCCTGTAACAGGTTCTTCTATAAAGTCAATCCAGTGACATTTGTTATCCTAAACTGAAATGCTCAAGTTATTTTTGGGGCTTTTTGGCTTTTTTTGATTTTTTTTTTTTAGATAGGACAGCTGAAGAGAGACAGGAAATGTTGGGAGGAGAGAGTGGGGGACGACATGCAGCAAAGGGAAGAGGTCGGATGCTGATTTATGCAGAAATCCTTCAAACTTAAAAGATTAAAGTAGATGAATTCTGTAATGCTCACTTCCTGTTCATTGTTCACTGGTGATGTAGACTTAGCAAACTGTTGTTCAATTAGTAATTAATTGTTTGAGCCTCTTAACACTGTTGGCAAGGGCTTGCTTATGGCAGATTAATGATAGCTCTCTCCAAATAATATACCAAGAAGAAGAGTCTAGACCTGATCTTTCTGTAGTGTACTGAGATTACTTTTGTTAGGGGCTTGGAGTTTTAGAAATGAAGATTGACTGGTTTACGATGTATGCTTAAAGATCACAGCTTGATCCAAAGCTTGCATTAACAAAGAGTTGCAAGTGTTTTCGCTCAACATGTTTATTTAGAGTGAACTATGAAGAGTTTCAATTAACAAACTAAATGCAAACTGTATGAAGAGTTTCTAAAAATCAGCTTCATTGTTGGACAATTTCCGCACGTCATTTAAAAGAGCTGTAACGCCCGTTGAGCACTATTTCACTATCATCAAACACACTGTCAGTGCTTCCTACCCCGTCCACGTAGATGATGACGTGTCCGGCCTCCACCTCCACACGCTTCACCAAGGGATCGTCCTTTAGCTGCAAAAGCACAATCTTCAATTAGTGAACTCAAACATTCAAGAGCTGAGCTTCATCAGTCTACTGTTATAGTGACAGAAGTGTTTTTATATCGTGCAGCTGTAGAAGAACTGACCAGCTGCATAGAGCTCTCCTCCTCAATGTATCCTGACAGCAGTTTGATGTTTATGATCACCATATTTGTTTCCTCTCTTGGGCCCTGGTACCTTCACACACAAACACACAAACCAAGTCAGACACCTTGAAATGATTTACTGTCACATGTGACTTTATTTCATCTAATGTGGTAAACGGATGCACAGTTTAAGAAAAGCAGATGGACAATATTTTCTTTTTTGCTTAATTCACAAAAATCTAGAAACCTTAAACACAACCTACTGACAGCATTACTGCTCAGGAGCAAAAAGATGCTTTTGTCTCCGCAGCACAGTCAGAGGAGCTTTTAACCCTTTGTGTGTTTTGTGAATTAGATGGAGTCTTTCAGACTCATTTTCAAAGTTTAGCTCGGTTTAGCCTTATCTTTTTTTCACTTGCAGCAACTTCTGCCTCCGTGTCATGTGACCTATGTTTGCATAGGTGTCATATTACAATCTTTCAAGCCAGTGAGAGTCTCCATTGAAGTTTAGTCATCATCAACCAATACTATGAACAATAAACTTATTTTTGATTTCACTCATAACCACACAAAAAGAGTACCTGACGAGTACGAAGAGGACGAGCTGAGGCTGCTCATGGTCACACTTGGCCAGCGGGTTGGCGGTGATGTTGAACGAGGAGGTGTCGGGGGGAGGGGGGATGTTATAAAACATCGAGATCTGAGGAGAGTCACGATAAATTTGGATTCAAACAACAACAAAAAAATGACAATGAAAATAATATGGTTAAGGAATGTCAGAGCAGCAATAGCTATTTATTTTTTCATCTGCATCAGTCCATATTTGTCTTTCTGCACATTCGTCAACAAACTGATACCAATACATTTATAACACTGGTTGATAATATCGGTTTTTGTGCTTGAAATTATTTTTAGCATTACTTTTAAATCAGCATTTACTTGTGTAAATCAGTGTACTTCTTGTGATGAAAGATACAACAGTACTTGGTCTTTTTCGATTCTCTGCGTTTTTGAAATTTTCTAAATCCAAAACAAAAAACGCCAACCAGAATTTACATTTTTAGACACTTCAAATCCATTATTACCCCTTTAATACAACATTCAAAGACATATTTCTTTACACTTTAATATCTTTATAAATATTGGCCCAATCCATTTTCATCCTGCACCTTCCTCAGCATCATCACAGTTTTACTCCTCTTCTCACCTGCTGCCTTCACACAGTCACTCTTTACTTTTCCACTCTGCCTGCCAGCCATGACCAATTCATCTGCCAACTCAACTCACCTGTCACACAGCTGCCTCTCATCTGCAATCAAGCCAGTAGAAAAGCCTCTGGTGTTCATGCAGACTCTGCCAGATTGTTCTTTTGCTTCAGGCAAGACTTTCCAGCACGGTGCCTGGGCTTCATCACCTGCTGCTGACTCTGCCTGCCTCAGACCTGTCCTCCACCTGTCCTCCACCTGTCCTCCACCTGTCTACCACCTGTCCTCCACCTGTCTACCACCTGTCTACCACCTGTCCTCCACCTGTCCTCCACCTGTCTACCACCTGTCTACCACCTGTCCTCCACCTGTCTACCACCTGTCTACCACCTGTCCTCCACCTGTCCTCCACCTGTCTACCACCTGTCTACCACCTGTCTACCACCTGTCCTCCACCTGTCCACCACCTGTCTACCACCTGTCCACCACCTGTCCACCACCTGTCCACCACCTGTCTACCACCTGTCTACCACCTGTCCCCTGTTAGATCGTTTGTTACTACAGAATGCTTTCCTGCTGCCTCGTTGACCATGTCCTCAGTCTGCTCCCCCACGTTACTGTTGCACTCTGTTGAACTTTTCTGTGAGAGTCTGTCTGTTTCCTCTGGATCTCATGCTCATCTGTATGTGGATCAGATCACAGCAGCCAGAGCTCCTGGACATTTACAGAGACTTTAACAGCTTTGAGCCTTTAGATTGAACTGTACTAACATATACCTGTGTGACTCACAGTCATTCATTTAAGCAAAGAGCATTGTCCAGTGCAAGTCAGGTGTTTTTGGGTGCCAACACGACCTGTTACAAGCATTCTGTAAAGCTGTTTCACATCACTTGTAGTATATATTTTACGTGATATTTTTTGTATATCAATAGTAGTATTTCTTAGTCTCAACATAATTGGCCATAGATACAGATCTGAATGTGTTCTCTTTCACCCCTGAGCTGCCTCAGTCATTCCTTCACTGTTACAGTTCTGTCACACATTTACTTTTCTGATCGTTTTTTTTGGCTCGTCCCGTTACTGATTTACCTGAACCAGCACGCAGCCTTCTCCCTTGGCCGTCACCGCGTACTTTCCGGGCACGTCACTCAGCTCTTCCTCCTGGTACAGCAGCCTGCTGCTCTCGTCCACTGTGAACTTTTTCAGCTGGCCTTTCGGGGAGCTCACTGTCACTGCGACGGTGCCCTCCTCGCTGTAGGTGGCAGCAGCATACTTAGCCAGAGCCTGGAGGGCCACCACAGTGTCCTGACGAGAGGAGAGGAGAGGAGAGGAGAGGAGAGAGGCGTCATCAGAAAAATCTTTTGGGTGGGGGGAGGGATAAAAAGGCTTCTCATAAGCCCTCTTCACAACATTTTTAACACATGCTCATGTGTGAGCATGAAAAGCTGAAGTTTCACCCTGACTTTACACAGACTTTTTCTTCCTCCCCCTGGTAGTATGTCTGTGTGAAGTCGGGGTCAGCCACCGTGTAAACACAGCAAGAAGTATTCAGAAAAATTAGACTGAGCAGGAGTTGTTGATGTTTATCTATAGAGACTAATGCAAACCACGTGTAGTAACAAAACTGCTTCATCATGTTGTGTTTTTTTTTTATACCAGTATGTTCTCTTCAGATATATAGTTGATACTGTGCATGTGTAAAACTACTTGTATGACTGATATGAAGGACAACATTTGGCATCGGCCTCTGTTGCTTTGTCTGCCATATTGGTGTTTTCTTACATCACTTCCTGCCTCCTGAGACCACGCTCCTCGTCTCCTCCAACACGTCTCCCGCTGTCATGTGCATGTGTGAAAAAGCGACTCAGGAAGAGCCTGCCTGACATTTTTTAGGAGAGTAGCACTAGCTATAGAGTAGGAGCGCCTCTGTGTGTCTGCTCTACCTGTGTGGAGGAGAAGCCGCCCTGCGGGTTCTGCTGCTTAATAATCCAGCGGACGATGCTGGAGGCGTAACCCAGATTGAAGTCCGGCAGGGTGGGACCAGAGAGCAGAGCCAGGAGAAAGTAGGAGGTCATCTCCACCTCCAGAGAGTCCAGATGCGTTCTTGGAGCCCCAACTCTGACCAAGTGACGCGTGCCTCCTGCCAGACAAAACAAACGAGGCTCATGAGGTTAGCAGCGGCGAACGCTGTGTGGTCCACTTATTACTTAATATATACAGACATGCAAAGCTAAAGAAAATAAATTATAAATACATTTTCCTGCTTTTAATCCAGCGTTCCTGTGTTAAATGTTAATTCATCTGTCAAAAATATTTACAAAAAAAAGTATGAGTATTTTTAATTTACAAAAAACTATTTTCTCTTCCTTTAAAAGATTTCAAATGTCTGATGACTCATGCTGCACTAAAGGATGTCTACACATTTTTCAACCAATTAAAAAGCTTTGTTAAAGCTAACGATCCAATCAAATTCCTCCCAACGTTAGGTCCCGCCTTCTGTCTTGTGATTGGTTCTATCCTATCTAACGTGTTTCATTTGGAGTTACGTCATGACGTTTTAATTTACATAAAACCAATCAGAAATGAAACATGGGATGAAAAGTCTTAAACTAACTCTTTGACCTTTCTCAGCGTACAGTAGGTATTACTGCTAAAGCTCCAATTAAAGTGTTTTTATTTTTGTATGTTTTCTGCGTGCTTTCTACTGTATGTTCCTGAAACACTTCAACAGAAAGAAAGACTGTTGTTTTTCTTTTTTTTTGGGTTCATGATGCTCACTGACAGCAACGTGTATTGTCTGGGCTGCGCAGGTGCTGTTGATGGTTTCACTGTCTCACCTGCTGCTTCTGACTTCAGGTTGAGCTCTGTGAGGAGTTTCATCCTCATGGCTTCGTCATTAGCCAGAGTGAAGGTGTAGGACAGCAGGGCGGTGGTGTACAGGTTGTTCACCGTGCCGTTCAGCGCACTCTTCAGACAGAGCAGACCGTTCAGCACAGCAGGGTCCTGAAACACCAAAGGAAATGGGACAATGTACAGAGAAATATGCAGACATCTATGTTTGCACAATTATTTAATCAGATTTTTAAGGGATTTCCAATGAGTTTGACAAAACAGGTGATTAGAGTCTCTGATGAAAATGGCAGTCTGAGGAGACATGATGTCAGACTCACCGTGACATCATCGTCCAGCTCCAGCATGGCAGCAACGATGTAAGCCGTCAGAGTCACATCGTCACTCACTCCGCCCTGATGCAAAATGAAATGCAAAATTCGGTTAAGTTCTAAAATATATATGAATTCTTTTGAGAGGGTCAAGTTGGGCTGACTGTACATTCTAGTTTCTGTTTTTTAAGTTTATTCAACATTTTATTAAATCCAACCGTTTTTTCTAACACTTAACGTATTCCAACATGTTCTTACATGAACAAACACTTGTCACATACATTTGTACATCTTGCAAGGTAGAAGTGTGGCAAAAAGTCACACAGAAACAGACAGCCAATTGAGAGGCTCGCCTCAGTTGTAACTGATGACCTAAGCGTTTTCAGCTCTAAAGCGAAAACACCCAGGGCCTGATCCACTAAAGGATTACACATCAGATAACCAGACAACGTGTCATTCTCCAGGCACAAACCGTTGCTGTTTGTGCGTATTTAAACGAGCCATTATTCAGTCATTTAGAGCCCCTCTTTATGCAAGGGAAACATTTCATTTTCAGACAATGATGCAAAACAGCCAGGAGCAGATAAAATAACAAAATGACCGACTGCTGAGAGATGGTTGTAAATGCACCACAGTACTTATAAGGGATGTAACAAAAACAAACTTTCCAGTGATCAGGACATCAATTCCACGTCTGTATGACCTACAAACTAATTGTTTGTAAATATTACGTTTACATTACTTTTATTAAAGGCAGGGTTGGTAGCATTCCCTCAGTTCTCCTACTACACCCACCCCCTCCCCTCTGTGCTCCCTCAAAATGCTCCAGAAGCGGAGCATCATCGGTGACGCGCAAGGGGTAGAGAACAAGCAGGGAGACAGGGAGACGTGTGATTGGTTCATCAGATTGGTATCTCGTGGCAGACATTGGTTGAAGTTTTTACAGGCTTACAACATGATACAGATGACAGATTTTCTTTGTTCGTTTTTCAGAGCACGAGTTATTGATCTCTGTCAGGACCTAAAGACTATTTCAACCAACATCTTAAAAAAAATGTATCTGGAGAAAATGACCAACCCTGCCTTTAAATATAATCTGGGGTTATAGCAGTCGAGGGCTCTCAGTGACTCAACCCGAGCACGTAAGCACACCACTTGTTGAGGCGGTCTGGGTGGGTGTACGCATCACAGAGATGACAGTGTTTTTTAATCTGGAACAGCTGCTCTTGCTGACTCAATCCAGGGAGGAGACTTTGTTATAAACGGTGAACATTGTATCACATCTGTGCTATATGCTTTGTGAACTGAACCTTGTGATAGAGGAGACAGCATGCGCATAGCATCATCAACCGCAATCTATTCTTAGTGAAATTCTGCCATCAATAAATATGCACTTACTTACAAATGGTCTACAAACTTTCAGATATGTGAACACATTTGCAAATATTTTTTTACACATTTTTGGATCAATCAATACATTTACTGATCAGTATTATTCATTTATGGATGTGTTTAAGATATTGTGAATATGATTGAGTTTACATATAGTTTATAACAAGGTCTTAAGCTGGGTTATTGTAAAAAAAAACAAAAAAAAACTTTCTGGTTACAGAAATCTGCAAAAAAAAAGAAGTTCCAACTCATTTGTGAATTTAAAAACAACTTGATGATGCGCACAGTATATAATATTTCTTAAAGTGGGGTGTGCCAAACTGTTTTTTAAAGTATCTTCTTCAAAGTATTTTCCTTTTCCGTGTTTCTTTGCAGAGCTCTAACTGACCTCAGCCGACGATGTGAAACCAGATCCACTCCATCTTAAATGTCCTCACTCAAACTGGAGTCGTTACCTTCATGCCGTTGTGGAAAAGTTTCCCGACAGAATTGAAGCAGCCGTCAGTACGCTGCAGTCCAGAGAGCCACTTCTTGGCATGGTTGATGTGCCCGCTGTCCACAAAGATGTACGAGCTTGCCCCGCCGAATGACTTCATGACAAAAGTGGTCAGCCTAGACAGACACACACACACACACACACACACACACACACACACACACACACACACACACACACACACACACACACACACACACACACATTAAGGCATTTATTATAAGACACGTCTAACCTTGTGTTTGTGTTGGTGACAATAAAACAAGCTTTTCAGACGTTTAAATTTAAGTTGTATTGTTTTGTAGATTACTTTTTTCTGTATGCTTTTCTTTACTTCTCTTTTTTACATGTTCCAAATAAAACACTTCAATCAATCAATCAATCAATCAATCAATCAATCAATCCTAAACATGCATCATGTTACTCTAATAGTACTGACTGAGTTACAGGCTTGTTAATAACACCAATGCAGACCCTTACCATTTCTAACAAATTGAATCCACCATATATATAGGCCCATACATCCTTAATGCTTTTGTTCCAGACTCTGGGTTTATTAATCGATTGAGACAATCCAATCCCATTCCCCGTCTGAATTTTAATTCAATAGAACACTTGAGAGTCCTCGTTCCTCCTCGACACAAACACACACCCACACACACACTCACCACCTGCCAAACTGCCCAGCACCCTTTTTCCAAACAGAGAATCCCCCGAGGCTCTGTCCTTTAAGCCCATTAAATGCAAATATTAATATTTTCTGGCAGGTTTCTTCACAAAGTAAATAATTAGGACGCTCGCTGGTGCCAAACACCTCCCACTGCGTCTGTGTTTCATACTGAGCGGATCAGATTCGAGCTGAAAATATTTTGAGTTGAACAATAAAAAGAGCTTTAGATAAAATGCTCTGAAATGTTTTCTGAACACTGATGCAACACAATCACACCATGAGTTATACAAGTGGGAACATCAACTGTATATTATCAATGTTATTTTGGTCCCATTATACAAAACTGTTCACGTCAAGTGTTAACGACAGGTGTGTAAATAAAGTTTACAGACAGTGGGTGGTTGTTGCTTCTTCATCCGTCTGAATTATTTTATACGTCAATATTTTAAAGTTTGTTGGCTTGTTTAATCCACAGCAATTTTATATGCCAAATATAATGAAATAAGTCACAATCAAACATAGATAATGTGCAAGAATTACCCATACGTCCTACAGTATTTGATATTTTTGATCATTTTTTTCAGGTGTTCAAACTCACAGAACTTGGACTTGAGCTTGTAAACACTTTTCTAGTCTTCTGACAACTCAAGGGCAGCCACTCAGCTCTTGTGTGTTTGAAGACAATGTTCTTATCTAAGAAACAAAGCCAGAAAGCAAAACTTTGGTGAATGTCGGAATTTCTGAAAATGGGTGTAAGTGGGAATGTCTTTCAAAGAATTATTGGTGAATGAGGCTCACTGATTTATTAAAATAAATACATAAAAAAGAGTGGAGGATATTCTGAAGATGAATCATTGAACCATTTTCTACATGTTCATAGAAAACAGCTGTGCATCATTATCTAATGTTTGTATTCACTTATCCCACTCATTATGTCTCTAATTAAAGAGTACTGACCAAGTGTTTCCAGACTTATCTCCCGTTCCAAAGGCGCTGTAGGAACCGTCAGGATGTTTGTATTGAAGCTGCCTCATATATCCTGCAACAAGATCAAGAACAAAACAAAGCACAGACTAACAGGTAACAGCTCTGCCTTTGAACAATTCAAGGAGTCCTGTTGATTCAGGTATCAATTAACTTATTTTGAAAAACAAGGCTAGAAGACAGGTTTAAAAACAAAAACAAAGATTAGAGTTGACATTAAACTGGTCATGAGCTTTGGGTAGTGACCAAAAGAATGAGATCGTGGATACAAGCAGCTGGAATGAGTTTCTTCTGGAGGGTGTTTGTGCTCATGTTAAAGGTCCCATATTATGCTTTTTCTGATTTTATATGCCCTTTAGTGTGTTTTCCAAGTATCCTGTGCATGTTTAGGCACATCTATGTGCAAAAATTCAAAGTCCACGGAAACGCGGTTTCTCCTACCTCCTCCTGTTAGCTGTAGCATTAGCTGCATGTAACGCTCGGTTCTAGCCCCCCTCGAAAAAAAATTGTCAGTGTGACGTCATTGTCAGTGTGAGATCACTGATCTAAGCCCATTGGCTCGTTGTGGCAAGCCCAGCAGCTCAAGCGTGCTGAGCAACTGACCAATAACAACAGAGTGTATCGGCAGACCAATCAGAGCAGACTTGGCCCATGTGGGGTCTAACAGTGTGGGCTCAACAGAGTGCAGCTGACAGACTAAGAGCGTAGAGGGAGCAAGGAGGAGCAGTACATGAAAACAGACACTTTTTTTGGACTTTAGCTATTGTGAACGTACAAAAGTAGGTACATAGATTAAATATACGAACCCCAAAGAGGGCAGAATATGGACTCTTTAAGAGATAGTGTGAGGGCTCAGATATCAGGAGGGAGCTCAGACTAGAGCTCCTGCTCCTTCGCATCCAAAGGAGTCAGTAGAGGTGGTTCAGGCTTTTAGTTAGGATGCCTCATGGTCGGCTCTCTTTGGAAGTTGGAAGGATTGTGTATGGGGAACACCCTGAAGTCTCCCCCGAGGAGATAGAAAACGTTGCTGGGGGAGGGGTGTCTGAGTCTACTTGCTTAGCCTGCTTCCATCACATCCCAACCCTGGATAAGATGAAAATGATGGAAGCTGATGGATGGATGGATGGATGGATGGATGGATGGATGGATGGATGGAAGGATGGGTGGACTGATGGATTGAAGAATGGATGGATGGATGGATGGATGGATGGGTGAACTGATGGATTGAAGAATGAATGGATGGATGGATGGATGGATGGGTGAACTGATGGATTGAAGAATGAATGGATGGATGGATGGATGGGTGGATGGATGGGTGGACTGATGGATTGAAGAATGGATGGATGGATGCATGGATGGGTGGATGAATGGATGGATGGAGGGTGGATGGATGTGTCGATGGATTGTTATCAAAACCAAAGGAAATTTGCAGACAGGAATGATCCCTAAAATACTCCAGATCAGCTGAGTCTTTGGTGCTGAAGAAGCTTTATTTATGAAACCTAAACATTTATTTTATCTCAAAAGGGGGATGGAAAATCTCACCTGACTTCATGTAATCATCTGTTTTATCCAGGATGTCCTTGGTCAGCTGATTTGTGCTCTTCAGGTAGTCGAGGATAAAAACATTGGGAGCGAACTTCAACATGTTCTGCTCCCCACAGCCATACGGCATCCTCAGGAGGTCCTGCACGTTCTTCAAGGCCGTGCCCATCAGGTCACCTGCAGGAGAAACAACAGACAGATTACAACAATACTCTCTACAAACATGTTTATTCTGAGCAGGTTAATTTTATTTTACTTTTGGTTAACCGGGAAAAAAATGTTTTGGCACCTGTTTTTTTTATTGAGATTTATTGAGAAGAGTGTTCTGGCAGAGACAGGCAGCAGCACAGAGTGTGGCACACCTTTGGTTACTGTGCGAATCAACTAGAAGTTACAGACATCTGCCTGCACACACACGCCTCTATTGGTAAGGTAGTTTCCCGTTTGTGCGGACAGTCCCCCAAAGATCAGTCTGTGTTTGAGTATTATATGGTCCATATATCAAATGCCTTGGACAGGTCTATAAAGAGGGCTGCTTATTATCTTACATTATATAAAGTCATTAAAAACTATAAGAGCTGCTGATGTTGTGCTGTAATTTTTTCTTCCTAAAAACCAGATTGAAAGTCAGATAAAACGTTATAAGTCCGTATTAGCTGGTCCATTTACCCAGAACAGAGACCGAAGCCCTGACTGACCCCTCGACATAGTCCTTTGGCAACTCAAGAGACATGTTCTCCTCCACAATCTCATCTGGAAACATGAACAGCAGAGATAAAGAAACATTAATGACACACAACAAAGAAACTAAGAGAAACATGAGATGCTAAGGTTGTATGTGAATGCTTACTTGCAGGACAGAGGAGGGCGCTATGACTGACCATCTGTGGGGTTCCTTCAGCCTGGTGAACAGACAGAGAGATTTAAAGAGGTGAAAAAATAACCTAATTACTTATCCAATGTTCTTTATTGTTTGCCTTAAATGATCTAATACCACACCACTGAGCCATACTGTTGCACTATTTGACTTTTTCACTCATTACACAACACGTTTCAATGTTTCCCCTACCATTATATTAAATGTAGAGATTGAAATACCCTTTTCTACCTTTCTAGAAAAATAACATATTCTTGTCGTTTTGACTTTCAATTTAAATTAAGCATCTCTAAAACCTGTGGCGGGAATTTGTTAACAAAATTCTAACCAATTTCCCCATCCCAAAAAAAGACAATGTATGAGTAATACATGTGTAAGCGGTTTTATAACAGTGTTTAGTCATTCTTTTTAATATAGTGTCTGATGGTCACTGACCTCCACCAGCAGGTCGCGGATCACTGTGTCCACTTGGCCCTTTTTTGGTACAGTGGTTGTTTTACTTCCACACAGTTTGCCCTTCTTCAGAGCTTCTGCGCTGACCTTCATATTCACCTGACCTGTGTGCACACATACATGCTGTTATTCTGAAAGCAGAGCGGTGTATTGATTACCTCTTCCTATGACACTTTGTGTACAGAGGCATCAGCATCCTGTCTGCTTTCACACTCGTTATCCTCCCTGTTCCCGTTCCTCCCCCTTGTTTCCTAACTCACTCTTCCTTATTAATCCCCATTTGTTGCCTTATTATCCCTCATCCTGCTCCATCTTCCAACCCCTCCTCTTCCTCCCTTCACAGCCCACAATCCTTCACTCAGAGGACAAGTACAGATCACCCCCCCGAGGGAGAGCTTTCTGAGTGTTTCGTCAGAGATGCTACCTGACTTGTTAGTACAAGTGATTGTCAGCATTCCTCTAAGGGGGAGTTAGATGAGTGCAATTTGACATTCATCAGAGCGGTGTCTCAATCCGTGCTGATGGAGGCTGATAGAAATCCTCTGCTTTCAGGGCCAGGCAGCAGAACAAACACAGCCCGCTGTCTTTGCTTCCAGCAGTGAAAACGTAACAGCTGTCAATGCCCTTAATACAGATTCATTAGCTGCTTTTGTCTCATTTTTGTCACTGAGAGTGTTTGTTTGTTATTGGGCAGAACAGACAACGACAGGATTTAATTATGATGATGTGAAGATTGCATTAGATCATTAGTGACAGAAATAGCAGGAGGAGCAGAGCTGTGACTGGTTAGCATCGTTTCAAAGAAATCTGCTGGAGAGAAACTGATCAAGACTTTGTGTTTTTGTAAACTTTTGCACTCTTCATGCACAAAATCCTGCACAAACTGTACACCTCATTATTTACACTGTAAAAAATATATAGAATATATATTTTAAACAATATTGTTCATTATATTACTATTTATAGCATTGTATGTTAATAGTGAAAGTGCAGTTATTCTTGTTGAAGAATTGTAGTTATAATTTTAGTTTTCCCTTATGGATAGTGGCCTGCACTGTGGTTTAGTGGTTAACACTGTGAGGGCACACTCTCTAGCGTATCACTGAGGTTGGTGAATGAATCACCTCAGTGCAGAGTCAGGTGTGTGTGTCTCTGATTGACCTTGATTAAAACCAGGTGTGGGGAGCTTATATCCTCTGGGTCTGCAGTGCTCTCTGCTGACTCTTTATCTTACCTTCACAGGTAGTGAGAGGTTCTCCTTGTGGTTCTCTTGCTGTCTGTGTGTTCATAAACACAAACAAACTTTCTGTGTATTTGTGTCTATTGCCGGTCTCTCAGTGAATAACTTGGGGAAGCTGGGTAGTTTTGTTGATATACCCCTGCCTTTTGTGTTGAGTGTTAAAGCCTCCCTGGCAGCTTTTGCTTTTATTCATTATTTTCTGGGTCTCCTGGACAATTTAGTTTTGAGTCAGCTGTTTGGCAGCAGTGGTTTAGTTAATCATTTTCGGTGCTTTATGTAGTTTAGAAGGTGTTTTCACATGCTTGCCTCTCGCAATTCAGTCATCCACTTAAAAACCACACACTGGGACACTAATATCACGCTTTTGCAGATGCAACGTGTAAGTACAAAGTAAAAAAGATGGCTGACCTTCATAACAGCGCAGTAACAGAATCTGATCAATTAGTAGCTTAATACTCATGTTTACCTGTTCGGTTAAGAAACTAAAATCCTTCCACGGATGACCAAAGAGTGTACAAATTATATCTCACAGTGCAACTGAAACCCTGTCACATCAGAAGTGATTCACAATAACTGGCTTATATGATTTGCAATAAAATGCAGGGAGCATGACTTTTAAATGGGCTGTCATTTTTCATTTTCTGTTAGGCATTATTTCCATCTTTTTTAATGTTATACACAGTTTTTTTTCTCTTGTTTTTTCTCGTAGCAATTGCAACAGTTGTCCTTTTTCCATTCTGCTGTTGTAAAGCGCTTTTAAGTTTCTTGTCTCAAAGATGCAAATGAAGGTAGTATCATATGAAATGGCATTGATTCAACATTATTATTTGGTGAGTTTTGTATCGATACCTAAGGCGGTTGGAGTAACGATCCATGAGAAGGTCAGGCTCTCTTCAGCACACAGACACACACTGTACTGGCAGCCAGCACAGTTCTGGTACGTGTACTGGTCTGAGTCAGCCAGTGTGATCTTCATCTGCACACAGAAACACATACAGATTACATCATTATACTCTTTAATCCATTTAAATCAAACTCATCTGTGAATAGTTACCATAATGCAATCAGAGAGATAGTTGAAGACGGTGGCTTTGAGCGTAAATGACTCCCCCCGGATGACGGAGTAAGGCAGCGTGAGACTGACAAAAAACGGCTTGAAGGCGGTCAGTCCGACGTTGGGCGACACGCCGAAGCCCTCAGAGGACGAAACACAGAACGCTCCGGCGACCCATTTAGTGATGGTGTCAGGAACGGTCTCCTTCAATTTGACTGAACCATTGTCTCTGTGGAAACGGACAATCAAAAAAAACATTCAGCATGGACTTTTAACTCTATTCTACATAAGAATGTAGAATCTGGCACAGCACAGCAGTTGCAGCTTCATAATAAATGTACACATAATGGGACCATGAAAAAATGTAACGGAGAAGATTTAAAACTAGAGATTGATGTGTATCTATCTCTGCTGCAGTCGGAGTAACGCCGGAAGCAGCAGACGCTGAGTTGTCATTGCATTAAAGATTGTGCATCCATTAGCATTATTACTTAGTTCAAACTTCTCTAAAATTATATATTAAACTCACCACGAACCACACAATATCTGTTTGAAATACATCAAATAAAAAAAATGCATGAAGTATATTTCAGTGATCCTTAATATTGGATGTTTGATTATTACCCCACTATCACCAGGTCCCAGATCCAGGTGTGAGGGAAGAAACTCCTGGTGGCCTCCTCAACCTTTTCCTCTGCTGGTGGGGCAGGGTTCCTCTGAGCCTCATTGGGTTGGACATTCTCTCGTGTTTCAGGGACCACAGAAGTCAGTATCAATTCTGTTAACGAAGTGTTTGTTTTTTCCAGATAAATCATGAGTCATAGCCTATTTTGGTAGAAAATATCAACTTATTAACACTTCTAATGCAAGTCTGAAAATAACTTTTCTTTTTAATCAATCACTCGTGTGCAGGAATAAATCACTCCAAGCTATTGATAGAAGCGGCATAGCCACGTGTTCAGAATCTCATTGGTTGAGTGCAATTGGCTCGGTATAGATACATCAGAACAGAGGCAGACGTCTTCTTTCAACTCAGGCTATCATAGGCTGGTAACAGTGAATGGAAGGTCGTAATATGCAAAATGAGGTGTGAATCAAAAGGTGAGAGTGCAGCCGCCATTTTGATGTATCACAGTCCAAATAATTCATTATTCTCCATTATTTTGGCCAATTTCTGTTTTTAGCACACAGGAGTCAAAAGAGTATACAGAAACCATAAAACTTACCAGAAGCCGAAGTAAAATGAGGAAGAAAGATAGGCACCGGACTGCAGTCACGAGGTTTTTTTGAAAGCATATTGGTCAACAGTTTAGTTCCAGTTTCCTAGAAGAGGGAGGGAGAGAAATTGTGAGTTGTTAGAGTTGTGTTGGTCCAGTTTTACAAGTCTCTTCTCAATACGGTTTTTGGATGTATTGAGTATTACTTCATGAAATGTTATGAATACATATATTGTGTTGAATGTCAAGGTTAGACACCATCCATTAGAGCATTGGTTCCCAACCTGGGGTCCGGGCCCCAGAAGGACCAAAGAAGAGAGGTCTGCTGATATGATAAGGAAGAGTGTGTGAAGGCCTGTTCTGTTGTGATTATCAATGAAAACAATCAATATGGAAGTGAACTTTTGATATCATTGTATGACTTTTATAGTGTGGGTGGGTGGACCCTGGGGGGTTCAGTTTCACGAAGTAACTTGCAATAAAAAATGTATGTTTTTAATGGTATAGTGAATCTTAATGGCATTTGGATTAACCCACTGATAGCCCTAATTGCCATTTAAAAAAAATAATAATCTGACAGCCCTTACACGTCGGGAAAGATGAATACTGATGATTTATTTTTTCATTCATTTTGTGAAGTTAACAACTTGCCAGGCTTTCGATCCGTCTCTTACTTGCATGTAAACCTAAAGCCAATAAAACAGTTGTTGTGCAGGCTGACTCGTGATTCCATCTATTGATATTTAGATGCCAACCATGGAAGATGACAGGATTGGGTAGGGGTAAAAAAGTGTTTGATGGGTTGGGACAGGAGTTTGAACATAGAGATATGTGGAGACATAGAGATGGAGCACTGATACAGAATATAATTAGATAGAGATTAGTAATGAATTCTTTGGAAATACAGACCCAGATTGCATTTTTTATACCTTAAATCTGCTGAAAGCATCATTCTGCTCATAGGGCACATAGGGCGTCCAGATTTCAATATCGGGAACAATAGGCCGAAAGGGCAGGGTTATAGGCCCAGGCGAAGGTTCAGGATCACCGCCCTCGCATGGATATGGCTCATTGTCGTCAACCCTATAATCATATCCTGATAGCATCTGCAGAGGCAGCTGGTTATACATCTGCACAAAGAACAAACACATAAAAATTACAACTTTATGTAAGTCATAAGTGTAGGCACAGCTACAGGTCAGTCTATCACAAATCTTTTTTTTATAGACTGGTACCATTTCATCCCTGCAATCATGACAAACTTTTGAAACAAGAACACCACTGTCACGTGTTGATCAAGTTGGGTTGTCAATGGATTTACTTTCACATATTTTAGAGTCTAAAACATTTAGAACATTTATCCATCGTTCTGATAGATGATTCGCCAGCAGACATACATTTGGCTGTAATGGCTGCCGGCCTAATCTCTTGAGGTCAATGAGAAGTTCGTCCAACTAAATGTTCTTGTTTTTGCCACTGACAGGCACAATGCTGTCTGAATGCATTACAGACAGGTAATACGAGTTATACCCTTTAATTGAAACCAGAAAAGTCAGTTTATTGAGCGCAAACAATATTTACAAAGACAATCATTTAACATTAGAGAACACAGGAGTTGCTGGTCTACAGCTGCCTTAGTTGATTGTTAACCCTAACCCAGGGGCAGCATATAAAGACAATAGGATGGGGCCCGAAATGGAACCTTGAGGTACACCATAAGTAAGTGGGGGTTGTCTTAGAGTTGTCTTTGCCATTATGCAAATTAAAATCACACACTGGGACACAAATATTACTCAGTTGCAAGTACAAAGGAGTAGTGATTGCAAAGTTTTGTTACTCTTTTTTTTTTTTATCAAAAAAGGGTCTATTTAAGAATAGGGGCATAGTTCAGTATTGGAATTTTCTTTTTTAACACAGCTCAAAGTAGAACTGAAGACAGTAAGAGTCTTACATAGTCAACAGTGAGTTCCTGCTCTGGCTGCTGCAGGAGGATGCTCAGGTCGATGGCTCTAACAGAGCACATGGAGCCTGGCTCAGCGTTAAGTTGGAGCTTGGTCTCCTCTGCTGGAAGCTGCTGGATGGAGGAGAACTTCAGGGACACCTGCACAAATCAAGACATCCAGGTCATTACAGAGCTGAGGAGAACATCTCAGACAAACAATACTCAAATAATTTTCACCTAAAATGCAAATATCTTCCAATCTTACAGTAAAGTAAACTTAAGATTTGGATTCATGTATCTCTGTTATATACATCCTAATGGGTCATTACGGTGGTACCTTGTTATTGAAGCAGAGCTCAACAGGAAAGTTCATGCTATCAGCCACAACCTCTCCACTGGGCAACACGGTGTAAATGATCACCTGAGCATACGGTGCCAGGTTTGTGACCTGAACAAGTGTTATAGACAACTCTCCTTTGTTGACTGAGACACGAAAAACAAGAGAAACCAATTAGAGCACTATGAATATACATTTCACACCAAACATACAGTTTCTCGTTTTATTTATTTTTTATTCGTTATTTTCTAATATAAAATCATGTATTTGTATTTTGTACAGCATACCTCTTTACATATTCTAATAATAACCTGTTTGGTTTATCTGAAGCTAATTGAGCTGTAGAGTATATTTTTCCCAAAAATAACTACTTACATTTTTGTTTTGCATTTCTATTTTTTATTTGACTGCATTTATTCATACCTTAATGACAACAGTGGAAATTGTTTTATTTAAAGCCAAAAAGACTCATAAAGGAGGATTTCATGTATTTTTTGGGGATTCATTTGAAATATTGGATTTGTGAGGTTTTCTTTGTTTTTAAGATATATTTTTAGGCTTTTATACCTTTTATTTGTTAGGAAAGTTGAGTAGAGAACCAGGAGGGGAGTATGGAGTAACGGGGAAAGGAATAGTGCATGTTGGATTAACAGTTTAATCATTAAAACAGCTATTTATTAATTTAAAAACTACTGAAATGGTTGTGCATGTGAGCCATTGTCTGTTTTTTGTGTGGAAACATTGCTTACCAATTACATGTTCAACAGACACATGGACACGGCCGTACTGCTTCATTACCCCTTTAGACATCACCTTAACATAGACATAACACAAGAGATATGTTAAGTTGTTTTTGTCACAGAAAAAATACAGTTATCTGAATGCTTATTGACATAATAACTATAAAACTGATATAATCAGTTCCCTCTCCTAGCGGCAAAAACACAGTTCTACTAGTCAAGGTTCAAATGATAAAATAATGTCTAGTGTAATCTGATTGATTTAGAAACATAATGATGTCTCTATGATGTACCTTTTATATACAGTAAATTAAAACACTACAACAATGAATGCAAACTTTGAACCACATAGCAACCCTTAGAGTGGTAGATGATCTGATATTTCTATATCCAGCAGCTTAAAGAGGCCCATTGTCTAACATGATTACAATGAATCTTACCAGGTAGAAAAAGGTCAGGGTGTCTGTCTCATATCTTAGCGCCTTCCCCTGGATGATGTACTGAGCACGCACAGTCGCATCTCTGTCACAGGAGATCTTCCCGTCGGCCAGCATGATCTTCAGAAAGCTGTGGCTCAGGGAGTAAAATCTCAAAGCGCTGTGGTAGGCTGATCTGTAGTATGCGTTGTATTTTGGATATGTAGGAATCTTTATCTTCTCAGGCGTAGCCTGTAGATACCACAAGTCACATTTTGACTCATCAACATTAATTTAAGATCTAACTTGTAACCATGAACCAATAGTCAATTGTAGAAATGGATGACATAGATTTAAAATCTGTGTTGCTCAACGATCACAAGGATAGAAATTTCCTTTAAATATTGACTGAATTGTTACGAAAAAAGAACTGGTCATTTGTATCAAAGCACAAGAAAAGACATTTCTGACAAACTAAAAGGCTTGACAAACCGTTAAAGAAACAGTGTCCTTCCAGAGGCTTGTGTCCAAGGAAAATGACGCCATGCCGCTTGTGTCCGTAGTAAGTTTTACTCTTTGTGAGGAAGAGGTAGACAGGGTCACATAGGCATTGGAGACAGGTTGGTTGTCTGGACCGATTACTTTAATCTACAAACAAAAAAAACAACCATAAGCTTACACACGGTGGTATGAGTCAATCAATCTCAATCAGAATTGGGGCTATTTGTTTAGCCCCAATTCAAAACAATTTACATGTTACACAAGAACAGGTCAAGACTGTACTCTTATTACACTTAATTATTAATAAATCATGAGAACTGCATTAAGTAACAGTGGTAAACTGCTTTTAACAGGCAGACCCATGTTGAACACTGTCTCCTGAAAGTGTGTTGGGCTTGCAGACAGGAGTCTGAACTTGCTCTCTGAACTTGGCATCTCAGGATCTGCCCTCTGCTGGTTTGTGTCCTACCTCTTTGGGCGATCCTTTAGAGTGTCGTGGAAGGGAGAAGTGTCCAAAGCGCACAGCTTATCCACAGGGGTACCTCAAGGGTCAGTGCTTGGTCCCCTTCTCTTCTCCATATACACAAGCTCACTTGGTTCAATAATCCGCTCTCATGGATTCTCATACCACTGCTATGCTGACGATACCAAGTTCTTCCTGTCATTCCCGCCAGACGATGTTACAGTCTCTGCAAGAATCTCGTCATGCCTTGCTGATATCTCTAAATGGATGAATGAACGGCACCTTCAACTCAATCTTTCAAAGACTGAGCTCCTTGTCATCCCAGCCAGTCCCTCTATGCAACCACAGATCAACATCCAGCTTGGAACAACCAAACTCATGCCCACAAAATCTACCCGGAACCTGGGTGTCATGATTGATGACCAGCTAACTTTTAAGGTTCAAGTAGCCTCAATTGCCCGGTCATGTCGATTTGCCCTGTACAACATCAGGTAGATCAGACCTTACCTGTCAGAACATGCTACACAGCTCCTGGTACAGGCTCTTGTGATATCACACATCGATTATTGCAACTCTCTACTGGCAGGTCTTCCTACATGCACGATCAAACCCCTGCAGATGATACAAAATGCAGCAAGCATGACTGGTCTTCAACCTTCCTAAAAGAGCTCATGTCACTCCGCTGTTCATCTCCTTACACTGGCTCCCAGTTACTGCTCGCATCAAATTTAAAACTCTGCTGTTCGCTTACAAAACAGCGACAAAAACAGCTCCTCCTTACTTTAACTCTCTCATCCAGGTCTACACTCCCTCCCGCCCACTACGCTCTGCCAATGAAAGGTGTCTGATCCAACATTCACAACAGGGTCCTAAGTCTCTGACTAGACTCTTCTCCTCTGTCGCCCCCCGGTGGTGGAATGAACTTCCAAACTCCATTCGATCTGCAGAGTCCCTCTGCACCTTTTAAGAAAAAGCTAAAGACCCAGCTCTTTCATAAATACCTACTAACTTAATGATGATGGTCTTCATATTATTGATGATGATGATGGTTGTGACGATGTTTTTTGTTTGATAACGACGACTTATAAGATGGTTTCTATACTGATTAGAGCTCTCAAGAACTGCCGTCAATGTTGTGCTTTGCCTCTGTGCAATGCCTGTCAGCACCTGTATGTCCCATCGGACTCAAAGCTGATCGTTTGCTCTTACTGACATTGTTCCCTTTTTTCTAGGAGTTTCTGTCCAAACCGTTTCGCTGTGTAAGTATAATCTCACTTGAGCACTGACTGCTTCATAACTTGGTTTCATATTCATTATTTTGAGCCTCAAACTGCTCTCTTTGATACTATATCAAAATCCAATGATGTAACATTACCAAAATATACTGTGTATACGAACAGCTGCACTTCTTCTGATGTTTCGCCATTGAAAAGATTCATTCATAAACATGAAATAATACAGAAAAGAAACAGTGAGATGCTGGGAACGGCAAAAAATGTTTCCCTGTTTGTATGTTGGTGGTCTGGCAGAAGCATATACATTGTGGCTGCTGTGTTAGTTGGATCTTGAAATGGTTAACATGATCAGAATCACAAGTAGCTTTCTAAAGATGTATGACATAAGTACTGTTCATAAACAGCAGTTATAATTGTGATAATAAGAAAGCATTCCCTGACCTGCGACTGTCGGATTTTTCACAGCCTCAAATATATGAATTGACTTTCAAAGGTTACATTTGCTTTGAAGGTTCCTCCTACGACAACTCTGATACCTGAGATTTTAGATCAAAACTTCCTTCATCATGAACATGATCAAAAAAATAGGTTAATGTCACTGATTATTACCTTTCCTTCGAACGTGAGGCCAGGCTTGTATGCTACAGGCGTCTCCATGAAGAAGGCCGATCTGACATACCTGTTGATAGTCATCCGTGCGTCTCCTGTCAGAGTGACCCCTAGACAGTAGGAAGTAAACAGATCACAGATCAGGACGTCTCTTTGCTAAATGTTGCTTAGTGCTGGGCTCATGATGGTCTTTGTAATATAGCAGAGTAAGGTCATTTACCTGCTTTCTGTAAAGTGTCTCAAGATGACATTTTTTATGAACTGGCGCTACACAAAATAAAGATTGATTGATCAGGAAGTATTGAACTACTGAACATTATCCAGCAATTAGTCAGCCTACCTGTGCCAAACTCCTCCAGTTCAGCAGTCACCTTGAAGCTGTTGATGTACATGAAATCGGTGAGGAAAAACTCAGCCATGTTCACTTTTTGTGTAGCACAACCGCTTTTATCCGTCTAGTAGAAAATCACAAAAGTCAACACAATTCTTACTTAAAAATGTCAAAGGAGTGGTAAAAAGGAAATGTGCATACAGAAAGCCAAGTGTTTTGTTACGTAGATTACTCACTGTCATATTATAAGTCTTGCAAGGGTTTATGTCTTTGGTCCTATAATACCAGTAAACGAAGCCTATTCGGCAGAACACCGCCTTGATTGAACCTTGAACTGGTTTCCCATAGGTGTACCTGGAGGACGCACAAGAATAAAAGATGCTTTTAAAGAAAGTCAGAGCTGGATTGATGATTGATATAGAGGAGATTTGTATTGAAAGTTAATGTCATCTCATTGCCTAAAAGTGCAGGTATCAAGAAACAGCGGAACATCCTCCAAATCAAATAAGTCAAAATGAAATGATACCTAATTTTTCTACACTTTCTTTGCAGTCTTCTGGTTTAGTCTAGGCACAAAACTACATTGATTAGTTTCAGAAAAGAAGTCAAAGGGTGGACCAACCTTCAGGGGGAAAGTCTGACATTTTATGGGCTCATCTATTACCCCTTATTGTCACTCAGAGCAGCATTTATCAGTTATTCAACTTTGTCACCAGCAAAATGTATTACTTAAAGGGTTAAAGGGTTTACTTTGGCATGAGTTAAACGCCTACTCTTGAATAGACCAAGCATTTATATACCGTGACATGGGAATCAGAAATAACTTTTTATATTGTTTACATGAATAGAACTAGAAGATGTTTTACTCACTTTCCACAAATCTTTAGTGGCGCCTCTTCATCCATTACACTGACCATGCTGGGCAGTTGAACTATAACTTCATATTTTGGCGGGACTGAGGCAAAGAAAAAATGTTTTTTTTTTTAAATGATACTGCTGAAAATGTACATGAATCAAGCACTTCATTACTTTGGAAGATTTCCATTTTTACCAAATTCCTTGACAACAAAGGTGTGAGTTATTTTTTGTCCTTTGTCTGTGATGGCGCTGATCGTGTAGGTTCCTTGCTCGGCATCAGAATTCATTGGGTGTGAAAAGTCAAGGATGCCAACATCAATAGACTTATCCAGCCACTGGGCAATGCGATTTGAATTTGGATCCTATAGAGAGACGGAAAACCGGAAAAGTGAAGGGCTGTGAATTCTTTCAATATAGTGTACATTCAACTCAACATTGTTTTTAGCTCAGTTTTTCATTGAAGTTAGTGGAATTACGTGGAGCAAAAGTGACTGTCAATTACAATGTATAGCCTAGCTACCGTCCCTACAGTCCTGCTGTTTTCTCAGTTGAAGGGCTGAGCTGACCAACATCTCTGGTGGCTAATATACAGTGGGTACGGAAAGTATTCAGACCCCTTTACATTTTTCACTCTTTGTTTCATTGCAGCCATTTGCTAAAATCAAAAAAGTTCATTTTATTTCTCATTAATGTACACTCAGCACCCCATCTTGACAGAAAAAAAACAGAAATGTAGAAATTTTTGTAAATTTATTAAAAAAGAAAAACTGAAATATCACATGGTCATAAGTATTCAGACCCTTTGCTGTGACACTCATATTTAACTCACATGCTGTCCATTTCTTCTGATCCTCCTTGAGATGGTTCTGCTCCTTCATTGGAGTCCAGCTGTGTTTAATTAAACGGATTGGACTTGATTAGGAAAGGCACACACCTGTCTATATAAGACCTTACAGCTCACAGTGCACGTCAGAGCAAATGAGAATCATGAGGTCGAAGGAACTGCCCAAGGAGTTCAGAGACAGAATTGTGGCAAGGCACAGATCTGGCCAAGGTTACAAAAGAATTTCTGCAGCACTCAAGGTTCCTAAGAGCACAGTGGCCTCCATAATCCTTAAATGGAAGAAGTTTGGGACGACCAGAACTCTTCCTAGACCTGGCCGTCCAGCCAAACTGAGCAATCGTGGGAGAAGAGCCTTGGTGAGAGAGGTAAAGAAGAACCCAAAGATCACTGTGGCTGAGCTCCAGAGATGCAGTAGGGAGATGGGAGAAAGTTCCACAAAGTCAACTATCACTGCAGCCCTCCACCAGTCGGGGCTTTATGGCAGAGTGGCCCGACGGAAGCCTCTCCTCAGTGCAAGACATATGAAAGCCCACATAGAGTTTGCCAAAAAACACATGAAGGACTCCCAGACTATGAGAAAGAAGATTCTCTGGTCTGATGAGACCAAGATTGAACTTTTTGGCTTTAATTCTAAGCGGTATGTGTGGAGAAAACCAGGCACTGCTCATCACCTGCCCAATACAATCCCAACCGTGAAACATGGTGGTGGTGGCAGCATCATGCTATGGGGGTGTTTTTCAGCTGCAGGGACAGGACGACTGGTTGCAATTGAAGGAAAGATGAATGCGGCCAAGTACAGAGATATCCTGAAAGAAAACCTCTTCCAGAGTGCTCAGGACCTCAGACTGGGCCGAAGGTTCACCTTCCAACAAGACAATGACCCTAAGCACACAGCTAAAATAACAAAGGAGTGGCTTCGGAACAACTCTGTGACCATTCTTGACTGGCCCAGCCAGAGCCCTGACCTAAACCCAATTGAGCATCTCTGGAGAGACCTGAAAATGGCTGTCCACCAACGTTCATCATCCAACCTGACAGAACTGGAGAGGATCTGCAAGGAAGAATGGCAGAGGATCCCCAAATCCAGGTGTGAAAAACTTGTTGCATCATTCCCAAGAAGACTCATGGCTGTACTAGCTCAAAAGGGTGCTTCTACTCAATACTGAGCAAAGGGTCTGAATACTTATGACCATGTGATATTTCAGTTTTTCTTTTTTAATAAATTTGCAAAAATTTCTACATTTCAATGTGTTAATGTGTTAATGAAACAAATGAACACATTAGTTGTTCATTTGTGTTATTAACTTTTTCACTATGACTTTAAGCAGTTAGAAGAAGAAGCACCAGAGGTAGCTTCTCTTACGATTGCTGTTCGTGAATCTTACCTGGAGCACCACTGAATCGTACTGAAAAAGAGAAGAACATGAGAAGATTTTTGTGAAAATGGGTAAAGTATAAAAGGAATTCGCACAAAGCACAAGTTCTTGTTGTACATGACAGAATTCCAGTACCAAATGATTTGAAGTTCTGTATAGTTTGACCCATGTCCCATCTGTTTACATGGAGAAGGCCGGGTTTATGACCTATAGTATGCAGGGGGAGCACTAGATATTCTGGCTTCACAAATTAACAACAACAATAAACAAACGTTAATTAAAGCTTGCCTGAGTACAAAACAAACTAGAACAATGCATCAGTGGCCGTTTGTTATGGACAAATGGTCCCAAATAAACAAAAGATTTTAGCATCCTTTTTTTCATATGAGACGAGTAGAAACCAAATCCTTTCAGCACAGTTTCCTCTTCATATAACAGATTTGAATGAAATTCATGTCTGCTGCACAAAGCCATGTCTTTAGCCTCTCAGTGTAAAAAGGAAAAGGCCTTGAGTTTACATTGGTTCAGATGTTTGGGTCAAACGCCAAATGAACTCTGACAGCATGTTTATCACACGACTCCACACAGCACTTCACACCCACGCTGTCTTTACGTGTAAAAAAAACAAAAAAAAAAGAGCCCTACTTTCACCTCCCACTCTCTGAACTAAAATAGACCTCCTTCTTCAGATTCACTGACTGCTCAGGAGAAATTACTCCAGACGACAAGTACACTGTACCAGAACATGTCATGTAGTATAACAGGATAAGAGGAAACATGTTTAACTTACCACTCGTGCTTTAGGGATGAAATCTGTATCCAATGAGACCATTCGAAACCTGACTTTAAGTGAAAGAAGAAGAAAACACATCAGTTCATTTATTAATTTTACAAACTGACATCCATACATAATGAGGACAACATCTAGGAAAAATTGCTGCAAAAAAAATAAATGAATAAAATCCTTCAGTACACTTTCCATTGAGTTCCAGCAGATACTTAAAATGAGGGACATGTATAATATTCCTGACAGTGGGGCCACAACCAGCAGGAAAAAAGCCATTTGGGGAGTCAGATTTAAATAAATCTCTCACACACTTTAGACTGCTTCTTAAGAGTGTTCATTAAAATGATTATCTTGCAGTCTGCTTGTCAAATCAATTTTGTGTTTTTTTTTATCTTCAGCAGCTACAGGTGTGATGAAAGTTGTCAAGAATCTCAATATAAATGTGTCTGTCTAACATATTCATGATCAAATTACTTTTTTTTTCTCACAGATTTGCCACTTGAATATCCACACTGATTTAGAGGAAGGTCTGTGTGTGTTGGTTGTTTATGGAGCAAGAGAAACAAGATGCAAAGCGGAGGAGAGTTGGCAGATGAAAAGAAAACACGAAACAAGCGAGGTATGGTAATCACAAACACCTACTGTACATATTCACTGATGTGTTCTAACATTATAAGAGTGCCCGCATAGACTCTATGTATGCATAATGTTATTTTTGAAGTAGATGAGGTTTGGGCTGCACGTGATGCAGAGGTTAGCACTGTTTCCTCACAGCAAGAAGTTCTCTGGCTGCGCAGGGCCGTTTCTGTGAGGAGTTTGCATGTTCTGCATATGCATGCGTCGCTTCCTCATGAGTACTCCGGGATATACTTGTCATTCAATAAACTTGATAATTCAAAAAGTTAAATTCAAGCAGTAAATAAAATGAACTATCCACATAATTAGGATTAAAGACACATTGACAACAAGTGCAGCTGGCCTGTATTTGTGGTTTTTATATGCTATATTTTATTCATTGTTACCAAGAATGTTTGAGGAACAGGCATTTTCTGTTAGTTAGGTTTGTTTCTATTTTAGTCTCACCTTAAAACAGATTAGTGTTTAAAACTTAGGTCAGCACCCACAGGCCCTGTCCTCTACTGTCTATCTCAGCATAATGTAATTGTAGCGCAATTTTACATTTCTATCAACCCCACCTGGTTTTTATGTTGCTCCCCTTTCCCTTCACCAGCTGGAGTCCTAACAGCCGAATAAAGGCATAATTCCTACAGTTGTCAAGTCTTGTCTCAGCAGGATGCAGATATTATAATTCAGTCTAAAATAGTGCTGCTGCAGCAGATTTGGTAAGCAGGCTGAGCCGTATGAAGAGTAAATATTCTGCAGTATTCCTGCCACTCAGAAACAGAAGTTTTTTAACACCTTTAGTGTCCTCCTAATGAAAGAGAGTGAGGTTAAAAAATATATAATAAGAATTCAAAACTCACCAGGCTGTCCAGGCGTGTAGATTGGTTTATCAGTTTGGACGATGTGGATGCAAGTAGGCGGTTCAATGAGGACTTTGGTCTTCTTGGTTATTGTGTCTTTCCTACCCTCAAGAACAATAATAACGTTCGCCACCGTTATCGTGCTCACTTCAGGAACCTGCAACAGCACAGAACACAAATCCATCAGGCGGGAAACACCACAGTCCCACTAAGGATTCAAAGCCAGGCTTCATGGTCTATCAAAGCAAGTGTTATCTGATGGAACTGGAACTGGTCATTTACTCCAGGATTGTTGAGCATCTGGGCCTCAAATGACCGGATTACACAACAGGTTTGCAAAAAGATAAATGGGAGGAACGCTTTGTTTATCTGAATGCATGACTCAAATGTGTTGCCAGTATTGATGCACTTTTCTGAAACTGTTCCGTGTATGCGGTATGTGTGCAGTAAAACATTTGCTACATCATGATCTTTGGCATTGACAGTCTCAGTCATGATGCTTTCAGTATCTTCAGATTGTTTTAAATACTTAAGGAATATTTGAAACCTGAGAGTTATACCATTCAATAAACCACAACAATCAATAAAAGGAGTGATGCAGTGTCATGCTAAAAACACAGTGCTAACACTGCTGTTTTTGCCTAGAATGATGTATCATTTAATGCTTTATATCACCAGAATCTGTGAAAATAGAGGTTGTGAAAGTTTTGTTAGTTAATCGACTTCTGCTTTTATCCAAAGCGACGTACATCAGAGAGTAAAAACAACACAAGCAAGGATGGGAGGAAACAATGTCAGTAAGTGCAAACGATCAGCTTTGAGTCTGATTGGACACACAGGAGCTGACAGGAAGTGACCAGAGGCAAAGCACAACATCAACAGCTATTCTTGAGAGTTCTAATCAGCATCAAAACCATTTAAAATCATCATTATCAAACAAAACCATTGACAGCATCATCAATATCATTAAGTGTGTAGGTGTTCATAAAGAGCTGGGTCTTTAGCTTTTTCTTAAAGGTGCAAAGGAACTCTGCGGATCCAATCGAGTTTAGAAGTTCGTTCCACCACCAAGAGGGCGGCAGAGAGTTTAGTCTAGTTATTATCTTAATTAAATTCAAGCTACTTTATTAATCCCTCTTTGGGCAATTGGTTTGGAGCAGCTTGTACATTAAAAAATATACAGAAATACAGCACAATGAGGTACAGACAACAATAAATGATACCAAAGAGCTAAAAAAAATATGAAATAGGACCTAAAAAGAAATACCAAGGTTAAACAGAGTTATCAATAAATGAACAGACAGAATAAAACAATAAAAGGATGACAAGGCTCTGTGGTAGTAAAAGGATAAAAGGTTTGTAGAAATATGAAATCTAAGGAGCATTTAGTGATCTAGTTGCAGGGGGGACCAACGATTCAGAATAGTGGAAATTAATTTAAAGCACATGTCTGGAATAAGCTAAAATACATTCAGCTCTCCTGAGGATCATCTGCTTTATTTCAGGCCAATAATCTGAGGACAGATTTGAACAATACTGTTCAGACTGTTTAGCTGAGAGGCCTTGAAACCAGCGGGTAAGAGACTCTTAGTAAATGACTGATAAAAATGACAAGGATTAAAGGACTGACTGAGAAAGAATGTAGTTTACAAAAAGGTAAATTCTCTGTTTGCCCCCTCTTAACAATAACCTCAGTGTCATTATTGAGTTGATCATCTAGCTTACATGCTTTTTTTCCCTTAAATTATTTTAAACATATGCAAACAATTGTGTCGGAGTCATCCTGCCGCTGTGGGTTTTGACTATATTCTGAACCAGAGGTATGTAACGTTATGACAAAACAAATACACAACATGATCAAGATTAAGTGATGGAAGCTGTTGGTCTTCTGTTTCTTTCAAAAATCAAAGACTAATAGTGTTTATTTTGACTCAACTTAGGGTAAACAGAAGTCTCGGTTGAGGTGAGACAAAGTAAAGTGTGAATCCAATAGACATTAAAAAAACAAAGTTCAGCTCCAGCTCGCTGCCAGTGAAATGCAGAACCAAGTATCAAAAAGCAGTGTTTTATACATAATATGTATCTTAACTGACGTGCTTAATAATGACAAGTTGCCTAAATATGTGTACAAATAATGTGACAGACCTTAAAGTCAAAGCAGCGGTAAAAGTCTCGTGTGATCGACGTCTCCACGATGACTTTTTTTTTTCTACCCGTCTCCATTTGTAGGATAACAGTCAGACAGATGGGCTCTGTGGGGTCGTGGATCTGTGCACACAGGCTCTCCTGATACCCTCCTCTGAGCCGGGAGCTCAGTGTCACCGCATAAAGGCTGCATGAAGAAAAGAGTGTCAGATTAGCGAAATAATGAGGTCATAAATTACAGATATGGACAAAATGTGAGCAGAAAACCCTGCAGGTTCAATAGTAGTATAGTCCAACTGATTATTTTCATTGAGCCAGGACTTTGGATTCTGTTTTAGCCATGTAACGATACCTCCTCATATAATTAAAAATCCATACAAATAAGGGCCAATTCAAATCACTGATGCGAAAATATTTATTGCAATACTCTATTTCAACCAGCAGAGGGCACTGTCTATTTCTTTTGGCTTCTCTTGTCTGACGTCAGTAGCTGAAGAAGTGAGGCGTACTACATACCAGGCAGAAACAAGTGAAGATTTTAAAGGGGGGTAAAGCGTCTTGTTGGCTGAAGAAGGGAGGTGAGCAGTCAAGACAAAAACAGTGTTCTTATATTGAAAGAGATTAAATGAACAAATATCAAAACCGACATGATGCCAGATGTAAAACGGCGCCAATTTGAGAAGCTCCTCACACCAAAAACATATTATAAACTTGCCGCTAGGAAGTAGATTGAGACATGTTTCGAAGACACTGGATTACAGGATGTGTTTATCTGCTCACAGAAGACTGTCTGGAGCCCTGCTTGTGTAGAAGAAGCTGCATGTTACAGAGCCTTTCTTTTCTTTTTTTTCTTTTTGACTCGTACAGAGAAACAGACAGAATTGTTGTTCAAGTCCTTTCTTAAGACAGCAAAGCAACATAATGCAATGCAGATAGCGATTCAGTGACGGATTTGCATCCAGTAACATTTGAGAGAGAGAGAGAGAGGGAGAGAGACAGACTGCAGCAGGCATTGCACACAAAAAATATACATGTATTTGACATGGATGTCCAATCCTGCACAGGCTGGCAAGTGTGATTGGCGACCACCTGCATTATGCATAAAGCAAACTTTTGCAGGCAATATGGAATGCAACTGTTTGTTGGTTAAATCTTGCTTTACTTACGTTTCTTTAAGTTCATGGGATGATGTCAGAGTTGTCAGGACCGCTGCTGTGATGATGACAGTGAACATTTGGAGCACAGGTGCCATGTCTGCAGATGAGCAGCAGGCAACTTTAGCAGAGTGGACTGACTGCAGAAGGAAGCACTTCAAGATCCAGCAGTGCAAGCCTTCAAACTTTTCTCCAACAGTGTCAGTAGTGGTGTGGAGTGACTGTTTATATCCTTAAACTTCTGACACCTCCTCTCCCCAAGTTTGTTTAACATTTGCAGCCACCTCCCTGATCCTGAAGGAGTTTATCTTCCCAAAAGGTTCAATCACACAACCCTGCCAGCTGCCAGGAGACAGTTTCCACACTTCAATGAGGTGAAAATGTTGAAAATATAGGAGCATGTTGTTTCAACGACCCTGTTAGTGTAACAACAGGTCCGGGTACAACATGATGTTTAGACCTTAGAGATATTCGAGACCCTGAGACAGACGATCTCAACATCTGCAAGGCCCTGAGAATCTCCAAGTAGGGAGATTTATAATCATAAAAGCAGGACTCTTTACTGATGCACAATTCAGACATCTCTCAACTAGTTTGGAGAACTCAGAAAAAAAAAGGTTTTTGTCCATATGTGTGGTCACAAGGGGGCTGGAGGCAATCTGAGCTGACATCGGTTGAGAGGCGGGATACACCCTAGAGCAGGCATGGGCAAACTACGGCCCGCGGGCCATATACTATATTATATTATTATTATTAATAATAATAATTATTATTATATACTATATTGGGCTTTTTAATCCGGCCCGCCGAACTTGTCCAAATTATATTATTATTAAATAAAATTTTATTATAATTAAACCTTGTTCGTTTTCCCCTGTAATGCCCGCGTTTCCCCAATAGATGGCGCACTTCAGAGTGTGGTGTATTACTCCCTTCTTCACTTTGCCCTATGAACCCGTATGAGCCCTTCTGTAAAAATGAGCGGATCAAAGAAAAGAAAAGTGGACAGTGAATGCCGAGTGTTTAATACGGAGTGGACAACTAAATATTTTTTCCCTGAAGTCCGATCAAAGGCTGTATGCCTGATATGCCAAGAAACTGTCGCAGTTTTCAAAGAGTACAGTATCAGCCGTCACTTTGCAACGAAGCATGCTAACTACGCTAGCAAGCAGTCCACGCAAGAACAGGCGGCTACAACTCAGAGGTTGAAGGCTAATTTACAGACTCAGCAACATTTTTTTCACCCACAAACTGCGATTCAAGAGTCAACTACCAAGGCAAGTTTTTTGCTGGCATTCAAATTAGCAAAGGCTAGCAAGCCTTTCTCCGAAGGCGAGTTTTTAAAAGAATGCATGGTAGAGACAGCAGGTCTCTTGTGTCCAGAGAGCCAAGGCCAGTTTGAAAAAATCAGTTTATCATGCAGGACTGTGACTCGCTGTGTGGAACTGATTGATGAAGATATAGCCAGCGAATTAAACAAAAAGGCTGAGTCCTTTAAGTTATATTCACTAGCACTGGATGAAAGTAATGACGTGAAAGACACTGCTCAGCTCCTCATTTTTATCCGAGGGATTAATGACAGTTTTGAGATAACGGAGGAGTTTTTGACCATGGAGTCTCTGAAAGGAAAAACGCGAGGAGAGGACTTGTATAACCAGGTGTCTGCTGTCATCGAGAGAATGAAGCTACCTTGGAGTAAAAGAGGGACTTCAGCATCGTCAGTTTATTATGTTCCTGGAGGAAACTGATGCGGATCATCAGGACTTACTGTACCACTCTCGTGTCCGCTGGTTAAGTTTGGGCAAAGTGTTTCAACGAGTGTGGGAGCTGAAAGAGGAGATCAGCGCATTTTTGGAGTTAATGGGGAAATCTGACAAATTTCCTGAGCTAAGCGATATACCTACGTATGTGAGCAGACATTCAGCGTCATGAACATCAACAAAGCCCCTCACAGATCCAAGTTAACTGACCAACACCTCGGATCTATCCTGAGAATTACCACTACTAAACTAACTCCAGACTTTAATGCACTGGCAAAAAAGGGAGATCACCAACACTGTTCCCACTGAAACTGAACGTGAGTTTCTCTACTGTGTTTATTAAAATTTTATTTAATTAAATGAATGCATTTGGAAATCAATCTGTACATTGAGCCTTGCATATTCATGCTTTGCTACTTGTTAAAGGCCAAATCCTTTCATGTAATGGCTTTTACATGTCATTTATATTAGTTCACACAAACACTCCATCCATCTGTTCCTGGCCCGGCCCCTCTGTCAAATTTTAGAACCCATTGTGGCCCGCAAGTCAAAAAGTTTGCCCACCCCTGCCCTAGAGTGTCGCCTGTCAATCACAGGGCTGACATGTATAGACAAACAATCAGTAACACTCATATTCACACCTATGGAACATGAATAGTAGTTGAAGAGAACCCTACGTATGCATGGAGAGAACGAGCAACATACACGTTCTGTTGCACGACTTTATTTTAATTTTATTTTTTTAAGTGTATCTGATGATGTGGCAAGTGTTGAGAGCCTTTTGGTAGATCTGTTTTCCAGGATGTGATGTTGAAACAGTGTAACATGACCTGGGTGTTCACACGGATGTGTTGCTTCATACAGGTCTACAAGCTGCCAGATCAAGAGTTGATCTGAAAATTCAGCCGAAAAAATTGGCTTAACCATCATTTCTGTTGCGCAATGTTTGGTCAAAGCAAATGTTAATATTATTTATACAAACTAAGCAATTAGGCAACACCTATTAAACACATGGCAGGACAGACAGGAGACTATTTATTCACAACACATGATCTGTCTCTATCAGCTGGTATTTACCAGCAGTGTCACATGTTTCATAGTTTTACATCTACAGCTTTTAAAATGTATGAACCTTGAATTGTTTTAAAATACAAAGGTAAGCTCACCTTGTGGTTCTGAGATAGGAGCGGACAAGGAGACGAGTGACGCACTAAACCGCGTGAACTTTCTGTCTTTTGTAGTGCAATGCATTTTTTGTACTCAAATTTGCAATACAACTGTTAGAATCCAAATGGCATGAATCCCTAACTATCTGTAATTTACTCTGTAGCTAACGTTATAGGAAGTGGCTTAATGCTAACATTAGCTGTTGCCTAATGTAGCTAATGGGCTATTACATGTGTTGTTTTCCTTCAAATCAACCTGATGTCCCTACAGGTTCTGACTATCCCATGTCTTTAAGATGCTAATTAATCATGATGCAGTACAATTATGTCTTATGTTTCTTATTATGTTAAGCAAAGCATTGTAACAGCAGAGCTCCTCGCCCTCTACCTGATGTCCAGGAAAATAGCCCCCTTGTAAATATGAAAGTCGGATCAATGGAGACATTTCCACCACACAGACGTACACAAGATCTGACTTTTCCTGTTAGGAAATGCCTAAAAGCAGCAAATTAGAAACTGGCATTACAATACAAAGTGCAAGTGCTCCAATTGTGTTGAGTTTTTCATTTTTTTTTGTCCCAGTCGACTGGAGGCAACACGTTCAGGTGACAGTTTCCAGGATGTCTTTCCTCCAGCTCTTCTTTTATCTTCTTTTATCTTTTGTCTCCTCCCGCCTTTGATCTCTGCTGCTGCGAAAATCAATCACAGACAGGACTGAGTGGAATAGAATCAAAAATATTTTAAAGTATTGTTATCTACCTTTGGTTTTACTGAAAGCGTGCTGCACTTTCCTTTTTCTACATTAGTACCAGATTCACTCACAGCGCTTCAAACAAAAAAACTAATTTTTTTAATCCTAGACATGAAGACTGGCACTTACAATTAGAGACAATTTTTTACAGACAGTTATCTTTTGCAGAGACAGAGTCTCTTGCAGGGTTACCATTACACTCCAACAGTATATAGATCCTTTCCCATCATGCTCTTGGTGGAAATGTACGTAAAGAAAATCACAATAGTGGGGCGCTGGTGGCACAGTGGTTGGTGCGCGCGTCCCATGTATGGAGGTTGTGGTCCTCCAGGTGGGCCACCCGGGTTCAGATCCGACCTGTGACTTCTTTCCCGCATGTCATTCCCCGCTCTCTCTCTACACGATTTCTGACTCTATCCACTGTCCTGTCTCTCCATTAAAGGCATGAAACGCCCAAAAATAAATCTCAATAGAGAAACCAAAACAGCTTTTGGCCACAGCTGGTTTCCACATGCCAAAAGTAGATGATCGCAGTACGGGAGCATCCGAGGACACGATGACAGCAGCCCTCTCACCTGTAACTCCCATATTTATGTGACGCACACAAAAGGTGTTGTCACATTTTATGTTTATATCTGGTTTGTTTTATTTTATAAATAATATAAAGGGGCACTTTAATATGAGCCATGTTGGCCAGTGAAATATTTCTTTGTAGAAGAGTTTCAATTTAGAATTAACTGCACATGTCAGTGTTGCCAGTAGGAGGCAGTGTGGCGCTGTGCTTCTCCCTTGGATGCTCTTTGTTTGCAGACTCTCGTCGCTTCTTCATTATGCTGTAGTGATGTGAAAAGCAGTTCTTTTCAGTGTACTGAATCAGTAGAATCAGTTCAGTAAAGTGATTCGTTCAAAAGATTTGTTCACCGAATCGTTCAGTACTTCTCAGCAGCTCTGTCTGTGAATCAGAATTTAATAAGCTGAAACACGGCCGAACGTTTAGTTCTGCTCGCGATCGTACTGAGAACAGCCGGTGGTGAATAATAAACCAATGAGCTGAGAATTTAGTTGGATAAAGTTACAGTTTGCAAACTGAAAGCTGCTAAAACAATCACATTTATTTTCCCAGACTGTTCTGTTCAGTACGTTCAGTACACGTTCAGTTTGTGATTCGTGATTCATGTCGGAGCGCTCGTTCAGTTCGTTCACTGAACGAGAGCTCTCACACACACACACACACACACTGTACTGACTGAGGAGAGGAGGGAGGGAGAGGAGGGAGGCTTTGAGTGACTCTTACGGTCTAGAGAGAGAGACACGAGACGGGAGAGAGGAGAGCGCAACTGAAGTTGAGAAATGAACGACTCTTTTCAGTAAGTGATTCAGTTCAGTTCGTTCACCCAGATGATTCGTTCGTTTCACGAACTACACATCACTATTATGCTGAGAGAAGCTGCACTGAGCAGAAGCACTGTTGTCTTCCTCATCTTTCTCCTGTTTACACAGGAACCTTATTTGTTTATGGGTCCCAGCCTGAGACCTGTAACATTTACACTCTATATTTAGTTTGCAGCTTCCTTTAAGGTGCCCATGTATATATAAAGAATGATGTCATACTGTTTAAATCATGCGCTCTGGAGTTTAAATAATGAACAACACAATATAAAGCTACTAACTGAAGGCTTAAAAAGGTGGTTACTAGCGAAAACAAAGATGTCAGCACGTCATGTGATTATTTCACCGCCCAGGAATTGTCTTATTTCCACACCTTGTTTTAGCTGTTTTCACACATGCACTCCTTATTATTATATCAGTGCTATGTGTTCAAAGGGTGTCAACAAAAGAGCGGAGAAGAACATTCTGGCAGTTTCATATTACATGCTCTGGGATTGGACCAGACACATGCTCTACAGTCTGTGGTGCTGGATATAAAGGTCATCCCCCTCCCCATTGGCTCGCTGTTAACTTTCCTGAATAGTTTCTGCAGCATTCCCACATCGAATTGACTGGATGAAAATATTCCAGGTATAAAGTCAGAGTGAAAACATGTGTCTGTTTGCATTCTCACATGCAGCTCATCTCGAAAAATTTCAGGACCTTTTCAGGATATTTTTTCATGTTTGAAAAAACCATAAGAAGTATAATGAAGAGCAGGAAGTTAAATAATTTCAGATTTAAACAAATGTGATCCAATCCCTGTGTAAGATCAACAGTTTGAGTTTAAATATTGACTGACAGGATCCAACATAAGGAGCCACATTCTTACTGCTTTACCTCTAATATGTTCAGTGTTTCTATTCAGAAGACATCTTAACTCAGGATTTGACCCTGTTGGAGTTTCATCACTGACTGCACCTTTTCTGCAGTTTTATTCTATTGTCAGCACTGTGTCTATTGGTCTTCAACAGTGATGATTTCATTGACCTCAACTGAAATTATAGTTGTCTACTCTGGAGCTGAGCTTGCCCTCTCCAGTGGATGCTCATGTTTCCTCTGCACGCTCCTTGGTCCATCACTAGTACCTGCCAGTTCCCCCACTATACACTCTGCTTTGCTATTTTCAACAGAACTCGCTGCAAGTATGCATCAAGCTTCACAGAGCAGATCGACCTGGACAGGAAGTCAGACATGGGAATGCATAGAGCATCCGGTCAATTTCAAAATAAAACAAAATTTGTGGACTCCAGATTGTATAGCCCATCACTTTATCAACCTTACGTCAAAACAGGCCCCAAATCAAAGAAAGACAAAGCTACCTGTTGTGTGACCATTGTTCTCTTTATTCCCGTGTGATCTTCTAGTTCTCCTGTGATCTTGTGAACCCTTGACTCCAGCTGCTTATGGCTGTGTGCTTAAACTGACCCTGTGTTATACTGTAGGAAAGGCATTGTCAAACTGAGCTAAACCATCTGGTGATTTTCTTACGTCTGAAATCTCCTGCAAAAGTGATTGTTTGAAAATGACTTTGGTGTAAGGCTGGCTTAAGACAACTACCTCACTCTGGATAATGAAGTTTCTTCTCAGTTCTAGGAGGGAAACCTATCTAGAACACAATGGAGCAGAAAAAAAAGAGTGTTCAAGCCTATGTAGTGATTAAAAGTAATCAGACTGACCATTAGCATCTATGGGAGAATGGCTTTCAAAGTGGTCACGTTGCAGGCCAAATACCACTGCTCCTCTTCAATGGGCTGTTAAGATGAGGCTGTTTAAAATCCTTTCTTTCTTTCTTTCTTTCTTTTATGAAATCCCTCACAACTGAAAATGAAATAGTTTTTCTAACAGTGGGATTAAGGTCTGTCCTTCTTCACTGTTTCAATGATTTGAGATTGAACCCGTGTACATTTTCACCTTTGCTTTAGTAAAATCAATGAATGTGGCACTTTTCAGAAAATGCTTCTTTCATTACATTTTTGGAGTGAAGAAAGGATCATCATGCCATTAAAGGCGTATTGTTGTTCCTCAAATTTGCCAAAAATCATTTCAAACTTTTTTTTGCATCTGTTAGTTTATTTCAAGAGCGTGATTTGGTCACCAGAGCCCGACACGCTACCTTTAAGCCTAGGGGTGCTGCTCGTGACCCCATAGTTTAAAGAAATTGTCTCTAAAGATATACACACTAACTTTTAGAAAAATGTGTTTCTAAAATATGCTTGTTGTAATACATGTTTCATCTCTAATGGCCAACAGGGGGAGACTCCACTCGTTGTAAAAAGTGCTCGATTTTACACTGCCCTTCAAAACATAAAGGTTATATTCCACTTTATATTGATTAATGTTTGCATTTAGCAGCAGTCACAGCTCTTTGGCCATACCTCCTCTGTCCCTCAATACACCAATCTCCCCTCCTCTCCCACCCCTCCCCCAGTGTTCAGGCTAAGCACTGCCGTTATAGGACTGATCTCCATTCAGAGATAATTATTTTCTTATTCGTTTGATATGAAATATTATTAAAATGTACGCCTGGACAGAAATTGTTTTAAACCTCAGTTAAAATTGAAGAAATGTACAGTGGCTGTAGCCTTTGCAGTTATTCACCTTTTCTGATAAATGCAACTTAAAAAAAAATCTACCAAGGCCATTAAAAGTATACAAAGATACAAACTCTATTTCGTAACAAAGAACCTGTCTGTTGCTTAGCAAAGAAATTTGCCCAGACTATTTGTTTCACAAAGGTGATTCGTGCTTTCGCAAACAGCACTGTTCTCTGTGTTTGACGTCATTAAATACATAATTGCAGATAAACAGAAGGCACTTTGACACTGCAGCACTTTCCCATGCTTCATACTGTATGGCAGCTCTATGGGAGGTGTGTGGACGTGATGTGTGTGTGTTCAGGCAGGAGAGGGCAGCAGACGTTCGGGCTGAGAGCAGGCTGTTTGTTTCATGTCTCTCATCTCCAAATCCAGGGAGGGGCTCATTAAGTCTGGCTCCCCGTCTCTGCCTGATGAATTCTTTATCAAAACAGTATGTTCACCCTGTGCCCCTACAAAGATATCATATTAAAGTTCAATTAACTGGGGCTTGATGATCTCAATGAGATGATCTTTTACAGCTAAAAGCTCCCTCCCTGCATGGTCCGAGAGGCCTTCCACAGAGATGGTGCACATGGAAACACGGAGGAAGGAACATCCACCAGTGAATAACAAAGTCAGACGCTGCACGGGGATTTAGACGTTCAAAGGAGCAGCTTTCGCCTCTGGGCCATGCGGGGCCCTCTTGAGTCGGGGAATAAAATCTGTTGTTTAACCAGCCTTTATTGGAATCCACATTCTACCAAAATGTTCAAGATCAGGGACAAACAGAAAGCCGCAGTGGTGGTACATGAGCCAGCGATGAGCTGACAGTGAGGCCATATCAGAGTGTATGATTCTCATGTTGTGTGTGTGTGTGTGTGTGTGTGTGTGTGTGTGTCTGCAGTGCTCGAGTGAGGATATGTTGAGCTTTAGGTGGTGGATATAACAGAGATTCTGTTTCCTCTCTTGTTTGGGATGTGTAAGATTCATGCAGCTCTTCCTTTGTTTGTTTGGAATCCCTTAGGTGCTGCAGAGACCTGGACACTGCTTTTTAGATTTTGTGTGATTTGAGGGTCTTAGGACTCAAAGGAGAAAACCCTGTCAGATACCTCGGCACTCTTCATTTATCATTGTTAAATATCTCTGTTTTAACGTTCCAGTTAGCTTTGAATGACCTACTTGATTCACATTTTTAATGTTAACAATTTTCACTGAACTGAATCTTTGAAAAAAAAATTGTAAAAAAGTATTTAGTGATTTGTTTCTATGGTAATGTCCTTATAAGGGGATTAATGTGTTAATCTTGCTCATGGTGAATCTGAATACCTGAATATTTTCTGCTGCTTTCTCATATCCGCTCATTCCACCTTCACACAGGCAGTTCACCAGAGGGTCTCGCAGCAAAAATTCAGCTGTTTGCGTTCACACATGCAGCTCAATCTGGAAAATGTTAGGACATTTTCAGGAGTTATGTGCATGTTTGAAAATACAATACAGCTGTAGTACGCATCACAAATATATAAATACTGCAACATTTTACATCTTCATTTTAAAGGGAAATTACAACCAAGCACTATTGCCAACATTTGTATAAAAAAGACTGACTCACTTGTCTTTAGGTCAGATTTATTCATATAAATGTGCTTTTATTTTACTCTGGAGATTCACTCTGCTGTCTGAGCCATTAACGTGTCCTTTTCTGCTGCTTCAAAGCTACAATGGCGACCCCTGAGGGTGAGAACTATCTCGTGTTATATGCCTGACTTTTTGATATTCAAAAGGTAAAACGAGAGAATTGAAAGAAAAAATACTTTAAAAGACTTTATGGCTTATATCTGATTTTTAAATGGAAACATAATGAGACGAGCCACTGCATTAGAATCAACATTTTCAAAATGATAACACATGTACTGTACATAAAACAATTACATTTAACCAGCTGAATTATTGTCACAGCACTCCATTAATAACTTGTTTTTCCAAAACTCATTTCATACTTTGTTCTCTTTGATACAACACTAATATTGTGACACGGTATAAATTAAACAAGGCAAAGAACATACCACAAAGACATTGTACAAATAACAGTTCATTTAAATGACAGAGGGCCCGTAAGAAAAGAAGAAAATATGAAATATATTGACATATTAAACCAGTAAAATTCATTCTCAAAGAAAATAAGTGATGAATGTGTATAATTTTAAAATTTGCAGCACATGCTGATTTTGTCTACTGTTGAGAAAAATAATCAGAACTATAATGTACCCAGTAAGAGTTTCTGTTTGACAGCTTACAAAAAAAAGATGTTTGAATTGTCGGTAGGTCAGAGGAGGATGCATGAGAATCACCCCAGGCTACATTAAAGTGAAGAAAATATAACAATGTTTTTATTAACCAGAAAAACACTGTTAAAGTCATGTTGCAATTCTTGTTTATTGTTGCTCATGCCGGCCCCTGATTGGTGCATTTGACTTGGATGATGACATGAGCTTCCATGTGGAAAACCCAGCGGAGCAACGACATATAGAAACATCACCCGACTTACTATCGCACCATGGAGCACATTTCAAACAACTAACACAATGAAGTTTGAAAAACTCTGGTCATCTTTTCACTATTTGTTCTAAGTTCAACTTCAAGACCCTGTTTGATGTCTTGTAACCCCTCCACTTGAATATTCTGATGTGTTTATCGTATATCGTTTTGGGAAGTTGTGTCTTTATTTGACTGTGAAAGCTGGACAGTGACAGGAAACCGAGGGAAGGGGGAGCAGGGGGTGACATGCAGCAAAGGGCCGAGGGTTGATATCCAACCTGGTTTCTTCTTCTTTTGTTTATTTTCTGTTCTTTCACTTCATTAAATGTGTCTGCCTTCTTCCTGTGGATTGATACGATTGACCTCGTCGTCTATACTGTAAAATGTTGACTGTAAAATAATATGGACAGCACGTTTCCGTCTTTGTCTGTTGTACAAAAGTGTAGCCAAAATATCCCCTGGAAAGCATTCTGATATATTGTGCTGGTAACGAACTCCAAAGGATCAGAGGACACATCTCCCCTGACTCACAGACACACCCCCCTAATGGGAAATAATATGCCTTTAAAAATGGCAATAGATCACCACGGCAACCGGAAGAGGCTCATTCTGTCCAGGTGTCCACGTCTTCGACAAGCCCTTGGCATCTCATCGTAGTCTTCGTTCATCAGTAGCTCCAGATATTAGATTGACCCTGGCTTTTCACCTCTGGGTGTTGCTCCACAACAGAGCCGACGAGGTTGTGAGTAAACGCTAACAGCGCCGATGGTTGTGGTTCAAAGAGTGTGAGTGCACAGGAGGTCTCACTCGGACGATTAAAACTGTGCCTTTTTTAAACTCTACTTTTGTAAATACTGGGACTGAGAAACACATTCTGGGGTATTTTGGATTTATTGTGGCGGTGTTGATGGTTGTCGTTGCACTAACCTCTTCCTGTTGAATACACGGTGGAGGGCAATTGAATGTATCTGTGTATGTGTGTGTTCTTTGGGCTTGTTTTACTTTGCTGTTGAGGCTGGTCAACTCCTGTGAAGAGGTGTGAATCAAGTATTATATTATTTTGTCAGAGCAATCCACTTATAATTTGACCCCTGCACATCTGTTAACATAGAGGAAGCGGGGCCTATGACTGAGGAGCTCTAAGTGTTTTTGCTTCACTCCCAGGTGGCTGTTTCTCTGTCCATCTTTATATACAGTCAGTGTAATTAACCTATCATTATCCAGTATTCAGCAGAAACTGTGCACTAATATCTGATAAAGGCAGTTTTTTATGAACAGAGTTTTGTGTATAATGAAGCTGTCGTTCCATATTTCGTCTCCTTCATGTGTATGTATGACTCTCTGGTCTCGTGTGGTCTCGTCTGCCTTCAATCCCTCCCTTGGGGCATGAATAAAATATTCTCAGTAGACTTGAATTGCTCCATCTGAGCCTATTGTTGTGTCTCCCCCATGGAACAAATCTCCTCCTGGTTAACCTCACATCGACTCCCACACCACCGACAAACCTTCATGTGTGTTTCTTTGTCATCTGCATTCAGCTGGAAAAACAAACCAGCCTCCCCGACTCTCTCTCTCTCTCTCTCTCTCTCTCTCTCTCTCTCTGTCTTTGTCATTGTGGCTCCTCAGCTTCCTCCTGGTGGTGGAGGTGCTGAGGGAGCAGGGAGAACGTTGTTTGAACTACAGTAAAACACAGCTCCCTTCAGCTCCCACATCAAAGGCAGAGGATTACCAACAGCCTGCTGTAATGAGACCACGATGACTTGAAATCGCTGGGACGGCTCGTTGCGCTTTCTCTCCCCCCACAACCACAACATCGTTACTGCGGTGGAACACCCTGAGAAAGACAACAGTAATCTAGTAATGTGGGTTTCTCTGGGTGTAAACTCATCTTTGTGTGTGTGAGCTAAAAAGCTCAGATTGGATAAATATCTGGCTTTGTAATGAAATAATCAGTATTCCTGCTGCAGGACAGAAAATGTGGTGGAAATGTTGTTAAACGTCACAGTCGTCTGACACCTTTGGACGACCTGTCCCGGCCAATAAACCTCCTCACCTGTCTTTATTCATGAGTCTAGTTTGATGTAAGACTGTGTTATAATATTATTATCATAGCAGGTCTGCAAAAAAAGGGTGTTGCTCTTTTTTGAAGGTCAGAACGTATTTTTTTTATTCTTTGTTGGAATATGATTTTGGCGTTTTGCTTTAATTTTGACAGTGACTGATAGTCACGAGAAGAGTGAAATGTAGGGACATAACGATTCGCTCAACTCACAACATGATATGTAACATAAAACTCAATCCACATTAGGATTTCATCCCGTTTCTATATGATATAAAGAATTAGATTGAAGTTGATGTATGAATAAACATGATTCTTTTAATTAAATTCTCTGACAATTAATATGAAAAATCTAATTTTACATGTTTTTCTTTTTATACAATAAGCTTTTAAATGTTGTGTTTGTATAGATACAAATAAAACAATGCAGATGTATTCTTTATTATAAAGTGGCTGTAATTATAAATTACAAAACGACGTTTTCGACATTTTAATTTCAGATAAAAGAAAGATTTTTAAACAATCCCAAATTAATAAAACATGTCAAACACTGATAGTGAAAATATATTTAAATACACATTTCCTGTGTTTGTGGCACTGAAGCTCAAATAGGTTTGAAAAGACACTGAAATTTCTCAATTTTGTGTCACCTAATATAAGTTTTTATTCATGTTCTTGTGAAGTTTGGTCATCATAACTGTCTCTAAAGTGGTAATCATCAGCTTCAATACGTAAAACATCGTGGCTCTTACTCGTTTGAGCGAGGTGGGGGTTTCAAATCTTCTTCCCAGAGAATGTTATTAAGATGTTTTGGTGTCTCAGACTTGCTCTTTTTGTCGTTCATCAGTCTCTTGTAAGATTCACACACTTTTTGTCTTGTTGTTTTTTTCTGCTTACCTCACTTGAACTGCATTTAGTCCCCACAAACTCTTCACTCGCTTCCGCCATGTCTGTACGACTCTCTTCTTCAGCTGCTGACATCTAACGAGAGGAGTCTGAAGCAGAGAGCGCCCTCTGCTGGAATCAAAAAAAGAGTCTCACATTGCGTATTTTTTTAAATCGATTTAAATTGTCCACATTTGCAATTGTTTCTTAATTGTATCACGAGGTGTCGACAAGTTATCATTAGCGTCGTACCCCTAGTGACAGGTGTTTTGCAAGCGACAGAGGTGCAAATGAAGGAGAGGAAACAAAGGACTTCATTACGACGTCTGCTTCTGCTTTCATTGTGGGAAAATGGTGAAAAACATTTTTTATTTGTACAGAGATTCGTCATCAGGTTATTTAAAAAACAAAAACACCAACACTGGAAATTATCATATTAAATAGGTTTGTAACCCAAGAGGACCAATCAGGTCACATTACAGACTGACGCCACCGACGTCACTCACTGAATAGAAATCCTGAAAAACACGCTCATGGCACCCACAGGTCTGAAATATAAATAGACGGGAAATGATCCCGTACTAAAAAAAGAAGAAGCATACAGCTGTAATGAGGCCAAATTGCCATAAAGAGCGAAAATGTCATTTACTGTAGCCTACACACATAAATGATGTCAAATATGTGAGATTTAAAAATACCAAGTCTCTCTCCTCTTCAACATCTCAAATGCCTTTGTTGTCACAGCAAGGTCGTGTAAGACCTGAACGCACATCAAGCCATCGCCAGGGAGTTATCGCCGTCGCCTGATAACGTCGATCCCTCAATCAGAGGAAAGTAGAGAAACACAAATATCTCATAACACCTGACAAGTCCAGATAAACGTTACAGTTAAAGAAATCAAATGTAAAAAAAAGACCTGACAGGCTCGAAACGAGTCAAAAGAGCAGCGAGCAAAGATCACTGACGTCTTATCTGAATTCAAGTAATGAAATGAGACAAACGCTATTAGCTGATGACCTCGGTTCTTACTGGTTCTAAAATAGAAAATACAAACGACATCTTGTGGCTTCACATGAGGAAGTAGCTCTACATTCAAACGCTTAGCTGCCAGAGTCTGAAAATGGAAGAAACACATTTTTCACAATAAGAGAAAAACTTTAAATTTAATCCTTTAATGTGGATTTTAGAAAAACAACTCATAATTGAACTGTGTAGTTTTGGGGTGCAACGGTAGACATCTTTGGATTTCACAATGCAATGACCTCTGAAGTAAGAATGGACGAGAGGAGGAGAACACAATGCTTCTTATGTGATTTTAGTTCGACACAGTCGGTCAGATGCATCACTCTTCCTTGTCTGTCGTCCTGGAAGAGAGATCTCCCCTTTTTCTCCCTTTTTCCTCTCTTCATCTGATGCTGTTTTTTTTTCTTCATTTCATTCATGTTCTGAATCCAGTTTGTGTTCTGTACAAATTGCAAACGCTCTGACGGCAGATTTGTGATTTCGGGGCAATATATATATAACGCCTCAAATTGATTCCACTTGACTTTCTTGTGACCCCAAAGCCTGCAACTGCTCGTCACAGATTGCACATCTTTGATTTGTGAGCGGCGGAATCAAAGAGAGATTTATATTTATTTCATTATTAGACTGTTTTCATTTGACAATTTTTTCGAGGCCAGCGTTCAGTGAGAAAACGGAAAGAATCTGAAAAAAGAAAAGCGATAAACAAATCTTGAGCCAGGAATTGAAGCAGTTATTTTTCTTATTTTTCTCTTTCACAATCCATTGAGGGAGTCTAACCCTCAGTTTAGAGACCACTGCATTACACTTATGTATTATCATTATTATCATCTTATCTATTCATTGATGTTCCCCATGATGTTGCACTTACATTTGGATTTAAATTGACTTCTAGTGAAATAACTTGTGTTTTCTTATTTCTTCTCCGCTCTATGAACTATAGATTCAACAACAGTGGGATGAAACGGGGAGAGTTTTTAGAGGAAATGTCACATTTCAATCAGTTACTTTTTTCACACAAATTAAATATGCTGTATGTGTTTTAGAATCGGATGTATTTATTTGCAAATCTTTGATCTTCATTTGTGAAATAATCACTTTTTTTTTGATCCAATATCACATGTCATAGTTAGATGTGAAGTATTCACTGTTTCATCATCCGTGAGATGTTCATGGCCAAAGTAACGGGTTAATTAATTCATGTTTATTTATGTTGCTGTTGTAATTTGCATCCGTTTGCAGCAACGTCGAGACAATAATTAAATTTTCAGACCCTTTGTAAACAAATAGAGAGATTTACAGTGTTTGACGATGTGTTACAAGCACTGAGAGCAGCTGATAAAATCACAATGAGCGGTGATGAAAGCAGATGTGTGTGTGTGTGTGTGTGTGTGTGTGTGTGTGTGTGTGTCTGTGTGTGTGTGTGTGTGTGTCGAGGGGATTGAATTAAATTATCTACATTTGCCATTCTTCCTCGCTCCCTGTGCAGCAGTATTATCATCCTCATCTCAGGGTCTAACATGTTAATTTAGGTTCATGTTTAAAGCAAATTAATTTGTGCAGTGTGTGTGCTCGTGTGTGTGTTTATGTGTGTGTGTGTGTGCTGCAGTATTGTTTCATGCACTCCATAATTGTGGCTGGTTTTTTGACGTTCCCCCGGTGCCTGGCTCCGTATCGCAGAGATGAGAGCACAGAGTGACACCCTCCCTCACATGTTCTCCTCGGGGGAACACTTATCAAAACAATACGCCGGCCGTCATTCAAACGCAGCCCTGCATACTTTAACACTTTGAAGTCTCCCATCCTCTTGTTTTTTTAATCCCCCCTCGCCTTTTTTCTCCCAATGTAATCCCACTGTAACTGCAGGGATTCTGCACAATTCACACCATTTGTTCTTACAAATACAACACTTCATCAACAAATAACAATATGTTGGGAGCAACTATTGAAAAGGAGGCTGAATTTAAACGGGTTCAAGCGCTGGCACTGCCATGCATCCCTGCCTCAGTGCTGCCAATCCCTGTAAAAAGTTAATGTAAGCAGGATTCTCAGGGAGCTGCTGGTGATGAAATTATGGTGTAACTGATACCAATGTGCCATGGTAAGAGGAGTGCATGGCCGCCTGTGTCTTTGAAGGAGGCTCTTCCCATCCCACGATGCACTGCTGGAGAGGGGCTCCTGTATGGTTTGTACAGTACAAACGGACAGATGGAGGGCAATACTGCACAAAAAGTAGGCAATCATTTTGCCGCAGTACAGAAAACCGGCAGCAGGATCAGGAATTCATTGTAGATTCACTACATTGCACAAAACATTGAAATCTGAGGACTCGACTGTCAGAATATTTACACACAATTTAGAGTACGGGAGGTTTTTAAATTGTGCCAAGATCGCTGCCAATATTTGTGTTTTATTCCTTCAAATCTAAAATGTATGCACTCATTTTCAACATGAAGTCAAAATTAGACGTAAAAAGTGTTTTTTTATTTTATTTTTTTTACCTCAAATAAGATTGAGTTTCTTATTTTAAATGACTGTTTTCTATTTCCTTTCCTTCTATTGCTATGATGACAATTTAATCTGACATTTTAATTGAAACACTGTTGGTTGCTTTTCGAATTCAGAATCTTTTCTTCCTGGTTTTATGTACAGCAAATTGTCCACACTGTTACTACAATCAGAGTACAATATGGACTTTTTAATTAATAAAGGAGACTTAGTCATTGGGATTGCTTTAAAAACATATTGAGAAGATTGAATATTTGTAATTCCTTTAATAACGTGCAAACCAGAAATACTTTGCACATGGATTTACTATGTTTTTGTCTGGTATTTGTGTTTTTGCTGTAACTATTTTTATGCTTTACTTGGGGAAAATGTGATAGCCTATATATGTAGGAAAACACTAAAATATAAGAAAACAACTGAATTGTTTCTACATACATCTGATTTATTTTTAGTTATAAAACAGATTCAATTTTAAATTGTTGCACGGGCATTGCACATATCAACACAACTTTTTCTGATCCCCTCGACCTGGCATGATTACAAATTCATGCGCGACTAAAGAGGTGCATCATGCATAATAAAAAACTGCACCGTCTGCAAGAATAGCACGACGAGCACTGTAAACAATGGGGGCGTAGAAGAGCTCCGAGGGGGAGGCCGTGAAAACCCGCGGCTTCAGGAATGCCAAAAACATGTTTTTAAAAGAAGGGTGAGCCAGTGTTGCCTATTACTATAGCAACAGGAAGACCTGGCTGCTTCAATCAGCTTTTTGGCTGTTGAGGGGGGCCGAGGATAGACAGCCGGGAAGCCTGCGGAGCCGTCCTGGTTTTACTAATGAGGGCAGCGGGACACGCTGGGTGTCAGCCAGCCTGTCGACCTCCCCACATCTTACCTGTCAGTGTCACTATCCCTGTCAGGGAGAACATGCTGGCTGCAGGGAGGTCAGGAGGCTGAGGACACACAAACACAGTGACAACCGGCTGAGAAGACACAATAACATTTACTTAATCCCAGGAAACCACTGATTTCTCTAATCAGATAGGATTTCAACAAACAGGAAACATGTGGAATAAATGAAACTGAAGAGGAAAATACTCATTGAAACCAATATCACTGTGAGGTGAGGGAGTTTCAAATCATCGTCTTGATCGGGAGAGATTGTGGTAATAAATCCAACATGTTCCGAGCACATGAACACAGGATGTACTTTACAATCCATTTTTATTTGTATGAGGCCAAATCATTGCAAAAGTTGACTGTTAACACATTTGGTAACACTGAGGAGGAAAACGTCCTTTAAACAGGAAGCGTGAAGACCCCAAACTGTGTCCCACATCACACACTACTCACACTATATCAGGCTTTTGTCATTCTGTAGTGCAGCCCAAAATTCTGTGAGCATTATCATACCCTATATAGACTCATTGTATCCCACAATGCATTGATAAAACGAGTGTACAACCATTGGTCACTAAGCCAGCAATATATACCATCATGCATTGCGGTGCAAAGTGATGTTTGAATTCTCATCCATGACAGAAGGACGAGAGGAGCGACCAGCGTGAACACAGAACTCTGAAAACACAACTAAAGTTACAATATATGTTTATATATATATATATATATATATCATTATTTTGTGAAAAAAAGAACAACAACACAACTTTATATTTATTAATTATGTTTAATAGTTCTGTTAAAATACACTCAGTAGGCTGATTAATTGTCAGCAGCTATGATGTCATTGTGATTTACCTTAGTTTTTTTTTTCTTCTCGGTTTTATTTGTTAAATTTGATTTCCTGTTTTATCTTGTCCTTTGTTTGTATCCTTGTGTTTCTCTGTTTCCTGCATGTTTTTCTGTTCATATTCCTGGGTTAAGTTTTTAGTTTGTCCTGTTTTTTATTTTCTCTTTTCCTTTCCTTGTGCTTCTAAAATTTCCCTGTGGGGCATTTCCCCTCGTCTTGTCTTCAATGTTTCCTGTTTCAACTTTGAAGTTCTTTGTCCCCGGTGTTTCTAGTCTTGTCTTTCTTCCTCCCTTTGTATGACTTCCCTCCATATTGATTGCCCTCACCAGTTTCACCTGTGCCTTGTTGTGGATCCTCACACCTTGTCACCAATCAAGCCTGCACACCTGCTGCTCATATGCAATCAAGCCACCTACACACTTTACAGAATCAAAGCTGCACTCAGTGGTCCACTCATCACCAGATCGTTCATTTACCCAGTCTGGTATTGGTTCTCCCTGTGACCAGATCTTTGGTCCACCTGCCCCTGTGATCCAATCCCCTCTACCTGCAGGATCTCAAGCTCTGCTCCCCAGCCATCCCCCCGACTCTAAAACCTCTAGAAACCCAGATGTGACAACTCTGCTCACAAACCCTTGGACCTCCTTTCTTCAGAGCAGCCAGAATCCTTTTGGCAAATGAAGATGTCAGAGAGACAGAAACCTCGATCAGAACCACGCTCGTGGTGAACAGCCATCTGCTGAGACTGTGTGGGCCAAGAAAAAGGGACAGAGGGAGAGCCAGCAAGACGGAGATGGATAGAGAGACAGAACAACTCCAACAGACAATACAACAGCCATGATAAGATAAGAGTTGTGTATTACTCGAGCAGGAACGGGGAAGATAATCTCCTGATGATAACAGATGAAGTCAAAGTCAACAGGTCTTGGCACATTCAAATGGGGTCAGGTTTACCGTGTGAGAAGAGAGCATATGACCCCAACTGGGGACACGAGTTGGAAATTAGCAATAGCTATATACTCTTTATGCAGCACATCAGTTTCATGCTTTGTATTGAAATTATGTTAAATTGCATTGTCCCTATTAAATAAATAAATTCAATTCAATGGTATTCACCGCATAGTAAGTTCCATTTTTTTTTTTTGCCACCCAAAAGGTTTTGCTTAACGTTAGCTACGTTAGCGACCAAAAGGAGCTATTGCTAATCTATTGTTAGTCTAGATCCTCACCTTTTTTCTTCTTTAGTCTCCTGTTCCTCCGCATGGTGTTTACACACAAAGAAATAATGTAATGTTAGCATTTCCATGTAGAAAGCCAGGAGGAGAACAATCATTCTTTTGGTGTCCAACATTGTTCCCATTGGGTTACCACTTTAACCCCGGGGTTTTCCTGTACACGACTTCACTAGTTTAGAGTTCCATTTGAAGGCACAGTTATGGATGTAGACTGATGTGGACTGATCTGATGTAGATCATATCACCATCATCTAGAGCAGTGGTTCTCAATTGGTGGGTCGGGACCCAAAAGTGAGTCGAGGAGCTGCTTTCAGGGGGTCAACAAAATGTGCCTGCATGGGGAAAAAAAAGTCAAAAAGTCTTGTGAAGTGTTTGTTTCAACTCTTTGTTCTTTCACGTGTTTTTGACCTTCTAAGATCCAAACTGCACAATTTTTCCTTGAATACATGATTGGTTGAAAGAGATGAAATGTGTGTTGCATGAAGGAGTTGATGGTGGTACCTGAGCCTAGACCGGTTGAGCACCACTGATCTAGAGCCTCTCTACAAACAAAGGAACTGATCAGAATCAGAATTGTCTTTGGGTAGCTTGCTGGTTTGAGACCAATGTGAGTCAACGTGTAGGAAAGTGTTTTAAGAATGTATTATTAACAAAACAGAAGAATTAGTTCTCTACAGTGACTTCTGGACGGATATTTGTACGTTTGTTTTTATTTCTGCTTCAAAAACTCGTAACACGAGGGAGTCCCTCTGATTTTGATTATGTTTAACATTAAAGACCATGGATCTACATTCTCTTATTCATGAACCTGTTGGTTAACAGAGAACAGGATGGTGAAATTACAAATCTTGAAATAGGGTTGTTAAAAAGAAACCGAATTACATAATCGGATAAGATCTGGTAAATGAATTCTGGTTTCATCTGGATAAAACCTCCAGTTTGTGTTGTTCTTCAATTTTTGAGTTATTAGCATTGGATCCCAAAATAATCAGTATCATCTAGCAGGGCTGATTCAGACCGGATGGCAGGAGGTGGGGGACATGTAAGAAAACTTTTAAATGGTCAAACAACACACCATTTTTACCAGCTAGTTGGTTATTTTTTTACACTGGAATTCTTTATTTTTCAGTGTTTTAATGTACACATTAGGGGTGTAAATGATTGAGGATAAACTGTGAGGATCTTTCAGTTTGTGTGCGCCCCCTGTGGACAAAGCATGTAATGTCCCCTTTAAAGCTTTCAAAATCTAGATTTAGTACACCTTAAAAGTCTGTACCTAGATCAGGTTGGTCCAATCCAGTTTATCTTTAAAAACCCAGAATAAAAGTGAGCTGGAATACATGATCCTTGGTAGAAAAAATTGGATTATCAAAACAGAAGTGAAGATCTGTGTAGTTATCAGATCCATTTAACATTTTTTAAAACCTCTTTAGCTATGGTAGATACTCTGGAGTCTCATCCCCGATCCCAGTACTGGAGACCTTAGACTGTGATGGACAAAGACTGAGTGATGTCACCCATCTGTTACTACAGGGGGCTTTGGAGTCCCATTGATAGCGGTGGCCATACTGGAGATCCTGACTTTTAGTCAACCTGACGACATGCTGAGAGCTGGAGCTGAGGCAGGTTTTAAACCCCTTGACAAACCACTACAACCGCTACATCGTGCACATTTTAATATCGGGCCTTAAGGTGGACACTTGAAGATCTGCAGTTATTGGCACTAAAGCACTGACTGGCTTGATTTCTTTTTTCTGCCCCTGAGGTTGCAGCTTGTTGTGGCCATGTGTCATGCTGTTATGTGCAAACATAACTGAAAAGGGCTCTGCGACCCACTTTTTGATCCCGACCCACCACTTGAGAAGCACTTCCCTTGTGTATGCTGTAGTCATTTAAAAGTTTTTCACATGAAATATGAAGTGTCATCAAAAAGTTCAACCAAGTCCAGTATACCTTAATGTTTAAACTTTGCATAACCATGACTGAGAACATTTGTCAGAGCAGTTTGGACTTTAAAATATTGGAACAGCAGTTCAGCAATGAAGTGTTGACGTGATTTAGATCACTCACAAACACAGAATTAAAAAAAAAAAAGAATATGCTCACTAATACTAAAAAAATGTACTCATCCAAAATGACCTGAAACGATAGGAATAAATCTTTCTGGGATAACAAATAGTCCATTATATCTTACTGACGCTATTGGTGTTTTCAAATGTACACAACACTGTATGCATGAGTGGACACAAAAAGCCACATTTTTCACCCTGACTTTCTCCTGCCAGCCACCCAGTAAAACTCCTGCTATAAGTCGGGGTGAGCTGCTTTAAACTCCTCTGCTCACCAGTATGTTCTTTTCCACTCATTCGTTAATACCGTGACTACATCCAATAACACGTAGTATTATTATAAAGAAAAAAAACCTGTCATTATTGTGCTGGACTCTGTCACTTCATCCACCATCTTGGATTTCTGCAGCATCGTTTTACATCACGGCCTGCCTCCTGAGACCCCCACCTTCCTCTCTCACAGGACCAAATGTCATGCTGTGAGGTCCATATTGGAATAGTTAACTCAGATTTCAGACTGTCCTGAAATGTGTAAAAACATCTTATGAAAATACCAGCAGTGCTGCAGGAAGACACCTGAGACACCACAGAGCATCTCCACACAGAAGGCCTGCTTCCACATCAGACCACTGTACAGGACACTAAGGAGGGGAAGAACATCCCCCCCCCCCCCCCCCCCCCCATCCTCACATGTTTACTATTCCACAGTGCATTAACAATGTGCAAAAAAAGACAATGAGCCAAAATAGGTAAATCATAAAATAATTAGATTTAATACATGTTTGTGTGCAGAGCTGTTTGCATGTTAACTACATTCCCAAAAAGAGTGATGTAACAATGTGCTCTAAAATATACTTAAAGATATTAGTTCATTATCGCACACCTTCTCTATTTCAAGTCAGAATTTGTAAAGTGAGATTATGTTTTTTGTGCAAATGCTTGACATCTTTCAAATTAACATCTTTGACTTTATATTTTCTAAGCAGTGTAGTAAGCTCGCAATACAAGGAATAATGTAACTTACCAATATAGACATTAGAATTGTAACAGAACTTAAACATTCATCGGTTAATGAAACATGTTACACCCATCTTTTTTTTTTACCCTATTTTACTCCTTGACTAAACTACCTTTGCAATACCTTTGTCTGTATAATAAATAACAAAAATAAATTGTTTAAAAAAACACATTTGATATATATTTACAAAACCTTGCTTTCAATTAATTTAGAATATGTTTTGTTATTTTACCGATGAGAAATGTCTGAAGTATAGTTGTAAGCCTAGGTGTAAGATAAAGTGTTTAACTTTAGTATAGGGAAGGTTTGATATTAAAATTTAGGATGTGTTTTAATTTGACCGATATGAAAGAAAATAGTACTACAAACTAGTCAAATGGAAGTTGTGTGAATGTAAAGCAGCAGCATACAGAAATTCAACTGAATTGAACTGTAATTGATTTGAATTGGCTGCATGTCTCGTTATGGCCTCAGCTGCAGTTCATTCATGAGTTTGTTTCCAGCCCACGTCTCTGCTTAGAACATACAGTAAACCGGTCCCAGGTCGGTGATAATGTGTAATGATTAGCAATCAGTGTGAGAATGATAGCAGGCCAATGGAAAATAGAAAAGTTCCCCGGATAAACCAATGGTGTGGCCACATTGTTAAAGCGCACAGCGAATCCCCTGCGGATCTGATGCAACAGGGCTGCAACTAAAGTTACACCTTCGAACTGCAACAGCGTGTCCTTCCGCCTCGGCGCTACGAGAACTAGTGCCAGCTACACCGTCTGTTGATTTTTTACCACAATGATCCACACCGGCTCATTTTGTTGTGTTTTAATAACATCATCTCTGTATGTGAATGAAATATTTATTTTCACGTTTTTACTCTCCCACATATTTTAACTATGTAGATTTTATTAGAATAGTTTATTTGTTATTTGTCAGTTTCTGCAGCATCCCATAAAGCAGAAATGCTTCTCAAACGATAAAAGGTTCAAGTTTATTTTATCATTTAATTTTTTTTCATAAATAAGGGTCGTAAATTTAGTTTAAGTAGCCTACAGTAAAGTATGAAACTTACTTTTTTCAAGGAGCACTTTTCTTCACAACGTCACGGAGTGTATCATACAAAGATAAAAAATAAAATTAATCTTATCAATTTAGAATATAAATAGTTTTATAAGAAAACATAATGAACAATTAACAAGTAGAGAAATACGCTTTTAAAAATAATACTTTTCTTTTAGAAGCTGTACTTTAAAACGTATGATATGAGTTTTTATTGTAAAATATATGAAAACAAGACAGGTTAAATGAGTGTGTGCTGGTTAAACACACACACACACACACCAGCACACACACACACACACACACACACACACACACACACACACACACACACACACACACACACACACACACACACACACACACACACACACACACACACACACACACACACACGCTGAGGTCTCTGGATAATGGGAAAGTCCCCAGGTTCATGACGTAACGGCCGGTTGAACTCTGTAAACCGCGGAGTGATCTCGTCTGCTGTGATCCGGCCCGGAGCATTAGGAGTTGCAGAAGTAGCGGACTTTAAAACTTTCTGTCTGCAAGTCTGTTCGTCGCGAAATAACACTTGATGAAGAGTCCCTGACCGGCAAAAGGGGGAAATATGGCTTTTTAAATCTGTGACAGTCTCCGTCTTCACCGTAAAGCTTCGTGTGCTTTGCTTCAGCAGCGCACTTTTACAATACTACTCAGAAACTATGGGGTAAGTAGAGCTGCTGTCTGCCGTGAAGTGAACTGTGGGGGCACAGAGGAAAGTTTATTTATTATTTTAAATAAATAAAAAACAGCTAAGAAAATGTTAAAACTAACGTAACCTTTTAAATGTTTTTATTTACCGGCAAATTTACGTCATTTACGCCACATTTTCATCCTGTATTGAGTACTATTTATATCATCCATGTCAAGATTACTTTAAATGTGTATAACAGTTTGTTTTTATTACATTCTGTTTCTATTTAAGTGTTATGTGCAGAGTTAGATGTTTTAAAAACTTTTATTTTGTTTAGTAACCATTTATATGTATAAATATGAACGTTAAGTCTATAATTATGTTAGTTTGATATAATTATGATTTTTTTTTAATCAATTATTTTTCACATGGTTTATTTTTTGACAAAAGATGTTTAGTTTCTGTTTTTGATTGTTACTGCTTGATAATTAATCTAAAGTGACTATCAATAATTGCCTCTGCATAAAGTGACAGGAGAATAGGAAGGTCATGTTTAAGAAAATACAACTTTAAAATTAATTGTTTTCATGTATTTCTATTTTTGAATATTAAAAACTTTATTTTTTTCACTTTTTCCCAGGAAACTAGAGCCAACTCACACAAGTGACTTTGTGGATTTCAAGGCCATCTAAAAATTGTAACATTTCTTTATTTTTATTATCCCACAACAGGTCTTCAGGTGTCTTCACAACCTTTTCATCCAGCCAGAGCACCGTTTTTGCTTTTGAACAATTTAATCGGAGCAGACGACACGATGGCGGCATCGATCCTTCGCAGGAAAATCCTTCCTCCAATTTCCACAGGCGAGCTCGGCGCTCCCCTTCTCCGACAGGCTAGCCGCAGCCAATCACGGCCAAGGACAGGGGCGGAGCCAGCGGAGAGGCAGCACTTAATTGGTGAGTTTTGCCAAGACGCTTTTTTATTTTTCCACATCCCGAGGTCGGAGCCGCAGTGCAGCACGGGGCTAATGTCGTACAGTGAGTACAGCTAAGTGGATATTTATCGAATGCAGACGATGCTGTTCAATCATTTTCAGATGATCGGTTAGTTGTTCACTTGGATCTGTCGGATCTTTTGCTTGCTTTTTAGCTTTTTTTTCAAATTGATTTATCTTCTCTTTACCTTGCGTGAATTTTTTTTTTTTTTTGCTGAATTTCAAATTTTTTATTTGTAATTTTTTTTCAAAAAAAGCTGAATGAAAAAAAAAAGGATTGCTTAACTGAATATCTGATGATTTTTTTTGTATTTTCATAGGTGATGGTCATTCAGATTGGATGACAGAAAAAGTTGATTTGTCTTCATTTGTGTCGACGACCGAGTCCTCTCCCAGCTCATCTCTTCCACCCTCGCCGTTAGAACAAGATGTCAAGGTGCCCTCGGATCTGGAGGTCATGACCTCTCTACTGCAGGAGGAGCTGGCTCAGCTGGAGGACTACTTCCGCTCCGAGTCCACATCCGCAAACAAGTTGGAGAAATCCTCAAAATGTGACAAGGGCGCTCAAGGCATGGGCTCCCAGTCTTATTACCAGTTACCCTATGGCTCATACGGAACCAGCCAATCAGAAACCAGCCCTGTGGTTGTTACCTTGGCAACAGGGGAGCTGGACCTGGCCAGCTTCTGCGGCGGTCCCATCAGCAGATCCAAAATAGCGCGACCCGCCCCGTACAACTACCACCACCGCTACCACCACCACAACAACGGGCGAAGGATCCTCAGCGAGTCGGTGAAAGTCAGCGAGGAAGTGGGACTGGACTCGTGGGGCGCCAGGGGAAGTTACTCAGGAAGCACAGAGCTGTCTGTGAACCACTACTCCACGCTCAAGACTGTGAGCAAGAGCAGCCTCGGCGGCGTCAAGAAGGTGAGAGAATGTGCTTTATCGTTGAAGGAAGAGGAGAGTTACTGTTTCTCAGAGGGAATGTTTTGCAGCGAGGAGATTGCGCGAGGTTTTTGTCTGGGCGGCTCGTACGACAGCCACCACAAGCGAGACGGACAGTTGATGCACAACGTGAAGGTTAATGTAAGTTACGACAGCACGGGGCTGGAGGTCTTGCACTGCAGCAAAGATGGAGGACTTTCCGGGGTCGTTCCCCAAGAGACAATGGCGGCCGGCGACGGCTACTTCCACCAGCCGATGGCCGGCACGGAGCCTTACCATAGCTTTATTGGAGACCTCGATCAGCCCACACAAGCACAGGCTGTAGAACCCCAACATGGCCACTACCTCTATCCAGAATGCCTTGCAGACCAAAGCTACGAATGTCTGTCCAGAGGGGAGGCAGAGGGCTCGCTGCTGGGCGCCCCCATCCACCGCCCGACCCAGAGGCTAAAGGATGAGCACTGCTCCGTCAAACCGCCTCTGGTGATGGGCGCCTCTATGGAGTCTGGCACTGGAGAAAGGAAGCAGAAGAAGAGAGACCAGAACAAAACTGCTGCTCACAGGTGAACATTGAGCTTTCTCTTATCCCCCCCCCCACGTAGACCTTCAAAATCATCCTAAAATGAGTGAAATATGGCATGAAAACAGTAAAGTCTGATTCATAATAAAGTAAAATATAGAAAATCAAAGCTAAGTAAGGTTGTTTTTTTAAATCTCCAAAGCTTGAGTGAATATAAACAGATCTTATTCTAGATTTTTTTTTAGCTTTTCAATCAGCTGACAACTCAGTTCTTCAGTGTAACCATTGCAGAAGTGTTACATAAAGCACCCCCCCCCCCCCAGTGCTTTAAATGTCCTGCAGAGTGTAGGAGGGAAATGGAAAGTCCCTCACTCTCTGCCAAATTCAGCCCCACCTAACTTCTGTACGTCTGTGCTTTTTTTTTTATATTCGCATTTGTGTCAGATGGTGTAAAAAAAAAAAAAAAAAAGAAAGTAAGGGAAAAGAAAAGTCTAAAGGATTGAGTGATGCAGGAGTAAACATCATGTAGTCTCGGGAGGGGTTGAGTGTGCTGTGTGTGTAATCCACCCAATGTAGCTCAAAGGTCACACTCCCTTTGACTTATAAATAAAGATGCAAGGCAGCAAAAAAAAAAAAAAACCTGCGCTTTTTTTTTAAATCACAGGTACAGGCTGCGTAAGAGGGCGGAGCTGGACTGTCTGGAGGAGGAGCTGCACGGCCTGGAGGGACAGAACCGGGAGCTCCGTGACAAGGCGGAGTCGGTGGAGCGAGAAATCCAGTACGTCAAAGACTTACTGATTGAGGTGTACAAGGCTCGCAGTCAGCGGCTCAAACAGGACGGCAGTGCCTAAAAAAAGAAAAGGAAAAAAAAACGCCCCACCTCCAAAAACTGAGAGCACCGAGAGAAACATCAAGTCAAGAGCACCAACTGGTTTTTGTCTCACAAAAATGAAATGGTAGTTGCATGATTTTGGTAGTTCTTTTCTAAAAAAAAAAAATATATATATTTGTTCCAAGAGGATGGCCGAACAAAAAAAACACACCTTTTCCTCCCGATTTCCAAACAAGGGTGACTAAACTCTAACCAGCCTTAGCGATGGTGGCTTCCAGAGGAGATGCTGAACTTGTCCGTGACCACTGTGATCCGAACTGCACTCACAGCCTTGTGATGACTGCGCTTTCCATGATTGATCGTTTACAAAAAATGCTCTTTGAATTACTAAGTAGTGATTGAATTTTTTGCTTGTGGTTTTTGTGACACGCACACACACTCACACACACATCGGCAGCATCGAGGCAGATCCATAACTAAATATATATTTTATTTTATATTTGTATTTTTACTTAATATATTCATTTATTATCATTTTTTTTGCTTTAAATCGAATGAATAAAGGGATTGCTGGAAGAAAAAAAAAAACGTGTGTAACATGCTCTAAGAAATACTCATTATCAGACACATTTAGAAGATTTGTATTGCTAAAAATGTCGAGTATTTACACTTCTTTACCCCCACTGAGATACCCAATGCATGTTTGATTTTGGAAAAAAAAGCATGTGCGAGTGTTATTTGAAGGCAATATTCTGTTAAATGCATGGCTTCAAGATATCCACCAAGTTATTCTTCATACAGCCGGCGACATTTCTCCCCCCTTGGTCGTCGGTGAGACTCATGCTCAGGATTTGGTTTTTCTGCTCTGACAAACACAGAAACATTGCTTCTTTTCTTCTTCTCTCTCGGCTGTATTTTTTGCGAGCAAACAATCACCTGTTGACACGACAATAAATCGTTGTTGGGTAACGGTACGACTTCATGGGAATTTTCTTTTCAACTGATCAAATTTGATGTATCTGCAATTCAGGGTCATTTGAATGATGGAATGTCAATGTCAGGAAATGATTACATCAGGAAAATCACAGCCAAATAAAACACTTAATGTAGACTCATTCATTCTCTGCCGTTTGGACTGTTTTTCACTGCATGCTTTCACATTTTTAAAAGACGCCTTTTTTACGTGCAAACTTCATGAGCTGCACTCAGAGCAGCACACACGCAGAATGAGAAGAGGGTGGGATTAAGAGATAAAGAGGGATAAAGAATCTACCCCTCCTTTCTATTCTGCGCCCAGCCCTGTAACTCCTGAACAGTCCAGCCCCTCTTTTCTTTTTTTTTTGGCTGCAATGCAGTCAGAGTGCGAGTTATTTCCCAGGACCCACCACAGGACGGCAGGCTTTGATTGACTCCTTTGAAATTCAATATCAACTTATTACCCTTTTAATTTCAAAAGCCTAAAATCAGTCGACATCCGCTGCACCAGAAGGGAAAGTGTTAAGAAAAAAACACTAATTGGCACATCTTGTTATTTTTCACATTTTCTTCCTGCTTTATGTCCGATCCTCGGGGCTGAAAGCTGAGTGATATCAAGCTCCGGCAGTCAACAACACACAACATAAGTTGACTATCTCATCTCTCAGCTTGTGCGTGCGCCTGTATTGAAGCGTGTGCGCTTGTGTGTGTGTGTGTGTGTGTGAAATCTCTTGGTATCTCTCCTAGCAGTTGTAGGCCTTTCAAGTGCATGAGGCAATATCACACAATACTTGCAGGAGGAGGAGGAGGAGGAGGAGAGAGATGCAAGTGAACTATCAGAATAAAAAAGTAGTTGGTTGACAGAGAATGCTGTTAAGCGTATTGATTCACTTTCTTGTTTGTTTTGATACGGATGCAATGAAAAGAATGGATTGTAAACGCTGATTTTTGCAGTGTGTTCAATAAAGTTCTTCCATATGATATTTTTATTTATCCGACATGTTTACATTCAGTAGGATAGAGACACGTCCCTTCACTCTGTGCTGCTTATATTAACCACTAATTCACAACAGTTTATTACACTCTAAAATAATGTCACAGTACAATTTAAAAATGGCAAATAAATACACATAATGCATGAAAATACAAAGCACATTTTAAGTGTTAAACCAACGATTCAACATGTCAGTGTTCAGAACATGCTGGGTGCAAGAATGAGTTCAGACAAGTTCACTTTTATAAGTGCAGAAACTAAAGTGTGTTTGCTCAAGTTAAACACCATCAACGATGTGAAATATATCCAGATCATACGATGATTTCAGGCTAAAAGCACTAAATGTGGGCAGAGATATGTAGTTTTATCTTCAGTTTTATACAGTATCTATGCTGGATATGTACATTTCTATCATTTTCACATGAGAGGCTCTGCAGTGACACTGTCTACATTGAGAAGTGACTCCATTTCTTATGAGTGTAGAATATTCCAGTAAGATGAATCCACACAGAGCCGCTCCACCACCAGGTGTCCCTCTCAGCCCAGAAACAGACGACACAGGAGCGACACACAGATGTTATTTTTTAAAAATCATACTACAGTTTACCTGCAAATTTCAGCATATCTTCATGAATACACTTTTTATTACAGGTCAGATGTTGTGCAAAGCATACAATGTTTGCTTTCTTATAGGGATCATGTGAAGGCCCTTAAAATAAGTTAAATGTTAATATCCTTATGCAGGGACTGAAGTCTGACATGAGCTGAAAAAGAACAGGAGCAGATTTAAGAATAATTTAAAAAAAATAAGAATACAAAACGAAACGATACGATATGAAACGAAATGATCTCATACCATACGATACACTTTATTCTCCCTTTGGTGAAATTTGCATCGGGCTCTGATACTGCACACATTTAGCTTCTTCTATCTATCAATAAAAACAAACAACAATCCACATATAAACAGAGATGCACAAACCACTGAAAACCAGAAACAACATGTATCGTACATTAAATGTATTGTGGCATTTAAAACAAGTTGAAACAGACCCCATATATTTAGCTTATGTATGTATCTCTATGTATGCATGTGCATGTAGGTATGAGGGTATATGTATGTGTTTGTAATATGTATATTATATATGTATAATATGTAGGCTGCATGTATATATCTATATGCATATATATATGTTTGTGTGTGTATTTATGTGTATGTACATATACATATATGTATATATATGCATATGTATAGATTCATGTTTCTTTCTTTTTATGCATTGCCTGTAAAGCACTTTGGTCAGATGAAGCTGTTTTTAAATGTGCTATACAAATAAACTTGATTTGATTTGATTTGATTAAATGTATTGTGCAAAATCATCATAAAAAACAGCAACAAATAATAGAAAAAGATAAGAACACCATGATGCAATAGCCCAACTCATAGAGTCTTAAGAGAGTGTTCCTGTAAGGAAACAGAAAACCTCTAGTTTAAGAAGTATATTCACATCATTTATTTGACAAAATACTGTATTTAAATGTTCTCACTGCAGTCTAAATCTGACTCAGGTTAAAGAACACATGACCTTTTGAAACTATATCTTTAATGTTTTCTCCGATGTTTGTTTGGGTTAGCATCCTTAAAGCATTTCATGTCTACAAATCATTTTACTGTCACTGCTGCTGCTTTGATGAAGCCTCTTTGAAATCATTCATACAGAGGTGGATTTATCTTTACCAGAGTGCATATTAAACTTCCCATGTATCTTAAACAGCAAAGCAATATGTAACTACATATGTAAATAAATTAAGAAAGGTATAAATGCACACAGATCCCCCTAAACTATAGAGGATCATTTAGAATAGTTAAGAAATAAAGAGGTGGTACTTTGGGGGGATAAAAGGTGTGTGTGACTTTAAGAAGTCTTTAATATTGTATGTTTTTGACTCGTAAGGTGACTTTCAAGGCTTTTGTTTTTTTGCATGAAGATAGCTGTGTGTGTTTTCTTGCATTCCTTATTAGGACAAAACAAAGACGTACGTATAGAAAGAGTGAGAATATTATGACACCAAGATTACAGTGGTAGATTTTTGACATTTATCGAAAAGGCTGAAATCATTTGTTAAAACCTATGGTTAAAACTCTGACTTTGGAAAGACAACATGGTTCTCCATCAGTGTGATGAACTTCGAGGTTATTTATAATTGCAGAGAAATAATCAAAACAAGTGAAGGATATCTCCAATCCCCTTTTTTTTACTCTTTATACAATAACTAAAAAGAAGCCATCATATTCTGTCTTAAAGAGCAATTCTTAGTGGAAGAAGAATGGGAATTTGATTTCATATCAAACTATGATGGGGGACACAAAAGACCTTTAAACAGGAGATGTGCTGCTCAAAGCCCCTGAAAGGAACTCTCGTTTGGCGCCCCCTGTGGACAAAGCAGTTCCTCTTTTCTCTTTGCCAATTTTGTTCTGGTGTTCTTGAAGATTTGAGCTAAGATCATTTAATGTGTGCCACTCTGCTGCGTTACTTTCTAAAGTGAAGACAATAAGTAGATATAATGAGTGGAGATAATTAGGGTAAATAAATTATATTTATTCGTGTCTGTGCATGTGCAACACAAACTTCTTGCCTTTGCTGCATAAATCACTCCTACAGTTAGGCCACCCAGGTCAAAAAAAAAAAATGTTCCCGACATGGCTAGGGGGATGAGTAACTTTAAGATCAAACCCAGAGAAAAGAAGGAGGAACAACGCATATGCAAATGTAAAAAAAGATCTATTTACAAACTAAGGAAAAAGACACAACTCAAATCAAGCTTCTCTCAGAAAACACAACCAGAAGTGAAGCTGATGAATCTTTTATAAAAGTCCAACACTAAAAAGAAAAATGCACACTAAGGCCTCAATGAAAAACACACTTCCTTCCACAGAGGCAGCAGACTAAAGATGCTCGACATCAAGACACCCGAACACACACATCAGAAAGTCCCACTGCCTCCTCTCTGCTGCCTTTAGACTCCAGACCCTGATTGTTAACTTCACTGAGGCTGAGGAGCAGCAGCTGGAGAGCACACAGGAGAGAGAGAGAGAGAGGGAGAGAGAACACAAAAAACAAATACAAAGCACTACAGCCTGTAACATCATTCATTTACAATCTTTACTTGAAAAAGTCAAGAAAAAGTTAACCCATTACAATATAGAAATCACCATTCTACTCTCTAATGTTCTCGTTTGCTTTCATAAGTCATAGAGACGTCAGATTTAATTTGAGTCTGTTTCATAACCAGATAAAAACTCCTCACAGGAGCTTTAAGAGGAATATTTATTGTTTGGCATTGTAACAGCCATGTCTCAAATAACTACAAGTATTTAAAGGAAAGTCACAACCGACACTGTCCACTTATTTTATGTTTATTTCTACTGACAGTGATGCCAAACTACATTTAGAAAACAGTTGATTAAGAAACAAACTTTGCAAAAAAATCTTCTCATAGGCCATCACAAGCAGGATTTGAGAGAGCAGCAAGAACAGCACTGTCAGTTTTTCAACATTTTGATCCAGTTTTTTATGCATTTTAAGGCCATATTTTAAATCACTCTTGTGGAATCTTGTTCTTTTACAGCAACTTTTTTACACAGTCAAAGATTTTAATCATGGGCGGCTCAGATCTTAAGTTTTATCTACAGTTGTATAAAGTCAGACTTAGTCACCGACTGCAGTGAGTCACAAACCAGTAAACATAATTGGCAGTTTGAGTACTGTTGTAAAGAAGAAAACAAAAGTGTATCAGTAAATAAGTATGTATGTGTTTTGTCGGTGTGCACTCACATGAACCTGAATATGCTTGTGTGTGTGTGTGTGTGTGTGTGAACATCTTCAGTAGATGTTCTGTTGTCCTTGTGGGCGTTCACAATCCATCAGGTATGAAATGAATCAGCCAAATGAGGCGTGTTGAGCGTCGTTAAAAAGAATCCCACAGGAGGAAACAGAGAGGTTATCTACTGTAACATGAAGTCCTGCCAACATTTTGCAGTAAATGTGGTGAGCAGGAACTGTCAGACTGTGTTGACTATTCACCATGATCACAAGGCGGCCATGTTCCTCTCCCATGCTCTTGGGTCTGGGAACAAGCCCCCAGGAAGTGCGTTGATCATAGAAGCCTGTTTTACATGGTGGTCGCACCTGGTATTGCAGCATCACATGATGCCATCGGGCCCAAAAGGACTCTTTCCTATAAGATTACATTGGGAAAGTGACATTTTAAATCAGTGGATATATATTTTTTAAGGTACATCAAATTCCCCGTATGAAGAAATTAAAGCCAATTCAGATACGTGTTTGTAGACATAAAGAGTGTGGATGCTGTATGGGCCCAGTAACACGGAAGATCTGGTACTTTTATAGCTGAAGTCAGACTTTTTTGCTTCATGCGCCTCTGAACTGAGTGACACTCACCTTCAATGCTGTATCTATTCTATAATACCTCCATGGGTTTGAAGCTGTCATACTGGTTATGTAGCACAGCTGTATTCAGGGGTTGCAAACAGTATGTTATTGTCCTCCTGATGTTTGTTGTGGAAGGCAATCGATCATTTTAGAAATATATTTATTGTATTTTTTTAATCATGTTGTTGTAATACTTTGTGTCAAGCAGGATATCAATTGTTCCACAATGTTTATCGGGGTGGGAATCCTCGAGGAAGTACGCTGACACCAGGGGAGAACGAGAACTAAAACAAGAAAGTCTAAACTCTGAAAATACTACACCAGACCAAATCATGTCACAATGAATGATTTCAGACCAGTGATCCAGCTTCTAAAAAGAGAAGTCCTCAGTTAAAGAAAAGTCATTAAAAAGATTCATCCTCTGGAGGCAAAGATGTTTAGACAACTCTGTAGGTAAACATTGAAATGAATGAATCATAGTGAAGATGAAATGGATATTTTGACAGGATGGCAGCTCTTCATCAACGTTTAAGGAGTCAAAATATTCAAACTGTTAAGAGACAAAGATCATCTATAAATGTAGCGACATGAAAATCAACACAATATAACATCTATCTGGAAGTTATTCAGTTATTGAGCTCATTGAAACATTTAACAGGAAATACAGCATAGAAACATCTTTGTTTTTTACTCTTGCATCTTTAAAAAAAAGTAGTCCCTTGTCGACAACAAACAAGTAATAAATATGAAGTCTGTGCCGAAAGCTCGACCTCTGAAATAAGAGGTTTTCTTTCATACCACAGAAATCACAGTCTGAACCATATGCCTCATGTCATAGGATACTCATTTTAAAACAATAGAATTAATATAATGTTTTGGACTAAATTAAAGTGATGCAATAAGTGCACATGGGGATGTAAATCTAAAAGTAACCTTCGAACAATACGGCCAATTATACACCTGAGTGGAAAAGGGTAAATAAAGCCTGACAAGTCTCTGTTGACCTTGCAAACAGCAGGTGGTGGAACAGTCTCTACATGGTTTATTTAACTCACTTGATCCCGAGCACACATCTTCATCAGCAGAGACAGCGTTTGATTTGGTTTAAGGGACCTCTAGCTGTGAAATATTTACATCCTTTTAAGGATCCTTTGTTCAGCTCACACTTTAAACACTCGCACTTCTCAAGTCACTCGTCAGACAGTGGCATTGAACCTGAAGCCCTGAAAAGTTGGCTGAGGGGTTCTGAGATCGGCTCTGCGCTATTTGACTGAATGTGAAATAAACAGGGTTTTCTGCGGGAACGTGAATGCAAACAACGTCCTGAAACTGTTTATGTACTGCACTGTATTTGTGGTATCCTTCATAGCACTCTCAAACATCCAAACCAACAAACAAACAAACATGCAGCCAATAAATGAAAAGAGAGAGTAAAAGAAGTAGGGCACAGCACAAGCTGATGTTCAATTATGTTGATGATATTCCATGAATGAATAAAGACATGACAAAAAATAAAAAAAATCAAACATCACTAGCAGCATCTTTGTGTTGACATTTTCAATAAGGTGTTGGCTAAAAGAAATCCGAGTAAAGACGAAGGCAACACAGGATCAAATCAGAGCGTGCCAGAGAGGACGATGTGGGAGAGATATGATGCAAGAAGGGGAAGAAATGGGGGAGGTCTGATGGGGGGGGGGGGGGGGGGTTGAGGGACTGCGGTGAGACTCCAGTGATGTGTTGGAGAGCAGATGAAGAGCTGGAGCTCAGTGTTGCAGAATGGCCTGCAGCTCTGTTTCAGGCTGTGTGTACAAACCAGCGAGAAGCTTTTAAATTCATTATGAGCAGTTGATGGGTGAGTTTGTGGGGGGAGGAAGGGGAGGAAGGGGAGGAAGGGGATGGGTAGGGGGGGTGGATGGAAATGCAGAAGACCACCCAAAATAACATAGATCTCTGATTTCTAGGAGTAGTTTAAACTTTTTATTGCGAAGAAAAAAACTAGAACCAGGAGTTTTCTTTTTAAAAAACAGAAGAGCCAAGTTCTTGACATCTTGTGTGCGAAGGTGGTATTTCTGTCCTTAGGGCAGTAAGTAATGTAGAGAAAAAACAGTCTTGGAAAAAATGAAGTCAGTGGTTCATAAATGTGCTCAGATGTTTTCAGAAAGTCATGGCCTGGATGTTTAAAGTGTTTTGATTGGATAACTTCTGTATGTTTGGATCAGTCAAACTTTAAAACTGCGTGGCTCAAAATAGAACAAAATAATTCATGGGTTTAATCACATTCTGGGTTTGATATGAACCAAACGTTCTTGTTATTCAAAACTTTGAGAAGTATCAGGACAACTATGTTTTCAAAATGTCCATTATTCTGTTCTCAGCAGAATGTGGATACATGATTTCACAAGCTAAACTCTCAATTGGTCAAAGCATTTAAATAGCTCCTAATTGCTATCGCTAAAGCTAAGCTAGCACATTGAGTCATCTTGTCTTTCTGTCTTTGTGTCTACAGTATTTCAATCTGAAACATATTGTTATATGATGATGGATAAGAACAAGGAATGCATCTGGTGTTGTATTTTTTATGACGCAATAAATCAAGACATGGAACAAGTTGAGATATGCACATTTAATTTTGAACAAGCGTGATTTAACAAGAGAGGCAGCTTGATTTATGGAACACTGTATTTATAAACCCTCCCTGTAAATACTTCATTGACTTTGTTTAAGTCAACTATATTTTATTCAGATCTTATCAGAGGACTTTTATAGTAAAGTCAGTCTTCTTGTGTGGAATGAAAATGTTCATAAAACTTTCATGAAGATATGATACACCAAGAGCTTTGTCTTTTGGGTGACACAGTATCCTTTGTATGACTTCTCTCCTGGATTTGCCTGAAGCAGGAACGTGAAGGTCTAAATTGATATAGTCAAAAATGTGCCAAAACTGCAGTTCCCCGAGTGGCCACTGGAGGCTGGCTACCAAAAGGAGTCAATCCCTATTGGGCCCCAACTTTCTTTCTGTCTGGAAAAATAGTATGGGGTTCAATTTATTTATTTTATTTTTTTATAAAAGGCACTTTAATGCTGTACATAAAAAAACTTGCACAACCCTCCTTAAATTGTCCTGAAATGTATTTTAATCAGGAGAGACTTAATTAAGAATGAACATCTCATTTAACAATTCAGGAAATAAATGTGTAAAGTCTTTGGGGATTAGACTCCAACATGACGACTTCATGCACTCAGAGGGGTCATGAGGCCGACAGCAGGATAGGATACCCCCCTATGGAGTCTAGACCCTGGTGGTGGTAGTGGTGATAGAAGAAGTCAGGATGTGATGAGGAGTGGGTTTCTGAGGCTGTATCTGAACTCTGCTGAGCCGGAATAAAGGTGACCGGGGCGGAGGAGGGTCAGGATGATTGTTTGAGAGAGGTTGTGGCAGAGTCAGGTTTGATTATTACTTAAAGAGTAAACGCCTCAAATCATCCGATCACCAGAGCAGGGAGAGGGAGGACGTGGTAGAGAGGGAGAGGCTAAGTTGAATGAAGAAACTGAATAAATGTGGGAGAGAATATAACCAGTCTTCCTGCTTGAACTTCCGCTCAGCTCCATGAGCTGCATGTGTGAATGCAGCAGGAAATATTCATGAAAATGAACCAAGAGCGAGTGTCTACAGAATGTGTGCAAACAGTCTTTATTATGTTTCCTGCCATGATGTTCTTCTTTACTCATTTGTTCTGCCTCATCATGTCTCGCCTTCTTAGACTATAATGCTTTGGCTTGTTTGGTCATTCAGTGAGATGTTATATTTAGATTTGTTTAGATTTATCCATGGTGGTCGATGCCTGAGATCCAGGATTGATACCCCCCCCCCCCCCCTCTTCTACATGCATCTTAAGGATGGAAAACTACTGCTGCACAGCTTCGTGTGAGGTGCAGCCTTGAGTTGCGTCACATCTTAGACCACACCTTCTTCTCTGACGTCCAGGAAGTATTTTTGATCAGCAAACATCAGTCTCTTTGATCCGTGGGCTGGGTGTGTTTAATTAACCCCCCACTCACTCCGGTACGGCGTACTGAATCAAATGTGTTGTGTGATAAGTACAGCATGAAAAAGATGAACTAAAAACAAAAGAAATACGACAGACCGCATGGTACAAAAGCTTTTTTTTCAGAAAGTAATACAGTACATAGATTTTAAAACTATATTGAATAGACTGAAACAACAAGAATGTGAATGACAGTTAAGAAAAACACACATAATTTTCACAGTCTGTGTCCTGTACCATCCTCGCAGCCTTGACTGTTTTCTTAGTCCCTTAGGTGCTGTTCTCCACCTCTCCACCAGAGGCCCTCAGAACTTACCTCCTAACACACCTGTTAGCAGTTCTAATTAATCCTGGTTTTGCTGACCTTAAGCGCCCACCTGTCTCCACTTCCCTCAGTATCCTAACTCAATATCTATCACACCATTTCCTTTGTTTTTATTGCCAGCTTATCTTCATTGCCATGTGCTCTTTTCTTATAGTTTTGCTTTGTGGTTTAACCTCTGAATATCACTCACACCTTGACCTGCCAGTAACTGTCTGTAAGTTCTCTTTTTTTTCTCCACATTTCACAGCGGCTATCCCTTTTGACATCACACTCGCTGTGTGCTGTTTTAATGTTGTTCTCATGTGTTCCAGGTTTTCAAGTTGCACAACATAGAAAAGCTAACAAATTGCAGAAATTTCATAACTCTTCAAAAAATAATGGATATCCAGAGGAACATTTTGACATACTTCTAGTAAAAACTACATAACTGATAAGTAAAGAGGTACCAACAGGTAATCATTCAACCACTTTCTGCCTTACATTAGAAATAGCAGGGAAAGTGTTATCGTCTAACAAAACTGTAAGGTAAACCAGGAAGTAAACAACAAGTCACTTTTTCTCCTTATATAGTAGTTTCAAAGTTGATCCAATAGCACAAAACTTTCAACAAGGGAGGATGTCTCTCATGTCCACAGAGCACCCCACTAGCTTGTTTTCAGCACTATGTAACTTTAGCAGTTGTTTCTGGTTCTCTCACAAGAGGTTGGCCACAAAATCACTGTGATTGGCTGCTGATTTATTCTTACACCCATTAGGTTGCTGGCGCCCCAGCCATAGACTGACATGGAAAAAAAAAACAAGTTAGTTGAGGAAAGGCATGTGTGGTGTAAGAGCGTGAGATTTACATCATGACTCACTTACTTCCAGCTTTTTTTTTTCAAGATCTGAACTTATTTTTCTCATTATCTCCGGACAACAAAGCTAGTTTGGTTAGAGTAAATACAACTTATCGATGCTTGTCCACTTCGGGCTTCCGTAAACCACAGCATGGTAAAGCAGAATATGCTGTAGGGTTTGGTTACGTGATTAACATGTCAAACATGGTGACCTATAAGCATCATTTAATGACATAGCATTGTGTATCCACCCCTTTTAAAAAAATATTTGTGTCACTTATATAATACATTCATGCTGTTAACCATGGCATTCAAAACTACAAACTGTATTTGAAGCCATCATTACAATGTAGCATAGAAATGAACTATTTAAATATTCATTAAAACGTTTTTGTTTAATTATTTTCAGTTAAATTTAATTTGTTTTTCAATGGTTGTATCAATTTAATCTTTTGCTGTTGTTGTTTTCTGCAATACAAATGATGGGAGTTCTTCTTCTCAAGCTAAATGCAGTAGCGCCTTTCATCAAAGTGAAATATGGAACCGCAAACTATTTCCCCCTCCGGTGAATGCTGTAATGATACTTTCTGCCCCACCTGCTGTCTCCGTCTGTCAGAAAAACATGCAGCAAAACATGTAGGAACACGTGCAAACTCCTTCAACCTGACATGTACTTAGCTGGTTTGTTTGAACAATATTGTTGGTCTAAGGTCTGCGGTTTAGTCCTTTGTGATTTCTTTGCTTAAAACATTGATCCACGACTTCATGCCGTCATCAAACTTTTGCTTATTTCCTTGTGAAGTCATGATTACACATCAGATGAGTTAGAGACCCTCGATCATCTCATCAAGTTTCAGTGAGTCAACAGTTGGGAGAGTGGGTTTCACTGCACTCTTTCACAGGCAAACTGCTCACAGCTACTGCTGCCCACTCTGGCCCCGCAAGCCGCGACAAATCCCGGTAATCCTTCAGAAACACATAAAAGAGGCTGTTAGCTCGAGGACTGTTCCCCCTGCTTTAAGGACTGTTGTTTAGGTCGAAGAGATTGACATTTTAAATGGTCACTTATGTTCACAGAGTTGTGTCAAATGTCAACCAGAGTAGTCATCCTGGAGTCCTAATAATATAATAACATGCATCTTTTAGTAAGATTGGTGAGTCTAAATAAGTACCTGAAGAAATGTTAAGAATTTACCACGATATTAAACATGATTGAAGTGTCATGACTTGACTACAGAAGCCCTAAGTGGACAAACATCCATACATTTTATTATACCCCTGTGATAACGAGCTGTTTTCTTGACATATTTGACTTATTTATGTCGTTTGAATTGCCCCCAGGGGACAAATAAAGTTTTTTTTTTAATTGAATTAAATTGTTATCTCATGATGAAAATGCATCTTTTCATGTGGTGACAAGTTAATATCTGAAATCTAAAGAAAATGGCTGAAATGTTTTCATTAAGACATTAACCTGCATCTTGAGATAATGAGAACAATGAGTCGAGATCTCGATAAACCGACTGAAATGTTCATGTTATTAAGGGAAAACCTGTGATGTTGTACTGACACAACAAGATAAAGAAGATATCGAGAGAAAGAAGTCGAGTTCTTGAGAAACTGGAACCTAAATGTACTTGTTAGAACTGAAAAACACAGTACGATAAACTGTATAGAAATAACTTAAAAAGGCTTTGTTTGCTGGATATAGAAGTTTATTTTATCTCTTAGTTTGGTAAACATTGATACAAAAACACAACATATGATGTGGACAACCAAAACCCATCTCCAGTGTAAATGATCATGCATTCAAAAATAATATAGTTGATCATAACTTGCTCAACAACAAAAACTTTAATACACTGCAAAAAGCCTGCTGAAACAGAGTCATCATGTGTGTTTGCATGTTTGTGATGCATGTCAGCGTTAGCTTTGAACTCTTGAGAAATATGAGAGCATGACCACATAATGCCAGCCCGGGGATATTTGAAGGTTAGGAGTAATCAAACACCAGTTCCTAGCTTATTTGGTAGTGTCGTTATGATAAACAGTCATCTTGTATAGGAAAAAAAAAATCATCCATGCAAGAATCACATTTTTTGTCCTTTATTTACCACTTTAGCGAGAACACAAAGATTAAAAGCTGTCTCACATCTCTTTTGCCATTGGTAATCTATAAACCCTTTGTGATATCTTCTAACTAGCTAATCAATCAATCAATCAATTTTTATTTGTATAGCGTCAACTCATAACAAGTGTTATCTCGAGACACTTTACAAGAAGCAGGTAAAAGACCTTACTTATTGTTATGTTACAAAAAGCAGGTAAAAGACCTTACTTATTGTTATGTTACAAAGATCCGGCCTATCCATCATGAGCACTTTAGCAAAGCAGCAAAAGTTACAGTGGTAAGAAAAAACTAATCTCAACACATGTTGAAAAGCCACATTTTGGCACACACACAAAGTTTAAACTGAATTTCTCTGTCAACAGAACAATAACAGAAACTTAAATGATATACAGGCTTAACTAAAAAACGATAACTGAAACTGTGTTATGTGTTTACAAAACAAACTATAATGAATTAAAATTGTAGAGAAAATGACCTTAGTTTCTATCTTTGATCCACTCATGCTGAGTCACATATAATCTATCATTATGATTAGTCTCTGGCACGTCACTATCTAGGTATTGCACAAGTTCAAACTTTTTCCCCCTCAAACAATATTTAACAGAGTATTTTAAAGAAGGTGCTTAAGATTTATGATACAGAGACTAAAAACCTAAACTCACAAAAACGAAACAAAAATGAAGCCTTTTCACAAACTAAAAACAAAACTAACCAAACAGCATTAAAAACTTGTTTAAACTCAAATGAAACTGAAAACGAAAAGCCTAAAAATAATAAAACTAAAAAAAAAAAGTCATTTTGTAACCTTGCTCCCTGTAGTCCTGAATGAAGCAAACAAACAGGTGTGTTTCTGAAACAGGTCTGTAAACAGGTAAAACACAGCCCATTACACAAGACTCCACAGAGTGAAGTTGACTTTTTGTTTAGATGAATCCAAAACTTGTCAATACATGAAAAGGCGATGTATAAACAGAACTAAGACATGCACAGGATAGGATCAAAACGTAGTCTTTACTCCCCATCACCACACAATGCTGAACAAACATTTGAATGTCCTCAGGTACCAACGTCTTTAAAGAGATCCAACATGTAAATCCTATGACTCTGACAGGGGCTTATGGAAAAGTGTTTTGTCTGTATTTGGGTCCACATTTATAAAACCAAACTGGACTCCTAACACTCCCATAAATGACCCTACAGTTTCTTATACATACATAAACTACTGTCATAGGGTTTCACATTAACATCGCCACAGACACACTGACTGAGGACGACTTGTTACTGTAATGTAACAAACAATGGAAGTTTCACAGAAACCACCTAATGAGCACCTGATGTTTCTGTGCAGGCTTTAAAGAAAGTGTCTGATTGCAAGTCAGACATTTCCACCACACACAGAACCTCAGATGCATTACATAAACGGCTTGGAACGTCAAGAGAACAGATACTCAGTTAACTATGGTCTCTGTCTCAGACAAACTGAAGCCTAAACCAACTCAGAACATTACTGTCGGGGTCCGGGAAGCCCTGCCGGGCGGACGTGCCACCAGGGTCAGAAAAACCTGGGCTGCATCGTCTGACTCCCCTGAGAAAGAGAGAGAACAATGAGTTAGTGATCGAAGTCTGTATGAAAAGTAGAAAGAGTGTCTTTAAGTGCTCCTTTTATATGAGATACATATTACTAATATTAATTTACTACCCTCTTTAGTCACTAAGGACAAAAATGTCCATGCCAAAAAAACTGCTATAAAAATAGAACACATTGATATTTTTTTCTGCATACATCTCTTAAACAACTTCAGCCCTGCTCAAAACTACCAAACATTCAATCATTTTTAGGAATTTAACCCTTTAAACGCCAGTTTGATTACATGATTCCGGCATTTAAAGGGTTAAATTCCTGATAATTATTCAATATTTGGTAGTAGAAAAAAATGTCCATAGTGATGCAAGAGGGTTAAAGTGAGACGCGTTTCTAGCCTCGCTGGAACATTTTCATGCTGTTGACACATCGGTAAACACTCTTTGTGGAGCGATTACTGACAGAAATATAACTTTAGCCTGAAGGAGTGTCAGAGGAAAGACTTTCTGAGTGTGTTGACATTCTTGTTGACGTAAAAATCATCTTTTAAATTCCAACTTTTGCGATGGGATTATTGATTTCTCATGCTGTGATGAAGATGAAAATGCCTGTCTTACTGTGCAGCCCTACATCAGAGTCACATGGGATATATTGAATGATACCTCTAAAATCAGGAAGGTAGGACGGGACTTGTAGAAATTGATCAAGTTTACAACAGCTAATAGACGCTTCTGTGTATGAGAGAGGAACATACAGATTTGCCCCTGAGCTGTGGAAGAGTCTTCAACATTTTTACCATGTTTCCAGGGAATAGCAAAGTCTGAAATAATAACAATACCTTTGAAACTATTTCTTTGTCATTGTTGGGCCGAGTTAGCAACACATTAATGATCAAACAAAGGTTTTGATTTCATAGGGTCTTTAAAGTCAGACTCAGCTTACACTAGCACGGCTTATGTCAACACATTTAACCTCGTATTTAAACAAATATTAAATTAATCTGTAAGTTTATTTAAGGCTTGATGGAACTGAGTCTTTAAGTTTTAATGGGCTGGTATTAGGAGAACAAACTCAGGGCTGGTACTGGGGGGGTAGTCTATTGGTTCAATTCCACTTTAGGGGTTGGAAACGAGAAGATAACCCTCCTGTTGTGTAACAATGGTGTGGACTCTGGTCTGCTCTGTGTTCCACTGGAGGACACATTTCCGACCTTTTAGACAAAGTGCTAGCTGACTTGTGTTGACAGCCAGAACACCTAAAGATAGACGCATCAAAGCAAAGGTGAGTGACATGACTCTGAAGTTAAACCTTTTGAGTCCACTCATCTTCATTTTGCAGAGCTGACGGCACAAATTGCTCCGTGTGACACTTGAAAAGCATACCAGCATTCTTTACAGTAGCCTAGTCTGTTCCAAAACGAGCACATAGGGAACAGGGAGGGTTTAGACCTATACAGGTTCTTAAACACACCAGGAACATGTTTGTTTACTCAGATCTCAGTTAACATTGACTCATGATGTGTTCAGGATCTTTAAGGTGTGGGATGAAGCCAACAAGCTAAACTCCAAACAAGGGACTTAACGTCTTTGACACTGTTTGAATGTCACCGGGCAGCGAGTGTTACTGCACAAAAACCTCATTTTGAAGCATTAACATGTTGTCATACCATGGTATGAAGGTAGCTGCCCATCTGCAGCAAACACTCCAGGGTCTCCATCATCTGCTCCTGGTGCAGCGTGTGCAGTCTGGAGTAGTTGGGAGATGAACTGGTTTCCAGCTCACACACTGCGGCTTTCAGAGCGACTGAAGCACACTGCAGGACACTCATCCCTGGAGACACACACAGACATGTCAGGGTATCTAGTAGTACCTAAGAAAGTACATTTGCTGTGCAGACGGAAGATTAAGGATTACAAATGTATTTATAAGGACAGCTTGACCAAACTACGAGATGATGACTGATTAGAAAATTAACCAAACTGAATTAGACAACAGAGAAACAACCATACAAACAAACAGTACTACAGCTTTTTACCTAATTCTGGGGGATTTTTTTTTCTCACAACAGACAGAAGCTGGAGGTCATTTAGTAGAGACACCCCAGTTTCCTTTAACGGTTTAAATATGCAAATCACTTTGTTGCTTTTAGAGAATTTTGCAAAGCTTGTTTTTTTGTTAGTGTGAGGGGAGAGTACAGTTTTCTCTCCTTAAATATATTCCATTATTTATGCAGATAAAATGCTAATTTACCTCGAACTGAAAATGTAACTGAAAGCAAACTGTGATCTAAAGGAGACTCTTCTAGGTCAGCAGTGGTATGAGGTTTCTGCCAGCAGAGCTCCTGTATTCAGTCATCAAATTTTTATACTTTGGCTTTCCTGCAGCCATTCTTTTCATTAAAATAACTGATTCTAATTCCTGCATTTTGACCTCTATAATTCTGTTCATTTAAGAGATTTGAAACATCACAGTACTCACTCGAGTTATCGGTGGCTTCAACGTCGACAAACACACCGTCCATCATCGTTTGTTTCAGAACCTTTAGAAAACAGAACAAACACAAGTTCACAAACATACTGCAACACGATTGAAGAAGCAACATCTGTTCCTCTCATCTGCACATTTAGCTTACACCAACACACAGAGAGATTGGTAAACTCAAAAGGGGAGTCTATTCCCTTTTGGCCCCATAGTGCAAATCTGAACATTACAGCAGAAGTGTTTACAGCCTGAAACAAACAAACTGCTTTGGTTTTTATAGCTCATTTTGTAATTCATGATAACTGTGCAAGGAGCCACATTTTTTACACGTCTCATCTTTCAGATATCTGAGCGTTAAAGTTATGCATAACTAGGGTGGAGGTTGCTTTGATTGACAGGTAGGTGCTGCTAGGTGTACGTTGTTGGTGTTGAGAGAGTAAGGATGTAGCTTTAAATCATTAAAATGACAGGTGTCTGTGCTTGTTTCCACTGTATTGATGTAGCTTGTTTGCTTATTCAGTCTTTGAACTCCTTTCAGCGACCATAAATAGAAACTCATTCCGTGGGAAACAGGTTGGTTGGAAACATTTAAATACTAAAACGTTGCCAATGTGATGCCAATTTTGTGGTGTGCAGGCGTTGGCCTGCAATCTTTGAAAACAATGAATAACCCATTGTTGTACAGGTCTTGTACTTTTGTTGCCATGGTGCCTGAGTCTATACAACAACAACATACCCTGCTCTCTGCTACGCAATTTTAATTGAGTCACACCCGCTTCATTTGGCACGCTGATCATTTGCAATGAATGGAATTCAAAGCACACATACCTGCTGCCTTCAGACTCTCTGTGTGTGCTCTGACTCTGACTTTACTCTCCAGTGTGTGAACTGGATGAGCCATGATTCAACTACAGTCTATTAAAGTACTGGAACAGTGTTTTGTATTTAATTGACTGTTTAGTGTTTAAAAGTCAAATAACCTTAAAAGACCCAGTGCTGACTTTGAGGCAGGAGATATTTGACATTTTAATTTAAAGGGAGTAAAACATATGTTGAAATGTTTCTATGAAGATCTGTAAAATATGAGATAAAGGGGAATAGGAGTCATTAACTATAATATCTGAAAAAGTAACAATATTGTGTCCTAAAGAAAGATACTAATTATTCCTCAGGTTTAGCTTAAAAAAGCACAAAAAGCTATATTAAAAAAACAAAGTAATTTTAGAAAAATAAACAACATATCTGTTTACGCAGCATGAATGACTTTTCTTTTGCACTTTTGATAAATGCTAATTTTTGTGAGTTTATTTTCTAATAGAACATGACAACTGCAAAAAATAATCAGAAAATGATGTTTCATCTCCTTGATTTCACTCTTTGTAGTTGACCATGTTCTTTTGCATCACTTTCTCTCTAAAGGGCCGTCGACCACACCGCTCTTTTTCTTGCATCGCAGCCTTTGGATGAATCTAATCGTAGGTACGCTAGGTACTTGAGTTCTCAGAGCGCCGGCCGTGTGTACAGAGGCTACAGTCCTCACCACAGCAACCCAAGATGTTATTCATCTGCCATTCGCTGTATGTCACCCAACCCCCTCTCTTCCCTGTTTATCCCGTCTGTTATATGAAATAAAGCCAAAGGAAAATAGAATAAGAAACGTGTACGATAAGGTTAACTGCACAAAGTGGCCTATAAAAAGTTCAAAGGCAGATGGTGTAAAAAAAACGAGCTGAATTAAAGTGCACTGCTCGATTAGCCTTTAACGTCCTCATACTGTGCTTCCACTCCACTGTGACACATGGAGAGCTGCAAAAACACACATGTGCCAAGAAACCCCGCTGTGCCCTCACTGCTTCAGCCTTTCTAAGAAAACAGAGTCTGTGTGTGTTTTGACTGCCGCTCGTTTCTCCTCAAACTCCAAAAAAACATCTCAGACGTGTCAAACATCTGCTGCATGTGCTCAAGCTGGGCTATAAAAGTGAACTCAGAAAATTTGGAAGCATAATAACAGGTTGCACAAGTTACTATTCAGCCTAACCTGTAAAAACTTGAACCACTACAAGTTCACGTCCTACAAAACGATGGAGCGTCAGAACCCTGATGAAGGTACAAAATGTTCTGTAATGATCCTCTTTGTTTGTCTCTGTATGAGTCACTCATCAGGCAATCATGAAACCACGTCACTCAACACATTACGCTGGGGAAACTGTGCACATTCACATGACAGCGAATAACCACAACATGACACTCAGTGTGTTTACAAACTGGCTGTGGTGGTTTCTTTTCCGAGTGTATAATCCGGTTGGTTTGAACATTTAATTAGTAACTCCAACAAAGATAAATGCTTGCTGCCATGAGAACTAATAAACATGCGCCTAAATAACCTGTTGGATCTAAGCAAACTCTATCTGTAGGAGCAGATATCTTGTGACAAATGTTTTTTCTTTTGGATAATTTAGCTGCAGAAAAACCAAAAAAAAGCAAAAGCAAACTGGTTGTACCGGACGCCTGCGTTTCCCGTCATGTATAACTTATATTTGTCTTTTGAAAATATTTGACATTCTCGTCACCATTCCTTTTTTACTGCACACAGCAGCTTGCCCCGCCTCCTTTTACTGTTGATTTGTTGTTTTCTACCTTTGTGCCTCTGCTTTTTAAAATGTTCTCCTTCACTGGTATGTTTTTTGTACAAATTGGAAAAATACCATGAGTTTTGTATTGATCAGTAGCGTCCATTACACCTCATGTGACATGTAATGACAACTTAGAGAAACCCCTTTTTGTAGCTTTAGAGGAAGAAAAAAAATCATCTCTAACCTCCAGGACTCTGATGTAGCCTTTCTCAGCGCTGAGGTGGAGGCACGACTTTCCTAAATTGTTGGTCACGTTGACGTTGGCCCCCAACCGGATCAGATCTGCCACCATCAGGTGGTGGTTGTGCTTGGCTGCGTGGAGCAGGGCAGTCTGCGAACAGTCATGTTAACATCAATCAATGGGGTTGTCCAATAGTGAGGGATCATGCTAAATTAAAAAAACACGACTTTGAAGACTCTGCAGAGTGAATTTGTTTTCTTAAATCTGCATCCTTCTGACACTTAGACACTTAATATTTCATGATATGTGTGATTGAACACATGCTGGAAACTAGTGGAGTTTCCAAATAAGATCTAAGAGATTAAAATCAACTGCTTAGAAGTTCAAATAAACCTACAATAACTGTTCAGTAGAAAACTTTAGCTTGCATTGATTTCAGGTGTAAACCTTTTTCCAGAAAGTTTCTCCACCAATCACACTGAGACTTCAAACCGTTGCATAAAATAAAACTTAATCACACATATGATAAGATAAGATCAAAGAAGCAAACATTCATGGAACGGCAGACTGTGATTCTGAACTGCAGTGATTGGTCCCTCGTCTGTATTTGATCTACTTTATTTGAATATTATAATCACATGATAAGAATAACATTATCTTTAGTCTTCAATTAATCTAAAAAATAAACTATACAGAACGAGTGATCATGTCAGTATTATACATCAGCCGACAACATTCCTTTGAATCCCACAGGCAATAATCACAGACTCTGTATATGAAATGAAAACTGAAAATGTGGATATTTACCATTCCTTCAGAGTCTTTGAGGTCCAGGCTGTTGAGTGCGGCCATCCTTTTGGCGATGGCGTATCCCAGCGCCCTCTTTCCAACACATACGACTTTGTGGAGAGCTCTGGAGGAACAAGAACAACCCGATGTTGTCAGACGATCTCATGAGAGGCTAACATGTCTACACCTGTGTGTTTTTTATGTGTAGTTGGTAGAAAAATATTTCACAGACTGAGATGGAAAAGTGGGACTTTGCTGTGGGACTCTGCTCTTAAGAAAAAACATAAACAAGGGGGTTTTCAACAACATTAACGATTTCTGTTCTTTGCAAGAGTCCCATACAGCAGTGACAGTGTTACAGTACTGTGCTGCCTACTTGAGACAGATTGAAGCAGTGGAGAACATTTTATCATCCAAATTATTCCTACAAAACATGAATCTAGAACAACATATGATGAAACTGTGTAGCTGCTTGGTAAGAAAAATGTGGGGAAACATTTATTTATTTTGCTGCGTCAGCTTTTTTTTTAAATTACTTAAATAAAAACACTGAAGTTACTTATATCGAACCGTCCATTGTAATCTGTATGAAATTTGCAATCCTACATTTGTATAGTACTCTACAAAGTCAAAGTACATACAAATAATCACAAATCAAAGTTATTGAGACTGATGATCTCCATGCCAAAGTTTAAAAATTGCTCTGATTTGAAGCTAGAAGCAGCTAATGCATCCTCAAGCTGGCTGAAGGAGCGGAGTGGAGAGGTCTGTAAAGCTCCCTCTGGAGAAAGTCTTTGAGGAGTAAATCAATAGAGTGTCGCTTCAATAGGGGGGGGGGGGGGGATATTCAAACATACAGCATTATTTTTGCACCAGACTTACGTCCTGCCCTGGTCGTCGGTGGACAGCAGCACAGAGTCAGTGATGTGTCTCAGCGCGCTCTCCTCTTTCTGCAGCTGGGTGAAGAAGAAAGCGGAACTGTCCAGGTTCCAGTCCTGGTTCAGGGAATCAAACCAGTCCTCCCCCTGTCCCCTGTCTCTCTCACTGTGACAGTAGCTGGGAGGCTGGAGGCCGGTGTGCATGAAGGCCGGAGGAGACAGGGCCTGCTGGTAGTCTACTGAGCAGGGAGAGTAGCTCATGTAGGACTGGGGGCTCGGGATCATTTCATCAGACTCGTCACTGTTGTATCCGGCACCTTAATGAGAACATTTAAAAATGTGAGGAGAGGTAATTTATCAAGCTTATCTTTTTACAGAGGTGGGAAGAAACACAGCACAAATACTTTGTAATGTACTGATTAGGAGTGCAATGGATCAGTTTATCTATTCAGATCACACCCCACGGTCTGGATGGCATATGATCCGCTGATGAAAAATATATCATCATGGTGTAAATAAGTCTAATGAGTCTAAATACATCGGCTAGCAATTAAAGTCTTATAGACTGCAGTACAGTTTTTTTTTCTAAATCGGGTTGACCTGTAATTGATCATCTATATAAATTATCTGTTTTTTTTTGTATTTTTAATTTTTATTATATATACTTTCTATTTATTTTATTTTAAATGTATTTATTCATTACCTTTATTTTCTTAAGATGTTTTTTTTTGTCTTCATTCTGTTTTAAATGTCTGTTGCTTTCAATGCAAATAATGTTCCTCTGCATAAAAATTCACAAGTGCAATTAATGTTACTATTATGCTGAAAATCTCAATTAAAAAAAATAATAAAATAAAAATAAAAATAAATAAATACATCGGCTAAATACAGGGAGACTAATCAGTCTTAATGAAAGTTCTTTCAGGAAACATGTCGTAAAGTGTTGATATTTCATTGTGTATGGGTACTTTGTTTTAAACGCTGCTTCTACTTTTCTCTGTTTAATCTAAGTGTGTCTGCAGTTATCATGCAGGTATCAGCTGGTGTCTGTGTATAACATCAGTCAGAAACTTAACATTCATAATGACACAGCCTGTTGTAGTCTGTCTCTATATAAATGTGGATGTGATCAGCTTGATTTACCGGTTGGAGACCACTCGGGGGACCCGGCAGAGTAGGGTGAGGACAGAGTCGTGGGAGTGGAGCAGTAGTTGTTTCCAGTCCTGAGGTCCTCTTCCAGAACCTCCACTATAATTGCCAACTCCTCCAGGCTCTTTGTGGGGCGTTTCCTCTGAAAGCCAAAGACAGCCGCAGCGTGCAGAGTTATTTGAAAGCTGCTCTTAACTGACATGTGATTTACAGAGTTTTCCTGAAGCTACAAAGAGCTCGTTAAACCCTCTGAAAGGACCCGGGGTCGGTTTTTGAGAAACTCACCTTGGCGGTTCGGCGTCCTGCGCGTGTTTGGACTCGTTTCTTTTCTCCTGTGGTAGACAATGTGAAGTTTAAGTTTCAGAGAACTTAACAGCATGTTTGCACTCAATGTAGAAGCAGGCTGACTGCATGCTGGTGTGCTGCAGGTTTTTAATCCTTCATGGCGGTTCTTAAGCAGCAAAGGTTCTGTTTCTGCACCGAATTCTGTCTGTCCAAATGGAACAAGATATTCAATATGAAGCTTTCACAATTAACGATTTTTTATTCAGCTTGGCGTAGTGTAAAAGGATCTTTAATGGTTTTCAATAGTGCTGGCTCTCCTCAGGGGGATTAAAACATTTCAAGCTGACTACTTCCTTAGTACTTACATTACATTTTTTAAATTCCCACATCTTACTTTACCAGGTTAAGGAAAATGGTCTGCTAGTGAGCTTAGGTTAGCAGTAGCTTATAGCTTGTAGCTCTGAAGCCTTATCAATGAGTAATCAAGAAAAATTGAGTTTAACTCAAAACTGCTAAATCCAGTGTTTTTACTGCTTTTGATGGCATGTTTTATGTTTTTTTTTGTAAAGGAGAAGACTCTTGTGGATAATTCTGACTCAGGTAAAAAACTTTTTATTTTTTGAACAGTGAAGGAATCCTAACCTTTAAACAAGCTAAACATCATGCTAGCAGCAGGTGGGCAGGAAGCCCCTCCTGACGTCCTACATCTGCAAAAAGACAATGGTGAAACTCTGGTTCTTCAAACTCACCAGCTTGTTCACTGTTTCTACTGGTTTAAATTAATTGTTCTTTTAGTTTTGGAGAGGAAGATGGCTCAGTGGATAAACCAGCTCACGGTTCAAATCTTTAGGAATCAGCAGGGTCATTATGAGACCGATTTTGTAAAGTTTACAGCCGTTTCTGCTCAAGTTCCTGCATTACTCTTTGAACAAAGGAAATGCAGTTATTTGTTGTTTATTCAAAGAAAATCTGATTTGATTTAAATTGGTTGACTTTAAGGGTAGCAGCCCTTACATGAACTTTGCTCAGTACCTTTAAAAGAAGGAAAAAAAACCTCTACATCACACCACAGCCAAATGACAAACTTGGATGAATCTGGTTGATACTGACCTAGGACTGATTTGCCGTTCATCTCCTGTACCGAAACAAAAAACACACAGTTACATAAGTGTGACGTGTCCTCACTACGTTGTACGTTTTTCAGACAAACATAAATGTGTTCCAAAAAGCTAAAGACATTAGAAAGCTCCTCAAGGTCTTGTGTTAGGGCTTAGTCATCTCTTGCACCTAAACAGCTCATTTAAGTCAGTCTTATCAAATAATTACAAAACACATCCTTATTCTTCTTCTGTGGTGCGGAACTTGAGCTTTTTGACAATACCAAAAGTAAAAAAAAAAAAATTCAACTGTTACCTGAAAATCTTGAGGATCAACTCCTTGGGCGAGGCGGATGTTTCTTAGAAGATCCCTTACTGGCATTTTAACACGGACTCCCAGGTAGACCTTTTCACCATCATAAATAGAACATCTGGAACCTGTGGAGGAACAAAGGACCATGAGCCTTTATGGCAGAATTCAGATTCACAATCACACAACTCTATGTGTCCCAGAAGGGCTATTAACATCCCACCAAGTTAGAATAATACAAAGAGGACAAATTTGGAGACTAATAGCGATTTCTAGGATTTGTGTTGCTAGAGCTTATGATAGCTGGCGTCAATATGGCATTAAATAAATAAAAACCTTAATCTGCACTGCAGGAGCAACATACTTTTTATAATGAAAATGAATTATTATTTGTTGAGAGTAGGAAGCTACTGTAGCATACTTAGTCATATCAAAAAGAGCTGGGTATTGTTCACAACATCACAATTAAATTCCATTTCAATTCTTTGGGTCACGATCCGATTCGATTCGATATTGATCAATATGCTTCAATATCGATTTAATAACACGTAAGATGACAGAAATACCCAGATAACTCATCACAGTAACCTCTGATATTTGTTAAATAATTATGTGTGAATTGTTTGTGTAGGTTTACAACAAACTGACTCAAATACGTATTTTATCGTTGCATTATTTTTTAATAAACAAATAATAAATTCACAGCACCCACAGCGCCCCCAGTGGAGAAGGGCATCATTACAACAAAGAAAAAAAACGATCTCAGGATTTCCCTGAATGATATTGAATTGGGAAAACAATAATTGCAATGCATTGATTAATCGATATTTTTAACCAGCCCTACTATCAAATATTATGAGGTAGCCTTCTTTTCACTCATGTTTGTCATACAACTAGGCTATCTCCTTACATTAAAAACATATATTCAGTTTTTAAGGAACATCTAACTTACAAATACAACAGCTTTTTAACATATTACAACTTCTTAAAGACTTTTTTCAACTTCTCCAATTTCTGCAGTTTGTTAATTAGTGGCGCTGTTGAGTTTTAAATAATTCCGTTTACGTCACTTAAAGATTATCTGAATTTAGAGATGACAACGTTATTAACACTGCACTCACCACATTTTATAAACGCTATATAGGCCTAAGTAGGCTATATATTTTTTACTTAACCATTTTAATTTGCAGTTTTACCTTTGAACCTTAAAATAGAGTTTTATTAACTAAGCATATCTTTAACTTTAGCTTACTTTAGCTATCCTGCGTTTTGTACGCCATTAAAGTTGCACTCTTCCTCTTCTTAAAGGCTTGTTAATAACTTCTTCACTTACTGGCACTGCGTTTGAACAGCACTTTCTTAAGGAATAAACAAACTAACACTGCCTCGGAGCAAGTAAAGTCGTTATCGGAACAAGTTGTCCTACCTTGTTTACTACCGCCTACATCCTGGAGAGTCGAACCCGCAACAGGTGTGTGTGCCTCAGCGAAGCCCGGCGCGGTTTCACCTGGCAGAGGTGAGAGCCCAGCAGCCCCGAGGTCTGTTGTTTCTTCTCCTCTTTCCCTCTGGTCTCTTCGTCTGAAACGTCCTCTCATTGTGTACACCGAAAGTAACTGTGAAAGAAAATGTGTTAAAATGAGCTAAAGAGAGTTTAGCCCTCCAATATGAAAGTGAAAAACGAAATAATACTGACCTAATGTCTACAGCTGGGTGTGAACTAGTCTGCCTTCAGCACCTGTCTGGTTCTCCAGGTGATCACTGACAGCTCTGTCTGTGCGTGATATTATATTTGAGTAATGTAACACTGACTGTACCAAAGATGAGCACGTCCACGCCTTTTGCTCCAGGTGTTTTCAGTCAACGCCCACGCTGAAGAACAAGACAGTTATGCAGAAGTATGCAGTGTTTGTGAACGCTTCAGTTCCTATTATATGATCCATCTTCAAGACAAAAGACACAAAAACAGATCATTTGCCCCCTAATGCTATTCTGACTCACACATAGCCACACAAGTCATCATTTAATAATACAAGCTATTTCAATAATATATACAGCCTATAGCATATATACAGTATAAATGATATAAAATATCCTGAAATACATAAACACATTCATATTATTTACAGTTATTTCATAAATAGATTTGTTTTACTCCTTGTTGCAGCTGGCAAAGTATAGACTAATATTTTGGATTGCCACGTTCCAAATAATTTGCTAAAATGTATAACAATGTATTTAGTAGTTTATGTTTTTAAATATTAACTCCACTTAGACTTCACAATCTACTTTGTTTTTGTTTTACCCCCCCAACAAAAATAAAAAATAAATAGTGGTCACCTTGCTCTATTTCTCTCTCTGTCCCCACACATATCTCCTCTTACACAAACCACCCTGCATCACCTCTATCTCTTTTTCTTCCACACTGTGAAGGCCTTTAGAGTGAATGTTCTGATATACTATAGGCTTAAGCAGTTTGTTTCATTAAATGCCCTTTACAACACGACTAGAGTTTTAATTTGTTTTCACCGCGACATGTTACAGCAGCTATAAGAAGCACAAGAATGCTTCATAAGAGGTTTATCAAAACTATCAAAACCAACGTGGAAACTTTACAGAATAACCACGGACAAATGCATTTCCTAAAGAATGGCATAAGCTGTGATTCAACTGGACCTGTCCAAAAAGCATCTTATTTACAGGAGGGAAATAAAAGGAGCACTTTCCTGTGGGTGGCTGTGGTACAGCCACAGGAGGTGGTCTTTCAACCACCTCTAGCACTCCTGCAGCCACATGTCTGATGTGTCCTTGGGCAAGACATTTAACCACAAGTTGCTCCCGCTGCTTCGTTGGCGGCATATAAATGTGTATGAATGGGATTAGTTAATACTGAGTACAACTTAACATAGCAGCCTCTACCATCAGTGTGTGAATGTGTGTGTGAATACTGTATGTGTGACCTGTGGTGTAAAAGTGCTTTGAGAAGTCAGAAGACTAGAAAAGTGTTGAACAAGCTCAAGTCCTTTTACCATTGACCATTTCAGCAGCGTGCGTCTGTCACAGTGAACAGAGGGATTTAGAATAGATTGATCATGAACGTCTCTCTGAAAATAACTGATCAAGTAGGATGAATAGCCTTGTTGACCATTTATAGCCTACCTGGTGACACACAGGTAAAGTTTATGCCCATTATTACCTTAGGAATGCTTCTCATGTTGCAGACGCAGCGCTTGTTCTGCGTGTAGGGAGGAGCCGACACACGGTGGTATGCCCCAATTTCAGTTAATTGGACCTTCCTCAGGTTGACCTAATATGCCAAATAGGCTGTTTATGCCACAAGTAGGCCACTTGGTACTTCAATCAGTCATTTAGCTGACATGAACTTTTTCTCTCCTCTAAATTGTATAAATAGAAAGTATAGTTTCAATAAGCCTAGAGAGAACAGGGTGAAGATGCTTGCGGATAAACATAATGCAATTACAAATCCAGAGAATATGCAGATTTAAATAAATATATTAAAGGAGGGACATACTGTAGAGTAGCGTCATAATAGCCCTTTTGTTTTGGAAGGAAATAGTTGTTTTAATGTGTTTGGTTTCATACAAAGAAGTGAGGGTTTAGGGTTATTACATTTTGATTTATAGGCTTTGACATTGACTGATATTCTTTGATTTCAACGTTGCCTTTATGGAAACCACACACAACGCATTCTAGACATTTAAATTAAAATCAGGATCAATATTATCAAAAATGATTCTGCTGCATCCCTTATAGCTTTTTGGTATGGTCCCAGAGCCTGGTTATGAAAAAGTGGTACTGGGATGACATCACAGAATGATCATTTAACACCGACTACATATTTAGATTTAACAAGATAATGACTGACTGGACAGTATCTGTGAAGGACTCTAAAGGATACTTCTCTTTGTTTTTCAAAATATACTTGGAGGGTGGAGTCCATGTGTTTTCCAACTTAGGTCTTTTACAAGGTTGTTCCAGTAACTAACAACATCACTTTGCTTGTGTAATAACTCTACAGTTTGTGGATGAGACTAGACAGAATTTATCAGTTGCAAGCATTTCAACCAAAACAGTTTGAGCGATTAGTCTTGTAGCCTGGTTTTGAAATTTTGACAGAGACTTGTGGGTTGGAAGTTTTATCTGAGTAACACCAAGTGCCAATCAAAAAATGTAAGGCCTAAAGCCAGTTTTCAGTGTCATAATAATAATAACAATAATAAAGTTTATTTATAAAGCACTTATCAAAACCAACGTCACAAAGTGCTTTACAGAAAAAAGAAAAATCCCAACAGTCAAATACACAACAATAAAATCCTGTTAAAAAAGCATGAAAAATAAAACAACAGTGCAGCAATCATCCAATGAACAGAGAAAAGAGAAACAACCGAGACAACGATTGGCTAAAGTTAACAGTAAAACAAATAAAACATCATGGATGAAACTAGGATTATAAGAAGGCCTTACGATAAAAATGTGTTTTTAAAAGTGATTTAAAAGAAGATACTCATGAGGCTGACTCTCTCATAACCTGATCAAATAGCTATGTTTAACTTGCACCTCCCATTTGTTACACAGGCCATAGAAAAGAGCTTTGCAGTTACAGTAGCACAAACTTTCTCTGTTGGTACTTGTCATTCAGTTAACGTTGCAGGATAACTGAAGTAATGTGATGTTCTCACACATTGGCTCTGCATGTGCTTTGATGTACCCAAACCTGTAGCCTGCTATAAGGAGGAACAGGTGATTAGGCATCACATCCCTGTGTTTAAGACTCAAAAGGGAGAACAGTACAAATGACAAAGTCCAGCATGCATTTCCCCCGAGGCTGCAACAAGCACTCTACTTACCAGAGAAGAAAAGTGGAGAGCAACAAAACTCACAGATTAAAGGTACGAGACAAGAAGAGTGCCTTCTTAGTCATGGCCCCTGAGATGTGAAGGGGTGTTAGATTGTTGTATCAACCCCAGCAGATATTTTAGATTACCCAATGTCACAGATCAGGCAACTGTCAGCTAGCAGAAAACAATGCTAATAGATTCCCCCGTGATATGGTTGATTTTTCTCATGAGGAGCTTGTTGAGACCTAGAGTATCGAGCCAGTGTCCGCCCCTTCTTCTAGTTGCTTGAGGGACGTTCCTGTTTTTTCGTGTAGTCAAGAAGCAGAGGATTTTCTGGCCTAACTACCAAGGTGCATGAAGAGTGAAAGGCTTGAAGAGGTCAAAAAGCTCCAGCAACACTTTTTTATTTATCCTTTATTTTAGTAGGGAGGACCCACTGAGACCGACGTCTCTTTTCCAGGGGTGCCCTGCAGCAATACAAAAATAGAAACAGCACAAATATAAACATATTAACAGTTAACAATAATAGCATCTAGACACTGAAACACATATTCACACATGTAAACCATGTCCATTTAAATGAATTCACATTGTGAAACAGTTGCAATTTCCTTCCTGAGGTAGTTTGTACACGAGGTCTTTAAAAACGCTGTATGAAACAAGAGAGGGCAACTTAGCTATCCTCTGAAGGTCATTCCACATAATGGGTGCAGCAACACTAAAGGCAGTCTTTTCCTTGTAGTATGAGGATCAACTTTATTAACAAATTAGACCGACACGTTTGGGCTTGTGGCCTTCATCAGGGTCGTGTTGATCTTCATACTACAAATGTTGCTGGAACTTTTTGACCTTTTCATGGAGTCAACAAAGTTGTTGCTGTCCAAGAAGCCCTATTCTTCCATAATACACATCCTGAGAAAAGCCAGTGTGTGTGTGTGTGTGTGCTAGCGAGTATGTGAAAGAGAGATAAAGAGTTATGGACATTTTAGATATGTTTTTCTAAATGCATTATTCAAAGTGTTAAGGTGTCGTTGCTTTTTTTGGTTATGAAAAAAAATCCCATGGAGTTGTCTGAAAACGGACTTAGGAGCTTGTTGATTGAAACACACTTAAACAGATAACTTTCTGAAGGATGTTTATCTGAAGAAAGAGACCTTATCCATCAGGCTCTGATTTGATGATGCCTTTTATCATCAGACATCTCCATCTATCCACACTGAGACAACCTGTCAGGGGTATGTTAACAGAGGAACTGTTGATTTTAGGAGGAACAGATAGGCCATCACCTTTATGTAATACAAAGCTTCGCTGGCATCTCACCAAAGAGAGAGGGATAGGTCATTTCACATGTCATGTATTCATGATTGAACAGTGACAGAGAAGTCTTTAAAACAGCTGAAGTGAAGGCAGAAGAGGAAGTTCTTCCCTACATTAAAACACTTTTATTTGACTCTTTGGTGGCAGCAGAAACAAGTTTAAAAACAACATCAACATTTCATTTTTGAAGAAGTAGTGGTGAACGAATGTAAGTTTCACTGTATTCATTCCCCATCAATCCTTGAGCAGCATTCCTACTTAACGCTGTGGCCTAATGTAAAAACACTAAACTATTCAAGCACCTACTGAACCTTTAAAAAAACAGACCTCTGATCAATACGTTAATACCAGCAATAAGTATCACAAAATACCTTTAATGTCTTTAGCCAAATATATTCTGCATATTTGAGCCCAATGCAATGTAATGTTATAAAACAATCTGTCAGGCCACAAAACAAGTGAAAAGGTGGTTTGTAAAATAAAAAAAGTATGAATTGATTTATTAGTCATGACCTTTAGTGGACCACCTGCAGTTCCTTCAAGGCACACCAGAGGGCCCCGGCACCCACACTTTTTCTTTCACACTCACTGCCTTGGGGGGAAATAACCTCTACTGTTGCTCCTAAATGCTCTCAACTAACTTGTTGCTATCATAGGTTGCATAAAAGGAAGGAACATCCAGTTAAGAGAGTGAAGCCACTGCAGAAGTTCGTTAAAGCTGCATCCTTTTTACAATCGCCCGCAGGGGACGTCTACTCTCCTTAAAAAAGAAGTTTGTTAGTACGTATAAGATGAGAAAATTACAGAAAAATACATTGTTTAATACAACTTGTCAATGTCAAATCAGGAACAAAATGTTTCTTAAGTCTCCATAATTATTTGAACTCTGGACTTTTTAAAAATATTTTAAATTCTATTCTTTGTTTGTCTTTTTAATTAACGTGATGATAATATTCAGAACCGTTCAAATCTGTAACACTGAAATGTTACGTGGTGCTCTAGCTTCTGCAGTCTTTATTTTTAGATTATATAAACAGGATTATGTGAACAAGGATGTTCTTAGAGAGGTCTGTTTTTATTTGTTTAAGATGATGCTCACACACCCTTATGTACTATGGAGGCATTAGTGGTTGCTCTAGTTGTTTGTCCTGTTCATAAGAGCTGCAGAGAGGTCACTTATTAAAAAGGATTAAATGTGCTTCTTTGTTTGTTGAGTAGACAAAACAACAAAACCTTTTTCATGTCTATCACTGATCTATGATTAGACACATTTATATTATAATTCCTTGGCATTGTAAAGAATGCAGGCATGGAGGTATATATATTTTTTATCTTGTGAGAACACTTTGTTTGAATGTCTTTCTGTTTTCATTGAGTTATTTTTCTTTAAGAGTTTGTCTCTCCCAGTTGGAAGCTCTATAATGTTGTATACTGCAGGTTTCCAGCATTGCAAATTGTATAAATGTAAGGTTTCAGATCAATTATTGTCAAGTGAGTTTGCATTGAGGGACTCTGTATCTTGTCGTACATGTTTGTGTATTTCAGAGTTTAGGTTTCCATGTTTTAATTTCTCCTCTCTATCCTAGTGTTGTTTGTTTCCCTTGTGTGTTTTTGTCTTAATGTTTCCTAGTTTGGTCTTTAGTGTTTCCTGTTTTTATTTTGTAAAGTTTCTCTGTTCTTGTGTGTATTGTTAAATTATTGAGTTCTCTGTGTCTTTAGTGATTCATGTTTTAGATTGTAGTTGTTGTCCTCAGTATTTCTTGTCCTGTATTTTCTCTCTGCCTCTCTGTGTGTTTCCCTCCATGTTGATTGCCCTCATTGTCTTCACCTGTGTCTGATTACCCCTGTGTGTTCCTTCCCTCCTATTTGTCATTTCATTCTGTCACGTTAGGAAAAACAGGAAACTGGACCCAATTGCAGTATAACCAAAACATATTTATTTAAAGGTGCTATGTAGATTTGGTAATGACATTTGAAAGTTGGAGAAGTTAAACAATTCTATTTTCAGAACTAATTACACAAACTTTGCTCTAAGAAAAAAATGGTTCCCTGGAACACTGTTTGGAGCTAAAAAGTGACCAGGAGAGTTACGGTTTCTCTGGTGCTGACCCCCCACCATAACTTCTCCTGTAGCATTTTATCCTCAAACAGTGTTACAGGGACCACATTTTCTGGAGGACAGTTATTGTATAGAGTTATGAACATATACCACAGAATCTGTACACTTCTCAAACTGTCACATTTCTCTACCAACACTGCACCTTTAAACAAAAAAGGGCAAAAGGCAAACAAAAACTTACTTCCAAAAAGGGAAAACAACGAGGAACCACAGAGAACAACTGACATGGGGAAACTGTAACAATGAAAAAGGGAAGGGAAACAAGCAACACTATAGACAGAGAAATTAAAACAAGGAGACCTAAACTCTCAAATACACAAAAATACAAAACTAAATAAGACCAAATCATGACAGTATCATCTGGCAGACAGTACAAAGTATAAATGTAAGGATTCTGATCAATCATTCAGTCAGTTTGCATTGAGGGACTCTGTATCGTCTGACGAGCTCGTATCATCAGACAGTACAAAGCCCACAGTTCAAACTGGACTGTTTTAAAAACTCATTTTTGTCCACCTATTTTATTTTAAACCCTGGCTGTTTATATGTTAAGTTCTGCTGTCAGAATGGGCATTATAATGTGCGACCTGATTTGGACCCCTTTGCTTCGACACTCAGCCTCAAGTGGACACTGGAGGAACTGCAGTTTACTGTATTTCTGCATTGGCTTCATTTCTCAACATAGAGGTTGTCCCTTGGTTATAAAATGATGGATGGATGGACAGGTTGAAGGAGGGGCAATGTTCTTGCTATGGCCTCATTTTCTAACTATCTATTGTCTTTATAGTTTCTGATATATAAAAGCTTTTCTTTCCCGACCTGAGCTTGACATCAGAGGACAAGGGGCCGCCTGTGTATTTGATGATTACGTAAAAAACATGCCTGCAATAATTTACAGACTGACCTGAAAATAGTTTGAAATGTTTTGTAATTACTTACTTCCATAATTATACTTTAATAGCCCTACTTTGATAGTCTCCCAGTAATAGACTTTAAAGCTCCTCCTATTTAAGCTCGAACTGACCTAAAAAGATGCAACAAATAGGTCACTTACCTGTAACTTTCTTTCTTTCTTTCTTTCTTTTCTTATCAGTTCCTTTCCTTCATCACTTCCTTCACTCTCTTTGTCTCCCTTTACACTCCCCATTTCCCCCTGTTTCTTTATTTCTCTTTTCCTTGTCTCCTGTACAATTGGCATAAAAAAAGAACATCCAGCAGCTTTAAAAGATCTGTTAATAATCTCTTTGTAGTTAATTAGGCAATACACTGAAATTTAAATCTATCTCCAAGCTGCTCATCGTTCGCTGATCTTTTGAGACCCCTCACCCTGCATTAAAACGTTCCCCCCCCATTGGCTGCCTGAACCAAACTTTCAGCCTCACTTGCATCATCTTCTTCATTTGGAGAGATGTTAGGCCTTTTGGAGCAGTTCGTTACGAGCCCTCTGGCGCCATCTAGAGCATTAAGATATACCAACAAGATCATTGTTTGTGTGACTTGTAGTTGTGAGTATTTTCCACCAGGTGGCAGTAGTGTATAAGAATGAAGCCCAACTTCACAGCTGGGAATGGTCTCCACCAGAGTTCCCTCCTAGATTTATTGGGTTGTTAAGACTTTTGCAAGTTGTGCTTGTATTGTACGTTTATTCTGCATCTGTTTGTGTTAATTTGTCTCTTCCTTACTTTATAATCCAACAAAGAGCTTCTCATTGGTGTACAAGGTTAGAAAGAGGTTTATATTTAAAGGAGCCTCAGCAAACGTCTCCACCACACAGGCACACATACACACAACATACAACAGGATCTAACCTCAGGGAAAGTGTGTGTGTGTGTGTGTGTGTGTGTGTGTGGAGAGTTAAGTCAGGGTTCACTTTGTTTCCTACTGTAGAAACTGTACATGCCCTCACTTGTGCAGAGGTGCAGTCAGGGTTCATTAAATGAGTTCTGTGTAGCTGATGAATACTTTCGATGCTTCTGAGTCACACACTGTGGTAAAAAAAAAAAGAACTGAGAGAGCTCTTTTTATAAAGGGATCACGGTGTCTAATATCCCAAAAATAAGAAAAAAGTGTTTAGTTGCTTTAAATATTAACCAGGAAATGTCCTCTAAAAAAATACACCACAGCAACACAAAGTTCCAAAGTTCAGGCAGGAAAACACAACCTGTTTCTTTTTATATTTTAATTTTCTTCCCAAATTTAGGAATTTGGTTTCTAATTAACAATTATTTGTGTTAGGTCTGTCATAAAATGAAGAATAATTAAGATTTACACTGATCTGAAAAAGAGGATCAGTTATTAAACTATAAACTATGAGTCACTCTTACATTAAAAACTTCAATGATTTTGTGCACATCTCGTTTCAACAAGACATATTTAAGATCCATCGTTCATTATTTGTTAAATTCAATCCCTGTCCTCCGTCACCTGATGTGACCCGACCGGTAAATCATATACGCTTTTGTTCCAAAATTCCCCCCAATTCTTTTTTTTTCTTCTCTTATGATTGTTCATGTAAGTGGTTATGTGCTCTGAGGAAAGCTGATGTTTAACTAAGATAAACTGTAAAAGCACCTGGCACAGTTACCCGCGCCTCTACTTAGAAACTAAAAAGGGAAGTTCCACAACTTCCTGGTTATAAGGGCTGCAACCCTGAAGGAAGTCTGCAGGATAGCTAATTTTGAATTAAATACTATTCTTTGTATGTTAATCTAAATCCTTTAGGTGTTGTGTTTAATTAACTGTAAATTAAGTTTTGCTAAAAGGCTTAAGTCAGACATTGATGTTGTTCCTGATCCTGCAGCCTGTTGTGAATTTAGTCACATCTGCAGGACTGACCCTATGTGACAACAGGACAATGTGTAATGATGAGGGAGTTATTCAGATCTTTAACTCATAAAGTAAGACTGTCAACAAGTAAGACAGTATGGTTCCTCAGGAGACGTCTCAGTATCTGCTCTTAAAGAACAGAAATATAACCACATTGATTCATGGAAAAGTAGAACAAAAGAAATGCTTAAACAAGAGCATCATACACATCTGCCTGTACTTCAATATATAAAGCTTTTATGTCAAATTATAAATGTAATAAATAGTAATCATATGTAATAAAGTGCTCATTATACTATCATTTAAACACAGTGTGTAATTGTATAATTATGGGGCGGCTGTAGCTCAGTGGGTGGTTGTCTCTCAGAAGAAAGGTCTGAGGTTCGATGCCACGGAACCCCAAATAGCTCCCACTGTTTAGTCTGCACGGTGTGAACGCGTATGATTGGCATCACCTATTACTGAAGGGCACTTTGTATCTTCTGCCTTCAGTGTGTGAATGTGACATTCATGAAGTGTAGAAACACAAGTGCTACATATGTTCATGTTCCATTCACCATTTCTACCTTAGGGTAAAACACAACACACATGCAGAATGAACAGCACGTTTAATTGATTTCATTATAACCTGGATTACAAGTGTAGCTGACGAAGAAGCCTGATGTTATGGAGTGAGGAAAATGTCATTCTCACACAGTTTATTTTCTGACCTTTGAATAAACTATGCAGGACCTGTGTTATCATTTTCTAAGTTAATACGTGCAATGACCTCTGAGCAGACAAAGCCTCGCACCCCCTGAGATCTTTGGCGCACCCCCTAGAGGGGACCCGGATCTCAGGTTGGGAACCAAAGCAATAAATGTGATATAAATGTTATAAATATTCTTTTATTGATGCTCTAAGAAGCGATCACATGATCATAGTATTTCAATCATTTTTTTAAAAGTAATGCAGCAGGAAGCCATCATGATACATCCTGCATGAAGTAAGCATGAAGCAGTAGTCAAACATTATTTAAGTTCATGATTATCACCCTGTAGTGGAAAATGTTCTTTTGATTTGATGAATTTAAGAATCTTGTTTTACTTCTTCTCTATTCTCCATCACAATGCACTGCTTTTTGTCGTCCTGCATGTAAACTCACAACAGGAAAGAAAACACTGAATGGAAGTCCATGAATGATTGAAGAACCTTTGACCAAAAGTTAGCCATCACTATTTTTAAATATCTCACTCTACACACCTCATGTCTTTCTGTGTGAAGTTAATATTTAGACTTCAAAATCTATGGAAAGCTGTGATTCATATTGTCAACATGAACTGTTGTCCGTTCATATTTACTTATGTGAACTTACAAACTTGCACTTTCACACTGTGAGTATGTGGACAGAATGCTAACTTAAGCTGCTGTGTTTTTCTCTCACTGTTTGTACACTTATTCAGCAGGAGCAGCTGTGCAAGCACTCTGCAGCTTCCCCCCCTCTCTGACTGTTTGTTTCAGGCCCGTCTATGAGCTCAGGTCTGGATCCTCTGCACAGGTTGAAGGGGCCGGCTCTGTCCTCCCGGCTCGCAGGCTGACATGCAGCATACACATGTGTAGTATGTTTGTGAGCGAGAGAGAGAGAAAGTGAGAGTCAGTGAGTGAAAGGTGAAAGTGTAGCCACAGCCCCCCCACCCCCCAGCAGGATTTATTTGCACTGCAGGTTGAGGCGTGTTTCTGGCCCTTTAAGGCTCGACATGTACGCACAGGTCAAGACCACGCAGGGCTGACGTCTCACACACACACACACACACACACACACAAACACACACACACACAGATAGAAGCATGTCTCTGGATGCTGTGTGAGGGGTCTGACAGGTCGCAGCCACAAGGAGAAGCACTGAGGTCACGTGTCCATGTCCCTCCTCTTAGAGTAAACATAGAGGAGGTGACCCCAGCCCTGCAATTCACACATAATAAAAACATTTATGACTGAACAGAAGCTGCTGTAATTTAATTTAATCCCTCCTGGAGAAGCTTGTACATAATTTTAATGCAGGGGCCACTGAACTGGATATTGGGGTTAAGTGTAGCACTCTCCACACTCACAGACTCTAAGGGGCTTTGTGAGTGTTTAGTACCGTCCCGCTGTCAAATGGTCTACAGGGTGAGGGCTCTGAAGCAAACTTTTTTTTACCAGGTTCTCTGGATATGCATGGGACTTAACCCAGAGTTCATTGCAAACTTGGTGACGCAGAAAGACTTTGTCCAGCAAACATAAACAAGCGAGCTGGGACGTGTAGGGAAGAAATTAAAATATCTTTGAGCACTTTCACACATTCACTCCTGAAAATGTCATAAAAAAACTATAGTTAACACACCTGTCCACATGCCTACGGTGAATCTTCCTGGATATTTCCTGCTGCATTCACACATCGGCTCTCCCTGTCTTCATACGCCAATTTTACTAGGGGGGGCTGTAATGTCGGGGAGATTTGTGCATGTGTGAAAACCCCACAAGTGATGGTTCAAAAATCAGGTGAACAAAAACAAGTTTTTAAAACAGTATGAACTGTGAGAAGTGTGAGGTCTCTATATCTCATTTCCTTATAGTACAAACTGTATATGGGGTGATTTTTTAAATAACTTTTATTTTATTACTTTTATCAGTTTTATTTTATTAACCCTGTGAGTTATTTATACGTTTATATAATAAAGGGGTGTGGCTAATGGCTATGTTGATGGACAGGTGGGTAGCTGTTTTCCAGGAGGCTAAAGGCCTGCCTCAGCTTCCCCTCTTTGCTTGTTTCTTGGTGAACTAAAGTTAGGTGGAGAAAGCATTTTGAATATGGCGCCCGTTGTTTGGCTTCAAAACCCCTCTTCAGTGGGTGATGTAAGTGGGACTACCTGAATGATATATGCAGCCTGTTGCCTCTATGTCGATTTTATACCACTTCACGCCCTCACACTATCACTTACTGCACGACTGACACCAAAATAAATCTGTGACGTTTCAGAGCTCAGGCTTCAGGGGGGAGATGAGGATTTTCAAACTCTCTGCACAGTGGCTCCCGGTTGATGTCCTTTGTCCCCAATTTTTTTTCTATATGAGGCGGAACACTTTGCTCATTGTTGTATCTTTGATTTATGATTTCTAACAAATTTGAACCAAGTGCTTGAGCCGCTCTGAGTGGTTTCAGGTTAAGGTTAAACTCAGGGACCTCTAGAGGCTCCTGTGGGTACTGCAGTGTCCTCAAGCAGTTTCTAGTTTCTAGATAGCATCTCTTTATTCATACAAAGAGATGCTATCTGACCTGACTCGTTTGCTTTTAAAAGTAATCAGCAATTCCTTTTTTTCTCTCCTGAAATGAATCATGTTGTAAAAGGACTCCTTACATGTTTTGATGTGGAATGTCGGCCTGTTATGAAACTCATCTGTTTTGAACATGAATTCACAACATGTTCAGGGGATCCACAGAGAAGTCAAACCATGAATCTTTAAAAGATCAGATAATAAGGCTGAGCTGTGTTGGGGATCCTTGGGGTCTTGCGGGCACTTGCAGTTGACACGAGGGTCAGCTCGTTATCTTTATGTTCGTCTGGGTCAGTGGTGAAGCTTCTGGTGGAGTGAAGTGAAAGCAGGAGATAGGATCAGTGCTGAGACTCGGCTCACAGACTCAACTGACGAATGAGGCTCCGTGTGAGAAATGGCTCTTCTGCTATCAATAGACCAATTGGCGCCATCTCTCTGGTTCACTCCCTTATTTTGAAAGTCGAGTATCCTCTCTTTACCTCCAAAGTGGAAGGTAACCAAGCAGAGATGTCAATAGTGTACTCAAAGCTCAAGAGGAGGTTTTATGTGGATATAAAACGTAGTGAAATCGACACTCTTGACTGCCCTTTAAAACAGACCAACAGGGGAAAGATGGTCATTTTATATAGTTTGTTATTGTCTGTAACAGCTGCCATCATTACAGAAACAGAGGATGTGACTGACTGTTTTCTGGTCCTTGTTACACATAAACACTTTATATGTTATGCATATCATGCATGACATGATAAAACAACTTGAAACACATTTAAAAAAGGAAGGGAAATTTGACCAACGAAAAGTGAGCCACAGAAAACAGTACAACATATAGCAACAAGGATGAAAGTGCAAAGTGAGGACAGCAGATTCGGGGCAGATAAATATTCCTATACTACTAGTTTGCACATTGGAGCAAAGTAAATGTTGATTATTTTTCACAAGTTGTTTTCTTTTTTGTTTTTGAAGTTAGAATCGTCTACATTAAATAGTCGCACATATGATAAGATAAGATAAGGATAGTGTTGCAGTCAAGACCACACTGACCGAGACCAAGACACACCCGAGGCCGGAGTCCTCTGAGACCGAGACAAGACCAAGACATTAAGGGATCAAGGCCTGGACCACGGCGGGGCGAGACCGAGACAAGACCAAGACATTTAGGGATCAAGGCCTAGACCAAGGCGGGGCGAGACCGAGACAAGACCAAGACCATAAATATAAATTGAAATTCATCATCTTGTGTGTAGCAGTTATTTGTTTTTTTAGATTGGGACTTTTTCCTTCTTATCCCAGTCCACCCAGTCTGAGACCGGGACAAGACAGAGTAAAGATGCTTCTGATTCCAAGACAAAAATGAGACCATCAAAAAGTGGTCTTGAGGCCGGTCTGTAGTCCAAGACCGTCTTTTAGTTCTACAACACTATATGATATGAGGTTTGGTTATTTTGTCTTCACAGAAACAGCCAATATGGCAGAGGAACACTTTTGACTGAGTACAATTAAAAGTATTTCTGGTTATCAGATTCTTGTTTTTACTCGTTTATTTGTGCTCCAGCCTCTATAAAGATCGGCTTACTTTGGAAGTCCCTGCCTTTCACAAACTCTGAGGCTGCTCATCTGCACTGTGAATATGAAAAGGCGAAACAAAATCCATGCTCCCGCTGTTCGAACAATAATGTTTCAGAGTAATAAACTAACAGGTACAAGCTTTCCCCTCTCTGCTTTAGCTATCTACCATCATCAGCCATGCTTTGCAACACTCACTGCTCATATTCAAAATCTATCCCCACACGTAGCGGGGTCACAGTTGGGAGAAATGTTGCCAGGACTTCCCATGAGGCCCCCCTGTGAAGATGAAAGTCTGGACTCTTTTCTCTGCTTTAATCTCAGTTTATGTCACCTGGTCTACTTTAATCTACCATCAGGCCGGGGAGGCCAAGCAGAGGCTTAACTCCCACAACACCTGCTGATAAACTTTTATTAGACCACTTGTATTTTTAATTAACTTTTATGTGGTATAAGCTGCACAGCCTAGGACAAGATAGACTTACAGCAGGAGGTGCCCGACCCCTCATATTCAGGGCTCTGCAGGGGACCAGCTGTATTTAAAAAAGGACCCTCCCACACTTTCTGTTCTACTCCCTTCTCTCTAGAATGAGATACTGGACAACAGCTTCTATACACAGGTTTTCTTACTTTTAGACGAGTCACCGATTGGGAACGTAGTCACTAGGAACGTGACATTGCAAATATCAAAATTATGAAATGCATTTTTTGTTCACTGTGTTTTGCAGCTGTGGGGGATAAATTGGCAACAAGCAGGTGTCATTTTCTTATTTTTACAACTCCTTTGAAATGAAAGACACCAAAACATAAAGACAAAAATAAAATCATTTCGACACTGAAAGATGGAGACGAGATTCTGCTTGTGGCTTCTCTGCGCTGCTGGTCAGTGAACCTTGACGCACATGCAGGTGTTTCCCGCCTGAACCTCCACAGAGACCAACACAGGCCAGTTTCAGGCTCAGAGTTGCAGTCAACTATTGAACTTAGTCTGCAGATGTGTGCTGGCTGTGCTATATGAATAATAAACAACTGTTTGTGTCCTGAGTGAATGACGCAGCTTGAATAGCTTTTTGATAAATGGTCAAATAAAACACTCAGAGACCAGGTTAAATAAGACCAGAAATTAATGTTCAGTGACTGAATTAGCTGAGGGGACAGCTCATTTTGCATTACTTGTTATGCCTAGTCAGTTAATTATATTAAATATCAAACACACTGCAGTTATCATGACTATGAAAACAAGCTATAGAGACCAAACACTTTGTTTTGGTGAAGATTAGATTAGAGATTCAGTCAAATATGATGTATAAGACAAACTTTTAACATCTATTTTTCAACCAAAAAGTTGGATGCGTACCATGTAGCAGTGTGACCGATATACCAGTTTAAAGACATGCATCAACCGCCACCGTCAACCACTGCACACGACCAGACACGAATGATAATTCACCCTCATTCTCTGTGTATTGCGAACATCGGATCTGCTGCTAAGGTGTCGGGATACATAACGACACAAACCAGGCTGACAGCTTTTCTCCCTCATTAGTTCATAATCCTTTTTAAGAGAACAGATGTATACTGTTGAGTAAGTAAACCTTTTGGGGTGCTGGTTTGATCGCTAAGACTCCTCAGTTCAAGACGTTACCGTACGCTGAGAGCTCCACTAGTGTACAGGTAGCTAGCTGGATTAAAAACTCCACATGGTGAAAACAGATGGTAGGAATCTACACAGCTGCACAGAAACTACAGAAACTTCGCTGAAAATGTCAAACTGGAAGACATTTTAAACCATTTTTCCCACTAAGAGAGAGATCGGTAGAAATTATATTCTAGATTTTACGGTACTTTATTGTCCCGGAGGCGACATTTTGATTTGTGCAAAAGTGCAGAGAAAAAACACAAAGCTCTGTTCAACCTACATACATGAAAAACAAACATAACACAAGATGTGCAACCATAAAAACACAACAAGTATACTTTAAAATAGATTGCCATTGTTATAAAATAACTGGCTGAAGGTTCTCAAAAAAACCCTTAAATAAGTGCAAGTGTGAGCAGCACTAGAGCCCGGGTCGTCAACAGAGCAGCGCCACCAGCATGCAAACGTGATTCTTTCTGTTGTGAAGTTGGCCAGGGTAGTTCCCTCTTTCTTTCATGCACTCGTTGCACTACTGACTCAGGATGTAGTTCTCACATATAAGTGTAAAAATAGAATAAAAACGAATAGATTGCCCCGAGTCAACAAAAACAAACTTCTTTAGTGTTCTTCAGACATTTAAAGAGGACATACATCTTTTATTTTTTTCTGAATTAAACATTAGTCTCTCAAATTCATGTGATAAATAAGTGGCTGTATCTGTGTAACTGCAGTCCTTTTGAGATATTAAAAATGACCACAAACAAACGAGACCACTTGGTTGGGAGCCTGCAGCTCGGTATGGTCCACAGGATGGTCCACAGGATGGTCCACAGGATGGTCCACAGGATGGTGCCACATCGGTGCTTTGGAAAGGAAATGCGTCAGTTGATAAGGCACTTTTAACAGAAGAAAAAGGAAGCACTTTGGATACAGCCTGTGTGATTCATAAAAAAAAGAAAAAAGGGGGGAACAGGAGCATTGGCTATAGAGGGAGCGATAATCTCTGTAGTGCGCATTGCTGTCTCGACGCGGCGTGCACAGACTATGTGGAAATTGCAGGTCATAGACAAATTACACAATCCTGTGTGTTTGTTCTTTATTTCATCGACCTCTTTTGTGTTATGGTCTATAGAGGAACCCTTTTTTGTCAATCATTTTTTTTTAAAGTTACTGAAATGCAAACGATAGTCTGGTGTAAAAACATTAAACATTGAACATTGTCAACAACCAATAGGAGCGGTCTCACCAGCAACAAACAGGAAGCTGCAAACTAGTTAATATGGCGGGGAGGAGAAGGAAAGTGTGGTTCTCCTGGACCATGGAGAAGAAGCAGAATCTGGTGGAGTAGTAGAGAGCGCAAGAAAACCTCTTTGACGTGTCCTCCCCTTTGTACCACGATTAAGTGAAAGTAAAAAGGTTAAAAGAAATGTCTCCCGCCCTCGAAATTCCCTACACAGTATATACAATAGCTAGCGAACTGAATTGAATAATAATTTTCTGGTTGTCTTTTTTTTGTGAAGGTTTATTTTTGGGCTTTTAATGCCTTTATTTGAGGAAAGATTAGGAAATCTGGGAGAGAGAGTGGGGAAGGACATGCACCTGCTTCGCAGACTATAGCCTCCAAACATGGGGCACGACTTAACCACTAGGTCATCTGCAACCCCTTGGTTGTCACTTGAATTGAATTATCATTATCTGCAGCAATTCCTTTATTCCATCTCCACGCTCGTTGAAAGAAGGGAGGACTCGTATTAGAGGCGGTCTTGCTCTGTGAAAAGGTTCTCCCATACCTTTCACCTGCCCCCACCTTCCCTACACTGACTGCAGCTTGCAGAAGTGATTAGGCTGAATCACCTGAGCCTAATTGGACATTTAGTGAAGCCTTCAGCTCAGCCAGAGTCTGGGGGAAAGATGTTCTGTTGGTGGCAGCTTGCTGTGAGGCTGTGTTTTCTTTCAGTTTATTTAATCTAGTTGTTTTATCAGATTACCGGGGACTTTTGTTTTTGCTATTTTTGGTTAATAAATCAACCACCTTATTTTGCATCGATTTCTGCCTCCTGACATCTTTTTGCTCACCACCAGTGCCGGACAGCCACACTTAAATCCCAATTTTAATGTTGACTTACAATCAGTAATGTTACATGCTCTCTCCCCACCTCCACCAGTTTTCCCACCTTTTGGTTTTCTACTCAAAAGTTGTAGTTGTACATTTCCACCAGGTGCATGATGGGAAATGATCTCAAAAATAACCTACTTGTAGTCTTGCAGTTAGTGACCCTGCAAGATCCCCAGTCTTTAACAACTCTCTACTGGCAGGTCTTCCTACATGCACTATTAAACCTCTGCAGATGATACAAAATGCAGCAGCACGACTGGTCTTCAACCTTCCTAAAAGAGCACATGTCACTCCGCTGTTCATCTCCTTACACTGGCTCCCAGTTACTGCTCGCATCGAATTTAAAACTCTGCTGCTCGCTTACGCAGCGACAAAAGACTCTTCTCCTCTGTCGCCCCCCGGTGGTGGAATGAACTTCCAAACTCCATTCGATCTGCAGAGTCCCTCTCCACCTTTAAGAAAAAGCTAAAGACCCAGCTCTTTCATGAATACCTACTAACTTAATGATGATGGTCTCCATATTATTGATGATGATGATGGTAATGATGATGGTTTTTGTTTGATAACGATGACTTATAAGATGGTTTCTATACTGATTAGAGCTCTCAAGAACTGCCCTCAATGTTGTGCTTTGCCTCTGTGCAATGCCTGTCAGCACCTGTGTGTCCAATCAGACTCAAAGCTGATCGTTTGCTCTCATGACATTGTTCCCTTTTTTCTAGATCCTTGCTTGTGTTGTACTTACTCTCTGATGTGAAGTGAATTGTAGAATTGTAGAGGGTGTCAGATGTTAGTCCTTTAAAAAGTCTTTGGCATCAGATGAATAGGCTGGATCGCAAAATATGATAAAATTCACATCCAGATCAATCTCATTCATATTTAATTCAAAACTACTTGTTTCTGGTCATTGATTTGTTTATAGATAATTGGAGGAGGAGGAGGATATGTACAGTGGATACCGGTTATGATTTTGTACAGAAACCCATACCTAACCCCCCAACCTGTAATCTCTGCTGCGCCGAGCCAAACCCTAAATTCAACTGTAAACCCTTTTACTCTCTTAATGTCCTCCTTTCAGCCAATCAGAGAGCATTGACCAGCATGTGAACCTGCACAAAAAAGATGACTCACCTTTATTTTTCCAGCTGAAATATGAAGCCGAATAAAAGCTGTTTTCTCTTATCAAGATGGTCTGATCATGCACCATAAACATGGTGACCTGGGTTAATTCTCTACTCACATGCCTGAACAGGACGACCTTGGCAAACACTTTTGTTTAAAATGCCACGGCCAGGTATGGCAGCCAGACAGACCCGGTTGTAAGATTTATATCATTCCCGTGTCGGCTCCTCTTCAGTGGTGAACAAACTCAAAGGGGGTCTTAATAAAAAGTGATTTAAGTTTGAATACATTAAGGTAGCTTTGATTTCCTATGCATGTGTATGTGCACCTCCTCAAACAAGGGTTTACAAAGTGCTTTGACATGTGCAGACGCAAACACAACAACAACACATACGAACCAAAATCACAACAAAACACGACAACAACACAACCCACGGAAGAGACACCCAACAACAACAAAACCCTTGACAGTCAAAGAACCCAAACAAAAAGCAGACCAACATCAGAATTCAAGCAACATAATAACTCAAACATGTCACTACGTGTGAAAACGATGCAGACTGCAGTCCCTGCCCTTGGTCTGTGTTGTGGTATCGTATTTCTACTATTTCCAACATTTCCAGTTTAGCCGCCATGTTCAAAATTCTGCAGAAACACAAAAGCTAGAACGCTATTCATCAGCTCATACATCTCCAAAATTAGCGATATATCTTGCACAGAAATCGCACTGACAATTAGTGTTTTTAGACAGAGTATTGCAGAACTACGTAGACACACCAACAATCAAGTATGTAGTCCTCACGGGAGCGTGCCTATGTTCCCACATTTCTATGTTCCCACATTTCTATGTTCCCACATTTCTGTGTTCCCACATTTGTGTGTTCCCACATTTCTGTGTTCCCACATTTCTGTGTTCCCACATTTCTGTGTTCCCACATTTCTATGTTACCACATTTATATGTTCCCACATTTCTGTGTCCCCATATTTCTATGTTCCCACAGCCCTATGTTCCCACAGCCCTATGTTCCCACATTTCTATGTTCCCACAGCCCTATGTTCCCACCTTTTTCATAAATTTGTATCAGATTTTATCCCCCTTTCTCCCAATTTGGTACCCAACCTATTATCCAGTAGCAATGGACTACAGATGGAATGTAGCTTTTAGCTAAATCTGGTGCGCCCATCTCTTTGTTTATTGCAAACATTTAATGTAAGTGCACATTGTCCTTTTAAATAAACAAAATAAACTAAGTAGCACAGAGGCCTCACATTGACTAGCAGATCAGTCGAATGAAGCGCAGCAACTGGACGCAAACCATAGTTTGCAGTGCATTAATACCTCTGGAAAGTCGGGTTGGCATAGAGAGGAGGTGCTCCTGGGATGCTTGGAGTCACTTTCCAGCCCTCTGGAGGCATCATAGGCTCATGGATAGAAATGTGGGAACATAGAGCTGACCCCGTCCTGACAACGGCAAAGACCACTAGGGTGTAGCTGCGGCGTAGATTCCATATAAACCAACTTTCAGAATCTATCTATTTCACTGAACAATGTTAGTAAAATCATAGACTGTACAGTCTATAAGTCAAATATATGTTTTTTTAATTAATAGATGCTACATTTGTTTCAAGCGTCTACAGTTGTGTCACCTTAAAGTGGTTCTCAACTGATCTGGCCTCAGGATTCAGGACCAACCACCAACTCCCTCATGAAAAAATTGTGACCCAAATGTACAATTTACTTCTCAACCAATCAGATTTATTTATTGAAATATTATGCAGTTTTGACCTCAGAAGTTACAAAATGTGACAACACTAAGAGACTGAACAAAAATAGTGTAAAAAGCGTATATTTTTTCTTTTTCCTTTTTTAAAAACTTTTATTCACCAATACGGGCATACATGTAAAAAACAGCACACAAAAAAAAGAGAAACAAACGCATACAAACAAGAGGGGAGCTGAGGTACGGTACAGTTTTGCAAGCAGACCAAAACAAACATAAAGCAAAACAAAAAGCGCTTCTTTTTAACATAATATTTTTTCCAGACACACATTTGTGACCCACTGAAAACAACTCCACGACCCACTTTTGGGTCCCGGCCCTCCTGTTGAGAACCACTGCCTTAAACTAATGCTTTCTTCTTCTTTTTTTTATTTATTTAATAGCATTTAGAAAACAGCTTGTCAGTGAATGAGCTTTTCCCTTGTGTTTCCCAAAGAGTGAGCTTGTATAGTTGAAATCAAGTCACAAAGTCAAACATCTAATTTCACTCAGAGGATTTAACAAACGTCATTCTGTCTCAATTGGCTACAGAAAACCTGTTTTGCATGATTGGTATTCTAATTGAATTGTATATTATTCTCTATGTTATAAAGAATAAGATTCTTCTTGTAGTTCCTGCCTCTGTAGTTCTTCTTGCTGTTACTAACACATTAATAGTTTCTCTTCTTCATGCCTTTTATCTCTCATAGTTATGATTCAGCTCAAGCAGTGAAACTAGCTGCAGGAGGGAGATTGTGGTTCCAGAAGCTGTCACATCTCAAGGGGATATTTAACTGACTTCAGACCCTTATAAAGAACGTCAGTCAACCCGCCACTTTGATTTGGCTTACTTTGACTATAGGAAACAATCCAAATGAGAAATATGCACTGGGAGAAATGTAAGTAGGACACATCTTTTATTTACATGAAGCAGCTTAACTCTAAAATCAAGTGGGATTTGCTTACATAACGCAGAAATATGTTGTCAGAAGTGAAACGATTGATTCAAATCGTACTTTGAATTTGCTCGGAGGAAAGGAGCTGCAGAGAGGTTTGAAATGAACAATACTTATTTTTATTTATTTTATTATCTTTTTGTTAGCTTGGGGAGGAAAGAAACACAATATGAAAACAAAAGTATGATCAGTAGAATAGAATAGAAGAAAAGAAGAACAGAACATTATTTATCCACAGTGTGGAAAATTGTATTTAGCTTCATAAGAACAAAAACAAGAACATGATGACAAACAAACATTTCAGTTCAGCAACAGATCAGAAGAGCGCTCAGAGTCCTCGACAACATCAGCGTCCACTTTTTTTTTGTAAAAACAGTATTTAGTTAAGTAATAAAGTTGTTTTAAAAACAGACATTTCATATAGTTAGAGCTTTTAAAGACTGTCATTTCATAAACCATTGTGCAGTTAAAGGATCTTGTCGGGGGCCAAGATGTTTGTTTTTTTTCTACATACGAATAAATGATTTATTATGAACATTTTTTTCTGACTCTTGGCGGTCTGAAGCGTCGACCTGATGGAGCAACTTCAAACGTGTAATAGATGAGGGGGGTCACTTGTCATGTCGAGTGTTTTCTTTTTTTTGTTCTGTATATGCCGTTCACAAAGTGACATCTGTGGTTTCCCTATGATTGTACTGGCTGTTTTGACCTCTCTGGTAAATGTTAATGGTAAATGGACTTGAGCTAGTATAGGGCTTTTATATTCTTCTGATCTTTAGATCACGGTCATTCTGTGCCAATGTGCAATATGTAGCTATGAGCTAACCAATGTGTGCTAACATTAGCCTGCTAACACAACAACGAAGGCCACAGGAAATTGCAGCTTGATCAAAAGACATTTTTTTCTGCCGCTTGTACTTAACGGTGTTTAATTATGGCGCTTTCTAATTCAGGGAATGTAGAGAGGTTAGAGGAGCTGTTTGTTTTGGTTGAACTGGTGCTCAAGTGTGACATTTCTTCTTTTAAGTGTGCGACAAAACAAGATCAGTTTAAAATGCACAACAGACAACAAAAAATATTGAATAATATTTAAAGAATTTGAGAAAACTTAAAGTGAAACAGTTGAATAAATGTTCAATTTAAGTTCAAATGAAATATCAGTTTAGATGAAATAGCATTTGAATACTGCATTAAAGGGTTATTGGCCTTGAATAAAAGATTGTTGTTTGAATGTCAGCTGTAAACTGGGTTGTGTTTTTATTCCTCACAATTCATTTGATAAATTTAAAACTAAAAGCTGCACATGACCAGAGCTTACTTGATTTAATCCACAAAATGTTTACATGTCAGGAGTGGAGGTTTTTATTTTCTTCCAAAACTTCCATATAAATATTCCAAAACTTTTCCCGTTTGAATATTTGTCAGAAACTTTACCAAAGCTGTTGACTCTTTCGGAAAGAGGAAGGTGATCATTTGATAGTTGGCTGAATGTTACGATTTGGCCATAATCTTGATATGCAAAATGGTTTGAGGCCTGCACCACAGTAAAACACTGCACAGCTGGACTGCTTCCTCTTTTCTGTTGGTCGATGCTGATTGTCTGTCTGTGTGTGTGCTCATGTGTGATTGCTTTTAACAACATCTGCAGCTCATTTGAGTTTCAGTTCAAAGATCTAGATTGTAGCTTGTTTTTTTTTTGTTCTTTTACACCATTCATTTCCTGGTGTTTTGCACGGAGCACAATAAAGAAACAAACAGTTTCCTCATATAATGAGACAATGTGAGGCAGAAATTCTAGACTTATCTTATACCCCTGAAATAGTCATTTTTTTATTCTCAACACATTGCCCCAGACCCTAGAAATAATAGATATAGATCTGCTTATCAGAGTAAATAATTACAACAACAAAAAGGAGGAACTGAACTAATTTAAAGGCTGCTCTACTGCTGTTATAAATCACTCTTAGTGATGTGCACCACACCCCTGTTTGCTGCACACTCCTCACACTCCACATCTTTGCCAGGAGTCTTTATAAATCTTTTTTTTTCTTTTAACTGTTTGCCGTGTGACAACCTTCCCTACCTGCTGCAACACTAGAGCTGCTCTTCCATATCTTGAATGTAGGATGTAAATCGAGGTCAAACTCTCCACAACTGCCAAAACAATTTACGTCAAGAAAAACGTGCAACGCAGTCAGAAACGATGCAAATTAAAAAGCAAAAGGGTGCAAAAGTCCAAACTATAAGACATCGAATGTAACACGCATTGCAAATGAAAAAGAAAGTGCTGCAAAAAGCCAAAATGTGCATTAACATCAAACCTGCCATGCTGAGGCGCTGCTTGTCAACAGGCAAAGGAAGGCAACTGCTTGGGCCCCCCAGACGAGTAAGGGGCCCCCTTATGACTTATATACTTAAACCAAAGCAATGGCCCAAAATGTGAACATTTTTCAATGACAGCAGGAAACCTCCCTAACAGGGCCACTATCTGACAGCGCTCACTCTCGTTGCCCTGTGAAAACCAGAGTTCGGTAATGAAAGTCAACAAAGAAAAATGAAGAGGAATTATCCGTCTATACAAGAGAGAAAAAAGAAACAGGAAATAAGAGGAAGAGGAGTAAGCATCGGGACACTGGTAGACCTGGTGGTTAAGAATGCAGGTTGGAGGGGCCCCCAATTGGTTTTTGCCTAGGGCCCCAACAGACTCTAAAATCGCCACTATTGCCATGTTAACAAACATAACTATCTCAACTGGATGTGGAAGCCTTTGGCTGCACAACAATTTAGAACGACCCGGAGAACATGACTTTGTGACTTATCTTCATTGGTTTTGGTCAGATACAGCCCTCCTACAATCCTGGATTTCTCGATTATGCAAGACGGGGATCGATTATAGCAAGCCTCTTCCAACCGTGCCAGGACCAAGAAATTGTACTTTGCACAATACAGCCAACTCGCACAAGTCAATTAATTGGACCTTGGGGGTCAAACGTGCTCGGACACAATGCATATTGCATAGTGTGATTGCACCATCAGTTGCCAGAATAAAGACTGACACAGCAGTCACAGTAGCTGGTGATGCCTTTTCTTTCAATAGATTTATCTATCCATTATTGCGTTGTGCATGTTCGGGATCTGAATAAAGCATATCTGTGAACTGTGTCTTCATGTGCATGGTAAAAAACAGATTGTTGACTCCTTTAGGATTTTAAACCTCCTGTTGTTGGACCCCTGCCTGAGGGAGGGGACGCTTATCAAACGCTCATCTGCTTCCAGTCCCTGTTTCTGTTAAGCATCAGAGACCTTATTAGTCTGTAGAGGGACACTGTCTGACCTTTATGAACAGATCTATCAGATGCAGATAGTGAACTGGACGACGTACTGTCAAGACACCCTCAGCTCACAGCAGAGGTTAAGTGGAGGGTAGGGACAGCAGCAGTGTGGACAGACCTCCTCCTCTCCAGGTCAGTGTGTTTTTTTTAATGGCAGACTGATGCTGGGAGGAACAGTTATTGTGGAGAAAGTGGCAGAGCTCCTCCTGGTTCAGTGGAATATGATAAAATGATTGACAGAAATAAACACATGTGATTCCTCTGTATGGATGGAGATTTTAATATGGGACCTTAATGTGTTCCTTTTGAAAGATAACCAAAAAAAAGTGTTTATTTTTTTCCTAAATATCTTCAGATGTCCTTCCTCTCCGACAGCCTGCAATGAAACATTGGCTTCAAATGTAGTTTCTGTTATGGATGTTGTCCAATGCAAGTAATGAGTCATTTCATGGCTGGTTGCATTAAGTTGTGCTTATATCTGCTCCTGTAGTCAGAGGTTATTCACCATTGACTTCACCCAACACCAGGACCCAGATAAACAAACAATTATGTGCACCAGTCTGATTTTGGGGATTTGGACTAAGAGGGCAAGATCGATAAAATGTTTCCAAGAAAAAACCTTGTGCTGCTTCACAGCTCAACATCAGAGGAATCCGAATGCCAGAGGGTTTCATAGTTCTCAGCAGATGGATAAGCAGAGCGCTATCACTCTACTGAACTCTTGACCTCCATTTTTATATAATCTGTCACTTTAAGATTGATGTTTACATGTTTGGCATGAGGACGAGAGTTTGATTTGACTGAGACATTATCCATGACCTCTTGAGTTTTTCCAAGTCAAGTCAGAGCTGATAACTGGCATGTTAATGAGACTGTGTGTTTGTTTAACCACTGATAGTCATCGGCCTGAAGAAGTGAGTGTGCATGCTGTTTTGAACTTCTTTGACGGGACTCAGGTGATACTGAGACTTTTGACTTTGCAGCCTCAGGTCGTTCTGCACCGCAGGCACCGGCTGCAGCTTCACATGTACAGTACTGCTGCTTTACGTGCATGCAGAAAAGGTCCTCTCTGTCAGATCAGATTTCCCCTCATGCTCATACTTGCAGGAAGTCACTTGTTGTTAACACTCGGACTTGCTGGGAGACCATTTCTGTGCCAGGACATTGAAACAACATGTTATAATTAGTGAAAATATTGAATAATTGGGGTGGGCTCGGTTGCTGCCTGACTACACGCTCATGATAAACACATTTTGCAGAATAACAAAAGTTTTGCAATTGTATCCTGGTAACTCGAATTAGATTTTCCTTGCACATATCACAGTTTTCAAATGAATGCACAATAATGATTTTAAATGTATTTTAAAATAAATTTAAATAGTATTTACACTGCATAGAACAGAATATAATTGTTGTTTTGTTGTTTCTGCACATGTACAGGTACAGTATAGGGTCTTTAGAATGAGTGTGCATTTTCTCTAGAATCAATGTTATGTACTCGTATTACAGACGCTAAAAGAGAAACAAAATGGATAAAATTGCAAAAAAAATATGCACAAAAAATACAATTTTTGAAAAATACATTTAATTAAGGAAACAGTGTAAAAAACTATTAAAAAAATATCCACGTTCTTTTCTTGAGAGTTTTGTACTTCTATTATTGCACATAAACATTCTGAACATATATGATTGCACATCACACTTATGCACTACTTTTGCTCATTGTCACTTTAACACATCGTTACTGCATGCGGTGCTAAAAACAACTTATTAGAGGGGAATACATACTCATTTATATAAAGTGCTACCACACAAATACAAATTAAAAAGATAGTTTTACAGTCCTTTCTCCTATTAGTATCAGTTCACAGTCAGAACACATGACTGTATTAATGATTATACATGTTTATAAATTACAAAGTTATTATCATTATTATGAACTAGAGATCATTGTGAGCCTCTGTTCATGAACTCTCTGAACTCATCATGTCCATCAGAGAAAATGCTTTCCCGACATTTCAAGGAAAATGAAGAAAGGTTTGCCTCTCTCTCTCTCTCTTTCTCCCTCTTTAACACACATTCTCTCACTCTCTCTCTCTCTCTCTCTTTCTCGCCTCTCTCTCTTTCTGTCTCCCCCTCTCTCTCACTCTCTCTCTCTCTCTTTATGTCCCCCCTCTCTCTCTCTCTTTTTCTGTCTCCCCCTCTCTCTCTCTCTCTCTCTTTCTCTGTTTCTCCCTCTTTAACACACATTCTCTCTCTCTCTCTCTCTTTCTCTGTTTCTCCCTCTTTAACACACATTCTCTCTCTCTCTCTCTCTCTCTCTCTGTTTCTCTCTCTTTAACACACATTCTCTCTCTCTCTGTCTGTCTCTCTCTCTCCCTCTCTCTCTCTCTCTCTCTCTCTCTCTCTCTCTCTCTCTCTCTCACTATAACACTGTTTTTGATTTCTCCAGCGCCTCCAGCAGCACTGGCCCGGTCCAGGCCGTACCAGGGAGTTCGAGTCAAAGACCCGGTCAAAGAGCTGCTGAGGAGGAAGAGGAGTCTGGAGCCGCACAGCACCAAGACAGCGCCCCCCACTGTGGTGAGGATACATGACACATGACAGTTACATGACACATTTTGTCAACAGTTGCACATTGCAACCATTTACAAACAGACACATTGGTGCCATAACAAAAACAAATTCAACAAATGTTGAAATAGACGTTGGCCCTCGACAGTTTCCAAGGAAATTTGTGTTCCAAAGAACTTTGCAAAAACTGACCACATTCTTCCCTTGCCTTTATCACAGCAGCATTAGTCATTAAATACACAAGAAGTGGAGGATTTCTTATAGCAGGAGTTGCAGTTTGGAGCAATGATTGATCAGGATTATTTTGTTGTCTGACTAATAAAACATTACAAACTAACACTTTGTGAGATTTAAAAATTCCAAAAGTACACCTAAGGTTAGAGTCTGCAGAAAAATATTCAAGTAGAGCAAAGGAGAAAATGATTTCTTCTGAAAGAAAGGGGGGGAAAACGGTTTCCATGACGAAAACATCGTGCCCAAATGATTTATCAGCACAAGACTGCAGGCATGACGTTCGTCACTCATCAGATCTGTGGTGTGGAAGAACGGAGTCGAGGATCTTTATGATTTCTGCAGCAGGGAGGTGTCTGCAGAGATCAAAAAGAAAAACACACACACACACACGACTGAACCTCCACATGCACTCTCAATCAATCAATCAATTTTTATTTGTATAGCTTCAACTCATAAGTGTTATCTCGAGACACTTTACAAAAAGGAGGTAAAAGACCTTACTCATTGTTTTTTAACATCTGCAAATAGCTGCAGCGCGACAGATCAGGCCTGTTCTGTTGGGAGTCCTCTTGCCAACTATAAAATTATTCAGCAAATTATAGATGACATTTTGAGGAGCTGAAAGAGAAGGCTTCTGTGGGGCCATCAGGATGTGAACAGTCGGGGCCCAGGGCCTATCCCAGAGCCAAGAGGGGGATTTTCTCTTTATATAATCCAGGTGTTTTTCCATGACAGTTACAGCCATTTCGCACATGGCTCCAGGCCTGGGCACACAGCCCTATGCAAAATAACATGCAGCTTTGCCAAAGAGCCCTCCCACTTGCTATTTATTAACGCCTACCAGAGCTGGAGAGGAGACACACAGCACGTGCTGACACACAAACTGTGGACAGAGCTTCACAAAGTGGTCATCATTTTCTCTGCTTACCTCAGACAGTATGACCAGACAAAAGTTCTCTTCTCGACTTTGGGGTCTTTAAGTGTTCCCCTCGCCTTACATCTAGAGGTTTAACATTTTTTTTATTTATTTAACCTTTATTTAACCAGGAAAGAAACTCATTGAGATTAAAAATCTCTTTTTCAAGACAGGCATCAAAACATGAACAGAGTTTCACATGGACAACAAGCAGCCAATCTTTCAAATACAAAATACATTAGACATTAAAAGACACAAAATGTTTGTCAAAAATCATCCACAAACACATCAGGAAGAACATCTACAGCCAGATGTGTCCGCCTCCAAGTCATTTAACTTCCTCTTAAAAGCATCCAACGAGAGAAGTTCATTAAGTTTAAAGGGAGCAGCAAACTTAAAGGCCTTTTTCCCCAGTTCAGTTCTGACTTTTGGAACAGACAGTAAGAAAAGGTCCTGAGATCAAAGATTATAAGACCCTGTACTCGTCTGACTGATGAAGGACTGAAGGTACGAAGGAAGCAGACCTAAAATTAAAGTACATTCACTGTAATTGTATTATTCACAATAAAATCCCAATCATCCTTCCATCTTTAAGGAATGATCCAACATTTTTCCAAAGTACGTCTTTCCCTTAAAAGATGGATTTTACTCTTATTGGTATTTTCTACTCAAAAGCAAGGTTGAGTGTTAAAGACAGAAAGTGGTTGTTTTAATGTTTGTGTGGACATTTTCTGTGAGATGACACCAGAGACTCTGCTGGTTGTCTCTCAACCGCAGTGGAAGTTATCAGCCTGTCCAGGAAACAAAAAAGTGACTGCATGTATCCGAGTACAGCTCAGCCTGTTGTTATTGCACTTCAGATAAAACAACATAAATCATGTCACCGGCTCATGAGTTACCTTCAGGGATGCTGGAAGGCAAATGTTCTACCTTTTGAATGCAGCTGGCGGAGCGCTAGTTTCATAACTCTGGATAATATAGGAGTGGTGTCACGCTTCTCTTTAACGCTCGACAATGCAAGCGAATTACCAAAAATTCTAAGAAGGCTGACCCGTCTTGTGTTCTGAGAAATAATGAATGAATTTAGGCTATAGTATCACTGTCAGTGCAGATATGAACTGTAGCTATGAGAGGGTCACTTCAGCCAAAGTGTTAAATAAGCTTTATTCCATCTCACCAGACATAAAATCATGCAGCTAGTTTTGGTTTTACTGCCGCGGGTTATGCCAAGAACAGACTAAATGTTATAAGCCTGATTACAGCGCGATATGGCAGACGTTGGGTTCCGGGACCTCGTAAATCGATCGCTTTGTCCTGGGTAGTCAGGACCACAACTGGGACGCCTTTGGACTTCCAGAAGTTTCAGCGTGTCTGATTTTCTTCCTGCCTTCTACGATGTGTTCTGTCACATCAGTGACATTGACCAATGAGAGCACAGAGCGCTCTGCATGCACAAAAGTCACAAGCACTAGCAAAACAAGAAGAATTATGAATTTGGACATGCAAAATGGAAAATAAAACATTTTTTTGTTACTCTGGATAATCCACAGACCTCCCTCTGACCATTCCACACTAGGCTGAACACTAGGCTCTGGTCAGAGATGTATCTGTTGAGGAAAACTTTCTGTGAGCCATACTAGCTTAATTCTGGAAAAAAGAAAAGAAAGGTGAAGACAGACATTTCAGAAATCTGACTAAGCAGGACAAATCATCTGCATGGCCTCTATTTAACCAAACTGTTATAACTCCTTACTCCTCAAGTACAGCTGCTATGTCAGCCTCCAGACACATGATGCTGTGGGTACCACTCCAGAGTCCTCTTCAGATCCTAACGCCTGTTGTTTTGTAATGACTTTGATTTAAGGAGCCTTGGGGACATCACAAGTCTGGTTTACAGCATCAGATGGTTCGTGCAAACAAAAGGGAACCCAGTGCAGTCTCCTTTTGAAACCAGTCAGTTGTTGCTATGTTGTGTTCTTTAAAAGAGTCGACTTCTTTCTAAGTCATGTATGTCAGTGTTAGGTTTGGCATGTAGGTCCTTGTCTTGCAAGACTTGTGTGATGCATTCAGGTTAGTTTAGTTTCTAACATGTATAGGATGGTATTCTTTAAACCTAAAACTTTATCTTATTCCTAAACTAACAAAGTTATTTTGGTGCTAAAACATAATCACATTGCAACTGTTTCACAGCTGGAAGCACTTGTTATAAATTCTGCTTTTACAAACTTTAGGATGTGAAATGTTGCTTGTTTTTTATGAATTACTGTATATTTATAATGGCTCTGGACTTGCAAAAAGATCTTTAGGTTTTGGAGCACAGAGCTTACATATTTTACAACTTGTAGCGAGCATGTGGGTTTTTTAATGTTAGACACTCTCTTGCACTAAATCAAATCTTAATTTTTTCAGGTTTACTGAGCTTGTGATGTGAAGTGCAGCAGGCTCACATATAGCACAAAGGATCATTGTTTAAACAGAGAGCTTCGGCATCCTTATGTTTGAACAGCTCCTTGTAACAGTGCACACTCTCTACAGTTAAACGCACCCATCAACACTTACTTTAGCAGCACAATTGTTGAAAAGCTTTGTTGATATTATTAAGACCAAACCTACTCTCTGCCGCCTCAGGCAGCACAAGTTACTTGCTGTCCTTTATTCAATCAAGTCAGTAGGATTAAAAGGGATACGTTTCGAAAAGAAAAAACTCTGAACATGTACAAAATCTGCCGCAGGGTTTTTTTTCTAAATATCCGAGCTACCACCTGTCATGTCACATATTTCAAGTTTTGTGAGGAGGAAATAACTTTACTGCCATTTTTCAATTCATGAAAAGCAATTATTTTATAAAATGTTTAAAGATACGATGACATATTCTTTCCTATCTACTTGAAACTTTTGCATTTCAAAGGGTTTCAACATGTTTCAATATTTGCCAAGAAGTTGACTTATTCCCCCGCACAAGAGCTGTGCTCCATGGAATTCTGTCTCAGAGAGCAAAGCACTCTGGGAGTTTTCTTGTACTTCTTTGAGGCATAGACTGTATATGAGAAGTTGACTTAGACACCAAGTTTAAACCTGTTGGTTTGAATAGAATAAATGCTGATAGGCCTCACAGGGGGGGCGCCGATTACCTGGCAGTTAGGCCGCACTCCAAAAAGTGGGCGGTACAGGATCAAATATGACTTGTGGCTTTTTTCAGCCTTACCCACATTTAAATTCCCAACCCTCTCCCGATTTCTTTATCTACTGTCCTTTCCAAAATAAAGACAAAAAGCCTAAATGACAGAGAGCTTCTGTAACATTAACCAGCTCCTCAGGGTCTCTGCAGTTATTCATGCATGTGACAGCTCTGCTGCCTCTGAACCACCGACTGTACAAATAATGCACCATTAGAAATGAGTTCGTCAACAAGCTTTCTGAGGCTTTGCGTTTTTGTGGAGCTAGAAGTGACCATGTTTGGATGAGAGATTGACATTTGAGAGGAGAGTGGGGTTAGCAAATGCAAACTTATCAAAGCTATAATGTTGATAATAGTTCTTTGGCTGTATTTCCAAAACATGACAATCTATTTTTATGTGGGTAGCTCCTAGTTGTATATTTGTCAAACTAAAGAAGTCAAACTGATCAAGTGAAAGGTCCGCTATACGTTGCATATTAAGCTAAAAAGCTGGTGCAACACAGCAGACATGCAGCTAGCCAGGTTTTTAAGAATAACTGATATTCTCACTACAAACAAATCAATGTATGACAACCACTGATAAGCTAACAAGCTGTAGGGACAAAGACACCTGCTTACTAGTGCTAACTTCTCACACACAGATCTCACTTACAGAAAAGTTATTGGATCATCTGTTTAAATACAATTAAACGCACAACAAGCCACACTATTGGTCTGAGCATTGTTATAATTTAAAGTGGAAAGTTATGTAAAAAAAATAAATAAATAAAACACTCTAAAATGAGCTTCAGAGACCAGAATCGATTAGTCTAAAACATGTTTTATATATTCTTTGATGAGGATTTGCTCACTTGCTCAGCATCATGTGGCTGTTTGAGGAACTGTGGTTTCGGCTCACCCACGTTGACTCTATTCCTCGTGTACTGCTGCCTTTAATTGTGCCCTGCAGCCTGTCTGCAGGACACGGCTTCTCGCTGCTCTCGTGTGTAGAGGCACCCGCTGCATACTCGGTCATTTCTCCTGATCGTCTCTCACCACACATTGTGTTTTGTACGCTGCTGATCATGCACTCCTCCTTATACACAAATACATTTCCTCCTTTGAGCACGTAAAAACCTTTCAAAAGGGATTTCCTGTATGTGGTTTTTACACAGTGGACTTAAGGGTGTGCACATTTAGCCCATAGAGAGGTAACAGAGATAATTCCTTCAAAGTTTATGTGGAAAGCATCAATACTGGTGTCAAACTGTAGCCCCTGGCCTCAAATGGATTACATTTCATTTAACATGACATGTTTTGATACAATGAGGCAGATTAACAGATACCTTTACATTTACAGTCAATCTTTAAACAGTGCCATAAGATCCTGAATTTAAGTCTCACTGGTATAAAAGAAGCAGTCTGTTTTTGAGGGTCTCCTAGATGGAACAAAGTTTAAACTGTCTTCCTGTGTGAGGATTCCCATCTTGTTCCGCAAAGTCCACTTCCTGCACTTTCTGTGCAGCTGTGTAGCTCTTTCAGTACCAATAGTGTAAACCTGATAGCTACCTTTACCCAAGTTGAGCTCTCAGCCTGAGCGCAGACCCAGGGTATGTGACCAGTTTGTCTGGAGTCATGCTGCTCACTTTTTTTGTTTTTGATTGAGTCAGTCTTTTCAATCAAACCAGCACTCCAAACAATAAAACCATTGCTTTCTCTGAAGGTAGAATTATTATTATAATAATGAGGGAGAAAAGGTGTTAAAAAGTGTGCACCGCCAGCCTGGCCCATGTCACTATGCATCCCAGCACAGAGTTTTACTGTAACTTCATCCTGAAATGAATCATGTCACTCCTCACTCTCTCTCTCTCTCTCTCTCTCTCACTCTCTCTCCCTGGTTTCCTGCTTCATCCACTGTCCTATTTCTATACAGTCTTTAAAGCTCAAAAATCGATCTTTAGACAAATGACTAACTCTGGAGGATTCTCACTTGCATTTTGTGCAGGTGCCTTGGTCGTGAAAGATTACATTGCAGGCATGACACACTGTCTCTTTGCTGCAATAATACAATCAAATTCCTCTAATTTTCTAGTTTTCCAAGTCAAGGTTAACTCGAATCATTTCCGAAAGCTGAATTCACCAGAGACATACTGTATGCACCAATAAATGTTTGTGTATCCCTAGGGCTCACACACACACACACACACACACACACACACACACACACACACACACACACACACTTTAGTAATAAGCTCCACTCAGCTGCTGTTGACACCTGGACTTGATCGGTACAAGTGTAAATACTTAATATTTATATATAAACATTAACATGATGTGTGTTTATGATTCTACTGCAAATTACTGACATGCTCAATCCTTTTGTTTCATTGTCGTAATGTGTTTTGTATTAGGATGTGGTCTCACACAGCAACCAGTCATCGTACACACAAGGTAAATGTAAATTCCTGACTGATACCTCTGAGTGTTACTAGAAACATTTGACAAACTGATTCCCGCCAGTAAAAAACCTTGCATGTCTTTAAAATCCAGGCGTCTTCACCTCTGACACTGTTTCATCTGAGTTGCCTGCCGTCAGTGATGCAGGGCAGCTTTTCGCGGGATGGAAAGCTGCAGCTTCTGCCACGACCACCAGCAGCGCCAGCCTGCAGACGGCTGTTACACCCTGGACTTCATCCGACTTCAACCAGCAGGACCGCTCAGCAGCTCAGAGCTTCGCTTACACCTCCACTCCTGCCCTCCCTGCCGATGTGTACATGCAGACTCTGTGTCCCAGCTACACCATGCTGACCTACACACACACACCGATGCTCACTAACTTTGGGGTGAGCAGGAAACAACCCTGGATAACCCTGGAGTCCCTCGCCATCTCTTTTCCAACAACAGGATGTGATGAAACGAAACACTTCATGAACTCTCGAAGCCCCATTTTTAAAGAGAAAAAAGTTGGACACCAGGCTTAACTTTTAGCCTTAGCTTCATGGAATCTTTTTAATTATAAGGTTTTTAAAACTAAAGTTACAGTGGAGTTCATCAGTTGGACACTGATGTAATATGTGAGGCATCATATGTGGGCTGAGTTCAGCGTTCTTTGCCCTGATTGAAGTGCAATGCTTAATGCTACCTACACCCACAAGCCCTAGCAACCTTGGCTAGCGAACGAAATAGTCCATATCAAGGTGAAATGGAAAGTCAAAAAGTTGGTTCAGAAGGCCAAATATAACAGGTTACAAAGAATGGAGATATCTACTTAAACTACTAACTTTAAATATTCAAATAAAATGATGTAATCCTGTGAATATTTTATCATTATAAATACAAAGTAAAGCAACGAGCAGCCTGTTGCAGCACAGCCAAATGAGTTGATTTTAACAAAAGCCCTGCCTCTGTCAAGACAAATAGCCAATAATGTTTTAAGATTCTGGGGTGACCAATCAGATTTCAAGGGTGACCCAGGCCCCTGGACACCCCCCTGACCTGCCCCTGTGAGGAACAGGGTACTTACTTTCACAGCTCCCCGAAATGAACAATAGTAGTCAGCACCTCAGCCTCATTTAAGTAACTACTAAGTTAGCATGCACTGCAATCTTTTGTGAGTTCATTTGTGAAAAGAGCTAAGGATGGCGTAGGAAACCTACTTCAAAAGAATCTATTTCTGTCATGTTTTTAAGTCACGTGAAAATGTCCATTCATTTCAATAGTGTGCTGATATACAGAAACACTATGCTGTAAAGAACATTGCAGTTTTTGGGAAAATGTTTTTCTCTGTGGTCGGTCGGTGGTATGTTTCTATGGATGGAACATTTAAGTCCTATCTGTTTTCGTTTCAGAACATACCTATGGCTCCAGCTTCAGCTGCCCTCCCACAGATTGAGCTCCAAGATTCTGGGTTGACCTACCTGCCCTGGGCCCCGCCCCTCACCACCATCTCTACCATGCCCAACACAGGGGTCCAGTACGCCTCCGGCCATGCAGCGCTGCCTGGCTCTTCTCTTGTCCACCTGCCCATGTCCATGTCTCTGACCACCATGATCCCTCATGTTGTAGATCCTCAGCTGCAGGTGCCGGACCCCCCGCAGCATTCGGAGGCCCTGGACCCTGAGTCACATGATCAGTGTCTCGATGAAGATCCAGATGTGGGGTCTGAACCCCCGAGCCTTTTGGATAAACTCCTAGAAGAGCAAAAGAATGACGATGAAGAGGAGAACAAAAACTCATACAGCAGTGCATATTTTGTTCCTGATAATTGAAAATATTTGACTGTTTTTCACTCATGAAAGTATGTGTCCTCATTTTGTAGCTATCGCCTATAATTGATTGTGACAGCACCAAGATCAAATAATTAGCTAAATTCTTACTTGTGGTTTAATGTGTACATAAGGCAAACATTAATGCTTTTAATATTTCAGATGATTTTGCATCATTACAGACACACATGGTGTGGCTTAAACATATAATTTTCAAGTGACCACCTTCTGTGGTGAACAGTGAAGCCTATGCAGAGGTTCGAAAAACTGCAGTTCCTCTAGTGTCCACTTGATGCTGCCTACAAAAGCCCTGAAAGCCCCTTTAACAACCATTTCAAAATGTCAATTTTTACAGCAGAAATAAACATTCATACAGCCTGGTTCAAACAACACTTGGTATTAATAGCTCATTGGTTTATTGGTACAAGCTGTAGTTACTTTTTTTTAAAACTTCAGAAACCAACGGGTGACATCCCTGATTTTACCCGCCAGAATCCAGAAGTTTCCGCTCAACTGTTGCCCTGGAGACTAGGGGGTTTGTTTTGTATTGTCAAGCCAGTGATGTTTTTCAAATCGGAGCCTTTGAAGGAAGAGATATGATGGCTGTTAAGTATTTAACCTTATAAAAAGGTCATTGTCTGTAGGGATCCCTTCTGTAATGTTTGTTGGATATTTTGAATAACAATCTGAACCAAAAACCAAAAAGTAGTTTTAGTTGACAAAGTACATTTGCCTGAAAAAATTCACTTGAAGCCAACCTCAACATATTCAGTCTGTACAAACAGGGCTCAGGTTAAAAACACAAGAACTCCCCTTTAACCCTTGTGCCCTAATTACTTGTTATTATGACCAAATATGTCACACCTTTTTTGTATCTATTCCTCTGGATTTTTTTCCTTTTTTTATTTTTATAATGCTTTCAATTGATTTTGGACATTATGAATTGAAAAATTAACCCTTTACATGCCACTTTGGATATGTGTATGCTCCACTATAACGACATGGGAAATAGAATTAAGAATCCCCTTCATTAAGTAGATGAAAATAAATTTGTTTCAATGGAAGTCAATCTACTGTACCAAGTTTGGGCCAAAAGTTTTTTTTTTTTCAATGATAGGCAGTTGTCGCATGCAGTTTAAAGTATACAATTGAAAGATATCGGGGGTTTTCGAGGAAGCAGTTACATTTATGGACTGTCCATCTCCTGACAGCCTCGAGATAGTTGCCTCAGCAAAAAAATATGTTGTTAATGCTCTCAGTTCCAAAGAACTGGCAGACGATCTCTGCGTGTCCAGGGAATCATGTTTTTGTATCTTTTACTGGCTGATGATTTGTAACACAGCAGAGGAAGAGCTGAACTCTTGTCAAGCTGACCCCTGGTTAAGCAGCAGGTGGGACAGATTAACTGTAAATGGCTGTACCATCAGTATTTTTGTGTCATGACCTCATGGAAATGGAAGAGTGGCACAAAAAGATAACTGTGCTCTGTTATAAAAAAGAAACAATGTGTGTCAAAGTTCATCCTTCATTCTCTAAATAAGCCAACTAATGCCGGTGAGAACATGCAAAGTCATAAACCCTTTGAACCCTGCAATACTTTTTTTGTTTGAGTTTATTGTGAGGTCATCGTTTAAGAATTTCTTCAGATACTGTACAGATATTCAAAAAGATGTGTGAGTCAATGAAAAGTTCTATCAGAAAATATGTATCACATTTTGTCATAAATAAAAAAAAGTAATGTTTGCAAAATAAACACTCAAAACATATGAATCAAAACCACTTAAAAACTCAGAGTTTATTTAAATCCTGAAAAGTTTTTACTTATTCGGATATGCAAAAATGTAAAGGACAAATAATAATAAGTTGAGAACTTTTGTAATGACAGAGAAATCTAAAAAACGGATGATTGCACATTAAGGTCAAGAGGAAGTGAAGGGGGGAAGGGACACAGTGGTGTTCAAAGATGATGAAGGTAAAAGAAAATGTCTACAGACTCCGACAGTGACGAGTCGGGGTCTGTGCTGATTCACAAGGACCTTTTCACCTTGTCTCACTTCACCATCAGTGGATATGTTCTGTAAATGTGAGTAATAACAGCTAGCTTAGCTCGTTTTAAGAAGTGATTACTGTTGCTATGGGTGCAGCTCTAACTCTAGATCCCAACGGACTATTTGTATAGCGGAGAAATTAAGCATTTTCATATCACTGAAATCATTTCCAAATCAAGAACTGCATCAAGTGATTGATTTTCAGGTAGTCATGTAATAAGAGTGATAATATAGGCGGGCAGGCCGTTATCATGGCGCAACACATTCAGGGTGAGACTAGACCCCGACATGAAGCTCTGCCTGTCGGGGTTCCATTCAGCAATTACAACCCTATTATTATCCCTATTGTATTAGAAAAAAACAATGGTGTGTGTGTTTCACACTGGTGTGTGATATGTAAAGTTAAGGCCAACAGCATGTTTTTGAGAAGCTGCAGTGACAGACAGGGGTGGAGCAGCGATTTTAAAAGTGCGGGTGTTCAAATGCTAGTATATTACTACCCTCTAGCAAATCAACACATTCTGTTTCATTTAATGTCCAATAACTAATGTTAGCTGACACATCATACAACAAGACAAAGTTACAAAAGATAATTAGACTCTAACTTTATGAACATCCATTGTGAGTAACCCAGTTAGCTCTAAAAACCAGATTCAAAACTGAATGCTTGACTGTGATGCTTTTATTTAGCTTTTCTTATTGCCTTATGCCTCAGTCTCTTTATTTCTTCTTCATACAAAATGTACTTTTATTCATCGTGAAGTTATGGGAGTAAATAAATACAGCTAAAAGAACAACCTAGAGGAGAAAATGTTACACTAACGTTGTTTTGTGAGGTGGATTTATCTTAAAAACATTTGTTTGGGTGACTAACTCTCTTTCAGAAAGATGCTACATGTTGTGGATGTATCTATTTGTTAGCTCTGACTCAGCCAGTGATGAGTGACAGGAGGATTAAATGCACGTAACTTTACCGTGCTTCAACTGTAACCAAACAGCTCTGATTGGCTTAATTGTCACTTAATAAATCTTACTTGACCAATAGGTTTTCATCAATGACTCCACTGGTAAAAAGTGTGGGGGATGAAATTCCATTTCAGTGTCGCAACACCCACAACACCCACAACACCCACGGGGGAGACGTGCCTGGCAGATGTAATCATCATCTTCATCAGTCTGTGCTCGACTCCAAGTGGTATGGATGAACAAGACGGCCAACCCACATCATATTCATCAATTCATCCTTTGAGACATTCCTGTGAAATGTGATGATTTGTGTCTGAATGTTGCAGCAACCTCTGACTGGAAAAGCCAAAAACTACAAAACCTCAATGAGCACTAGAGAGAGTGTATTTAAAACAGAGTTCAGAAGTGGATTTGGTCACTATAGCTCATTTCTCTGTTTATTATGAGTGTATGGAGGCTAATCTTTAAATTAGGTCAGCTCCGTTTCTTATTAAGAATGTGCAAAACGACAGTTTGTAGTAATTATATTTGAGACCGGTAATGTTCTTTGAGTTACCCGGAAATCCTAAATCTAAGACAGGATCCCCCACAGTGGAATGTGAACAAATGGGCCCCTGTGTCCAGAGAGTTGCCCAGGGACATCTGGACAAGAGATTGTATCTGTGACCTGTGTTGTCCTTTGAGTTTATGACATACACATATCTAAGACAGAAACCCCCGCAGTTGTAGTAAGAGGGGTTGTCCTGAAAACAAACAGATATCCCCATGTTGTTCTCCTGTGGGGTGTGTCCATAAGTACCAGAGTTTCTGTATGTTCGGGAGAGATCACTTTTGGCTGTGTCTCTCCCAGGTCGAACCATGGCGAGCCTGGCGATGCTGTAACTTGTTTGTCAATAAAATGATCATTATGTAAGCAAGTCAGTGTCAATGGCAAATTTCTTCATCATCAAACATATCAACAACAAGGAAATCCACATCAATGACAACAACAAAAAAAAGTTAGTTTGAAACTCCTGAAATGTAAGACATTTCTTTTTTAGAAAGCACAGAGTGCTCTGAAGCGTCTGACACTGCAGCGTAGGATGTAGGATGGGGACTTGTCGTGTTTCCTCTTGGCAGTGAGGGCCCTGTGAGTCTCAGGGGTTTTCCCCCAGGGTTAAACTGACATCGTGAGAGGGGCTTCAACTCGTCTGTCAGATCCTCACACCTGGAAACACCTGAGATCGTATCAGAGGGGGAGAAAACGTGCCCCGCCTGCTCATGTGAAGGGAACATGTGAAGAGAAAGTTGGCTTTGGCTCTCTCTGTTTGAGAAAGCAAAACAAAAAGTGAGGAGATTTTGTGATCCTTTAACGAGCATCAAGAGGTGAAAAAAAAGCTGGAAAGTGACACTGAGAGTTGAGAAATCGTCTGGATGTGAAGCCCAACAGAGTTTTTATGGATTCAAAGCATGCAGCCTGAACATACTTGTGACTTTTGATCTTTGGTGAAAAAAAACCCATGAGGGTTAGACAGGCTCATCATACACTACACAGTGTTAGGAAGTAGTGAACAATAAGCAAAATAAAGGAAAAATGTCCGACTTTTCGATCCAGTAGATGTCGCCCTTGAGCACCAGCATGAAACCAAAAAAACGACTTTTCTGAAGAGTGCTCTCCTCCAGCGGCACACCTTCAACCGCTTTACACATGCGGCCACACGAAGGAATTATGAATTAGATCGCACCATAAATGAGCACCATTAAGCGCAAGGGGCGGAAAAAAACTGTCCTTTGCTCGAGCTGCAACTTCCTGCGGCCTGCATAGCATGTGTTAGCATGCTAATGTTAGCACTCTTTGGTTAACTCGTAGCTTCATATTGCGCATAGATTGACACATAATGACCGAGATCTAAAGACATTTAAGTGACATCCAAATAAGCAGTGAGTATGTCACTCTTCTTTTCTTTAGTCCTTGACTGAAATAGCTTTATACACAGGGCCGCCCCGTCCATGTAAACATGATGTAAACACAGCTCTGACAACAATACAGGTGGCAGGACTCGGGTTTCATAACCGACTAACGTCAGCCGTTTGGAAGTTCAGCTACATGAAAGTTGCAAGTGATGCAGTTTATTTACTTTATTTGCTTGTTTTTTATGAAAATGAAACTTTTGAAATGACATCCAACCACATCGTCATGGAAGTCTCTTAATAGATGGAATGATTTTATTTACCTCTTAGTGTTAGATGCTGGTTTCACACTTGTATACACATTACCCTTATTGCACAAGATCTGCATAAAAAAACATACATACTGTACATACCATACAACACAACATAAATAGTTGGATAATATTTGATTTTAAGATTTGTAATAATATCATATTCGATGCACAGGTTACATTTGACTGCATTGTTATTAAACTACTTTTTCTCAATACTTAGATTTCTTCCTTGAGTGGCTTTGCTTTAGTTTATTTTCTGCCTGTTTGAAGCTTGCTAAGCACTTTCAGACTACTTTCTCCAACACTGATGAACTCACAGAACTGCTTCAGGGTAGGTGTGTAAGATATCTTATCTATAAAAAGTGAATGAAGAGACAATCATCTCTCATTATCCGACTCTTTAAAGATCTGTTCCATGACTCATTCAGCTAACATCTTCTTCTTCTTCTTTTTCTTTTTTATCAGTTCATCGAAACTGAACTGAAGCTCCCCGGTGGATCAAAGACGGGGCAGGTGGCGCTCTGCCGCCTTTGCTGACACAGCTTACATATCCTTAGGGTGCTTCAGAAAGATAAACAGCGCTGAAAGGTAACATCACGTGAAACACTTTAGTGTGAATTGCCTTCAGCTCCTCACTCACTCCACTCTTTCAATGCCAGAAAGAGGCAAGCTCAGGGGCGAGGGCTGCATGTGTTGAATCAGAGAAAGTCCCTTTAAATTGCTTCACATGGGTGCCAAGAGGCGTTGCAGAAACATGCCCAAGCAGCACCTTTGATAGCAGGCAGGGGTGGGACGAATGGAGGAATAACCAGAGCTTATCAGGGAAGGTGTCAGAAACCTGGCACCCCAAGAAGGCACCAATACACATCTCACAATACCTGCCAATTAGTCTTTTTATATTCATTCTGCTGTTGTAAATGAATGCTTTCATCACATACTTGCATCTTGGTACCATTGTCTAACAATCGGCTCTTTATAAAGAGCTTGTAAATACAAATTATGCCTTTCTTTATTACTTAGAAGAAGAAAAAAAGAAACAAACCGACGTCCAGTTATAACTGAACAGCAAGGACACTGTTTGATCTCCACTGAAGCCAAAATCTCAGCTTCTCTTATAAAGAAGGAAACTATGAGTTAATACTTTAAAAGATTCAAGATTCAGGATTTTTATTTGTCACATGCTCATACAGATGTGCAGTGAAATGTAAAGACTGTTCCGCAAGGCCATGCAATAAACACTCAAATTACTAATACACATAAATACAGTAATATAGAAATATAATGTAAAATTTAAAAAAGAATATTGCAAAAAAACAAAAAAACATGCTGAATAAGATTTTGATGACATTTATAACCCAGCCTTGTTGAATAATCGTGATTGGTCAAACACTACAGTACATCTGTTACTTCTTAATGGCAGATCATTGCTAACAAACCTTTTGCTAATGCAGCTGCTCTAATCACAGGACAAACTGTCATCACGTCAATCCACAGAAACAATTCCTACAAATGTTTACTGTTGCATGACAGAAAACAAAAGAAAGGTTATAAAAAACATAAAAGTTTGGGCTATGACAGATTATACCCCCCCACTTTTTTTTTACCTCCATATCTCTACAGTTATCTCTTCAGAGAGAAAGGACAGGTGGAGTGTTAATGACAGGAATTATGTGGTTGAATAGCGATGGTGTATATGATTGTCTCCCACTGGCTATAGATTTATCTTTTTATAGACTTTCTCTTGTGTCATTTCATTCTGCCAGCACATCTTGGTGGGGTAGCACTATCTGATGGAACACCGACAATAGCCTGCAGCCGGTATGATTTCACATACTGCACCTGACATATTACCTCTAAAAACCGCCATACAAGTCACAATGAAATATCAGAGCAAGACATAATCTAAGTGATTAAACGGGTGTTTGTAATCGAGCTAAGGTGCACTAACGGTATCTAAATCTTTGAATTGCACGCTCGCAATCAGCGATTGTTTTCTTCTGTGCTTCCTGCATTTTGCAAATGTCAGTCCGTAGTCGCCCATGTGTTTCACTTTGTCACGTTTTCTGATATCAGTTTGCTCTGAGTTTGTAAAATATGATAAACTTATGACTTGTTCATGTTTGCAATTGGTCCAATGCTGCATGCTCTGCTCAAACTCTGGCAAGAACTCTGAAGGCAAGAACTGTTGAGGAGAGGTAGGCGAGCCAGAAGAGTCTTTTGTCTTCACTGAGAATCCAAATACTGACTCACAAAAAGGGTCATAACTCCCCTATTGCTGAGGACATTCTCCACAGAAATGTTTGTTCTGGCACAACTCCTTCACGTGCAAACCAATAACCCTTACTGTAAAAAGAAAAGAGAAAGAAAAAAACCCTTTGCAGAGTTTTTGTGGAAAAAAGTTCCAGACATTTAACAGAAAAAAACAAACAAGCACTCATGAACTGACTCACTTAATTATTTGTGTGCAGCCTTTTATTTATATGAAAACTACTTTTAGCAGTGTGGACTCACCTACTGTACGACCTACATAAGCCTCCACATAGTGTCTGTGTGATGTGTAAATATACTCACCTGTCACTGTGTGTGTGTGTGTGTCTGTCTGTTATCAGGGCTGGGTGTGTGTCGAGGTTTTGTGCAGAAAGCGTGAATGAGTGTAAACAGCCTTTGATTTAGTCAATAAAGACACAGCCTCAGATATGAACACACACAAAGGCTCACTTAACGTTTTGAAACACAGAGTGTGTGTATTTTACACACTTCTTGTTAGATATCTTTACTTCGGGCCTGATAACATTCCCTTTCGCTGTGCCAAAGTTTAATGTTACACTGACGCAGAGATGTTTTTTCTTTCCTTTGAAACAACAGAAGTGGATTGATCGTGTTGCTTAATTTTTAACAAGAACAAACGAGGCACAGAAACAAAGGATTCTATTCAACGACTGTGATCATAAAAGTTCAAAGGAGCCGCGGTGTGGTGAACTTGTTGGTTGCTTGATTTGCTGGTTGTGCTTTCTGTGGGTCGTCATGTATTTAGAACACCTCGGCCCGGTTGTTCCCAATCCATAGGAGCAGTCCCCCATTGTTAGAAGACAAACTGAGGACAGAGAGGCACGACTCCCCTCTTAGCAACCCTCATCATTTATTCTGTTTTATTTCATATCTCCAGATCGTGACTCTGTTTTCTTCCTGTCAGTACTTTCCCTCAGTGTTGTAGTCAAGACCAAACCAATCGAGACCAAAACATACCCGTGACCTGAGTGATCTAAGACTGAGACAAGACCAAGACATTTAGGGATCGAGGCCGAGTCAGGACCATAAATATCGATGAAAATCATCATCTCTTGTGCAGTAGGAGTGTCACTCACTTAGACCATAACACCAGGAAGGTTGCTGCTGTAACCAGAGTGTTAAAATCAAACTATGAATGAATTGAAATTATTGATTTTGAGTACTACAACACAAACTTCCTGGTCCAAAATGTTGCAGCACATATATTGCACATATAAGAACTAGGAGACAGATTAAGGGAGCTATCACACCTCACCTGTTTAGTTAGGCTGAAACTAACTTGAGTCTGTTTGCACTGAAAGCTGTCAACTGATCCCTGCTGCGGACCAAACAACAGTACCGAGAAAAGTTTGGTCTCAGTGCGTTTTTTTTTATTTTGTAGTAAGACCATTAACCAACTTTGATCCGACACAATTGCAGGAATCATTGTGCTTTTTTTGGATTAAACCAGCTATTATAGCCAGTCACACATTGCATTATGGGTAGGATTGTAAGGCCTGTCACTACCACAAAAGCAGTATGGTGAATAGTGTACACGTTGACTTGGTGAGGAGGTGCAGTTGCTCTCCTGAACTGTCTTGATAAGAACAGTTGCCCCTCATTTTCAAACTGCAGCTGTTTGCAGACAGTGATAAGATAACAATCTAAAAACCTGATGACCAGAGCCAACAACAATCAGTGTGTAGTCTGTTCATTTTGAATGGGAAAGTGTCTTTGAAGTAGCAACAGCCAGGTAGGAGTCAACTAGTCTTTGTTTACCTTCCAGATTTTTCCCCACAAGAAACTCAAAAAGGCAGCCAGGCAGAACAAAAGGCGCCATTTTCCTCGTGCGTCACACATTTGGTCCTCTTGTAGATATTCCAATTGTTGTATTGTATGTATTGTTAAAGGGATGGATTCAAGCCTAAAGCAACACTTTACCTTTTCCTGGCAGGCATTAAAAAGCTTGTTTTGAATCATTCACATACCTTTATTACATGTTGCCAAGCTATTCTAGAAACTTTGTTGGGCCTACGCTCCCACATAGTTTCATATACAGATTGCTTTACCCTCGGATATTTCCAGCTAAATGAATAAATAATATGCTTTAGACAAATGTTCTTTTAAGTAAGCCAGGAGAGAAAAAAAGTCATAAAAAAAACTTGTTGTCTTTGTGGACATGTAGCAACGTCGATACAAGCAAATAAAATGTGAAGAGGAGCTCTGCTGAGGCCTGCTCTGCTCTCACTGATCGTGACCTGCAGGCCGAGCCTCTGCACGGGGATTTCCACAAGTGCTGCTTCAGCAGGAGCATGACGGGACTCACAAACAGGATCTGTGGATTACACACACACACACACACACACACACACACGCACACACACACACACACACACACACACACACACACACACACACACACACACACACACACACACCAATCCCTTACTGTTTAACCTTGACACTCTGCATCCAGTTACAGGAAAAATTGGCGAGCTGTGAGGAGGGGGGAAAAAATGCTCTTCAGATTTCAGATCAGTTGGTTGGCTTTGTTCAGACTTGGCACACGTTGATGTGACACGGGTTGAGTATGTGGTAGTGGGCACTACTGTGGACAGCTGTTCAAAAGTTGGTTTCACATCAGCTACTTCAGTAGATGTTTGCAAGTCATCCCATACACTGCCCCCCACTGGCCAGAAGTAGGAAGTATACCAAAAATGTTTTCAAAATCAAGATAGGTGATGGGAAGTCATGAATTCATATGTTCAGGATCAATATCTTACTGCTTTATCAGAAGAGCCTGCAGGCGATACTCTTTTCTTAACATCGCTTACAACTAAAGAGAAATATTACTGTTAAAGTTTTTATTTCAGGTTTGGATCATATTATGATTGATCACCTGTCCACTTAGCTGCTGGCTTTATTTCATTACAATTCATAATACTTCATAATACGTCAATTGTTTTAATTTATTGACTGTAACTTACAGGGTTTTTTAGTAATACGATTTTAATTACGCTCTGCCATAATATTTCCTTTTCCATTAAATGTCTGCTGTTGTGCTGTTCTGGCAGCCTCCAGACAAAAACTGTGGCGGTACGTAGTACTATACCAGGAAAACCTACAAAACTCAAATTCAAGAACTTATAAAGATTATCTTGCATCCCAGGAAGAGACAAACTGTTTGTTAAAAGAAAAAAAATACAATAACTTAGTTTATTCATCTACAAAAAATGATTTTTTGTATTGCAGCGTTGCAGGAAGTCCACACGAGTGGACACTTTTGTAATTTCTCAGAATTATAAATATCAACAAAATGAAAACATTAACATTACTTTTCATGCCCTAAGGAGTAAAAAAAAATCTTGCACTGGTATTTAATAATCATGCATGAAAGGGTTAATGTCTTTGGCACGCAGGAGCCCATTTGACAGCAAGCCGTGAGGTGCTGTTCACACTTGGCACTTCATGAATGTGAAGAAACAGAACGCGCCTCAGTTAGCTTGATCCAACTTGCAGTTTTAATGATATAATGAAGGCACCACAGGGAAATGTTTGACATACTTCTTTCTGTTTTATATATCTGTGTCATGATATTAAAAAGCTCACTGCCAAGTTACAGAGTAAAACATGCCCAGATTTTTTTTTAAACTTAGCAATGCTTCTCATTTAATTTGAATAGAAACCTCACAATAAAAACAGATACTGGCTAACTTTCAGTACCACCATACACCTGACTGTTCTGTAGATAACAGCTGTGATTTAATACAGATACACTTGAATATAAAGTATGTTTTGTACTGTGTTGTGTCTCCACACTGTGTCCAGTCCAAGGTAATACTTTTTTTTATTTTCAACTTTTTTTTTAGCGAGTGACGTTTACTTGTTCACAGTCAAGACTTAAGTTTGGCATTCTGGACACCACCGTCTGTTTTTTCTGTGGCCACGAGAAGTGACCACGAGTGGATGGTTAACACATTGCTTCACCTGTCAATCAATGTAAGCCACACCCTCAAGCTCAAAAATGCATGAATGCATAATACTACATCAATTTATTGACTTGAGTCCATACAGGTTAGCTGATGTTAGCTGATGTAATAAATTAAAATTAGAAGTAGACTCATTTTCCTCTTGAATTGCAGCCAGTTGAGTCTCCCCCTGTTGATGATTTAGAAGAATGCAGGTTTAACGCACTTCTGCATTTGCTTTAGTTTTGAAACTAAGAAGCATTGATTAATTTGTTACATAAAATGAGTATATTATTGTTTTGCATTGACAGTATTTTTTTTATATTAAGAAATATTTTCGAATAGTCTGTATAAAACATGAACAAAGTCTCAGTGACGTCCCTCATTGATTTCTGAAGAACGATGGTAGAAATTCTATCGCCATGATTGTAACATTATCAATCTAGTAACATGCAAAGAGGTGTAGCTGAGGCTGGCTGTAAGCGCCCTGGCAGACAGCTACATTCCCCTAATTATGCAAATTTATAAATAACTTTCAAGCTCAATAAAACCAAAACAGATGAGTTGTAAAAAAACACAAACAAAAAAAAACAACCTTCGTAATGGATGAGTATGAAATGAGTTACAGAAGACCAAATTCAGCTATAAACAGATTTGTTTCTGCTTTAAAGAGATCAGCACACTAAATGTCCTTCAAAGTGTTTTGTTATCTGGGTAGAGCAGCATCATACTTGTGAGTTCTGTTCTGTCTCTTTTTAGCCTTTTTGCGATCGTGCACCTGAAAAATGTCATTGCCGTTGAGTGTACTCCCTTTTTTTGCAGATTATTTCTACTTTAACCATTTACATTTTAGTATGAGGCCCAATGGGAATTCCTTTGTTTTTGCATACAGCCTCAAGTGGACATTTGAGGAACTGCAGTTTTTGCACTTTTGCACTTTTGCCCTTTGAAGGTTTGGGCTGTTGAAGAGTTGGTGTTTGAAGACCTTTTGCAGAAGCCTGCGTATAATATAACATGCACAGTGATTCAATCAGTTAAATAGTTTTTATTTAAATTTTTCTGTAGATGGATTGGCCTTAATGAATTTGTCTTTTATTATTGTTTTCTTTATTGTTAATAATATATTGATCTGAGTGTCTTCCCCTTTGCAGTATTGTTGTACTTTACCTCTTTCCAGTCTGAACCAATTGGAACCTGGAAATCACAATTGCTTCACTCACACTGATGAACAGCACATTAAGGCTTCCCTGATTAGTCTATTGCTGGTTATGCAATAGACTGAAATGAAACCAAAGTAGGTGTGATGAAATGAAGTGAGAACTTCACGAAGACGACATTTCTATTTGGTCATTTTTATTGACTGATTGTGGCTCCACCAGGTCGGAAACAGAAGGTAGAAACAGCCTCTGTTTACATTTTCCACAGCGCCAAGATAAAAAAAAAATGAAAAATGAAAGTTCACTAGTTCACCTCACTAAGCTTTCAAATGTCTCCCTCCAACGTTCATCAAGGTGAAAAACAATGGATTTTCCAATTTATGTCAAACTCAGACAGCTCTGTTCCCAGAACGGGAACTTATCTTCAAACCCCCAAATCAGTTGGTTTGTAGCATTAAACTGGAACTTGCAGGGGTTTAAAAAAAAAACAATAATATGTGCAGCAGGAAATGACTGGCACAGAGAACAACTAAAAGTCCAGACAGGAGTCTTATTAAGGTCGTTCTTATTAGAATACAGTACTAAAGTAATTTGTGGCAGACGTTTCAGTCAATCCTCAACATACATTTTTTAATAAAACAAAATATTTTCCATTTTATTTGGTCAGTTTCACCTCTCTAAGGTTTCGAACTTCCCTTCAACATGAATCTACCACAGGGGAAAACAATGGATTTTCAGATGTACCAGTATGTAAAACCACAGGTCTGTTCAGAGCAGATTAGAGTCATTTGTTAATTCTTTGTATGTTAGCCCCCAGCTCTGAGATAACAGTGTGATGGAGACGCATGAACTTATAATAAAACGGGAATAAACTTCATGCCAGGCTGAGCCACCAATTCTTTGCTTTCTCATCAGAGGCTTTTAGAGATTTATCAAACACCTGAAGGGATTAAGCATGTCAACACACACACACACACACACACACTCTTATCAATGCTGCTGGATGACCCTGCAGGTAAATGGAGGGGTGTGGGGCTTGTTTACGATTAGAGATCAGTATGAGGAGCATCAGACTGATCAAGTTCACATCTTGATCTCCTCAGACTCTGCTGGTGTCACTCAAGAACCCCCCCCCCCCCCCCCCCCCCCCCCCCCCACCCAGCCCCCCTCGTCCTTTCACTTAAACGCCTGAGAGCTCGAAACCTCGTCTCTGTCTGCAGCAGTGTGCCGTGTGCCTCGCAGGGGATTACAGCTGTGACGTTCAGCCTCGGGTCAGGATCACGGGGGAGAGAGCATGTTAAAAGAAGCTGTTGTTGGCAGTTTAAAAGGCTTAAGTCAGGTATGAGACGACATAAATACACACTTGGTCAGGTTTAGACAGAGATGTAGAAGTTTCAGCCCGGATAAGGATCAGGATTTCACACCCCAGGTAAACCTCGACAGGTGATAAGCATCTGATGGGGCCTCTTTCAAGCACAAACGCTGACTATGCTTTTCTTAAAATACAAACAATTATAAGCTCTATACAGAATCTCAAATGTGTGAAGTGATTAAATACAATAACTACATTAGTGTACTTACTTAGAGTCTTCAAGTGCCTGTAAATATTAACTTATCTCACAATTTGTCCCGCAAACCATTACATTTTAACCTAAAGTTATCACTTATTTGCAGTCCTGAGATTTTAAAAACAGGCAAGATGTGAATCTGGACAACGCAGCTACGAGCTGCAAAATGCAATTCACAACTTAAATATTGATTTGACGTCCCATCTTAATTCTCAGGTTTACTGAGAACTGTGTCACAACTGGCATGAGAGAGCAGATTGATACCTGCCAATGAAAAACTTTATTTTTTCTTTGTTTTGTTGCTTTATTTATGTGTTATATTTACATTGTAATCTAATTCATAATTGATGCTATGGCAGTATACTGTTACTGTATTGATCCCATGAAGCATATTGAAAATACATTGACTGGCCTATAATGTGATTTGTGAAGCTCCTTTTGCAGAAGCACTGGTCCTCCCCCCTCATGCCGACTTGTCTCATGTTTGTTGTGTAGTTGATTAACAGATGCAGACTGTAGCCACCCTGCTGAAGAGGGGAGGGGTAGGAAAGTGAGGTGTCTGTGTTGTCCTCTGGCTGCACCCTGAGTGTCTTAACATGGACTTGAGTATCCCGGTTTTTAAGTATCTGTTTTTTTGTGTATAAGCAAGTAAACATCATCTCATATGGATTTCAGAAACCGAGATAAGCCGTTACTCGAATTTAATATTCCCAGATTATGCTACCTGGGGAAACCAGAAAGGAACAGGATACTGTAGCATACGCCTTGGCCCAGTTTGTGACCTTGGAAGGGGTAGTCCCAGCCAGGTGACGTATAAAACAAACACGGCGGGGCAACGACAGCGTCTTACTTCAGGAGCATCAAAGAAACTAAGATTTGTCCGTTGGTTATGTTCACATTGCTAATAATGCTATTTTTCTCAGATTTCAAAATTGCCACAGTTTGAGTTGTAAAAAATATTCTGGAATCAGAAACCAGGATACAGTATTTATTAAGTATATACAGGGATATGAATAATCAGGGTTCTCTGTGTGGTACAGTGATACACTCATTATCTCTGAAGCAGGAGGACACAGGAGCACAGGAAGTCAATCATAGCTGGGGGTTCCTATGAGAAGTCATTTTATATAATGATGTCATACTCTCTGCTCAAGCGACAGCCTCAGGTGTTAAAAAATAAGGCTAATGTCGAAGTGCAAAAAACTGCAGTTCCTTGAGTGTCCACTTGAGGCTGTCCAAAAGCCCCAGTAGTTACTTATCTGCATATCTATGGGCACACACATTACAGGGGTTGGATTTTCTTATTACTTGTTCGTTTTGATGATATAAAGGCTGAAGGTTATGGGGGGGGGGGATTGTACATGTTTGACAGGAGGCTTAAGGCTCACCTCATCTCCACCTCTTTGCCTGTTACTAGATTGATTTAAAGTTAGTCTGAGACTGTATTTCCAATATGAAGACTGCCATCAATGGGCTTCAAAATACCCCTTTTGTAACCAATGGCTGATGTCACTGAGTCTACGTCCATGTTTTATAGGGTCTATGTTATGAACTTTGTAAATGGAGAAATGTTATACATAAAGCTGAAAATGATAATGTCAATGAAAGATATAGACTAGAACTTATTGAAGAGTTAGAGGAGGAAAGCCTAATCCTGAAAACTTAACTGGACAAGTAATGCTTTCAAAGTTGTTGTTTTTAGTGTCCCCTGCAAAGAATCAATCATTCAGGTATTTTCTTGGTTTTTCCCCTAAAACAGGTTGAAATTTTTAGAAAACAAAACACAACTTGGACCCTCATTTGCATATACAACCATGATAAATGTGATCATTTACAGAAAATGAGACCTGAAGGATGTTTTAAACGTCTTTTCTGATCATCTGAATCTTCAGTATTATACACTGATTGTAGTGCTGTGGAAGAATAAACAGCTAGATGTGGTGTGTGGGATTTATGTTAAACAATAATAGACTTTTGAATCTCCCAAATTTTGCAATAAAGAAACCATCCCAGCTTGGTTCATCATGTCGAAATGATTTCAAATTCCTCTGCACTTGTGTGTACCTTCCTCCCTGCAAGTTTAGTCAAATCTATTAGGATTCCTTCACTTCAGTGCAAAGTATTGCATTACAGTTCAGCCCTGACATGTTATCAGCCTGTGTTGTGTGTTGTAACCTGCCTCCCACATTTTTCAGTTTCTGTGATAGATGGACAGAAAGAACTTGAGAAACCTGGTGTGAAGCAACAAGGAAGATAAGTGAAGCGGCTCGTTAGGGGAGTAAACTGTGAACCTGCAGGAGCAGATGACCAGTAACTGACACTAACACATTATTAATATTTACTTGTCTGTGTTTGCATTTCATAGACATCAAAAGCATGGTGGTAAATTAAGCACATATTTATTTAGAACAGGAACAATTTGTGTAAGAAATGTAAGAAAATAAATCTGAGTACTAAAAAAGTAGTTCAAACAAAAATATTGTTCTTTTTTTCCCCATGAATTCAATCATCACATTCCACGAAGGGAACTGTCAGTCAGAGCATACACATACACACACACACACACACACACACACACACACACACACACACACACACACACACACACACACACACACACACACACACACACACACACACACACACATACACATACACATACACACACACACACACACACACACATTGAAGCAGACCATCAAGCTTACTGAAGGGATTCATATTTACAGTCCAGAGACAAAAACAATACTGCTGCAGGTCTCATCATAGAACATTGTAACACATTTCCGAGCTCATCTGCAGATCCCTCCTGAAGTAGCTCTCCTCGGCAGGACAGGCGTAGGGATAGTCTGTCGGGTTGTAGTGAGGCGCATACTCAGGGGCAGAGAAGCTCTCCTGCTGACTGGGCCAGCAGTGGGGCAGGCAGTAACAGTCCTGGAGGTTACAGTTCTGATAGTGGTAGTGCTCCGAGGCGAAGCCGCCGTGGTAGCTGGACTCCATCCTCGTGGGCGAGTCGTAGCAGGAGGAGGAGGAGGAGGAGGAGAAGGAGTCCTGTGGCGAGTAGCTGTTTGGATCCATGGGGTTGCAGTGCTTCAGGTACTCCGGGGAGGAGCAGGGAGCCTGAGGAGGAAAGAGGAGGATATGATGGTTCAAGGAATTCACACTGGTCTGCTGGAACATTTGATTAATGTATCAAAAAGTGAAAAAACAACCCTGACATTATGAGCTACTCTTAACATACTAGCAGGCCAGGCTTTTCTAATACACACAAGCACACACACACACACACACACACACACACACACACACACTTATAATAATAATATATTGTTTTTTTATAGCGCTTTTCTAGGAACCCAAAGACGCTTAATTAAAGTCTAAATACATGTCTCTGCTAAAACGGAATCAGGCATGCCAAACCTCTTTCAGAAACTGTTAAATGATATATTCCCTGGGGGGTTAGAAGTCATTCGTAGCTGTAGGACCATAACATTCAGAAACTTTTGTTTTGCACTTTAACTGCACATTTGCACACCTCCACTTTGCTCTTTACTTACTTGGTAGGAGTTCCTATTTTGGCTGATTTTATCACAATGTTTCATATTGTTTTATATTTTGTTGTGTTGTCTGATTTTTCAACTTTGTTTTGATTTAAAACAATTGTCCCCTTGTGATGTGATGTGATGTTGTCTGCCTCTTCTTCTTCATGTTTGAATTGTTCTCACTTTTTTTTTCTAAATTGTATCACCTTGTAGCTTTAACTGCCCTTTGAGTCCTGCCTGTTGTATCTTTCTTATTCCTGTAATTTGCATTTCTATTATTTTGTACTCTCTGTTTAGCCTGACTGTCGATGTCTGCTCTGTTGTCCTGAGTGTAAGCATGTTCTTTAACTGTCAAAGCCCTTTGTAAACACATGTTTTTAAAGGTGCTATATCAATAAAGCCATTATTATTATTATTATTTATAATTATAACTGTCCTATTCTGCATATGTTTCAGTCACCAGCTAGGTATTTTCTTTGCACTACACTTTTGCTCTGAATTAGGCTCCTGTCACCCAGGCATTTAAGCTTTATCCAACAACACTTCTGTTTTTTTAAATAAGGTTTACTTTGTCTCAGTGGGTAAAACCTACCATCTCCTGGCCATAGTAGTCCGCATCAGAGGAGAGTCCATGGCACCAGGGCAGCGGCAGGGTGGACAGGGGAGGCAGGGAATCGGAGCAGCCGCCGCCACCGACGGTGCTGCTGTGGTTGTTGTTGCTGACATTGAATCCGTTGCTGGGCAACATCATGTCTCCAAGCTGCTGCTGGATGTCGTCAAATGTGCTTTCTTGCATCTGGATGTTGCAGGAGCTGTCAGGGAAAGGGAACGAGGCAGTGCGCAGCTGGATGGCTCGTGCAGCACAGCTGTTCGAGTCGGCCGCATGCGGAACGACAGGGGGAGGGTCCACATAGCGATCTGACGGAGAGGAACATGAACATTTGATTTTAAAATACCTGCAAAGATACGAATAAAGGGAAACTCGCGTCCCATTGTTTAATTCCTATGATAAATAACACGGTTTAAAAATGGAAAAATAAAGATCCTTATAAGTTGTTTTTTAAAATAAAAGTTTGAATAACTTCTTGTCCTAGTCCGTCCAAATACAAAATACATTTGAATGGAGAAAAATATCTTCCAGAGCGCATTCAAACAGAGTGCAGTGTCGTATCTGCATATTATACAGATCACAGGAAGACATTTAAATAGAGCCTATAAGTTCCGAGTGATGTCATGACACCATCAGCCAACACATTTGAATGCAGGCTTAGTTTATAAGAAGGAACCCTGCACATTTGCTGTGGGGCGGTCAGTAGACTAGAAATATGTTCTAGGTAGACTTTGCTGAGTAAACTGGTCATGACTGAAGAGTTCATGTGAGTATTTTTGTTCCCGGTTTTAGGGGGGCAGGGAAGGCTGCTGTCTGTCATCAAGCAGATCGTGTTCGACTTGGATTCTTTTGGATTAATCCAACCACAGTTTCTGATTGAGCTCGAGGACACTCGATATTTCTAAACAGTTTCCTAAACAACTGGATTATATTGAGTTAAAATGTCTAACTGTGTTCATCTAGGTGTAGCCTATCAATTGCTTTCCATCCGTTTGGTTTCAAGGTCTGCAGCAGATCTTTACTTTTAAATCGTTCATTTAATCCTAAATACTGGACTTGGATGTTAAACTTACTTGGAAAAGGGGACGGGCACAGATCCGGGAGATCAAAGCAAGCCTGGGATGTCTGTTCATCGGGACGAAAGGAGGGAGAAGAAGGGTGGAACGAAAGCAGATTATTATTAATAATAATAATAATAATAATAATAATAATAATAATAATAATAATAATAATAACCATACATTTTATTTATAACGTACTTTACATTTAAACAAAAATCTCAAAGTGCTACAAATTCAATAAAACCATATAAACAGTAGCAATAGTCAAAGGTAAAATCAGAGTTAAGAACCTAAGCATAAAATAAGATTTAAAAGCAGTGGTTTAAGGGAAAAGGTCTTTCCATAGGATTGGGGCAGCAGAAGAGAAGGCTCCGATGAGAAGTGCATTGCAGTAGTCGAGCCCGGACGAAACAAAAGCGTGGACGAGTTTCTATATTAGATATATATATATATATATATATATTTATATATATATATATATATATATATATATATATATATATATATATATATATATATATATATATATATTGTCAGAACTCCTAGCTTTGGGTTTTATTCACTGTAAGTGGCGGAGTGTGTGGTGTGTGTGTTTGTGTATGTGCGTGCTTAATGGCTCAACGTAGATTTGATCATAGGTAGCCTAGTCAGACATTAACAGTTTATTACTTGTCTCTCCTTCATCAGGGGCAAAGGTAGAGTGACTGTGCATACACAACGAAAGAGGGAGAGAGCGAGAGAGAGAGAGAGAGATGGGGAGGAGTGGTTACCGTTTTAACTTTCTTGCTGTTGGCCTCTCGGGCTCGATGCCTCTGCAGCAGCTCTTTGACTGTGGTCTTCACGCGGACGCCCTGATACACCCTGGGTTTATCTGCATGAAGATATCAGCGTGTCACTCATGTTTATTGAACAACCTCCATTAGGGAGGACAAAAGCTCACACTCAATCTTGCTCTACCTTGCCCAACCCTGCTGACCCCCCCCCCCCCCCCCAACCACAGCCACAACCTTCCCTCCCCAGTCAGTTACAACCAACCATGTGTTTTCTGTCCTTACATGTTAAAATAAAACATTAATTTTAGAAAATATCATTTTCTTCCACATTCATGTTTCCACATTTCCCGTGCATAATAAACTACATGATGAATGACGTTTCGTTGTAGAAACAGTTTTGTAAGTCATATGAATATTATAATAAACAAATAACTGCAGTTTGAACTGTGTGTCCAGTCTCTAGATTCAAAGTTTTGTCAAAATCTGCGCTGCGTAAAAGTTTGAGCGCTCATTGCGCGCTGTGGCTCCGGCTATTTTTTTTGTCTCATTGTCCCGGCCCCGCAGCCCTCTAATGCTCCCGGAAAGGGCACCCACTTTACGGCACAACACGGCTCTGTATGTCCTATGACGCCGTCAGCAGACTCTCTTCTCTGCAGCCTGTGTGTGTTATCCGCGTTCCCGATCCACCCCGCCCAAACCAGGAACAAAGGAAAGCGGCACAAAATACGCCACAGTAAGTACATATTTCTAATCATGCATGCAGAATAACGTGCATTGACGTACGACATATGAAACTCGTAGTGATCTTAAGGTTAGAACGTGTGTTTGATCGAGTGATAAAGTTGGATAAAAGTACTCTTGGCAACTGCGCAAAACGCACGAAACAAAGAGCTCAGAGGAGTCTGTGTAACGATCGGTAGCTCAAACTTTAAACTCTAAACTGCAAACGCGTTGGAATCAATCTTCAGAGCAATATATGTGCCTAATATTCGGCAACAAAGTGAAGTTTTAATCGGCAAATCAGTGTTATACCGATGCACGAAAACACGATCTATTTACTTTACGCATTCCAGCTCCGCATTACCTGCTTCCGATCATTTTAAAAATCAGTTTGGGCTTCAGTTTGAGCAGATTGTTGTTATTTTGTGGAAAAGTTCAACAACAATTCCAGCCTCTTATAATTCAAATATACGCTCTAGTTACTCCAATCTCTGTAACTTTATTCAAATCACCCCTGCCCCCACCATTGGATATGTAATAGTTAAATACTGTGGCTTTTACACGGACAATAATTGGCCGTATTTTTCCTGATAATGAAGCCTGATTTAGTAGCCCAGAAAGAACGCTTCGTATAGGTGCAGGTAAATCAGGCCTAAAGGCGTAATTTAATGCACCCAGGAGTGGCGAGGCGTTTGGGGAACGAGCCGATTTGATAACGAGAATAAGCCTATGCTGCGAAACATCATCTGATAAATATTCATACGGCTAAATGCTACTTCATGATTTGTCTTAAATGTGACAAATAGTGGGCCAAAATCACGCAGCAGACACATCCCACTCCAACGCGGTTCCTCATAACGACCTGTTACGCACAAGCAGTCCGCGCACAGACGCTTCTAGTTGTAATCTAAAATAAAATGTGACTTTAAATGGTGATATATAAGTACTGTTCTGGCTTTTACAAACACACGATGGTCATAGGAATGTAACAAACAATAACTCAATTAAAGTCGGTAAAGCTCTGTGGGCTGTTTGAATGGAAAACATTGACACCTCTGATCTACAGTAGCAAACAGGTGGTATTAAATAACACCGATTTATTGAACATAAAGAGTTTTTTATTTTATATTTTTTTTTACCGTTGGTAATTTTATATATTATTTAAATCTGTAACAAAAAGATAATCTGAAGGAAAACTTGTTCATTTTGCACGTGTCTATGTTATGATTGTAACTGTGCCACTAAACTTTCCCTCTTTTTCCTCTTTTCTCTTTTTTAAACAGAAACAAAACACCACAAAATGATTATCCAAACGAAAAACCGACATGAAACTCACCAGACATGATGGCTGAGATGAAGAGAGGCTCCCTGGAGAAAGACCTGTGGGACTCAACAATGTCCTTTTCTGCCTCAGCAATATGGCCAAGAACGAAATTTGTGCAAAAGTCTCCAAAAATCTCAACACAAATGTCTTACAGCAGAGTCAGAGCATACAACAATATTGTAATATAGCTGGGGACATATTAGTTTGAGATTTTCTGCCTCCATGCCTACTATTTAAAACCCCTAGAACTCAATGATTTGACAATACTTTGATTGCGCGTTACTTTCAATTTGAATATTCAGAGGCAACCGAGTTTTATCGATTTTTGGATGAAAATCACCACGCATGGACATCACATAAGCCCCACTTTAATACAATATATTAGAATTTTACACTTTGACCGAAAACAAATCATACTTTTATTAATTTTTTCCTCCTTTTCCATTATCAGAGCATCACACCCCCTCATTAGGCACTGCAGCCTTGGATGCTCTTAGCGCAACTTTAAAACGCAATTCAACTTTTATCTGCGCCCACATGATTATTGCGAGCATTGAAAACACCAATGTTGCATCTAAACATAAATGTAAACTTTATTTTAGACAAAAACGCATAAAAGTGGAGAATAAGTGGGCGTGGCAAAGGGCAGCAGCCATCTTTGGAAGCGCAGGCCTGCAAGGTGCTTTGAGCGCTCTCATCTGCTGAGGGCTGCGGGGAGACACTTAGTGGCTCTCTTTTCTTTCAAATCTTTATATTTAACAGAGTTTATTTTATATATTTACATTTTTTTAAAGAAAGTTTATTCCACAATACTTAGGCTATTTATTCCTTAGGAAAAATTCGGTGTGTTAGAATTCTTTTTTTCTTTTTAATTTAGCACCAAATCACTTCCACCCGATCTCCCCATAGTCTGTTAAACTTAAAACATAACTTATATTAGTTTTGATTCAGATAATGCAAACTATGATTGTACTTCAGACAGCAGTAATATTAAATATCAGATCAGCCTGTAATAACAGCTGAAATACTTTTTTTTCCCTAAAAGAAAGATGTTGGGCGAACATGATATATAAAGACTTTATAAAAAAATGATAGTGTAAATGTAAAACTGTCCTAATTTATGTCTTTTTAAACCAGCTGCAAACATCTGCAGATCTGCATTCTCCCAAACTGGACAAACTTTATTTAACGAAACCCGGTATAATATTATCAGCGTCATTTGCAGACTAATATTATGCTATTTTAGTGTTATTATCTTTCCATTATTATGTATTTATGATCATAAGATGCAGTAGTTTGAAAAAAGTAATTCATCCGTTTAGAAAGAAAATGACGGATGGACCACTTATATGAAGTTTTTTTTTAAAAGCGCACATAATGTTTGTGTCTTTCCCCTCAGCCTTTAAGATCTTTCTTTAAACATCTGAAACACTTTTCATAAACTCCTGTCCTCAGTACATGACCCACATGAAAAACTTCTACATCCCTCTTCCCTGCTCTCTGCAGTCTAACATCTTCTCCCTCCTCTCCTTTGCCGCATTACGTTGGCGCAGTGAGGCAGCAGCTCCATCTAGTGGCCAAATTGAAGAACTTCTTTCCAGCTGACATGCCTGTACAACGTGAGTGTTACGCTGTTTGTTTTTGCATAATAGATACGAACAACCTCATATGAAGGTCTGTCTTCATGATGACTAAGTATAACTGAGATTGTCGTTTTGCTGTTTCTGAACTAGATATAGATATATGTATAATATTGATAATACATGAGAGGGGCTGGACATCACCACCTCTTCGAATAATACCCCCAAATGTACCATGATCACCCTGTAAGATCTCAATGATAAATAAGTAGAAATTATGTCCTGTCATAGAGTTTAGTGTGTTTCAAATGGGTGTAAATTGTGTTTTAAAATAAATTAAATTGTCATTGTTGTTTTGTTTTTTTAAATTTTGAATCCATGTACAGCACTTGGATTGAAAGCTCCTTATGTAGAAATATATTATTATTGTTTTTATTATTAATACCTTTCACAAAGAACATAAACTTTCACTTGAAAATAGAGAGACTAATATCCTGTTTTGAGACTTTAATTTTAACATCTGCTTTTTGTATAAATGTGTGAGGGAGTCCTCTGACTATAGACATATTTTTATTTTATTTTGTTGTCAGTTATTTTATTAAAAACACTCGAGGGACGTAAAGGATAAAATCCCTTTTGGGTGTAAAAAAACAAAACAAGATTCAAGCCCATATGTTCTGTATCTATTTTTCCTCTGAGGATTCAAAAGCATTTTAAGAACCTGATGTTATTAATCTTTGTAGAATTATTCTAATGTAATTTATAAATATCTCATGTTCTATGTTGAGTGTGAATGATAATTGAATGTTGTCTTTTTGTGGTCGCAGCATGGGTGAAGGGTCAAAGACAAATTCTTCACTTAGTGGGACAATAAAGTTCATCTTGATCTTGATGCTTCGTGTAAGATGTTTGATTATATAAACCATTTATTTAAGAATAATTCATTTCCATATCTACTCAGTTATTTCATGTAAATATCTAAGCAATGGTATGATGCAAAAATGTCATGACAGTAATCATGAGAAGAAGTGTGATGTCATCACGACTATGTCACGATCAGAATTATTATTATAACTTTTCATGTGAATCTCAGAGCTGCTCAACTCCGACTGCTAAAATAAACATGATCAGTTTTTAATGTTAATATTTGCCCGATGAGTCGCTGGTCATACTTTGCTGTCACTGCTTATAACACAAATACCTTTACTATTATTACTGGCATTGTAGCTGTAAATCTGTTTTATTTGTCTTGTTCGATTGCTCTTCCTGTAATCCCAAACACAGTTTCTGCAGGTGTTCGGTCCACATGGGTCTGGTTCTGCTCGAGGTTCTTTTTTCTTGCCACTGTGACTTTACTAAATGCAGTTCAGTAGTTGCTAATGATGGCTCACTGTTGGATCTTTGTAACATAAAATAACAAAGAATAAGGTCTTTTGTATAGTGTCTCCAGATAACATGTTGTGAATTGGCACTGGACAAAATTGATTGATTGATAAATGGCTTTTTTGCAATGCACTGATGTTCTGTCACTGCATGTGCATTTTCACTTCAAGCTGCAAATCTTTTTCATTTTTAGCAAATTTCTGTTGTTTTGATTTGTTTTGTGTGTTTTTTATCATGATGTAGCAGCTACATTTTACCTCTATAAATATATTGGGTGATTGCAGACTACTTTGGGGTCTGAGTTGTTGCTTGCTAATATACTGTATATAACCCCCCCCCCCCCCCCGCCACACACACACACACACACACACACACACACACTAAGGATCAGATACACACAATTTTGAAATTCTGCTTGTCTGTTTATTTTCACTGAAACACAAAATGTAAATCATTCTACATTATTGATGTGTACATTTGAAGTAGCTACTCCGAAATCCAAACCCTTTCTACTCTAACTTTAGATGTCACTTTCTTCTGGCTCAGGCAGAAGATAGACAACATGCCTTCTGTACAGAATGTGGAAACTAAACACACAGACCAGTGGAAAGCAATATGCAATGGCACTAATTTATCATAGAGATGTTGTGTTTTTGACAAAATGCGAACTAAAATATTTGTAATGAATTGGATTGTTTCTCTGAAATGATCTTCTAACCATAAAGTCAGTCATTCATTTCCACAAACGATGCTGAGGGGAAAGCGCATCAGGTGTAATGCTTGTGTTTCTGCACCAAACTTAGTGTCACCTTTATATGGGCTTATCTCCGTTTGAAGGAGCGACATAACATCCAACTGCAAACTCTTTTGTGGAGGACAGAAATAACTTTGACTTAGTATTTAGTGTATAGTTGTTGTAATTGTCGTCCAAAATATATATATATATATATGTCACTTTGGACAAGAAAACTGTCACATTGCTGTTAGTCTCTGCAAGATACACCTTCTTTGCTATCGTCGACTAAAATCTGTTTGCAGTTCATCCTCTACCTCAGGATGATTCTCTGAAGTCTTTATATGATAAACCAAGAAGTGGCGGCCCTTTTAGGTTTACCAAACTACATCACTTAATCTTTTTTTCCAAAGTAGTTGTTTTTCAGTCCATGTTTGTCACACTGTGTCATTAACGTCAAACAAAAGCACATATATTACACACAGAAAGGAGACATAAAAGGATGTAAAACAGGCAGCTTGGCCAACATAGTCCAACATATCCTACAAACATATCAACATGTTAATTTTCTCTTTGGTAAAGGTTCTGACATTGTCTTATCAAACACGCTTTACAGCTGTTCTGTTAAGTTCATTCTTTAATTGTCTGTGAAATCTCCTCTCTCTGCATCAGTAAGCCCTCCTGATCTCGTAGGGCGACCAGGAGCTCACGCCGTCCTCTTTGGCCCAGCAGGGGTGACCCTCACCGTTAGCGGGGAGGCTGTCCGCGGCCTCCTCCGTCACCATCTTGGACACCAGGTCGCTGACGGAGCTGCTCATGTAAGGGGGGCAGGAGAAGGAGGTGGAGGGGAGCGGGTAGGAGCTGCTGGTGGTCAGCGGGTGGTAGTGGGTGTCATCCAGGGGGTGCAGGGTGTAGGGCTGGCTGCTGGAGACCAGGGAGGAGCCTCGGCTAGGGGAGCGGTACTGGGAGGGGCTCCCCGGGGGGTCAGGGCTGGGCATGGAGGGCGGGACGCTGACGGAGGCCAGGCTGTCGGGACACAGAGACTCCATCTGGGATACGGGCTCTGGAACCGACTGCTCCCACGAGTCTCTCTGAGGCAGGGAGAGAAGACGATCAATCATCCATTCATTTAGTCGACTGAATAAAAGCAGCACACGTTCTGTTCTGATTGAGTCAGACAGCTCATTTTGTAATGTTCTTTTGTTTTGACTGTTGCAGGTTGGTTGCCCTTGTTGGCAAAGTAAGAGGTGCCTTATACTGGTAATCTTTCTTATGACCAGCAGGGGGCGACTCTACATGGTTTAAAACAGAAGAAAGGAGTCTGAAGGCCTATTCTCACTTGGTTCATTTCCTCTGTAATCTCCATAACAACTCCATGGCGTCAATCTCTCCTGCATAACTTTCTTCAACATCCCATGATGGTATTCTGTACATTATTATGACACCATTCATTGTTAATAAGACCATAAAGCAGGCGATCATTTATGCAGGGCTAGCTGTGGATACTAACAGCTACAGATACTATCTAGTCGACCAGGATAGAGATGGAGTAATGCATATCAAACTCCTTGTAAATGTTGTCGCTTCTGGCTCCATAAAACAAGATGGACCTGGCCAGTTGGAAACCTGAAGCCTCAAACAGAAGCACACAAATCAAGGTTCTATATCAACTAAATAAAGTCTGTGTTTTAGACCTTTTTTCTTTTTTAACCCTCATTCTGCACAATATATGTATTCCAAAGTTTATCTGAAGTTTGATGGATCTGTCACATTAATCACATCAGGTAAATCACAGTTAAAGACATTTTATATAAGCAAAAACATTTCTAAAAACTTGGTATAAAACTTCCTCTTAAGGGTTTCTTTTGACAGTCTTTCCTGCAGAGCTGCAGTGGACGTATGGTCACAAACAGTGGGAACAGTGTTCTGACAGAAGGCTGATGGACTCTCACGTCTAACCCTTATTTGAATATGTGAGGACTGTGCGTGTTTCACTTCATCCGCAACACTCGTTTCTCCTGCAGGGACTCTTTTCACATGGGAGGGAATGTGGTTGAGTTACACTGAGGAGATAGTGGACGGGTAATAGGGCCAGGTGTGAGGAAAGGAAACAGTAAGAAGAGGAAGATTTGTTGTTTTTTGTATTTTAAAAGATAAAGTCAAAGTGAGGAGAATAAAGTAGAATAATTAATTATAAATGTCAAAAACAATCAATGGAAGGAGGAGGAGGGTGTTTTTACAGATTATTCTCAGTAACTCTAAATGCAGAAGAAGAAGAAGAAGAAAGTCTTTACCCTTTGACCATTTTTTATTTTGATCTTTTTATCTTGCTTTAATACTGGAAGTTTGATTATATTCCAACCGTGTGGACTTAACAATTGTGACAATTAAACTAAGTCCAAACATCATCATCTTAAAAATGTGATGATCACATTTTCATCATTTTAATACATAAATGTATACTTTGATAATATGTCTGTATCTCCTGTAACAGAGTAGGCTCAATAGAACCACATTAACCTCTGTCTGAACTATTTACTGATGGGACCAGGATGAAAGTATCCTAGCTAATCCTCTCGTCTGTCAGTTTGAGCCATTGAGCTCTGAGAGGCGCTATAGAGTTCCTCTGGCAACTAAAACCTTGATTTAAGAAGTCATTTATCCTAAGCGCAGTACACATCCTTAATCTTATAACATGACTGATGAGATCTGAACCACGATGTGAACTGTTTAAATGTTGCTGCTATGATGTCTGTGTTATTGTCTGTATCTGGGGAGCCCAAGGCAAATGACCACCTCCTATCGACAATAAAGATTTATTCTATTCTATAGTCCTCATCATGTTGTTCACTCAAACCCTATGAATGATTACAAATCTCCATCCCTGCCTCAGTCATCTCTGTCAAAAGACCCCCATCATACCAGAAATAAATGCGAAGACTCTCCACCGAACGGAGGCAGCAGAGAGGAGAGGGCCGACGAGGGCAGGAAGGACCCCCCGGAGCTGGAGAAGGCGGCGGCACTGCGGTAGTCCCCGAAGGTCTCGGGGTAGTAGCTGTCGATGAGGGAGGAGTAGCTGCTCATGGAGGAGGGCTCGCAGCCCAGAGGTTTCCCCCCCAGCGCGGACGAGTAGACGTCCGGGGAGAACTGCTTGGTGGACGGGCAGAAGTCTGAGTCTGACATGAAGGGACGCCTCATGCCGTAGTAGCTGGGCAGCATGTGGGACCCTGCAGAGAGCAACATCACATCTTACATTTACGTTTATGTGCAGACAAATGAGTCCAAAAACACACATTTGAATCATGTGGTTATTAAGAAGAATTGTGGTAGTTTAATTGGGTGCAATGTTTGGGAGTGTATTGTCGGATTTGTCTTGCATGAAGTCAAATTAAATGTGCAATAATATTCATACAGCATATACAAATAAATATATATATAAAGAAATAATTCTTTGTACAATGTGCAAAGACAATGAAGCCATTCTTTTCTGTTCTGTTGTTTTCCATTCTTTAAAGTTTAAAGTCTCACCTGGCATCTGGACGAACGAAGGTGGAGTGGTGGATCCTCCCTGTGAAAGAGAAAATACAAAATAATCAGAATAAGTTATAGATCATATATCATAGGGTTTTTTAAAAAAAGAATATCTTTCCACAAAAAAGCAAATAGATTGAAACTATTTTTTTTTCAAACGATGTAGTTCAGAAAAAAACACATTTTTGAGAAGAAATCCTTTTAAAATTTTTGAATTGACATTTGCCTCAACAGAATTGTACTCTTTGAGATCCCTACAGTCCCTGCAGTCCTATGCAAGTTATATATTGAGGCGATAGTGACAGAGCTCCTCCTGTTGTTTTGTCCTTTGTGAATGATGCTTTCACACTTGCACAATACTCCTGATGACTTCCTGAAACGTTCAGGATGACTGAGAACGCCAACAGTCGAATGTTTCTCTTTACCCGGAATTGTTCCTGCCAGCTCTCCTAGAAAATCAGGGTGACCTGATCTGAGAACAGACTTTAGACTTTAGACTTTATTGTCCCCAAGGGGAAATTATTTTCCACAGCACCATTACTGTCCAAACAGACAAGTCCCACCAAAGAACATTCATACACAGAAAAACAGAGTATAACACAAACAGAGATAGGCCTGTTCAGCGAGGCCTTTTGTTTAGGGCCGCTATAACCGCAGGGATCAGGCTCCTCCCGAGGCGAGCCCTTCTGCACCTCAGTGCTCTGTACCTCCGTCCTGAGGGAAGTGGGGCGAGGTGAGTTTTCAGTGGGTGTGTGAACACAACAGGAAATATTCAGGAAAATTCACTGCGGGCGATTGGTGAGGTGGTGATGACTTCTCTATCACACGGCCATACAATGTATGCACACCAGTGTGATCTCCATGCGCTTTATGAAACTGCTTCTACTCTTTCTTTGATATCGTGAATGTGTTGAGCTACACACTGATATGAAGGAACAATTGTCATCATAGCATCAGACTCTGTTACATCAGCGTTGTTCATTTTAGGTCATGTTTTGCCCCCTGAGACCCTCCCCCCCGCCCCCTGCCCCCCGCCACCCTGCCTCCTCTAGTCTCAAAGGGATAGTCTCCCGCTGTGTGGTGTGTGAACAAGCATTTCAGGAAGATTTCAGCAGCAGTTTGCCTGATATGTTCTACAAATTCTAGAAATGTACAGGAGTGCATGTGTGTGAAAACATGACTTCAACAGACTTTTAAAAGAATGTTTTACTCCAGATTCAGTAAAGTCTGTTAGTTTTTCACACTGTCCAACACATGTATGACCTCCTTTTGACGCTTCAAACACATTTTCAGTATCTTATTCTTAACTTTTCATGCATATGCTCGTGGCCGTTGTGGGGAGTTTACATCACAACGATTTATAATGTGAGTGAAATGCAAATGAATCTCACACTGGCTGCAGTCACACACTTCCAGCAGGTCGACACACACACACACACTACACAAGTCTCGACTGTTGTGATTACTTCTTATTCATCAAATCATTTTACTAGTTAAATGTTACAAGTTACAAGTTAAATGACACAAAAACTTTTCTGTTTTTTTTCAAATATAATTCCCCAGAATTCAGCCTGACACTTTATCTACATCATCAGAAAGAGAAAGTAAACGATACCAGGAAGGAACGAATTAGTCATAAAGGGCATGTAGACAGAGATCACAGAGAAACCTTTTATGATTGTTGTGCTTCCCTAGAAGATTATCAATGTGTCATCATCACCACGCCATGTTTCAGGAGTCAGCATGAGCTCATCGGTGCAAACATGAATCTACATCATGGTTAAAATGAGAAACATGCTCAGAGCTCAAAATGAAGGAGAGCTAAACAGATTGTGTTCTTTTGCTTAAAAAGGACTAAGCAGAGACTTGTTTGCTGTAAAAGAAAAAAATAAAGAAAAAGAACTACACAAAAGAACCACAGCTTGAGGCCTGAACTCATTCAACTTCAAATTTGATTAAAAAAAAAACTCCACAGGAAATGAAATGAGGATTTTCACAAAAGCACCCTGGGTAACTTTGGTGACATATCTCTAAGAAAACGACTGTTTGTGTTAAACCCTTGAATGTACAGTCGTAATACTGGCTTTACTAAAAGATGACCCTTTGAAGTGTCCTGTCACATATCCAGATTAACTATCAGTAATGTTACCTTCAGACTCCAGGACTGCTAATAGAGATTGAGCTGGCTGCAGGATGAAGAGGACTCTTCCTGGTGTCTTATTTGGTATTTTGGGATCTCCATTCAAGCAATGTTTAGATGCACAGCATGAATTCCATGAACTGAAGAGTTTAAACAGTTTTTACTCACTTTAACCCACTATATAATCTTTGTAATGTCTTATTATTGTGATGTGATAGTGCTGTACTGGAATGAAAAAAAGACGAGGTAATGCAAGGATGTAATGTCCTCTGACCAGAGTTACAACAACAACAATGTCAGAGACAGAAGACAGAAAAACAATCCTAAACCAAAGAAATGAGAATTGATGAAGCTTAAGAAGGGAACGGCTGAGGCAGAGTGGAGGGCTTTCAAACCGCAATGCACTGTGGGTATGAAAGCGACGGGTAGATACAGGACAGAAACACTGAGACATGTTGTTTGTTATCAAAAACTAGGAAAGTGAGCGAATAGCTGACTTGAGGGGCTAATCATTGTCAACATCACGAGCCGGCACCAGTTAAATGACTAATCAGAATTTATGAAGCTTAGGGCGGGATGGAGAGGCAGAGGGGAGGGCTTTCAAACCGCAATGCACTGTGGGTATGAAGGCAAAAACTAGGGATGTGTGTGACTAAGTGACTTTAGTGCTATAACCTCAGTTAACGTCATGAGCTGGAACCAGTGGTGGGTTTGACAAATGAAAATGTAATATGTAGGCCCTCAATGCCGCACAAAGTCTGTACTCAAACTGTAACGCAGCCACCATGGTGATATGAAATATCATGAAACAGGGGCTACCGCTCAATAAACAGCTTTATGTACTGCAAACATGCTATATTCTGCAAATGTAGAAACGCAGCACAGCATTAAAAACATCTAAAAAATGGTTAAAGGAACTTTCCTTTGTTATGTAATTGAACAGTTGGATGAACATTTGTATCAACACCAGTCCCTGTATCATCCAACATCAGAGCACTACTTTTTCTGAGGTGCAGAGAAAGGAATCAACATGTCCCTTCATCTGTAAAAAAAAAGTTTTGAATGAAAACTGTTAGTAAAGACCAACAGGTGATTTGAGAGCTGATTCAGTATCACAGAACATAACATTAAAGTTCTTCTGTGTTTCAATATTTATTTGATTCCCACTCTAAGACTGTTGTATATCTGCCACTGCTTGCTGATCGGCCCTTAGTGTTTTCCTTCCTGAGGTTTCCTCCTTTTTTCTCTGTCAAAATCTCTTTTTTTTTTACCTGAACTAGTCGGAGTCTGAGGGCAGAGGAAGCTCCCTGAGGCGAACTCTGATTTATTAGACATATTTCTACTATTATTTTTTTTGCATTGTTAACATAAGTCTGTTGTTTTTTGTTGGTGTCTGTCTCTTATCCTCTCTTTCAAACCACTGACGGCTGTTCACCATGAGTCGACTTCTGCTCGAGGTTTCTGCCCGAGGTGTTTTCTTGACACTGTTACCAAGTGCCTTGCTCATGTTGGATTCATTTGAGGTCTCTTTGAATAATATAATAAAGAGTTCAGCCTAGACCTGTATATTTGCAAAGTGCCTGAGATCATTTTTGGTGCTCTGCAGGATTAAAAAACTGGTGATTTTGTGAATGGAGCTACATAAATGCTGCATCTTCCTGGTAACTTAATCATTCAGTCACATAACTAGTAAATCCCCCTTTTTTATTCTCTCACTGCTGTACATTTCTGTTTTTGTTCTAAAAACATTTCCCTGCAGAGTCCGAGCGATCAGAGTGAAAGGGATGCACACGTAGGGTTTGGCATGATAAGCTCACCTTTTTGCATATTGCCAACATGAAAGAGTTGATATTAAGCCAGCGCTGGCTGGGAGGCAAGCAAATTCTGAGGGCAGAATTTGAATGTCATTTGCCAGTGCCAAGACTTCCTCATGTGGCCCCGGTACGGCTCAGTGCATCTCTGAAGGCTGCGTATGGAAATCAGCTCGCTCAAGCTCCCACCATCCCCACCGGCCCCTGTGTGTGTGTGGGTGTGTGGTGGAGGAGGGGGGCAGTGATGGATGTTATTTATCTCCACTTACCAATAAAACTCCTTCCTTCCTTTGCAAAACACACATCTCACACGTCATGTTTTCATACTGAAACATCCTTTGCACACTTTCATTTGCAGGAAACTAAACGAGTAGGACTCCATCTTTAAATTATGTTTTGTTCCTAGTCTGTTATTTGGTGTTTCATGTGGTCACATGTTGCTCCTGTGGTACCACGACTCCCCTACTGGGATCAGTTAAGTTCACTCTGATCTTGTATTGAGTGTTTCTGTTTGTCGTCTGATCCACAAACACATCACACAAAGTCTCTTCAGTAGAATAATAATGTCACTCACTGGTTTCATTTCTCACCGTCCTCCATCATTTATGTAACGGGCGGCGTGTTTGGGCACAGCACCTCAATTGAAACGCTCTCAGAAAAGAGAGGCACATGGGAGTGTAATGATGTAAGAAGCTTTATATATCTCACTCTCGCTCGCCTTGCTCCAACATGAGGACTTTGAGTCTGTGGTCAGAGTTTTGCTCGGCACGCTCTCAATGGCTCTTTTATTCCCGGAGATAAAAGGTGGCATTAGCTAACATAAGGACTGGGGATGGCTTTAGTGAGTGACTGTGTGCCCTCTGCATGTGCATGGGGAAGGTCTTCATGCGTCATTTATAAACATTCATGGTGAAAAGGTGCTGAAATGTACAACCCAGTGTGATGGAAGTATGGCCTACCTACACTGAGCCCTGACTTTATAAAAGAAGTTAAAGAATACCTTGTTAAAAATGCTTCAAACTAAATGACTTGTTGCCTAACAAATAAACAGTTTTTCTTTTGAAATACAACTGAACTGCCTTAAAGTGAGACTACTGGATGTAACACTTGCTGAACTGTTACTATAGTAGTTAGATGGGAAATGCTTCCTAATAGTGTCACAGATGCACAAGTAGAAAAGTCTTAATACATGAGATTTGAGTTATTTTAAATAGGGTTGTTTTTCTGTTTTGATGTCCTTTCCATGATAGCGATAAAAAAAGGATGTCCCTTCTTATAATTTATCCAGTCAACTGTAGATTTAAAGCACACTATTAACCTCCTTAACACAACACACTTAGAAAGCGTGTTTCTACTTTAAAGGTAACAAAGGCTGCACTGAGCTGCTCCTGGAGATGTTGTTTTTGAGACCTCTGTGGACTCATTGACCCCTGACTGGGACACTTCAACACTCTGCAGTCTCCACATGCCGAACATGGATCTCATGGTTTAAAGTCATAAAATGTGATCTGCTTTCAAACCATTCATATCTGGCCCTCATGTAAATCTTTGAACTGACCTCAGCTCCTGTTATTCACAGGTCACAGATGCATGCAGGCAGATTTTCTGGAGCCAAATTTAAAGGATAAGAGTTGTGTTCTCAAAATCCCCAAACCAGATGTTTAAGACTGAATTTACAACCCTTGTTCATAACACTCAGCAACTTTATAAATCTACAAGCGAGATCACTAAATAAAAGTCACTAATTTAAAAACATCTGACCACTGATGTCTTTTGAAAATTAAACTAAGCTAGGAGTAAAAATGTGCATTTGTTGGTGATGATTTCAGCTGTGGATAAAAATAGTTTTTTTTAAACAAAATACTAAACCCATCATTAAGGATTTCACCAAGTTCAGCTGTGAGGGCGTGAAATCCTCCATCATGAACCTCTCAGGATAAGGAGAGTTCAAAATAAACTCAACTGAAACTGTGTCTTCATTTTTAGATTTGGGCAGGACTGAAGCCTTTTCTGCACAGAGGACTACAACATATCAGACGCATAAATGTTTCTATGATACATGTGTTGTTTGCTTAAGCCTTTAAAAAGAGGTGACAATTTTAAGTATATAAGTGATATTTCCTCAGGGTCTAAAGCCAGCAGGGGGCAACTCAGCTAAACTCAAAAATGAGTTTTGATTAAATAAAAGCAAAAGAGAAAATGATCCTACTTCTGACTTGATGTTTTATCTTATTGAACATTTTCCCAATGAATGTAGGGCCTCCTCTAAAATAGAGCATGATGTCTCTTTAGTAAAAATGCACCTGTTAGAGTAACAGACAGCTACTTTACTTTCAGAGCGCTTCTGCAGGCGCCTACTATTGAGTTACGTAAGTTTTCTCACCACACATCCCCTCTCCCTTGACGGTGACCATTAAGAGTGTTTTAAATTGCTCTGTATGCTTACTAATTGCTTTAATTCAAGGACATTTTACAAGACAACGTAAGAGCTAAGGAAACGAGAATTGTGCCCCCGTAATGACGAGTTTGGGTCATTTAAAGAAAGGATTAGTTTTACATCTCAGAGACATTCAGGAACAGGGAGAGTTTAGAAAAAGTTTAACTATTTTCTACTGTTTGCGCAGTGACATAAAAAAAAGCTGACACAGAGAGCGTGGCACTTAGGCCGCTGAGATACTGAAAATGCTGAACTGCATTGAACTGCATATGACTAATAGGCCCTGTCATAGCAAAAAAAAACAAAAAAAAAAAACACTTTCAGTGGACACAGGCCTTACATTTTTTTGATAAAGCCAGGTATGATTTAGGATATGACTTCCTCTGATGGCCAAGTTGCTGAGGGCATGTCGTTTTCAGAATTCTTGTGTATTAAAACACACCCATAGGTGTGTCCATTAAAGCGTGTTTCTTGCTTGTCACAGTTAGAATCCTAAATACAGTTCCTGTGTATTGGGGCTGAACCTTTCTAACAAAGCCAGTCCTAGTAGTTATTGGCAGAAAAATTTCCATTTCCAAAGACCTTCTCGATGACTCCTACCCCATGTCCAACTATGGCCAGTCCTGACGTTTAAAACCCAAACGCCCAACCCGAGGCTTGAAAAACAGCAGCCCAGAAACCACTGGATGACATCCTAATGGCAGTGTGTAGTCTGTGGTTTGTAACTAATGCTTAAAGGAAGACAACATCTAAACTCAAAGGAAAAGATTGGAATAGTAGTGACTTGATTTTTTCATTTTGTGCTTCACAGTAATAATAAGGCTCGCTGACCTATTATCTCTAAGTTCTCTAATAACCACCTGCACCCTGAAACTATTTGTTTGTCTCTGGCCAACTGAAGCTAAACTCAACGACATGTGTACTTTATCTTTCAGAGCAGCTCTGCCTCCGCTGAGTTTATGTTTAGATGAAACTCCAAACTGTCACCTGCACAGCCATGAATTGCTGCTGTCCTCTCACTCACAACTCCCCCAGTGTCCCACAGCCCGGCTTTGACCTCTTACATGCAATTAAGTTACAAAACTCTGCATAGAAGTACAAGCTGATCAAATGTTTTTCTGTTGAAGGACATTTTTGGATGTGTCTCCTTATTTGTCATTTTTGTCTTTCTCAAAATCCCCTTATTGTGTTAGTCATTAGTAACCTGCATTTCCATTAGGTTTGCGTCATGAAACCAGAATTGTAGACTGTGATATGATTCTTAATCAAATGATATCAATAACCTGTTTTACACACAACCACAACAATAGAATTCCTGGGCACCGAATACTGCGTCATTTATTTGTTTTTAATTCTCAAAATAGCAGGCTATCTAAATGACACAAACACACTGCAAATGTATTTGTGCAATTAAGACAGAGTGCAAGAGTTTAGTTGCGACTTTAGATGGCTTCATTGCACCAATACGGAGCTGTCTTCTGAAAAAGGAGTGTTATAAAAGCTTTAGGACTTTTTAAATCTTATCGATCAGTAGAATATCGGAGATCATTTCGACTTAAAACAGCACACAACAAAAAAATTGGACATTTTGACAACCTTAATATCTATAGAGCGGAAATGCTGATGCTTAAAAGAAATGATGCACAACTTAAATACAGTTTGAACCTCGTCAGCAACACATTGTAGCTTGGAGTCACTCGCCTGAATGGCGCTTTAAAGGACAAGTCAAACTTCACAATGAGGTTGAAGCTGTTGCACTGGAGTTGGTCCATTGTTTGCCCTGTCTCTTTTTTCTGCGTTGTATCTTCTCTTTTGTCTCCTACCCAATCCCCCTATTATGCGAGACATTAGCAGGCTGCATATCCATGGAGTGGACATGCCGATGCTAAACAGAAAGCAAACAGTGAATGCTGTCCTGGAAAAGCCTTTTGACAGACGGTTTGTGGAAAGTGAAAAGCCAGTCTTGCTCATGCATGCAGACGTCTAAGAGCAGAATCAGAGTGACTGTGTGTGAGAGTGTGTGCTGGCGTGTGTTCCTGCGACAACAATAGGAGGCTTGTCTGTGGCCTGTACATGGCATAAGGACAATGTCGGCTGGCAGGTGTGCGGGGATCAAACTTTGCATAGGCAGCCTCCTTCACTGGCCCCTTTTTCTGCCTCTCTGTGTTACCTGTCCACCTCAGGCTTCCCACCCCGCCCCCCTGCCTCCACCTCCAGGGGAGTTTTTTTTTTTTTTTTTTGGAGATCATGGCCGCTACCTCTGAGCATTGTGTCAGTATTCTTTTGTGAGGTCGGGGATGGGACTCTTTGTGCCCCTCTCCACACACAGATATTTACAGAATGGCTTTGCGAGCGCCCGAGGGGGAGCAGGAGACGGGGGGGGGGGGGGGGGGTGTACAGGTGGTCAATGGATCAACCATGGATCGTTGGTCCACAAAAACAAGCCAAATGTAAACAAGGAGAGGAGATTTTTAAAAAAGGCGACCTCTTAATTGTGCCACCAACAGAATGTCAACTGTGGCTGCACTGTTTGGTTTGGGAGAAAAATGAAGTGGGGAGAGACAGGAGGGACAAAAGCCGAGCGGTTTAGAGGAGGGTTGTGCTTACACTGTATCTGGGCCCGGTTGTCTGTCGGGATCGCTTCTCTGCCAGCAGGTCTTTGACTGTGTGCTTGACTCGAACGCCTTGGTACACCCTCTTAGAATATTCTAGACGGAGCAGAAAGACAGTTTAAGAATCTACATTTGATACAAATCCAGAAACTGTATGACTCCATACAAATTTTCATCCATCCCCACAAATGTGTGTTGATTTGAATCTGTGACAGTTTTATTCATATAGGCGAATGGTTCTTTGGGATTGGTGTGTAAATGTCATGGAAATTGCCTTTGGTTTGGTCAATGCAAATGGACTGCTAAAAAAGAGGCAATATAGTCCAAGCACTCACTTTCAAAACACTGACCGGATGCTTACAAAGAAATATTCACAAGATCCATGAAATAACATTACACTAATATGACTTTAATCTTAACAAATCTTAAACGTGTGGTGGTTGTGATTTGAGGACATTCCTGGGAAGCAGACACATAAACTCGATGAAAATGCAAACATTATTATGCAAACGGAAATTGCATGCAAAAAAAACTCAATGCAAGAGGTCCCAGGTTTTTGAATGCATATTTTAGATAAGAACCCTGCTAAGCCAATGAGATTCGTGAAAACATGACATTTAATTTGATTATGTCAAAATCTTGATTTGTTGCCTCAAAAATAAACACCAGTAGAGATGGGTTGTCACCATTCTAAATCTTATATTTATCTTCTATACGACTCTAGTAACATAGCAAACAATATTGATACCTATTTCGTTACCATGGCAACACAAATAAAAGTCCTAAGCATCAAGTATTGGGTAATTGCTTGTTTTTGACTACTAAAAAATGCAGACAAACTCCTGCACGATGTAGAACTAGCACAAATATGTTTTGGTAAACAAACATTGCAAACTTATTTTATACATTAGACAAGTGCTCTCTCTCTCTCTCTCTCTCTCTGTACCTTACTGCAGCTTCTGGTTGACATTGGTAAAAATGTGACATTTGCAGTTTTTATTAAAACTTCTGTAATTTTTTAAGCTATTGATCATCAAAATAATGAAGATTGTATCATTTTAAAACATGTACTGTCAAAAGATGAAGTATCAAACCTTTGGGCAAACTCACGCTAAGGCATCGCTCCATATTTAAATATTTTTTACAATGTGAATCTTGTTAGTGATCTCTTGCAACGTGCTCTTCATTAAAGAATCATTCAATTATGAAAGTAACGTGTGTGAACAACATGGAGAAAACGTTTGGTGACATGTTCATTTGTTCTTGTAGAAACATTTCTAATATGATTTCTAGTTATTTAAGGAGGTGTTTGCACATCCAATGATCTCATAAAGTAGGTGCATAGGGTGACAAACTATTACTTGAAAAGAAAAAATCCCACACACTACTCTTGCTAAGTATCACCAATTAATTTTTAAAAATTACGTTTCGGTCCTTCTTAACTTTTGTCAAGTGTGCAGGATTTTTTCTTTTCAAATATAATTTCTACAAAGTAATTGATATTATTCTTTATAAAATCAATATCAGAGGTGAAAAAATACTAAATTTAATAACCATGTGAATCATTAAAAAAGCCAAAATACACTTTTTAAAATCAGATTTTAAAAGATGCTATAAATGAGTAAAAAACAGTAAATTGTTGCATTATTAAGTAACTACACCAATCTCATAAAGTGAACATCATATAACATGAAAACCATGAGGTGGTATACAAATTCATCTGTCACACTTTAAGGAAACTAATTAACTAATAACTAATAACTAACTTCCCTGCACTTCAATAAAGAGAATCATTTGTTTAAAAAGGTTGTAAAAAAATCTATTCCTGCAGCTTAATACATTATTTGTATAGACTGAGAATGACAGCAGGAGCAGCTGGCAGCATGTATAAGAATGAGTGTCTCACCTGTGTCCATGATGCTGTGGAGCAGTCCGACACACACACACAAACACACACACACACATATACACACACACAGGCCTCTGTGTTCTCCCTCTGCTGTATTTGCCTACAGTAGCTAAATCCCAGTGAGCAGCACCATACTGTGTGTGGCGTGCCACGGCAGGGGCTTTAACTATGCTGACAGGAGGGCAGGGACACATGGAACATGCCACCTCACACTGCACTCATGAGGAGGCAGCTTTTCAAAATGACCTTTATCCATTTGTTTAAATGCAAATGTTTGGTAGGGACGTTTTTTAGACTATTTGCATCTGCAGTCGAGATTAGGGGTTGGAAGCATCGGGATCATGGATGAGAGAGACTGGGAGGAGAGTGTGTCATCCTCCCTGAGCCCTCACACTCACACATCAGCCACTTTTGGAAGGATATCTTGTTTCCACATTTTGATTTGTAGCTGCAGGACTTTTCCTGCTGCTGGTTTGTGGGATAGTCTCTGTTTTTGTTCCTCTTAGAGCTTTGGCATCTCTGGGGTAAATAGAAAGCTCAACCAAGCTCAACAAAGCATCATCCTTTGTTTTCAATTCGAGCTCTGTCATCTCAGGTCTGGACGGCTCACAACAGACTTTCATACCTCCTGAACTGAAACTGTTATTTTAGAAAAAAAAAATACAAGGCTTTTTCTGCATCTTTCTGCAAGTGTATGATGTGCTGAAATTTGTATGAGAGGCTTTGAGCAAAACTAAAAACAAATGAATCATCTCAATGTTGTGTTTAAAGGAGAGGGAACAAAGGCTGGAGGCGTGCTTTTGCTAAACAATGTATTATCCGTCTGGCGTTAGAAAGAAGCTCCTGTCTGACTCTTTAATTGTTTCCTGGCTGAAGATGACACAGCTTTCTCCTGACTCTGACTCCTGGAGTAAATAGTGCCGACCAAAATTTACATGAGCGCCCTATTCTGTATGACGCCAACATGATAAAGGCTGGACCTGGTTACACACATGGTTTCATAAAGACAGTGACCCAAGGATGATTAACTCGCTAAACATTATAGAGAGACAGTTTATACTTACTTTGATTTGCATGCAGTTCAGTGTGATCTTCAGACTCACCTAGCACGACACTCAGCAGTTCCTGAGTCTAAAAACTGGTTCGATTTATGATAAGGACACAAAGTTCATACTTTTTTATGTCAGTTATCATAATTTAAAAAAAAATGAATTTCAATTGGAAGTATATTTCAGCCTAAGACCCAAAACTTTCATGTCAGTCAGTCATTGAAAAAAAAGACAATTTTTCCACACATGCATGTTTTAAAATGTCTAGAATATTTCAGGGCAGTCTGCCCCTTAAATCTTCATGAGTCGCTCTTTTAACCAGGTACCCTCATGGCAGAAGATATCTTCCAGTCAGATGGAAAACGGGGTTCTCGGGAGTCAGGACATGACGTGAAACGGACACGTTATATGCCTTTATATCAATGCTACGTGTAATATGATTTATGTATTGTATAAACAAGGGACTGTTAAAGAACATACATCCAAGAAGAAAAGAGAATACAGCAGCTTCATGAAGTGCACAAAGATGGAACCAGTCGCAGGATAGATGACATCACCCCCTTCACCTCGCTCATGGTGAATGTTCCTGAATATTTCCTGCTTCATTGACACATGTGCTCACCCTGACATCCTGCAGAATTTTTACTATAGAAGCTGCATGAAAGAAATCCAGAAAAAGTGGGAGTGATGTTTGTGTTCACACATGCAGCTCAGCCTGAAAATGTTTGTCCATGTGTGAATTATGGGCTTCAGGTTAGATGTGACAAGAGTGCAGCAAGTGGTAAGAAATGTCTACATTTGTATTTGCAGGAATGACACTGATATCATCTCATATGATCATATCAGTGAATGATTGACCAAAATAAAAAAAGGTGTTTTTATTTGCCAGTTTGATGCTAGCGTGTGCTCTCATGTGTGAACAATAACGAGCACACGTTTATAAAGCCAGCTATGAGAAGTCCTTTGTATTTGACTGAGTGGCTGTGACCCAACAACTCTTTTGTTCTGTTGACAAAAGAGTCAAAATTAAACAGTTAAAAATGACAGACATATGAACCAGGCCTGACGACTACAAACATGTGTAGAGCGATTTAAACTCTCAAATCTATGAGGATACATTTAGTGCCTTCATAAGATCGGTTGAAGTTCCGCACACATTCAGTTGTGCACCTGCTTACTTGGAATACTAGAGGACAATAAAAGAGAAGGGAGTCTGTTGACACAGATCAGTCTGTGACAATATTTGCCATGCAATAGTTTTCTTTGTGTTTTGTACATTTTCGCTTTTTCAAAAATAAAGAAACAAAGTGTTTCTCTGAATGTCCTTAATTTCCTTAATGTCTCAATGCAACAAGCATTGACTGCTCAGTTTGAAACAGTAACAGCCAACACTCCATCAGACAATACTGATGGACGTCTGATTACTCCAGTGTCTGTTTAGTTTCAGTGTATCTTCCCTCTTGTTGTCAGTTCATCTGGTCACATTATGAATTAAAAAAAAATAGGTAGAGGACCCGAGTGCAGTCTAACAAAAATATGTCTTAAATAAAAAGAGCAAAAGGCAAAAAATCAAAGCTTACTCTTTCAAGTCAAGTCCAACAAAAAAAATCCACTAAAAGAAAAAAACAACTCTCAGGGAGCCACAAAGAATAAAACAGACGACACAGGAACCTGGGGTAGGAGAGGAAGATTTATAAAAGGAGCAGTTAGACTAAACAAACTGACCACAAGAGGGAAGAAACACTAGTCTATGTAGACACTGAGGTAATCAGACACAGGTGAGACTAACCACACAGGTGAAGACAATCAGGGCAAACAAAAATGGAGGGACACCAGACAGTCAGGTAAACAAAAAACAATATCACAAGTAAAAGACAGATTAAATAACATACAGTAGGCTACATAAAGGAAAGTACAAATGAAAGACAGTAATATACAGAATATAAAATAAACCAATAAAGACACATTTAAATAGTGAAATCATTATTTAAATAGAGGGGGAAAGGTTTTATAATAATGCAGATATTTCTTATATTTTCTGTTGTTAATTAAAAGTAGTGATTTCAGTCGGGACTTTAATTTAAGATTAAATTAATCCACACTCGTTTGTTTTGATTTGGAGGCGGACGTGAAGTGACGATTTACATTTAATTTCGCACAGCATTGTGGGTAAAATACAATTCATTTCCTGAAAGCACGCATCCGATCCATACTGCATGAAACCCGGAAGTTAGTATCCATACTGAAATGTTCAGTATACTGAGGTGGATCCACAAAATGCATACTGAATGACCACGAAAGTTCAGTATACTGAAACTCCATACTGAATAGTACGTACTGCCTACTGAACTGTGGATATTCAGAAAGGGCGAGGGAGAAAGTAAGACAAGACAAGAAACACTGAAGACTACAAAATAAAACAGGAAACACTAAAGACCTACAGAAAACACAAGAATGTAACAGTAACAATACACACAGGACATAAATAAACACGAGGATAAGAAATGACAAAATCAAACAGGAAACACTAAAGACTAGACTTGGAAAAAAAGCATTAAAAACACAAGGAAAACAAGCAACACAAAGAACGCAAGTGACAAAATAAAACAGGAAATAAAATCCAAACAATGAAATAAACTAAGAAGAAAACTAAACAAGAACAAATCATGACACTCCTTCACTAGTTAAGATCGATACTAATCTGATCAATAGTAAGAAGTGAAGTTTTTAGAGATGAAAACTACATCTGTCTGAAAAAAAAAAACAATTTTGATAATTGAAAACAAGAAGTGACCCTGGTTTTGATGACTAGGACTTCTCTTTCCGTTCCTGTAGAATCCAAACAGGTGGCAATGGTTCATTTTTAACTATAGGTATCATCACAGTTTAAAATTCTGGTATTGTAACTATTGCAAATAACTGGAAGTTTGTGTTACACTTGTACAATTTACTGAAGTTTAAATGAAACATTAATAATGAATTGAAATAGGATAGTTTGTAAAGTTGTTTTTTCAGAGTTAAGAATCATGTTCATTGATTCAGCCAGTTTAATCTTTACTATGACAGTTATGACTTAAAGAGAAATGAATCCACACACAACTATATATAAATATGAAATTATTTAAAGCCCAATAATCACCCAATCCTCCGTGGGTAACCCACTTTTCCATCCCCATTATTACGATATCCATTCCTGTTATACTCTCTGCATAACCAACTTGCTCATAATGCAAAGCAGCTCACATCAATTAGAACATTTGATCAATTAGCAAAATAAACATGAGGCTAATGGGAACATCATCATTCTTGTAGAACTGTATCGGGGATGTGGTTGTTTTTTTTTGCTCAAAATGATTAGCTCTGCAGTGAACAGCAGACTTCAGGGCTATATGAGGATGTCCATTGGCAACTCAAAGAAACTGATACAGATCTAAACAGAAAAATGAATGCATAAATAACAACATTAAGAAGTGTGAAAGAACAGCTAGTCAGAAAAAAAACATAAAAACATGAATTACCTGGTGGTTATGTCCCGTGGTCCATGTGCTGACTCTGCAGTCCTCATTTCTAATCCGACCTCGGCCCTTTGCTGCATGTCGTCCCCCAGCTCTCTCTTCACAACATTTCCTGACCTCTCTTCAGCTTTCTTATCTCTTGAAGGCAAAAAATGGCTTAAAAAAGATAACTAAAAAAAGCATCATGACAAAGTGAAAAGGAAACAAAAAAAAAGTAAAATCGTGAAAACAATCAAACTGGATTGTTGATCCCTAAGAATATCCTCTACATAGCATAAATTTACCTCGGCTTGTTTTTTTTCCTGTTGGTTTTTCTTTAAATGAGTTAAACTACATCAATAACCCTGTTGATCGAGACTTATCCTTGCTGCTGTGCAGGCACTCTGGCCGGTCTCTCTTCATAGGGGACAAGCTGACTGGCATCTTCCGTTGCTAATACTTATACACTTACTCTTGATCAGTAACTGAATTTTTTTCGATTTCATATTTTTCATACAGCCATCATACATAATACAATCATTTTAAACAATAGACAGCTCAAACAGTCATGTATTAAGTAGTGACTGAACAGACATAGGCAGAAACAAACTGCTTATAAAAGCCCGTCCTACATTCTTATCAAATTAAGCTTCCTGTTAATGATAAATTATTCACATCTTTAAACCTCAAAAATAGTTTTACGACGCATTATTTGAAAACCAAAAGTGAATTACAGGTTTTTAAATTGTATGTTCTCATTGTTCCATAATTTAAGCCCAACAGTTTTACTTCATAACCCACTTCAAAAACACAGAACTATCCCTTTAATCAGCCCATCCATGTTGTGTCTCATGAAGTTTTGACTGAGTGGATAGCTAACCTCGCTGCAGGTTTATATATCACACTGTGTAGCTGTTATAGTTGTTCAATAATAAGTCTGACAGACACTAGAACATGTTATTCATATGTTCCTGTGAGCGTGCTGAGAAAGAACATCACACTTTGCATACACACAACAACATCAAGTAGGACTCCCTTCATGCAGGCTTTATTTTCTTTCCATTGGCACACCTATGCTTTCATTATTTTTTCCACATAACTTATTTTACATTTTAACTGGGAAAATGTTAAGGGGGTTTTCTCGGGTATACCCACATGGCTGTCTGCTCGTTGTGTGTGCAGTATGCCAGAAATAGACATGGCACCTTTGGGTCAGGCTCTGTGTTTACTGTACATTATTGAAGCTGACTTCCTGGTCAGTAGCAGCTTGTGGCTGTCTGTACTTTTTTACCAGGTGATGTTATGTGTGCTGACTGCTGTGTGGATTTTTTTTTTTTTTTTATCAGTTAATGACTAACAGATAAGAGCTCTCCTCTGCAACGGACACCAGGGTCAGAAGAGCAAGGAAAAGCTCCAGCTGTGCTATAACATATACTCTCTCTGGCCAGCAATAAATGATTTTCCTCCTGCTTAGAGTTTGTTCTGACAAAGAATGACAGTAATACTTTACTAAGGGGCTCAATATAATAAACTTAAAGACATACAGTGAGAGAAAAAGAGAAGGCTGGTGTGGCTTTAAACTCTTGAAAATTAAGTGTTTTTCTTCATTCTGATTAAAGGACTGAACACAGTTTTTAATTTCACAGCTGTTTGTACTTCAAACTCTATGTTCCTCCCTTTTGGATGGACCCAGGAGCAAACCAGGGGTAGGATCAAATAGCAATACTGCTTTAAGTTGCCCTGACTCATGTGACACCAGAATCAAACCGCTGGCACCAAATATCCATATTTGAATTTAAAAAAATATGGCGCTCTAAACAGAGTTACCTGCCAATTAGACTCATCGTGATATAACCACCTTATGACTCGTCATGGAGGCGCTTTTAACATGAATTAGTGTAACATAGACAGAAGTTAGATGGCCTTGGAAAAAGGTGACATCAGGATAAAAGATGAGAGAGCGGATGAAAGTCAGACAGCGGTGAAAAGACACTAAAGGAGGAATGATAACAGGTGAAACTGACAGTGAATAAATTCATTAATCCTGCTCGTTACCTTTGTCGGGTCATTTTTCATTCTTCACTTCATCATATCTCATGTGGTATCACATTATCATTGTCTTACAATATATTGATTATTGAAGAATCGCTGAATCGTGATATAATTGTTATTGCCTTGTATTGCATATCGTCGTCAATCCTCACCCCTATTTTAGACAGAGTTGATCTGGAAACATCTGGATATTTGCATTCTTATATATTTTCTCCATGAATGCAGTTCTACCGACTGTGTTGCAGGACTTCTAGAGCGTTGATTAGGCGATCATAAATTCAGACCCGTCCCCCTATCTGCATGTTATTATTGGATCTTTTAAAACAGTCTCTTGAAGTATCTACACACAAAAGTGTCTGCTCACAATATTTTCTATCTTGTTTCCAATAAGGAAGCATCTCTTTAAGTTTGACTGCAGAGTCAGTTTGAAGTCACAAGCGGAGCAGCAGGTCAATGACATGATTGGTGGACAAATATGATGTGATGTACGCTTGTGAAAGAATATTGCGGGTTTTATTTTGCATTTGGAAAATCTTCCAACTCACATCATATGTCCAGGTTACCCTCACTCAAATGTAGTCTGGACTCCTGATGACATCACTGAATGATTATAAAACGATGTAGTCCAAGGCGTCTGAGGGAGAATACTACAGTAGGAGAGATTTGGAATAAAAGCCTTTATCCATTGAAAAATCTTCTATCTTAAAATTAAATTAAAAATAATTATGAGAATACAATCTATTTAAAAATATTTTTTACAAATAGGAAAACACTTTTGATGTGTGTCCATTGTAACACATCTCAAATGATGATTGTGTAACTGCAGCGCCCCTTAGTGGACGACTGCTCACACATTTTACACAGTATATTAACCACTACCTTTTGAATCAGAATCTTAAAATGTTGATTACTGATTAGTGCCATGATATTTGGAGATAAGGAAATGGATGTTACAGTCTCTGTTGACAAGGTAAATGATAATTGCATTTTACTTAACGATCACTATGGCACTAGATGCTTTGTGATATACAGAAGTTTAAATTTAAAAAGTAGCTAAACTGAAGAAAACCTACAAATTAACAAATTTGTTTAATGAGCAAAGAACATGAAGTTTGTAATAAGAATAACATGTTTTAATGTAAATTCAGAAGTAATGTACTTTCTATGTTGTCTCTTTTGACTAATCTTTTTTTTGGGGTGGGGGGGTGGGGGGGGTGTCGTCTTCGGTTTAAGCTCAAAGCTAAAGCTCAGTTTTAGCTCTGCAGAAGCATACAGTGACAACTGACAAACTGCAGGTGCATACACTCATTTGCTAACTATAATGCATGCAGTCAAGTAGACATAATGGCCATTTCAAGGCAGGGTTGGTAATTTTGGAAAACTAGCATGATTTTTGTAAGTAGCATTCCCTCAGTGCTACGTCTACACCCACCCCCATGATTGGGCACGATTGGTTCATCAAATTGGAACCTTGTGGCAGACAGTTGTCGAAGTTTTTACAGGCTTACAGCTGCTACAGATGACAGATTTTTCTTTGTTCATTTTTTCAGACGCATGAATTATTAATGTCTTTCAGGACCTGAAGACAATTTCAACCAAAATCTTAAAAAGTGTATCTGGAGAAAATTACCAACCCTGCTTTTAGGGTAAAAAAATACTCAAGTCTGAATCCTCCTTATTTTTAATACAGTTTAAGAATTTAACTTGCACATGTTTAAGAGGATTTAAAGCCCACTTTTACAAGGGTTTCATCCCAACATGTTTTTTTAATTGCCGATTTAAAACAGTCAAAAAGATTGAATTAGAAAGTCGTGCAAAGTTAGGGCTGAAGATTCAGTTTGTTATATTATTCAGTCATTGTTTGGAACTTACACGTAATAACAATACACTTTTAGAAAAAAAGATCCTCACTTGAATAATATGGTGAGTATCATTAACACATGTGTGCCTGTAAGCTGACCTCTGGTGGAACCCTTTTGTCACAACAACTGCAGCAGTCTGCAGTTTGTCCGCTAGAGGGCAGTAAGACACAACTAAACGCAGAAAGAGCCTGACCCATCACACGACGGTGTCAGCCAGGTGATAGAATAACACAGGACAGAAACATAACCTCAATAACAGAAGTGTCATGAATAAAACATGGATGAAAACAGTAAACAACAGAGACGTGCAGGCAGACAGGTAGGAGGAGGAGGAAGACGACAGTTTCTCTCATCTCTCTGTCATGCAGACTTGTTCAAACAGCTTTTGCTTATCATTTTACTGTGCTGAGTCATGATTAAGCACAGGCTGGGTCTGATCTCACATCTCCTCTGCTGCTGTTAGTCTCCACTGTCAACAAAGAACACACTGTGCTCGGGTCAACATGATATATATCCAGCAGAGCTTTTTATTGGAAAGTGGACATCAGCCAGTCACTATACTCGTACAACTTAATTTAATACTGCTGTTAAACTTCTTTATTTTAACTTGTTATTATATTCCTGCTGTCACTGCTACCGAGCATGATGCACATAACCATGTCAAGATTGTACTAGTAACAGATGAAACCATCTGACATCACCCACTGGTTAATCAACAGCCTTTTTTGAAAACACATTTTCTTTTCTTTTTTTGCTGTTGCTATTGGCGATTAAACTGCAACAACGGAGTAGTTTCAAACAATCTCTCGTATCTTTGGTCAGTTGTTTTCTTTGGAGTAAAAGCCAGTTAAAATCATGGGGATGTACCGATACCTCACAAAACAATTAAAAACCAGTACAAATATGGACAATTTAAAACGATGAGTCAAATAAATATGTTGCAATACTCTTTTTTAACCAGCAGAGGACTCTAGTTGTTTTTGGCTTCTCCTGTTTGATGTAAAAAACTGAAGGGAGAGAAGAATTGTGCTGTTGCAACGTCTTTTTACAAAGCTGGAGTGCAGAAGAGAGGTGAGCAGACAGGAACAGAAAAAAATCTAATGTGCAAATCTTGCAAGAAACTAATAAACGACACAGATAGCGCAACCAACATGATGCAGTCTATATTTCTCTATTTCTAGATTTGACTTGTTAGTGAAGCCATATTATTTGTTTGATGTTTGCATGAAAAAAAAACTCTAAAAGGCTTACAGCCGTGACTTTCTGGGGTGTACAACTGACAGACAGTTAGAGGCCCCCCACCTGTCGTAAAAAGTTAGCACACCCTGTTCATGTATGATTTGAATGATATATCATCATAATATATTCATAAACAATATCATAATCTTTTTAATTATGATAAATAAAAGACAGCTCCATATGGATATTTTTTATGGAAAAATAGTAGCGTAAAATGTTTTAATTAAAAGTGACTATGACGATCTTTCAGTTTGTGGGGATTTTGGCGCCACCTGTGGACATCATATGAAGTGAAAAGTCCCTTTTATCGCACTGATAATCCTTACAAATCTGAATCTTGATAAAGTCAATCTAATCCACAAAAAGTAAAATGGATTACCTGATCCATTTTAGAAAACCGATTACTAAATTTGGATTATTTTTATTCTTTAAACCTTTAAAAAAACAGACCTTTTTAAAAGTAGGATCAACTTTATTCAGATTCAAGCTTTAAAGAATGACCAGATCCAGATGACAAGAACTCTTAATGAGACTTTTTACTACTTACGTTGTCCACAGGGGGCAACAATGTCCAGCCCTCTGCTATAGGATCAGAAAAATCCAGATTTTTAAAATCTAAAAGACCTCAATCCTACAATCTCTCGATCTGACCCACTTCAACAGCTTTACTTTTGGATTTTAAACAACAGGGCGTAGAGCTTACCTCTCATGCCCTCTGTGTGCACCGGCAGAGTTCAGACAGGTAGACAGACAGGAAACGATGGATGCTGTGGCCAAAAACATCATGAGAGAAGCAACAGTGAACCTTTGCAGTAAACCTCTTTGGCAGGGAAACCAAAACAATGAAATGAAAGGAGATAAAAGGGCAATGTAGAGTGGAGAAATGTAGACATTACAGAGATTAAAGCTGCTTTCAGTAGAAGTTTGAATTCAGAAATTCTGTTTCATGGCAGACATAATAATAGGATTGATAAGATTTTTCCAGCATTATTCATACCACCTATGTTTGAATGCTTCACTGTCTACATTCTTTAGTCTCTTGTTAGAGAGAGATGCTCCCGAGTGTCCTCCCTTTTCCACTGCTTCCTGTTACATAAGACAGAGTCCATGTTGAGGAACAGCAGTCCTCCCTTCGGTCTCCGAAAGTCTTTTTTTTTTCTTTCTAAGAATAAAGATTGTTTTCCTACAATGCAATCTGTTTGAAAAATGTGAATTGAAAATAATTGACCACCTTTAAAGGCAACAATCAAGACTGAACCGAGCACACAGAGTTTGTCTCGCCAGGTTGGAAACGTTTGCAGCTGGACAGACATTTTATTACAACCCATCAGGAAAAACATGTTTCTTATCGCAGGACATGCTCTTGGATCAATCCGTGGAACTTTCCAGAGGACTGTGTACTCTCTCTCTCAGGTGGAGGAGGAAGCCGTGTTGGAGTGGATCCTGCAGCGTATCATTCTCAAATATGGATTATTCCCATAAAAAATCTAAACCCACATCTTATAAACTCTAGGTATGTCTCTCAGCCCCAGCCACTTAGGCTTTCTTGGAAATTATAAAGTGTTTCGTCACACTCAAGAGAAATATTTGGAATTCTTCAGAGAGTCTGGTGGATGTGTTTTGCTGAGTGGGGTAATATAACTGTTTATTCAAACCCTGCCTGCACAGATACTCACATCACTTTGGCACACGGAGGACAACTCGTGAAGCTGTCCCTCTGAGGAATACTCAATGTTAGAGTACGTTGTTATTTCCACAGTCAATCACTTGGCCATCTTTGCGTTATTTATTCAAGCTCGTTGCTCCCAAAACTATCAGAGAAAGAGTAAGAATCCGGCGAGCTCCACCAGGCAGCTGAAGTCTCAATAACACATTATGTCACCTAACAGTAAAATGGAAATGTTCAAATGAACATACCCTAACCAATGAATCTAAGTAAGCAAAGACAGCCAGTGTACTCTTACATAAAAGTAATGATATATTACAGTACCCAGCTCTTGGACAAGCAGGTGGAAACATATTACGCTAAAGGGAATCTAACCCTTTCCTTCAGCACTTTTTATATACAATTTCTCTTCTTGAATGTGCAGGAGTGAAAGTGAGCAGGAGACATTATTTAAATAAGAGATGGAAACATGAGGTAAAGCAGACTGCAGATGAGAACAGAATGATCAGACAGGTGAGGTCATGCTGTCTTGAGTTCTTCTTGTTTATTTTAGTTTTGATTTGTATTTATTGATCAGTAATCATTTACAATGTTACAATTTTACAATTCACTTAGCAGCGGGAGCAATGCAGGGTTAAGTGTCTTGCCCAAGGACACAGCGGACATGTTGCTCAGCTGGGGAACCTTGCGGTTGAGAGGCGACGACTCTACCAACTGAGCCACATGTCCCACTTGAGTTGCTACACATCCTCAAGAAGAGCAAGAGAAAAAAAACAAGCTAAAGGAAAACAACATAGAAAGTGCAGAGATCAATAAATAATCAATAAATAGTACTAATGGGGTGCACTCACACGAGGCAATCAGTACCATGCCCAAGCACGATTGACCCAAAATGTCCACTTCATTTGACGAGTGTGAGTGCTCTGTACCGGCCTAAAGAACTGTACACTCCCTCGGCCCTGGAAAGAGGTTTTCTTCCACACGGTTGCTCATGCACGAGCACACATGACGTATAATCGATCCCTGTTTTGCATAAACGAGAAATCCAGGATTGTTAGAGGGTTGTATCTGACCAAAACGACTTACAATAAGCCACAAAGTCAGAAAAATTGTAGTCATGTTCAGACGAAGAATAACAAAAAGTACAAACTTTGATTTGCTCTTTTGTGTATTGAGATAACTGTTTTTATGAATTGGCGCAACTATAAAGATTGATTGATTGATTGATTGACTAGAGAAATTTCCGTCTCCCGCATGTCATACAGTCTATGGCCGCTATTTGACAGCTACTGGAAATTGTATCAGGAGTGTTTCTTTCATGTCAGTGCATGAGTTGACGTTGCCTAAATGTCAGAATGAAAACTACTCACCAACATGATTTGAATCAATGATTGTCTATGTTCACTGTGAGTCATAAGTGACTTGAATAGGGACCTGAAGATGGTTTGGTTTATGGTTTCAGTAAGTAAAGAGTAGTGTCCTCCCTTCAGCTTGTGTTACAGTCGCCACCATGTGGTTTTGAGTGGTACTGCGCTACAACACTGATGTAAAAAATCATCTGCATCATCTTTGTTGTAATTTGATGTTTACTTGTTATTGAGGTGCATGAATTGTAAACCGAGGCTTGGATTGTCCCTGTTGCTATGGTTATCATAGACACCGACACTTTTGTATATAAAAATAAACAGTTTCACCAGAACTTCTAAGAAGCTTTTCTTAGTCAGGATTACCTGACACCCTGCAGCTGATCAGAATGAAATCTTCACCCAGATCATGGTATGAATACTGACCGGTGATAACTTCAGCAGGTGAAGTGACGTAAATAATCCAAAATGATTTGATCTCTGAAGCAGTTCAATAACGTCAGCAAGCCTGAGGCAGTGGACACAGGTCCTGTGAGGCCAAACCGTCTGTGGTCCCAGTGCAGGTGCATCGTTTGAATTAAAAACAAATAAAAAATTGAAACGTGCGTTCATATGTCAAGAAGAGTCTGCATCACAAAAGCTGCGTGTAATTCAATCTTATATGACTGGCTTTCTGCAGCTGTGTTTTCCATGTTGATTCAGTTAGATTAAAGTAAAATTCTTGACATAGGTTGAGCCTGGTCCTGCTGCATGCTTCTCTGCAAAGTGGCTGCATTGCTCCTTATTGCTAGTGGTAGAGTTAGTCAGATGAAGTTACAAACCAACCAGTTAGTGTTAAGCATGAAATCTTCTTCAACAACCAAAACATTATGCTTCAACATGTTCATGAAGTAACATTCATCTTACTGACTGTCTGTCTGTTTAAGTTTAGGATGGAGAAAACATGAATGTAGTCTCAGTGACATCACTGTTGGATAGTGTTCTGCCTGTTTATTGTTGTCCACACAGACTGTTTCACCAAAGCCTGCTGATACATGATTGGTCAATACAGCTTGCACTACAAATATACACCTTACTGAAACCAGAACACTTTCCATGCTGAAAATTTGATTCGATATTTCAGTGTAGTATCTGAAAAATTAACTACAACTGAATTTGTATGATCAGGAGTCTGCATATTAATGGTATTTTTGCAACCAGTAGTGGTGCCCTCTGTAGGCTATTAGAAAGAATGCAGGATCAAGGAACTTACATATTTGTTTCACCTTTGAAAACATGAGGCCAGATGGACTTCTTCAGTCTGTTTGCTGTACTCATGAGCATTCCTCTGACCAGACAAGATCATCAGATTCTCTTACACACAATTTGGCCTAATTAGGGGATTAAGAGCAGAAGCAAATGTTTACATTCACCCCGTGACTCTTCCAGTCTGGATCACACTTTACAGAACCAGCAGACCTGGCTCTCAGACAGCAGCTGCCCTCAGTTCACAGACAGGCCAATGTGCCAGTGGGCTGAGAGGTCGGCATGTGGTGCGGCTAGACGTCAGCAGACATTGCAAGTTCAGCAAATGATACAAGCAGAAGTAATACAAGAGCTGTAGAAAATGTGTTTAAGGATGAGAGGTTTTGTGTATTGTGTCAGGAGTGTGTGTGTGTGTGTGTGTGTGTGTGTGTGTGTGTGTGTGTGTGTGTGTGTGTAAGAGTGAGGCACAGAGAAGGAGAGGTGCAGTAAGCTGTGCACACCATAAATATTGCCTTCTCACTTCATGTGTGACTGTGTGCCTCTTTCACGCAGTTTCTGCAGCAAAGCAGCACCGACAGCTTCAGTCTCCTTAAATAAAATTAAACACTCTTTGTGAAGGACTTAGACATTTTAGTGCATGCACGCAAACAGAGCTGTGAAGTTCAAAGGAAGTCTTTTAGCATCGAAGATCCCCAACTAATGTGCTGATCAGAAGGCTTTGTTTAATGAAGTCCTGAGTGTTTCTGAATATTTTAGCCCCCAGTTTATAAGTAAGTGGTTACAAAATCTTTCAGCTCATTCTGATAGCTTTAGGCGGGGTTTTTTTTAAAAGAAAAATACAGATTTTGATGTACATAGTGGCTGTAAATGTTTACATTAGTTCCATACCGGGTCGTCACCAGAATAATAAACTTGGATAGGATACTATAAATCGAACAGTACTTGTTTTAATACCAAGGCAACAAAATAGAAGTCCTATAGGTACCCCAATTTAAGCAATTTCTTATTATTAATCACCAAAAATTGCAACTCCTTTAAATTGTCTAAATTACGCAAATACATCTGCAACATTTCAGTTGTGAAACATTGCCAATTTATTAGTGCAATTTTCGCCAGTGTCACCTCCTTTGCCCTCTGTTTGAAAGAGACATAGACATAACTTATTTAGGAACCAAAAAGACTTGTGAAACGTCAGTATTTGCCGAACTGTGGTTTTCAATGCTGCTCTCTCTCTCTCTTTTGCTTCTGGGAGCTTTGGGTTAAAAATATGACCAAAGTTTTTAAAGCTTTGGTAGTTTGCAATACTATCAATCATTAAAATAACTAAGACTGTATCCTTTTTGCACGTGGTATTGAGCAGTATCAAAGTAGCACACATTTTGACAAACATATAGTTCCATGTGGCATCGTAGCACTTTTCAGCTTATCCCCCTCAGTTATTAATCTGGTTTTACTTCAGGTTAAGTAGCTGTCACAATATTGAAATTATTGATCCCAACCATAGACTGTATAAACATGGAGGTAGTCTAAGTGACGTCACCCATTAGTTTCTGAAGCTGAATGAATAGTGGAACTTTTAACACTATTATTTTGAGCTTGAAAATGATATGCCGATCGCCACATTGGAAATGCTATCTCACCCTAACTTTCACTCACTCTAGCAACATGCAGTGAGGCGGAGGTGAGGCGGGCCTTAAGCCTCTCAGTAGCAACAACATGTCAACCTGTCACTCCAGCCAGCCACACCTTTATTAATGAACATTTATTAATAACTCTTAGCATTCAAAATGGGTTAGCAGCTCACTCATCAGAAACTTGCTTTAGGAACAGAAGGGTTGCTGTTTCAGGTCCAGGTACAGATCCAGGTATGGGATTTGGGTCTGGTTGCCTGAGAGGTGTCAATTCACTTCCTGAGCACGGCATGCTCTTAAGTAAGCCACCAAATCCCAAACTGCTGGCTCAGGCGCTCAGTGAAGAACTGAATTGCCCCTCAGGAATCAATAAAGTATGTCTTCATCTAGGAAATGGATGAGTTATAAACAAAGTTACACCCGTACAGTGTATCAATAAAGGAATGAGCTATCGATAGAAAACCAGGCTGTAAACATTTTTATTTCTGCTGTAAAAAATGAATGTTAAAAATGGTATCTAATGGGAATTCCTTTGCTTTTGCTTCCAGCATCAAGTAGACATTCGAGGAAACTGCAGTTTTTTCCATTGATGTATTGACTTCTTTTTTCAACCCTGGAGGACGCAGCTTGTTTCAAACTAATGATGAGTGGTGGTTAAGGGGCAATGGATGGCTCCAACAGAAACACTTCTTTCAACACAGGTTTGTGTCCTTTGAGAGTATCTAACTGGTGTGCCCAACTGAAACGAGATGTAACCAATCACAAGATATCAGCCGGGACATAACGTTAGGAAACATTTGATTTGATCGTTAGCTTCGACAAAGTTGAAAACTCCCCGTGTGCAGGATGAGTCCTCACATATTTGAAATGTTTTACTGGAAGAGAAAACTCTCAGATAATGCTTTATTGAAATATATTTGTCAGATAAATGAACACAGTATTAAAACCAGGAACATTTTTCATTTCATGGGGACTTTAAATTTACCAAAATTATACTGTTTTTGGTTTGTAAGCCAATGGCAGAAAAAACTGTTATTTAGAAGCTACATGGGCTGGGTGAAACCAAACCCAAAAGATATCAGCTATTGTCTGAAGCGCTGTAGCCTCTGCGAGCAATGTCAACATTTTTCAATGCATTCTGTGCAGCCAGTTTTTATCCAAATAAGGGATGAAAGACATCCTTTGTATGCGCTTGTCATTGTTGACAGCAGGACGAGCAACTTGAAGGTTGAAAAGTCAGGGTGGAAAGACATTTCTACAATTGAACCTTTTTTCTGTACTCATAGATAAAGATAAATAAAATGCTAAACCGCCCTTAGACAATAGCTGATGTTTTCTGGGATTGCTCTAGCAATCAACACAGACTTTTTTCCTGCATACAGGCAATGCTAACAGAAACGCTAGTCAGACTACAAAAAGGAACCGCAGCAAGTCTCAAAATACATTTATAGAGATTAGAGCTCAAATAATACATCAATATTGACTTCTGGTTTCTCTCAGGAATAATAGATGTGATTTCAATCTTTCTTTTCAATATTGAATGGTAAGTGCTGGAACACCTGAGGCAATATTAAAGTTAATAGTCTGTCGTCAGCAGCTGATGAGGTTTAGCTCATTTGATGCTGTGCAGAGCAGCTGGCGAGGACAGAAATCAAACGAGGAAAGCAATGACAGATGAAGTGAGGCCTGCGAGATTGAAAAAGAATATGTCCAAACCAAATTGATGTACAACGTGTGGTCCGTTTCCCGCAGCCTTTTTCGCCGCGGGCACTCTGAGGCCTGATGTTGGACGAGCTGATTTCCAGATGTGTCTTCAGGCCCTGACTTATGTAAGGTGAGGAGTCTGCACAGTGGGGGCAGGCGTTGGCTGTCTGCTCTCGTGATTGAAGGAGTTCAAATGTTGATTCAGTCTCAGTACACTAAGTATTTCTCTTTTCACTGCAGCAAGCATCATTAACCCTCTCCTTAGTCGTTCCTCTTGTTCGGGAGCTTGCAGGTTTTCAATACTCATGCACATGGAGTGTTTGCTTTTCAAACTGACCTCATGAATGAAAACATATCGGCCCATAATGACTGGATTTCATAACATTTTGGCTGACAGAAGAAGCAGGACTGACAACTTCAATTCATTTATCGTTCAAAAGCGCAGAAGGGTGGGCCTGTCAATCGCCTTTTCTCTTCACATGAGTTGACACGAAGGATTAAAAGAAAAACAGAACTCAACGTTGGCCTGAATCACTCCTGTATGTACAGTGTCATCCCTGAGAGAACACATTTGTGTGTTTGGTTTACTCACCTGTGCGGACCTGCTAGTGCTCCTCAACAGGTGCTTTTGTGGTCCAGGGCTGTGGTTGGTACAGTGTGTGAAGAAATCTGTTTACTTAAATAACAGCAGTGTGTGTGTGTGTGTTTGGTGTGAGTGTGTTTGTTAAGCAGGTGGAGCTGCTTTGGCTGAGATGACATCATTGGTGCATTGATTGAGTTGAAAGAGCTGCTTTACTGAAATTCTGCCTGAATAGACTTTATTTAATGATGTAATGTAAGACTTTAGTAAATGCTAAACAAGTTTGAAATGGTGATCATTTAAAAAAGTCATTGTTCCTTTGGAAATTTTCCACATAACGACAGGACAGAGAAAGTTGGCATGATGAGAAGTATTACGTCTTTATACTTGAATCCTTAAAACCTGCAAGGACACGTTTTTGTCCGCTTCAGAGCAGTGAAAAGAACCAGTACACACTAGGGATGTGCGCTATTAGCCGACTAAATTATTAAGTGTCTTTAACCTTGTTAGTCAGCATCAGAATCACACGTAGATTAAACACATGTTTAATATATGTTATATGTTGTGTCAGCTGTAACGAAGCCACTTGCATTGAGCTGGTGCTGTAGCTCTGATTAATGGGCCTTCTCTCCCTGTTCTACTACCGGGATGTAAACCAGCATCTCATACGAGCAGTTCAGGTTAAACTTACATATAACCACTCTTGGACTTTAAACCTGCAAAGAGGAGCAAAGGCAGGTGGTGCTAGCACTGCTAATGTTAGCCACACCTTTAAATCAGATTTGATTTTGTTTATCTGCAGAGTGATACATTTCATCAGTATTTAAAATACAAATCAATTTCATTATGAAAGGTTGTGATGAACTGTTTAAAAAAGTTATAGTATCCCAAGTATCCCAAATACACTAACTATGGCTTTTCCTGGTTTATTTAGGATACATCACTGTCAAAGATTTCACTGATGACTTCTGAACAGGTCCTCTAATCCTTATGACCAAGTCTGTCATTTGTTCCTACCTTGTAATTAGGGCTGCATTAGTCAATCATGATTTATTAAAGTATGAAACCGATTCACACATTTTTAAAATCGTGATTAATCACATGCCACTTGTCCCTTTAGGCCAATGTGGACAAGCCTCTGCAGTGTCTCCCTGTAGTCACAGTACACAGAATTACACAGCTGCATCTTTGAATGGTTCATTTAAAACAAGAAAACATCTAGACAGCTCAGTCGATGAGTCAAAAGTAATATGCACCTTGTGACTTCAAACGTTTCCCTTTTTTACCGTTCCCTTGAGCTGTTTGACTTCAGTTTTTGATCTATAACAAGTTCATGTGGTAACATTTAATCTACCAGAGGGTCCTTTCTTTATTTCAAAATAAAAGCATGGGTTGAAATCAAACAGTAAGTAAAGGACTCTCATCTTAAGAGTACTTTAAGATGTACAAAATTGAAAAGAAATGACTAACACATTTTTTAAATGCGAAATAATGGAATTCAGAAAATTAGATTGAAAATAGATACATTGCAATTAAGTATTGAAATGTTACGATAAATTGCATTCAAAAACTTTAACCGTTTGCCAGCCCTATTGCAATCAAACACTCGAGCGTTCAATGGATTAGTGCCTCTCAAGGTAGGCCACACATCCTCAAAGAACATGTTTGCAATGGACAATCAGCATTGGTCAACAGAGCTGTCAATCATGATGTGCCATCTGGTCTTTTTCACAATTAATTCAACTAATTTAAACTGGAGTTCTCATAAAAATAAACACTTTAAACTAGATCAGTGTGCTGACCATCAAGACAGAATCCATGTTTGAAAAAAATGGACATGTATTTTAATTTTAATGTTTGTCTCATGCCCGATCTTTGAACATGCAAAAGGCGGGGTTAATGACCTATACTGCAGCCTGTCAGCAGGGAGGGCTCTAAATATTTTGGCCTCACTTTGAGAGGGATGTTTGGGCCATCTTCTTATACAGTCTATGGACTGGACAGCTACACATAGCTCGATGGTACAGAGGTAGCACTTATTAAGATCCATTCATTGTTGATTTTGATCTTTATGAAGTTTGATGATGGAGAGATTAAGAATAAGCCTGAAATACCACTTTTAGGAGAAAATAGTTATCAATGAAAACTGTTACTTCATCCCAGGCTGTTCTCTGGGGACTTCAGGAATTCTGGGAGCAGCGACTAGATGACAAAAAATATATATAAGTAGAAGGAAATGACGCACTTGCATGGCTGCAGACAAGACAAGTGAGGACACTTATCTCCTGACATGTATATATAATTAATTAACTGGTTTCAAACAAACTTATACAGTTCTATAAAGTCAGAATATATTGACTTTTAATTTACAGGAACAACAGTAAATGTCATCTGTTGATTTGCTGCCTCCATTTAAAGCTGCTATAAAACAGGCTGACATTTAAAGCTATTGTTCAGGCCTGCAATAAATGGACTCTTTGTATAATGCCTCAGTGAAGCACAGTTTATTTACACTAAGAGTCCATTATAGGGTGAACAAATGTAGTCTTCAAACTGTAAAAATGACTTTGCTGTGGTGGACAAACGCAAACTGAGCTCTTCAGCACATCAGCCCGTCATTTATTTTTCTCTTTTTTTTATAAACTGGCTGTTTTTAATCCAAGGCCACTCCTGACGTCAGCACTTTTGGAGAGGAACCCACATGCATTCCTGAGATGAGGAGGGATCCAGACCCAGACTCATTCCCCTCCTCCTCCTCCTCCTCCTTCCCTCACTCCCTAACCCCCAACACTTGTCAGCCAGGACAACAACAAGCAGGGCGCTCTGCAGACGGGCAGATTGATGGATCAATTTGAGCAGGCTTGCATGTCTTTTTCTAACACTCCAAACTGCCAGATGATGACACCGTTTTTTTGTTGGACAGCTAGCACATACTGACCTAAACATGCCACGTGAGGAATACAAACCTTATTATTTGTCACATCTGCTGACCCACAAACCCAGGAAAAAACGTGCAAAATGTCAGAGCAGCTTGGACAGAAAATGATTTGCTGTATGGAAAACTTTCTCTTTTTATGCAGAACATTTTCACTGAGTGGACTTAGGACAGCTGTCTTGGCAAATGTAGGCGTCTTTACTACAGAAAACCATCCTCTCGTTCTTTTCTAACAGTTTTATCCTTCGTAGTTTGTGGCTGCAGCTCAACCATTTTTTTTTACTGTTCTCCATTTCTTCCACCTTTTCCCCACAAATCACTAGGAGGTGCTGCATTTACAGCGAGGGGAACCATAGCTGTTTGCTCAAAAACACATAATAGCTTGTATTAAAATACCTCTCCACCACTGCTCGGCTGCATCCCGCTTGAACATGTTCCATACTGGGTTCAGGAACATAAACTTTAATTGTGCTCATTACAGGACCTGTAAATCTGCAAGTAAATACTTTCAGAAAGCCCCTACAAGCCCCTGCTATCTGTGTATGGGGAACACATGCTAGAAAAACGTTGCTCAACGAGAAAGACCTGATCTGATTATGGTAGGTGTATAGTGTACCTTTTTTTATCGAGCACTTTTCAAAATCAAGTTAGTCAATCTGTTTTAGCATAACTCTAAAATGAGAATAAGGAATAGAAATGAAAAGAGGCATCATCCTGACCTCATTTTGGCCCGCTTGGCTTTTTGTTAAGTTTAGCGTGAAAGCCAGAAAAGGTTTCAGTTTTGGCGGATGCTGCGAATGACGCTGTAACACTTGAAAAAGTTTCAAAAAGTCGATTGTTTGCATGTGAGACGTTGAATGGGAGTTTCAGTTTAAGCAATTAGATCAGTTAAACTGTCACTTGAAATTGAATCACTGAATTGAATAAAAGGTTTTCAACTTTTGGCTCTGCAAGCAGCTCAGTTTGTAGGTTAACACTGAGGGACGTTGGACAGTCAAGTCCTCCAACTCATACAACCACCAAAGGTTGTTGGTGTCAGTGCATGATATACTGAAAGAGAACTTTGAGTTATTCTGCCAGCGCAGCAGTGCCTACATGTACCAGGATGCATTGCATGCTCGTAGCTGCAGCCTCGGCCTCACCTGCTGCATTTCTTGACTAAAAACAGTTAAATATCAGAGTCACTGGTCCATTCATACTTTGAGATGTGATTTTTAAGATACTTATTTTGTTATAGCAAACTAGAAATCCAAGCTAAGATAGCCTGCAGTTCTTCCAGGGACCTGCCTACTCAAACTTTACAAAAACACATTTTTAACAATGACAATCATCATTCTTTAATGTATGCATTTTAAAACGTACAATAGCTCTAAAAAAAAATACAGATCTTCAGTCATATTTTAACAAAAAGCTGCTAGGAGCAAGAGAGAGCAGATGTGGTCCATTCAATTTCAAGATTTTCAAATCCTATTGGCCATGTTGCTGAAATGTGTGAATCAAATAAACTTGCCTTGGCTTTCATTACAAACACACAGAGAGCAGATGAGGTGACACTGTCTAAACTGCAAAAATGCATTTGCATCTTTATGTTGTATTTGTACAAATGTGTGGCCCTTGTACTTGTGCAATTTATATAGTTGCAGGGGTTTGCTTGCCATTTTAAAAGACATTTTTCATGCCTATGTTTAAACTCTGGTGACAGCCCTGCTACCTTTAAATGACGGCACTCATGCAAAAGGTTGTAGGAGTGGGGAAAAAGGGGACCGAATACACAGGGCCCTTATGTTAAAGAATCGACAAACAAACATAAATGAAGAGTCATGGATGCAGGTAGGGGCCTTAAGAAAATGATCAGGTACACAACCAAAAATTAAAAAAACGACAGTGTTTTTTTTAAACTTCATACACCTTACTACTGTAGATAGTTTTAAAAAAAGGAGTTGAATGTGTTGAAAAGTTCTGAAAGAGAACAAAACGATGCAGAGTTTTCAGAAGTATAAATAAGATTAAAAAACCATTAATAATTAAATATGTATATAATAATAATACAAACTAACTGACCTCTTTAAACTCTGAAGGATTTGGTCAAGAAGAAAGTTTCCCTTGATCTCTAAAGCAGATTTAAATCAATCAAGTTAATCCGGAAAATTAGCTGAAAAATCATTTTCTTCAGGTTTTGTTTCACTTAGTCATGAGTTCTGTGTGCATGGTAACTGCTCACACATTTTCACAATGATAAATGTCCCTCCATGTTCCCTGAAACTCATATGGCCAGTTCAGGCCTCCCAAAATTGGCCACATGTGCTGGCTGACACCGGGGCTCCTGGAAAATGTCACAGGTGTCACAGGCGTTTTACTGTCACTGCTGTCAGGTCGGTTTTTCCATGACTTCCCAGAAATGCAATGGAAAGACTTTGCCATGAACAAATGGAAAAAACTGCTCCAGACCCTTTCCTGATGGCCGGCCGGTTGGTTAGTAATCACAGAAATCTCTCATGAGCTCCAAATATTGGTCCTATTTGTCGGATATAAATTTCCCCTTAGCCTTTAAATGAAACAAAGGCTGCAGGCTAATGAGGGAAAAAGTGAAAGCACGCTTTTAATATCTTCAGCACGTGCCTAATGTCACAAATCTATCATTTTAAGGGGCTCCTTTCAGCACACGCAGGCAGGTTGAATTACTCACAGCGTGTGCAAGTAAACGCGTCGCAGAATATGAATGGATAGATGATGCTACGGAGTGAAAAAGCAGCCCTTTACCCGTGCTGAATAAACGTTTCAGGCAGCACCTGGAGGATTGTTTGGGAAGATGACACCATGGTTTGACGTCAGGTTCATGTGTCAGGATGAGATAGTGTCCTTAGCAACAGTGGAAAACAACGCATCACAAAGACCAATATGAGAGCAAGCGCGGTAAAGAATTTCAGCGCAGGATTGTCACAAGAATAACACATTCTTGGAAATTACTTTGAATAGCTCAGGAGTGAGTCATTAAATTCATCTGTACTCCCCCCCCCCCCCCCCCCCCCAAGAGCTGGAAACCTCTGCTGATCAGAGAAAAATGCAAACACGTTCCACTCTAGTGAAATTTTGATTTTATTGTCTTTTTTTTGTAAGTCGTGTTATGAAGCTATTTAGTCTAACTTTCAATTAAAGCTCTCTGCCCCTGACCTCAAACCTGCTGTTTTCTGGAAAAGGATGCATTGAGAAAAAAAAAAATACATTTTTCTTTGTCTTTGGAGAAGGTCTTCTGATCGGATCTTAAATGAAAGGTAGTAAACATAACCCATCCAAGGACTGATAACATTGAAACATAGGTGTTGTGTGTATATTGTAGCTCCAGTGGTCATTTTAGTCCTTTATATCAAATGCACTCTGCAAAGTGATTTCCACCGGCACATTCACACGATAAAATCTATACAGATACCCAAGAACATTTGACCCACAAAGTCCAGTTAGTCTGACTCATGTGGGTGCTCTGTATGCCGGGCTCAGGCACTGTACACTTCCTTGATCCAGGCATGGCTGGAAGAAGTTGGCTTTAGCACGCTACAGTTGCTCATGCATGAGCACAATCCCAGGTACGCAATTTATGATGACATGATGTATAGCCTAATCTACACGACCGTTCCTCTTGGTAATCTTTCTAAACATTAGCAGCAAAGGCTTCTCATAGGTCTATAAGCCATCTCTCTCTGAGCCAATCAGAGAGACTAATGCATGCTTTTATCACTAGCAGGGCTGGACTATTGTAACGCTCTCCTTTCTGGTCTTCCTAAAAACACAACCAATCGGCTACAGCTACTACAAAACTCTGTCGCACGAGTACTGACAAAGACCAGAAGGAGAGCACACATCACACCTGTTTTAAAATCTTTACACTGGCTGCCTGTTAGTTTTCGTGTTGATTTTAAAATTATTTTATTAGTTTATAAAGCATTACATGGCCTTGCACCAGACTACCTATCAGATATGATTTTAGTTTATGAACCAGTACGGCCCCTCAGATCCTCCAGTTCCTCTCTTTTAGTTGTTCCACAGAGCAGGACAAAAACCTTTGGTGATGCTGCCTTCAGCTGTTTCGCTCCGAGACTGTGGAACAACCTTCCTGAGGGTCTGAGTGCTTTATATAAATTCAAATCTTAACATTATTGTATTGTCTTTTTTATCTTGCAACAATTTTAAATATTTTTCTCCTATGTGTTAATTTGACTATCTTATTGCTTTTATGTGTCGTATTTTATTTTTTCATTTTTATTTTATTAAATTCTTATTGCTGTGCATTAGTCTCTCAATGATTTTCTAAACTACCTTTTCGTCAATAACTTTTCTGCACTCTTGTAAAGCACTTTGAACTGCAATTTATTTTGTCTGAAAGGTGCTATATAAATAAAGTTTGATTGATTGATAATGCAGAGGTCTAGTGTACACTTGAAATTTGGGAAGACACAACTATCAGTCAGCTGGGTAAAACTCACAAGAACTTCAGGTAAATCTGTGACTATCCAGCATTATGACATGATGACGTATCCATAAGAGGTAACCATGCTCGGGCCTGTTGTGCCTTGAGCAATGTGAGCGCAGGCCAGCTGGGGACTGGGGAGGAGGGACAATGGTGCTTGAGCACAGTACAAAGAGGTTTTGTTAAATCTGAACATCATTTTTGTAGTGTGGTTGCACATCACATGTGCAGGTTTCAAAGTATGCTTGAGTAAGAGAAACTGATTGCTGCTGTGTGTGTGGGTGTGTGTGTGGGGGAGTGGGGGGGGGGACTATTAATAAACCTTCTAGGTAACCTTATCTGAAGCGGGTAACACACTACAAGATAATGTGGAAGATTTGGGGGAGCATTCCCATTTTTTAGCCACAGAGGTTGCCCCTTGGCACACACACTCTTTGGATAGTCAAGTGAAAACAAACAATAGTCAATTTGGAAGCGAGTTGACTGAAGAAGGTAGCACAACAATCGTAGTAAATCAGTTTTTTACTCTCCTCCAGCTCGCACTGATACATGTACAAGCTATGTTTATGCAATACAGAATATATCCATAGTTTTTTTCTTTTTGTCTCAATCATTTTTCAGTGAAAAATAAGTTTAAAAAATGATTTCTTCTTGCCTGTCGTCCATCTGTTTTATTCTTTTTTACTCTAAAGTCACGTTTATCCTCCAGAGATTTAGTGAGATTTTAGTTGTGAGAACCAGGACTGTTTGTTGGTGAATTAATCTGTTAGTGTGTGGTGTGCTGTTTTTGGTCATATCACAGCTCTCATCACATTAGAGGAATCAAACTGTTTAATCTATCATTATTTGTCTTCATGTGTGGGTTTTCAACATCTGGTAAGATTTTAAAAATCTGTCAGTTTGGGCCAGGTTTAAGGAAAGCCAGCGTGGTCTGAAAGGAATACATGAAACCACCATGACTTAAACTTCCCATTTATCACAAACATGTTGCTTTTGTGATGGTAATTCTTACTCAACGATGACAATACTTTTCTATATTTCCAAGATACTTGTAAAAAAAATTAACTATAGTCAGTCCAGGTACTAAGTGAGCTAAAGGAAAAAAAAAAAAAAACTCTCTCTCCACCTAGAACATTTAGCTCCTAGGAAGTTAAAATTATCTGATGGAAAGCAAAAAAAAGTTTCAGCAAAATCTGTAAATAAAGCTCTGATGTTTTGTTTTTGAACAGATCAGTGCCTCACTGCTCAAAAACACTGAACTCAAATGCCTTTTTTTCTAATGAACATTGACTACAGACCCAGAATGGTAGTCAAGTCATGACAGTGGTACCTGTGCGGGCTTGGAGAATGACATGACCTGCAGATTTTACTTCAGTGACTTTCTCTAAGCAGCAGCTGAACTTGGTAACTTAAAGGACATGATTGAGTTGTTTCTTTATAAAAGTTATAAAGCACAGTGTGGTTTACTGTGGGTAAACATTTAGCAATGAAGTTTCATAGTAATGAAACATTTAACTGAGTTGATCCTTTAAGAAACTAACGATTCTAACATGCCTGTAACAATGACAGAGTCATTGTTTTTTCTCTGTATTCTTCCACAGTCCTAGCGATGTGATCATTCCACAAAGAAATATGTGACGCACAAAAAGAACACATTCAGGTGTGTTTATGTGCATTGTTTGTGTGGCTGCTGAAAACAGGCTCTCCATTCACACCAAGAGGTCTGATCGCCGAGATGAGGCAGGTATGAGCAGATGCTTGAAAGAGCATGAAGTGAAACAGTGAAACTTTTATACTCCTCTTTAGCCTGCAGCCTTTCCTCTTCAGCGTATGTAACTTTGTGTTATTACCTGCCTGCTCACACCCTCTCCTCATCATTTATAACAGGATCCAGGAACTAATGGAGGTTTTCATTTCCTTCATATTCAACATTTTATTTGATGTTGATTTTATTTTGCATCTGGAGACATGGCTCCTGGCAATTTTGCAGAAATGATCAACGCCAATGCGGTAGGTTCTGGATTAGTTTTTCAAATGCTGACGACTCCATTTGGATTTTTGTTTTCTTTCGCATTGCAATGATGTGATCAAACACATGAAAATTACGCTCACATGGACTGACACATGCCAGATATATCTTGTGGCAAAGACACATGACTCATACTCTCCAAAATGCATTAATTTACCGTGACTGCGCTTGAGCTGCATCAAATAAGTAGGGTGTGTGCGCCTGTCAAGCAGTAAATCTAATAAAACAACATCACAACTGAAACAGTTGTCATTGCACAAATGTATTAATTGTAAGACAGAATAAATGTAGAAGTAGTTACAGATGTCATATACCAGAGTAGAGTTGATACTGGTATAAATAAAATTATCATTGATGCTTGTTTCAATACCACGGCAACAAAAATGTAAGTCCCAGTCTCTTTTTTTAATTAACAAAAATTGCAAACAGACCCCTGCATGAATGAATGTACGAGCAGCACAAATAAATTTGTTTCTGGACAAAAATGTCAAAGTCGTTCTGTACTCATAGATGTGGATCGTTTTGATACACTACATAGTTAACAGGCCTCGACAACACGTGTTATCACCTGTTGTGATGATGGAATATTCAGTGAAAATTTTCACAACGGGAGCTGCATTATTTGGGGCGTCTTTGTAAAACGTACATCTGATGTGAAGCCCAAAGTCAAAAGATCAGACACATAAAGGTAGAGAGAAACAGTAGGAGGTGGTGTAAGCTGTTTGAATTAAGAAAGGCACTTAAATAAGTTAACAAGTTTAAATAAGTCTCAGAGAGTCTCCCCTCTATTTCAGCCCTGCTCAGAACAGGCTGTTTCTGTGTCTGTAGCTTTAAATGCAAAAGTGTCTGACCACGCCCCCTCTCTGGAAGGGCTTGGGTGGCTCTGGCTTTCTTGCACCCTGTCCAATTGTTTGTGGTGAGTAGGAAGAGTCAGAGTACAGAACAAACACCGAGCTGTAGGAGTGTCACCCACCTGGGGGAGGGGTTACTGCCCTTTGTGATGTCATGAAGCACACATTTTCTGAAAAAAGAAGCAGGCAAAGATGTAGAGGATGAACTTTTCTCATAATTGAGGGTATTTGTAGTCAGGCTAGGGACACATATTAGTGTTAGAAAGAAAAAAAAATGGTGAAGTGTGTTTTGCATAATATGTGACCTTTAATAGATAAAATAATGTAACCCGTAATGAGACATGTATTTTAATGGATACTCTGGATGGTGACCACACATTGCTTATAAGTTATCAAAGCAGACTAAATTCAGCTCCTGGCTCTGGGTCTACAGTCATGTTTTAAATAGACCTGGGCACCGTTTAAACAGTCATTGATAACAGTAAAGGTTTAGAATATGTCTGCCATTTAAAAACTGCAAATTCTATATCTGGGACCAGGACAAATGGAGGATCAAGATCAGTATCAGTTTCCTCTATACAAGATCATGGCACTACAATACATTTGGAAAACAGTCTGTCTTACACATTAAAGGCTTAATATGCAAATTTTCACACTTAATTATAATAGAACTCAAGTACATCCTCTGAAAATAACTCTGAGTCATGACTGTCTACAATGGGTGTAACACCCGAGTCCCACTGTCTGTGATGTTTTCAGAGTTTTCAGAGTCCTATCTTCACTTTGTTTTCATCGCCAGGACGGCCGGCTGACTCCTCCCCTCGCGAATAAAAGTTGTTTAATTGAGGGACTAGAGAAAAGAAGAATAACATACTGTACTCACTGCTTAACTGTGTTTCTAGATCACGCTCATTTCAGGTAAATTTACATGCAGTGTGAAGATACGAGCATAATAAAGATCACTAGCATTAGCATGCTAACACAACAATGCAGCGAGAGTTGTTTTGGTTTCATGCTGGTGCTCAAGGGCGACATCTCAAAAAATCACATATAAAGCCTTTAAACAAACTATATAGAGCATATATGGAAATGTGACTATTGGGAGTGTGTGCAGTATAGGTCTGCCATACATCACCATGTCTTTGGTTTCACTTCAAACCAAAATGACTTATGTTAAAATCCCTATTAATGACTGCTTCACATTAGAAGACTTTAAAAATGAGAAGGTGACAGAATTATTATTATTTTATTTTTTTTAAAGAAAATTCAGTCTGATGATAGGCTTTTGCAAATGTTGAGTCCCTTTTTACATCACTGCAACTAGCTTCCTGTTGCCATTATTTCTCATCATGCTCCTGGTGGAAATTTACAAGAAGAAAAAATTTACGATTGAGCAAAATGAGAAGCAGCTTCTGGCTAAAACTGCTTTGTGCGTGCAGTAGTTTATGTTATCTGTGTGGCTGTAATGTAAGCTAGGTTAGCATGATGGGATGGCACGCCTCTAGTCAGCCATGACAATGGAGCTGACCAACTTACACAAAACCGATCGTCATGACGTCTCAATTTGATCAAACCTCTCATGGTGGTATTCTAAAGTGGAACATTTTCTGCAAATTGAAATAGTTTGAAAACATTTTTGATGAAGGGCTGAGCTAACTCCATGATCTTCAAAAACTATTTGTTGATGAACAGGCTCAGACCACAGGCTTGTTCCCCCTCAGTCCCGCTTTAAGAGATCCTTATTACAGCCTAAGTATTCTGTTAGGAGCGTAAGCACTAATGGAATACACTGCTGGGATACAGAGTAGAGGGCTATAAAAATGACTCTTTATAAATGTCAACTCTGTTCTTAATGGAAGTGATAATCCAGAGCAGGTTGGGGGAGATTTATTAGAAAAGGCTTGTCTTACACAGGAGACAACAGGCACCATACTGGGATAATGGGGTTAGCCCTTCTGCATGAGTGAAAATCACTATGCTCATTGTTCAATAAAGACCCTCACACATGTAGAGTTGATCTTTTGAATAAATTACCTTCAGATCTCTTCTTCATTTTTTCAGAGTGCCAGTAGCAAATCTAACTTAGTGTCGAGCGCAGGGTACAGCTATGTCCCTATTCAGGGGCTGCAGTCTTTGGAGTGCACATTTGATGACACATGACCCATCACAGCGGTGCATCAAAGGCTGACCCAGTTCGAAGGGTACTTCACATGCAGCCGTCAAATGTGTCTTTCTTTCCACAGCACACAAAGGTTCCACAAAATGTGAAATAAACCTATCCAGTCCTTCGTTTGTGGTCTGCATAAGTCTTACAAATTTCCGTTTCAAATTTGCTCTCCTTGTGATGTCACAGTGGGATTCTGGTAAAAAAAAAAATCCCCTCCCCTCCCCTGGTATCTCCACCCATGGACTCCACCCCCAGCCTAGAGCCAAACGTTTGTGCAGGTCCGCCATTTTTATTGTCACTACAGAGGAGTGATGTCTACAGGGAAAACTCAGGGGGGGTCATTACATTAAAAGAGACACACACACCAAAACGGAGCGTTCTGAGAGAGCTGGTTTATACAGGGTCACAAACCTCCTCTGGTGCTTGATTCATGTTATATTTTGAACAAAGCACAGCACAGATGTTTCATTTAGACCACAGGGGACTGTTTGAAAAGGGGTATAATATGTCCTCTTTAAGAGTATAAGACTTGTATCCATGGATGTCATTTTTCTTTGTGTTTGAACACTTGTGTCTTGGTTTAAAATGACTCAGTGGAACAGAGTCATTTTTCCAGACTGTGGACGTGAAACCGCCCAACAAGAAGTGATGAGTTTGATGTCTAGTGGCTGATGAGGGATTGACAACACCTGTTGATGTGTTGTCAGTGAATGACACCACCTGAAGAAGGCACTTAGTTCCTTCTGAACAGATGGTCTTAATGACTTATCAGCGACTTTGCTGTGCAGACAACTTAAGTCACACCTTGATTCATGAGTCTCTCTGAGGCATTGTTCACTCTCCGCAGGTGAATCAGAAGCTCAAATCAGAGCTTTGTGAAAGACTTTTGGTACTTTTGTTTTTTTTTGCAACAGACAAGATGAGATTTCATTGTGAGGTGAAAGGGCTGTTCAGGAGCAATAAATAAAACGTGACAGGGAGATGCTTACCAATGACCAAAGCTACTGTAGGACAACAAGGCCGTCCATGTTGCTTGTCTGACCTTCAACTAGAACGTGGTTAACTCATTTACCTCCGAACCAACTTAGTTCGGAGGTAAATGGAACGCACCATTATTGTTTACAGTTGTTGCCTCTTAAGTCAAAAAGGGGGAGGGGTTTAAACTTTGCAGAAACAACTCTGTGAAAAGTTTCTTTTAAGTTTGACATTGTGTATCTGGATGATGACATTAATCTCCTTACTGAAACAAATAATGCTGACACAGTGTTTCTTTTTGAAACCTGCATAGTCAGAATAAATGAAGTGAGACAGACGTGTCTCAAACTGCAGGCTTACACATATCAGGTGAAGTGTACAGTTAAGGTTTGGCACAAAGTTTACTCATGCCTGCAGAATCATTTAACCGTCCTTATGAGGAGAGGATCTGGTGTTTGCCTGGTGACACTTGTGCAAATGAACACCCAGAGTCGTCATAACAGAGCGTCTCCTTCAGTTCAGTGTGACTGAGCTGACCGTGTGCAGGCGTCTGGAACAAAACGTGACAGATAGTGACGTTATGCTGAGGTAGTGCTCTGACGCTGATGCCTCTTTCAGGGTGAATCTCCTCTATGTAGAGCGTGAAGTATAAACGAGCAGGCAGGGCAGACAGACAGTAACCTGCTGAGGGGAGACCATATAAGGCAGCAGTGTGAAGGCATGCACTGCTGTGAATGAAGGGGGCCCTACACACGTACACACACACTTTTCCAATACTTAGATGAGCAGGTTTTGTTTTTACGACCTGGTCCTGCTAACCTGACATGACAAAATGACAAGACAGTACAGCAGAACTTCTCACCAACCACAACAGTCCTCCTTAAGACCCAAATGTCTTCTCAATAAATCAGGCTTACATAAGCACCCAGGAGTACTATAAGGCGGTCTCGTAAAGCACGTCTACCTCCACACTATGAGAACACCGCTGCACTGCTCCAAAGGTATCTGACATTTAAGACAACTTAATTGCCAAACAGCTGCAGAATAAAGCGATGATGCAGCAGCAGAGACGTACAGTGTGTCACCTGAAACTGAAGTGATGTCACTGTACTCTAGGAGTCACCAGGTCTGGCATTTATGACATATTTTGAACTACACTGGACAATATTTCTACCAGCCTTAATAACAAAGAAAATGAGGCAAAATGAAAAAGAACACCACATCAATGTAAACTGAGACTTTGCAGACTTCCTCATTTGTCCAACTGAAATGTGGCAGTCCCAGGGAGCGGTAGTATTATCATCCCAAATGACAGAAAGTTACAATTTAAGAGTAAACTGTGGCAAATCTGTGCCTCGCCATAAGAAGAATGGACTGGAAATAACAGCCTAGTCTGTCAGTAGGTATGATTATGCTATTTTTCTGATCTCACAAAACATCACTTGTCAGTCCAGGTTCAGCAAAATCACAGCAGTTTTGGAGTCAATAAGGCATTTTGTCAAAAAGTTAAGGACATACATTATGTTTGGTTTCATAGGGTTGTCATGATTTTTAACTTAGATACAAACAATATTGATACCTGTTTCGATACCACTGCAACAAAAATATTAGGCTCCCCAATAATGGCAAGCAAACCCCTGCACAATGTCTACATTACTCAAATACATGTGCAATGTATAGCCTACTGAAATGTTGCCAATGTATTTCAAATGTTATCGCACAAATACATTGGCAACGTATCAGTAGGTTACTGTAGCAGTGCCAATGCATTTGTGTGATTTAGAGTGTAACCTCCTCTGATGATCTCTGCCTGTTTGTGACAGATATAAATGTAACTTTAACACCAGAAGGACTTAAAGAACGGTCAGTATGTGTGGCCTGTGAAATTGATGGTGAAAGATGAAAGAAGTAACAGGAGATGGAAAGACAATGGTCAGTTGGTGCATATTGCAGACTGTGTTAGTCCAATGAAACAAATCCAGACTGGGACTGAACACCACGGTGTAAATATTGAAGACTAACTTCCCCTGTATGCAAAGACGCATGTTAAAATACTGCAACACATGGAACTATTTTCCTAAAGAAAAAACCCCAGAGAGCCGCAAAAGGACTGGCAGCTTGATCATACGCGTCAATTACAATAAAGAACCCTCGGCTGCGAGCATTTTAAAATTGATTCTTTTAAAACAATAAATCTGTGTCACATAAGTTAAAGCAGAAATATGCAGCATGCCTTCAGGCAGCAGCCCCTGAAACTAACAGCAGGGCCGCTGCTTTGACGGCTCCAGCTTCTGTATGTGAGGCAGCTCTCCTTTCACAGAAATCATATTAGTCCGAGGGCAAGATGCCATCTTCCCAGGACTTAAAAAGGAAGTCAAGGTTGCAACCATTGTGTGTAGTGACCAAGAGGTGCTTTAAATGTTGACTTTATTATGTAACTGACTGGATGAACTTCTAGATATTTTTGGAAAATGTGCTCCTGGCCAAAAGGATAGACAGGTGGGCGTATAAAGCTTTGGACAAAGAATATTTCAAGTCAAAATCTGGATCATTTTCATATAAATAAATATGCTTTACTACCCACAATCATTCAACAGTAATAATAGAAAGCTATTATTTTAACTGCTGCTAATGCGAGCCATCTTTTCTGTCCTTACATAAAGAAATTGTTTTGGAATACTTTAAGCTTCTGTTTGGAATAAACACAGGAGAGAGCGGTTAGTTTGCGTGAGCAGTAGTGACAGTTCACAGGGAAAACACTGCTGTCTAAAGAAATTCAAATTACCAGCAGAGAAAGACGCATCCAAAAAGAAACCCCATCGCCAGACAAGAAAGCTAATATTGGACTATTCCTGGAAATTCCTAATTACATTAAAAAGCAAAAAAATGAAATAATTTCTCTCTATTATATATACACATGGCAACAACAGTGATGTTTAAACAATAATGAAGGTATGGTTAAGATTATACAACTGAAACTAATTTTACTTTACATAAGACCAGAAAACAGTTGACAGAAATGTTAGCAGCTCCGTGTAGATGTAACCAGCCACAGCAGGTTTGAGCTAACTGCTAATTCTGATGATAGTAGATCTAAACTTTACCATGTTTAACATCTTAGTTGTTTGTATGTAATTAAGCTAACATATGCTAGTTAGCACTAAACATGAAACGTAGGTTTTAGGGAATTTGAAGTTAAGCAAATATGTAGAACTGACTTAATCTAAATACAGCTGATGATCGCAGGAAAGAAAGGGTAAGGAAACATTTATGCTAATTATGTAGATGTAACGTTCAAGCGGTAACCTCCTGTGTAAAAAAATGAAGTTGGTGCGAAAGTGTAAAATCCTGCAGTTTGTCAAGTGTCCACTAGAGGTTGGCTGCAGAAGCACCAGAAGTCACATACACACCAAGTCAAAAAAGCCAGTTTTTAATGCAGAAATTAACAGTCTTTTTGTATTCATGTTTTATGAAAAGTTGGGTCATTACAGCTCGCTCCTATGTTTTAATCATCAGTGCTAAACGTAGAAATCTCTGTAGCTCTGCTCTCGTTCAGGCAACATGGTTTCAAATCTTCTTAACAGCGAATGTAATCAACATGTTTTGGTTTTTCAAGCTTGGCAGCATGGCGCTGTTTTACATGTTGCATCATGTTGGTTGTGCTATTTGTGTCATTCATCCGTCTCTTGTAATATTTTTGGAGTGATACACTGAGTTTAAGTCTCACTTTGTTCATGGTTTGCCTCTTGTCCAATCCAAAGTCAAGGTCTGAGCTCACTGTTGTATATTAGGATGTGTCCTGAATAAGTCATTCATGTTTGTAAAAAAAAAAGTCATGGCATTCATGTGACAGTTGTTATTTGAGTCTGGATAAAACTGGTTCACAGCATTGCTAGTCTGTGAACCGATGAATCAAAACTTAAGGCTTCCTCATGACAGTCTGATGCCTTCCCTGCTGACTTTCTGCAGCCAGGCTGCTAACTGCACAGGTAATGACTATTTATTGTATACCTATGAAAACGTGGCTCCAAAAAAGATAACAAAGAACTGCTCAATTGGTGAGATGTGAGGTGCAAAAACACACATCCTAGTGATGACCTAATTGCAGACATTTTGGTTAAAAAAAAAAAAAAAAAAAAAAAAAAAAAAAGCTGAGGAATTATTTACCATGGCAGAGGAAAGTGTCTGGAACATCGCACAGACATCAGAGATGTTCTGCAGGGAGAGCATGACCTTGATTTTAATTAGGCGCATGATCCTCGGGGGATGAAGTGTTTGACGTTTCTGTCAGTATCACTCTGAAGCTTGAAGTTCTTGAAACTCATAGACAAAGCATATTACTTTGATGCAAGGTCCCTTTAATGAAAATTATGTAACGAGCTTTGGTTTGGCCTCTGTTATGTTCATTTAGGCTTGGGGATAAATTGGACAATCAGACAGCTTTTTTTTTTAAGAGTGATCACACTGGCCTCTATAGGCAGCAGGGTCACTAGATACTGTTGTATGACTAGTTTTCTCAAAACACTGTTAACCCAAAGCCACACCATTCTTATAACTACGTAATTAGGGTGTTGTAATTAGAGTTGTTACTATTGTGAAATATACAAATTGTCAAATTGTCCCTCGAGGGTCCTTATTCTTTGCAGATATTTGGTTTAAATTGGTTGGGGTAATGCTCGACTACTCATAATGGAAATAGTTTCAGCAAAACAATCTTAGGAAATAAAAGCTATTCAGCTTTCCAACCCAAGCGTAAAAATTGTCCTCTTGCCAGGTATCGATAGCTGCAGCACTTTATGGCACCCACCGTGTCTACTCACAGCTGCAGGAGTTTAAATGGTAAAAGGACTTGAGCTTGTGTAGCTCTTTTCTGGTTCATCTTCCTACTCTGACTATGACGTCAGCTGCACTAAACTGATGATGTTTTCACACGCATGCACAACACTCCTGAAAGATTTCTCAAAATGTTCAGGGTGAGCTGCATGTGTGAACACAAACAGCCAATTTTTTCACCCCAAACTTTTTCCAGCAAGCCCCATTCTAAAATGTCTGGTGAAGTCAAGGTGAGCTGATGTTTGAAGCCAGCAGGTAAAAGTCAGAAAATGAACAGTGGGCCGACCAGTGAGCAATATGATCATCATCCACATAAGGATACACCTTCATACTTTTATCTCCACAATGTTCTTCTTTAGTTGATACTGTGGATATGTCCAATAATAAGTTACACAGACATAGAGACAAAAACTGTTATTATAGCGTTGGGATTTGCTTCTTCCGCCTTCTTGAGGTTACGACTGAAGTCTTTTTTATGTCATGTCCTGACCCTTCCGACAGGGAAAATCTCCTGCTGTGAGGGACATTTGTGAATAACAATTAGAAGATCTCTGGAGCAGAATGTCCTGAAGTTTTCAGTAGTGCATGTGTGAAAACAGCTTGTGTGTCACATGCAACAATTGTTAAGCAGATGAGCCTGGCAGGTTTCAATAAAACTCTCCACTTTGATATCAATAACGAATTTTTACCCTTTTAAGCCAAATTTCCAGACTTTTTAAGACCCCTTGGTTAATTGGTAGAGAGGCCTTCTGGACAGGCATCTCACATGTTCGTCTCCTCTTCCTGCACTGCGGGACATCACGTGATTCCAAGGAATTTACACTGGAATGAAGGCTGGATGTTCCATGTCTGGCTGAGGTGAGCTTTTAGAGAGAAGATTAAATCCTGAGCTGTAGTGGAAAGAATCAAACCGCAAATGAATGCCTGAGGAGCTCATTAGAAAAGAGTGGAAATTGACATAATGTTGTATAGGTGAATGAAGTGATTCTTTTATTGCCTCTATTAGCAGGTAATCTCAATACTGAGCAAGAGCAGAGCTGTGGAAAAGGGCAAAATCAGCAAGGTCAATACTTTTCAGAGGCCTGTCAGCGCTGTCCATGATACCTGGAAAATGACGGAACAAATCCATTCCCTTTTTGCATAACTGCTAGACTTCAGCCAAAAGAATGGCCAGGAACATTAACCAGGTCCTGGGGTCACTTCTTGAAATACCGAGTTTGAGTGTCTAACTATTATTTTCTGTGGATAAAAAAGCCTAATGAATCTGGCAAGGAAGTGATTTGTGGAATATTCCATTGACTCCAACCCCTCCATTGATTGGGAATGTATGACATGTGTATTAGTCATGCAGTGTGTTTTATTTTTCCTGGCAGGAAGGCTTGCCGCGGCATTATCACTCTCCTCAGAAACTGCTGTATCCAGTTTGTCTAAAATCCCCCTCCGGCAAATTCACGTCCAACAGATAAGCCCCAAACTGTAAACAAGTCATAAATGCATCTGCAAACACATTTCTGGCTCTGCAGTAAAAGTTTACAAGGAATAAATTAAGAGCCCAGGGTTATGCAACGGGGTAGTAATGGGGGCAATGCATGCAGGGAGAATAGAAAGAGGTAAAAGAGGGCTGCATATAATGCATAATCATCCACCTGTCTTTTCCCAGCAGATAAAATGTGCTTTTGTTTTGGCCTTCTTTAACTTGCAATTTGCTTGTAGATGTTTCCATTTCTGCAGAATTGTTATATTAAGAAATGTGGACACAGAAGAGCCAACAAAGTCTTTACGAGTTAGGACATTTCTAAAGTTTTTTTCCTGAATTATAAGTAATTGGCTTCATCTTTGTAAACACAAGTCAGGGTCGAGGGATGGATTTTCCTCTGATGGGTCTACGATCTACTAAAAGCCAAAATCAACAAGAATCTGGCTCCTTTAAATGGATGGATTAGCTTCATCTTACCAAACATGTACCTTAAACCGCAGTGTCATCCAGCGATCTCTGTGACTTCCAGGAATATAACAAAGGCTGATTATGAAACACAGATTTATAACAGAGCTGGAGACGCTGATCCTTCTTTTTAAACTGAAGTTTACCTCCTGGTTCTCACTGAAATACATTTTGTTTAAAAACAAAAAGTAAATTTTTTAAGCCACTGGAAACCAAAATTCGTTTTTTTGAGTACTGCCTGTCTTGTACACTAAGCACGCTTCATAATAACGTGAAGCCATTCATGTGTTGTATTACGACGTGATGTACAAGATGTAACCATGCTCAGGCCTGGTTCGTCCTGGAGCAGTGTGAGTGCAGGCCAACCGGGGAATGAGGAGGGGAGGCAATCGTGCTTAAGCACGGTACGGGACAACTTTGCAGAGTGTGAGTGTGCCCTAAAATAAACTGACAATGCCAGTAAATTAAATTGCAGCCAGACGGGGCTGTAGCTCCGGTTAATGGGCCTTTTCTTCCCATTCTACTGCCCGGATATAAACCAGCACAGTGGATGGATAGCACCTCGTTGGAGCAGCGCTATTCGGCAATATTTTGATCTAGAAAATGGAGATAAAGCTTTGTGTAGACTTTGTCAGGTTAAACTGATGTATCGACCAGAGCAATAACTACATTCAGCATGCATGTTGATGTGAACCTGCAGGGAGGATTGAAGGCTGGTGGGTCCAGCACTGCAAAGGTTAGCCCCGCTCGGTAAACCAATTTGTCATCAATTACCTGCAGACGCTGTGATCCTGTGTTTAGCCGTGTTGAATATATTGACCTCAATTTTAACTGTTTTCAAGTCAATTAGTCTGAATTTATATTTGTGTAAAATTAATTTTGAAATTATTCAACTTGGAACATCCCTACCCCACACCTTATGTTGCATGGAAATGCTGCTAACTGCTAACTATGACATGAATAGCACAGAATTTTGAAACAGACCATTCAATGATCAGTTGGATTAAATAATTTTCAGTCAGCAGGGCTTCCTCTTCCTCTTCCTCTTCCTCTGATTCTGATTGAGACGACTCAAACATACAAAGCTCCGATGCACTGCATTAATTGTAACATGCACAATAGTGGTGTGTGGTGGCCACAATAACAAATGTCTACTTTAACATATAGCTATGAAGGTTCATGATGAGAGTTTTCGATTTCATGCCTAATTTACTGACCAATTATTGAAATTTCAAACCTAGTTCTGCAGTAGAGATGTCTTCAAAGTCTCAAACCTCTGTCTTTGTCAGGAAATTCCTCAGCCACACAAGAATCGATGCCTTCTATGTTTACAGACAAACTAACTGTGGTCTTTTGTTATAAATGAAATAAAAACACCAGTAGTTCGCTCTGGCTGCATTCTTCATCTAATCAGAAAAAGAAGGAACTCAAATTTCATCAACAAAAATGCAGAGGAAGAAGAACCAGATGAATGGCTCCCAGGCTGCTCACTGTGGCAGCAAATGATTAGTGGAACAAATATTTTGTGCTGTCTGAGCCTTTGTTTTTGTAGAGAGACAGCGGTGCCAGCTTACATAACGGCATCTAATTTTAAATGTTGCAGGTATTTAAAACAATTGAAAGAAGCCATGCCTCTCTGCACACTGAGTCTTCTGTGCATCTCTAAAATACTGGTGTGCCTAAATATTTCCACTGCTGACTTACTCAACTGTAAAACTTCAAGGGGGGGCAAACAGAAAGAAAAAACATAATGAGTTAAGGAGACCACGCTTAAAGTCCTGCAGCAATAACAAAACTATCTTTTTATGAAGAAGACGATATGACTTCCCTAAAGCTCTTTTACTGCTTACAGGGTTTTCTGTCTTTGTCAGAGACAGATGTCTCTACTTATAATTTGGGAAATGTTGTTTGCCCATTGCATCGTAGAATTCTAAGTAAAACTCAGAGTTGTACAGAAAACAGAGAGAGAGAGAGATTGAAAACAGATCATATTTATCATTGAATAATAATATTTACTATTTGCTCTTATGACGCTATTTGATCGTGTTGCTGTAGCTTAGCTTAGCTGCCAATGTTAACCAGTAAGAGGGGCCTAACATCTGACTCCTCACTTGGACTAAATAGGTGTTAATTGGTCGTGGTGTTAAAAGTAAAATAAGTAATTCGTTCTGCAACAGTGAGACACTTTTTCGGCCATAAGCAAAATGGGCATTGTTGATGCACAACACACTTTTTTGCATTGATTCCTGTGGGTTTGATTATCTTGCACAATTTTGTGTTTCTAATGAATGTCCAACTCTTATAATACAAAGTCTTACAAATCTGACTGTCCCCCTTTGGTGTCTCATACAGTCGCACAAAGCTTCTATTTTCAGGGCTTTAGAATGTGTTTGTAAGATCAGTTTTATTATTTTCTAACATGCAGTTCAATCAATCAAACCTTTATTTATTCTTGGAAGGACATTGAAGTTTCCCTCAATTTCATTGCCGTCAGGATTACAAGCTGAGTAAAACACGCAAAAACAACAACAACAACAACAAACACTTAAAACAAATGACAAAAACCACCACGATCCATTGAAAACAGTTGCAGTTCGAAGCAAAGTGGCTAGAAAACAAATTCCTAAACTCTACAAGAGAGGGAAGAACTCCAATCTTTAGAATTTGCTGTTAAAAGAAAATGCGGTTTTACCGAGTTCAGTGAAAGTTGGGGACTTTAAGAATGAGCCAGATAACATAAAACAACCTTTCTTTTCCTTTCATGCAAACAGTGAATCCAAACTTGCAAAAAAGTTCACAGTATTTAACGATCTTACAGATTTAAAACTAGATTCATCTTATCAAACATTTGTTTCAGTAAATATTTAGTGCAATAGATTTTCTTTCTTTTCATACAAAAGAGTGTTTAAAAATGTGAAAAGTTTTTTATTGATGAGGAAATGAAAGCTAAAGCCGCAGCTCAGCTGACCTTAACCTGAAGTAGAGTTGAGGTTGGATTCCAACATGGAGGATCCAACTTGAGAGAGTGATTTATTTAACTGGAAAATGCTTGATGTTAGACCATAAAAAAAACTTTAAACACTCACTACAGCGGAGCACATGATTGATCTGCAACAGATAAACGACTTATCTGATTAAGATTTATGAAAACAGATGAAAAGCTTGAGTGGAAATCTGTGAAAGAGGAGCCAGTTTTGCGTCACAACATGGATATGAAACTTTCCAGACATCGCTAATTGTTTAAAGATCATGTAAAAGCTGTGCATGATGAATATCATACGATCAGACTGAAGTGATTTTTCCTAAAAGTTATGATAGTTGCACATTTAACACGGCTAGCAGCATACATAAGAAAGCCATCAAGAAGAAATGTTTTCCTGCTACACCGTGGTCCTCCTCTCCAGCCAGAGTTGAACAGTTCACACATACAACTGGTGAGTTACATAACCATGTTTCAGTGTTGACCTGAGCTAATGTCAAAACTCTGCATTAAACAAAGCATGAGTACCGTTCAGATTGGTTATAGTGTGTTTGGGTCGATGAAAGAATGACAACTATCTCCGAGCCAAAACCAAAGTGAGCATTAGTGTTGGCCTCAGAAGATTACAAACACTCCCAAAACAGGATGAGACAAAGTGATGAGGACTGATGCACATGTGGATGCTTTCTACACTGTGTACTCTGTGTGACTTTATTATTCTGGGCCAGTGCCTGCACAGAGTGCACAACTTTAAAACATTGAATGCTCATAAGCATAACAGCGATGTTTTGGCCTCCTACTCCTCAAGGGAGCCTGAGTGCACATCCTCAGAACATCTGTGAGAAAGCAGTTTGGTCACAAGTCCAGCAGATAGTGGTCAGGCTGAAGTGTGGCCTGCTGGTCTAAGATATTCAGCATGTAGTCTCAACATCCTTAGTTTAAATGCAGCTTGTTGCAAGTTTTCTCTTCTCCTCATCTCACCTTTAAAGTAAGCAAAAAGGGCCAGCGTTACTTTAAAATATTCTCATTGCGCTATACAACATCAGTGTTGTCCTTGAATTTCTTGATCGTTAAGGCCACGTTTTTATCTGTCTGATAAGGACACTTTTACACATAAGATGCATCTGTGTCGAAATGTGAAAGGATAAATACTATTTAAGTTGTAAAGAATCTTTGTGGTTCAGTAAGAACCAATGTGAGGTCAGATAAATGTCCTCAAGTGATGTCACTGGAGTCAAAGGATCATTGGTCACTACTAGAAAGACCAGGAATGGATGGTGTAAATGTAAAAAGATGAGAAAATTAAAAACAGCTGTGTGTATGTATAACTCATGCTGTACATCGTTTTGTGATAACGATCATGTAAACCATTCCAAGGTCCAACCAACAGAGCAGACACAATTTACACATCTGTCAGACCGAAGACAAACTAATAACTATAAATGACTGTATATTGACTTACCACTTGAAGATTCACTGAACTTTTCTGGACATAATACTCCAACAAGAATGTCCCCGTGATCCACATCCAGTGAAAGATTGAATCCAAAACTCATTATATCCAAACAGGTCAGTCCTCAGATTACTTCAATTATCCCATCTCTATCCTGAAATTTCACTGATTTTCAGTAATGTTTTTTCTCCCCGTCAACATTGGCTATGATTTGATCACCATCAAAAGCTTAGAACTTGGTTGTGTCCTTACACAAACAGAAGTCCTCATGTTTCCTACCTGCCTTGATTTCCCTTAATTCTTTCTGATTCTGGATGCTTTCTCTTTTTTTTTTGCCTTGTCTTGGACCTCAGCCTCATGCTGTTGATCTCTTTCTTTCTCTATAGACATTCTGCTCTCCATGCTTCATGTTCTCCCCCACACCGTCTACACTTTTCATCACCACACTTTCCACAAATACCCCCAAAAATATCTACCCACAAGCGAGCTGCGTCCAAACATCCATCACTGTGTGCACTGAATGGATTTGGATAGAAGATACTGATATGGTGTAAGAAAACTTTGTCTGGAATTACAACTGAATCAAAATGTAACATGACTGATTGTGTCGGACATCTTTCTCCGTCACTCACTTGGGACATTCTTTGACTGTCTGTTACTTTCTTTGTATCACATGGTTTACACCTCCTTTCACTGGCGCTCTCCTGTGAAGTGGGAAACATGACACCATATCATCATTTACTTTTTTTGATTTCCAGTGTCTTCTCGAGTTGTGCCTGTGAGACACATCCAACAACAATCAACCCCCTTCACTTCACATCCACTAAGCTGACATTTCCTAACTTTTCCCTAATCCAGTTAGCAACTTCATGTTTGTCTGACTGTATTCCAACCGCTACCTGGCTGTCAATTACTTTAATCCCAGCCAAGTGGATTACATTTTCAGTCTCACAGTCATCACTGTAGCTTGAGATTTTATCTCTTTTCATCTTTTCCTTCACATATTTCTTCATGCTGATTGTTTGAAACTCCATGCTGTCCACCAAGGGGCCAGCTCCTCACTTCCTGGGTATTTTTGATGATGTCATCACTGTCATCACTGGGTAATACCAACTGTAGGGTTTTTCTTTTCTGAGAAATGTTTTTTTTGTGTTCATTTTATGCATCTTGAATTTCTAGAAGTACATGATTTACCTGTTAACATGTCATTTAGTTGGGTAAATGGTCTAATGTTTCATTTAAGAGTTTGTCTTAAGAAAAAAATGTGAACACCCACCTTTTAGGAGTCATGTAACACTGGGCTGCAGCCAATCTGTTGTGGAGAGAGTGGAGAGAGAGACAGATGAGGCTCTTCTGCCTTGAACAAGTACCTTAGTTTGATTTAATTATGACTTAATGTGCCTTTTTTTCTGTGAACTTTGGTGGTTTTTAGGTTAACGTGTTTGAGTAGAAATCACTGTAAATAAACACTCACCTCTGGGGAAGAGGTCTACTGAGTTACCTTCCTAATACCTTCCTTGATATTTAGTTATTAGTAGGGCTGGGAAACGATTAAAAGTTTTAATCGCGTTAATCGCATGAGTTCCTGTGATTAATCGCGATTAATCGCATTGTTATACGCAAAATCCAATAATGAATTAAAAAGTAGTGTATAGCGCACTTTTATTGTAAATGTACTTCTCAACTTAAACAATGTAATCAAAGCAAATAAATACAAAACTAAAGCTTATTGCATTTGTTGCAGTCTGGACGCAGAGTGGTGTGGGTCTCCTCTCTGCTCTCTGACTGACAGCCTGTGAGTGCTTTTGGAAGGGGGAGGGGCTCACGGCAGCACCCGCTGCTCGTTGAGGACAGTAACTGCAGAGCAATACGTGCTTTCACGTCAGTTTCTTACACCAAAAAAGTCTCCAATAACACCAGAAAAAGTCGCTAGATTTGTCGCTAGTAGCTGTTGACAAAAAAAGTCGCCAAGGGGGTTTGGAAAGTCGCCAGATTTAGCGAGAAAGTCGCCAAGTTGGCAACACTGTTTCCTCTTTCCTGTGAGCGCCGCAGCAGACATGCGCAGCAGTAAGCAACATACGAGGCTCGCTCACGATGGAATTTTACTAAATAAAAGCCAGTGAGCAACAGACTTTTACAATAAGAAAATAAATAATGAAAACTGCGTTAATGCGAGATAAAATAATTGTCGGCAATAATTAATTAATGAGTTAACGCGAAAATAACGCGTTAACGTGCCCAGCCCTAATTATTAGTAAAAATAAATAAATAAATTGGTTACACTTTATATTAAGGTCACAATATTCACCATTAACTAGTTGCTTATTAGCATGCTAATTGTAGCATACTGGCTTCTTATTAGTCATTATTATTGTATTATTATTATGCTTTACTTAGTATGGCCCTTATACGGTAGAAGTCAGCAAAGGAATACCCAAGATGAAAATGCATGTATAACCACTTCCTAACTTATTATCAATAAGCAGTGATAAGGAGCGTTTTGAGATCAAACGCTTAGTTAATGAACGTTAAGCTATAGATTATTGTCATGAAGAAAGAGGTACTACTAAGCACTCAGTAATGACTAATTCTAGAATTCTAATAATAAGCAGTACGCTGGTGTACAGTCTTACCAAAGTAGAGGCCACATCTGTACTTTTCACAGTCAAACTTGTTAATTAGCAAATCAAAAACCAAAAATAGGTACTCAGGCATCACAAAATTATAATGTATACGAGTACAAATAAAACAACTTCAGACACGCTTCAGACTTATTTCGACTTAGGTTTTTTATTTACACTTTATACTTTTACAAAAACAACTCTTTAACAACAACCGGACTGCAAAGCCAGAACACTAGCAAAGATTGGGAACAACCATAAACTCTAAAATACAGAGTGGTCTTTGTCAGTTTTTAACAGCCAACTGTGGAACATTATCCAGTTAAAACACTCAACACCACAAACGTCTGTTCTCCCTATTTAATGTGCAGGTTGCATGACTATTATCTGGGATGTTTTTGTACAGGTTCTCCAAACGACAGTTCAAATACAGTATCAAAGACACAAAATACAACATCTGTCTCAAAGCAGGTTGTCATCAAGTAGTCTACAGTATAAAGAATATGCAACATAGTATGAGTGTATATACTGTATATTTATATATATACACGTACTGCAGACAGTCACAAAGTGAAGACTACCAAGGCCTCCCATACTCCCAAACTAAGCTGTTCTATTCACATTTAACAAGAATATCCAAAGATGCCATGAAACAGCAACCATAATACAAAAGTCACCAAAAATATATATATGCAATTATGAAGAGCTACCATGTTTTTTTCCTTATATTTTCCTAATATTAAATAAGGACTGGAAAACATATACAACATCGAGTGTACATTGAAAAGGCATGTCCTGTATATAATCAAAATATCTGAAAACATTGCACATAAAAAGGGATAACGTACAGAAAAGAAGAAGGCATGCTAAACAACAGATCAAAGCTACGCTGGATGAAGAGTCCTCGACAAATAAGGCCGTGACAGAACGCATCGCCAACTAAAGACATGCTCTCCACTTCACTTCACAGAACGATATGAACATGCAACTCTCCAAACAAACAGAAAAGAGCTGAATAGAACCGTCATAACAAAGCTTTTTTTTTGTTCCTTGATTCACAGATCAAATGGGGTCCTTGCCTATTTGATTCACCTTCAGTCACATTTGAAGAAAACAAACGCTCTACATTCTTTTTTAGTATAGTTCACTGTTCCAAAAGACAAAAATAAAACCTTTGAAAACAACAACCTGTCCATTTATTGCACACCATCGCTTCACAAAAATATTTTGGGCACTTTTGCGTTTCAACAAACAGCAGCATTTCATTATAAAAACTTTTTTTTTATACAGACTCTGAACACAACAGATGAAAAGCATGAAATACAAATGTAGAATAGAAAAAATGTTTTTGAAACTTTCTGAAAATGTGCAACTAGAGTTAATAGGTCCACATACTAAGGCTAGCCTCTTAAATGCACAACGTCATACAGTGTTTTAAGGGGCGAATAACAGCAGGACCCCTTTGCTTAATAGCATGGACCACTTACAATGATTATCTCTTTCTTTTATTATGTGCAATTGCTGATTGCCATGGCAAATCCCCAATCAGATCGAGAACATTTGGTCCTTTAGGAAAAAAGCATGATTAGTACCCCAGATAAAAAGGGCTAGATGGCACAATTTTGGAAAAGTGACTGACAGGACGCTGCAGGCTGATTCAAACTCCTATTAAGACCAGAGCCCAACCGATATGTTTTTTTTATATCGATTTTAGAGGATGAAGAAATGACCATATAACAAATATGATTAGTTAATTTTGGAGCTAGAATGAAAGAAGACCCGTCCTGCATCGATTGCGCATCTGTGGCCAATTTTTCAACTTTGCAAAAAGATTCTCAGAAGACTGTTCTTCTTAAAAATATGGTTTAACCAATAACAGCATGCACCACTGTCTGCTGTGCTGTGATTCTGTGCTACATGTGCTACAGACAGTGCCATGAGAATTGTTGTACCACCCCACGCATTAGTTCCTGCATGTTATGTTCTGTAAGAAAAAAAAGTTGCCAAATTGCACAAACCAGTAACGTAGATGCTGGGAACATCAGTTGACATACATATCGGTCAGGCTCTAATTAAGACAGCTCTCAGTGAATTCAATGATGAGGAACATGGTCACACCGACGCCCTCCTCACAGCAATTATTCATCTTTACATTTACAATCAACCCTGTATATGAGGTGTAACATCCTGCTGTGATTATCTTTAACTACGTCTGTTTGTACTACTTTCAGGGGGACGAGAGAAAGTAAAAGATTTCACTGCACAAGATACCCAGTCACAGTCAGTAGCATTCAACCCATGGATTATCACCATGGGTGTCATTATCTTCTCAGAAATACAGGCACAACAATGTCCAAGTACAAAAATACAAACATGTTGGCACAACACAGGTAACAGGCGCTGGGGGATTTGACCCAAAAGCAACATAAAGAAAATCTAATGAATAAAGTCAACTGTTTAACTGCAGTTTAAGGTGAAGTATAAGCTCTTAGCAAACCACAATATATCTATCATTTAGAATGATTCAGCTCACAGTATTTGCATTCACACATTAGCAGTCACCTATTGCTTCTAAAGCAATGTTATCACCAAACACCTGACGGCCTCGTAATCTGTTCTGACTACCATCATCATCTGTTTGCATCACTTCCTGTTTTTCAGACATACAGGCATTTCTTCTATTCTAGTCTGGGACTTTCTTTTCACAATAAAGGTCTCCCCTTTGTGAAAACTAAGGTTAAAAAATAATAAACACTATTTGTTAATTCACACTTTGCAGATTACTTGACACTCTTGGATTATAACCACTGACTTTATATCAGAATGTGTGAAGCTCCTTGTCTTCGATGTCAAATAAAGTCTGATTGTATGCAAGTCGACCTATTAGTCCGCTGATTTATGACTCCCTCCAGTAAACCTATTCCTAACAGGTTCATGATCTCATTGGCCAAGAAGTCACACCAGGACTAAACTTTAAAAAGACAAACAGGTGAGACATCACTCCGACAGTCATGCAATATCATGGAGCATGTGTAACGGTTGGTTAATCAAGATGATCAATATTTGAAGCCATTTTAAACGGAAACAAACCTTTGACTGAATTAATCTGGGATGAAATGCTACATTATTATACCTTTGGAAATATAGCACTGCAGCTGGAAGAAAACCTTGCAACTCAAATTTTTAAACGTCATGTTTGACATGAATTTCAGTCCCATGTTGTCGTTCATTTGAAAGCATTGAGCAACAAAAAGCTGCATCAGTGTTAACTGAAGTTTTTCTAAACTCCTAGAGTTCAATTTTTTGAGATCCAAGGTTTGATTTAACGACAGCGTTTCATTAAAAAGTTGAAAAATAACTTGAAATATGTCCCCAAAAATTATATACTGCACAAATGTCTTGAGGGAATACTCTGTCAATATAATTTCAAGTTTTAAACAGTTATAAAATGAAATGTAATCTGTTCATATAGATTCAAAAAGAAATGCACACACACACACCTGACATATCATATTTCACAACACTCAACATACACAGCATTCAAATAGTAAAACAGTACAAGCTATTGCAATATAGATAATATTGACATTTAACAGTTTGCCTATAGCGACGGCACTGAAGGAATAACACAGTCTCTGCCCATACAAACTAGCATGATCACTACAAATGAAATACAAGTTTTTTTTTTCTTTGACTCAGTTTGCAAAGACTCGATTTGTCACCGTTGGCAAAATCACGACCTCTTCTTCCTCTCCGCACTGCTTTGTTAAAAAGGGAACTCTCAGGCACTTTCCAAAAGTAGGGCGAGGTTTGTTCTTAACAGACCTCGAGTTAGCTAAGACAGAAGAGACTTCAGCTAGTGCTGCATTCACGTCATATGGGAAAAAAAAAACAACCTTCCTAAACTGTACCCCAAAATACTCTTGAGAAATACTGGACCCAGATATGTTTGACATATTTAAATATGATGTTCCTCAAAGCTGGAAAAACTGTTACCAGAATTGAGGGGAAATACTACCTTTGTTGCTGGATTTGGTTTAGTTGAAACAAAAAATTGCATCTGATTTCCTTGTGGAAAAAAATCATCAAGGCAACTGAAGTCTTCAGAAAACTTCAATTGAGGCTTCACATGGGGAGGTACTTTCCTCACATGTCCCAGCTGTCCGTTTTTATCCACCGTTCAACACATATTCCCATATGACAAGACTGCAAAATAAGACATGACGGGCGAAGTAGAAGGCTTGAATCACTCTATGGTAATGCTAGCCAGCTCCTTAGCCTGTGCATGCTGCTGCTGCTGCTCTTCATCAAACACCTCCGGGGAACGTCCTCCTTCACTGTTGTCCATCTTGGTCTCCTCTGTCATGGCTGCCGCCTCATCGGTGTCCATCTTGAGGGAGGACGGGGCTTCCAGGGGATCCAGGGGCTCAGGTGAGAGGAAACCGGAAGAATTCTCACAATTCTGGGTAGAGGAGGAGACCTGGGAGATGACAGGCATCTGGACTGAGGAGGAAGATGTGGCTGCAGCGGTGGTAGAGGTGGAGGTGCTGCCTGGGTAGACAGGGTGATGTTGGGATTCCTCTAGCTCATACTGGACTCCCAGCGCCTCCTCCTCCTCCTGAACCTGGCTCAGGTAGTCGGGCACGAGGAAATCACTGCAAAGACGGACAGAGCAGGACAGGGTTAGTGTTATTATGTAAATATGAGCGGAATAAGGTTGTCAAGATTTTCAATACATTGATTCTTTTGATACCACAAATTTTAAAACAAAACAATCTCTTGTTTTTAATTATCAATAGTACTGAAAATGGCCGAAGGCTTAAAAGAAAGACAGATCTTCATTCATGTTTTTAACTCAGAGAGAGGGCACAGTCTAAATTGCACAAATACATTGACAAAGTTTTGGTCCAGAAACATTTCAAATAATTTTGTGCCATTCAGACAGCATGCAGGAGTTTGTTTGCAATTATTGGGTGCCTTGGACATCTATTTTTATTGCTTTGGTATCGAAACTGACACCGATATTGTTTGATTTCTACCAGTATCCTATCAAAGTCTAAAATTCAGATAATTTGGCAACCCTCGAGTGTAGTGATTAAATATTAACACACATTAAATGAGAATTTTGCATTCATACATATGGAGCATTTCTGTGTGGAATTTATGCAAGTTTTGGAATTGGATTATTAAAACTGAAATGGAAAAAAAACTCCCTCCTTCGATATATTTGTATCTTTATCCAGAACAAACACTTAAAAGAAGTGGATGTGACGACAAAGACATCAGCCGTTTGTTTTGTGAACGCCCCTTTAAACCCTTGAATTCAACATGTTGCTTATCCAAATCTTTGTATTTTAAATGCAAATTTTATTAAAGTCTCTGAAAAATGGCCCCATCTGCATCTACTGTACTTCTGGTATGCTGTCAGCTGAGGTATTCTCGTAGAGTCATTCTAAAACAGTTTACACTCCCTTGTCCCTTGCACACCAAAACCCTTCAATATAGGGCCCATTTGATTATAGATTATAGATCAAATGTTGCCGGCAGATTTAAAGTACAAATGCTTAAAGTATCTTGTTAGGCAAATTGAACAAGACCGTACAAACATATCTACAAGTTACACCATGTTAGGTGTTATCTCACTTCTTATATTTAATCGATACTCAAGCTTATTCCCAATCTAGCCGAGCCTTTACATTCCTATGACAGAGGCCCTATAACTTGAGTGAGTGCACAGTGTGACCACGGTTGTAAACTAAATGGATCCCGGTCCAGCATCTTAACATGTACAGACTTTCAAACAGTTGGAATTAAACCTCAGTATCCAGAACAAATAGCTAAGATTCAGGGTATCCGTCCTCTGTGGGACAGACGACAGCTGAATCTGACAAACTGGAATGCAAATCAGCAACTTAAAAGAAAAAAAAAAACATACAGTGTAGTTAACATCTCTTTTTATGTGAAGACTGAGGACGGGAGTTAAGAGTCTGACTGGGTTGCCAGAGAATTTTCCACACTGTTATGATCTCAGGCGTAGACCTTCTACTATAAAACTCTTGAGGAGTCAATGGCCCGTTTGAGCCCTGCCGACCTGTGAGGGCTTGAGTTGATTAAGAAGTGGAAAAGTCTGGGAAATAAAAACACTCTTCTACTTTATAAAGACACTGTGTTCTGTTTTTCATGAGGCTTTGTGGGCTGAGCTGCTGATAGAAAACAACCAACCCACTCTATTTGGTTAAGGACAATTCATTCAGGTCGACACAAATAGTGATGACAAAATGATTAAAGTTTTGTTCTGCAGCTATTGTGCATGACCAAACACTTTTAAAGAGCAACGTCTTGAAAGAGTCAGTGGGAGAATAAAATGAGGGATTTCAATCTTTGAAATGTTCATCCTCCTATTTCCTCAACCAGCGGCGAGATGTCCTCCCCATCCTAATAAGGAACTTTAAAGGAGTAGTTCACAGCTTTGGGAAATATACTTATTCACTAAAAACATAAAGGTATTTAATTTAAAACGTATAGTCAGTGAGTTTAGCTCAATATTAATCCTGGAAATTGATGGGAAAAAAAATGAAACTGAAGAATAAGAGAGAGGATTTGTGATTTTAGAGTTATGTGCTGTAACATCTCTTTGCTAGGTAAGGCATGGCCATAAGGACAACAAATTACATCTTGGACTTTTTGTTTTAAACAGCACATCAGATTTACAATTTTATCAAATTTTGATGTTGATACTGTCTGATGCTTTTTAGCATGGTTTTCAGTCTGCCATTGTCTTTTGCTACTTGTATTATCATACCTGGCTACCTCTTTGTTTGAGATGCTGAAATAAAGGAGTATCCAGCTGATTTTGTTGCCACAGACATAAGGCAAAATTGACAGCTATCAGTATTTGTCTGTTGAGATGCTGCAAAACTGAACCGTTTCAAACTGACCTAGAAGATGTTTTAGCCTTTTTGGGTAAAAGAAAAACTCATCCGTCGTCTACACGGTCAGTGAATGTATGTAAAGTGTCTGCTCTCATACAGTGTGTGTTGTGCACTCCCCGTTTTTCCACATGGTTAAACTTTGTCACAATTGATAGAGTAGCTGAGAACTCCACAGGTTCTACCTGAAGTCCTTTACATTGTTGTAAAATGTAAATGTACATAGAAAGTAAAGGTAAAAGTAGGAAAAGGATCACAGCCAACATTTCAACCCACTGCTGTTAAAGTGAGACGCCACCGCAGTAATGGCCGCTTGTCAACCTGTTTCTGGTTTGGAATATCAAGCTAAGCTAACCAATGTAGCTTCAAGTACTGTATGTATATGCAGGTATCATATTTCCCAAAATGTAAAACTATTCCTTTAAATAGTTGAAATGAAAAATTCCCACTAAAGGCAGACAAATACTTCAGGTACACTTGATCTGGCCATTCAAATCAGATTCTAATTTCTCAAAAAAACAGTCCTACAGAACCCAAGCCATGGAAGGAAACTCGATCAAATGAACCTCAGGTATTAGAATCTAATTGGATTTATTTTCTGATCGAGGTGGGATCTTAGTAAATGATGGGGGTCAGCGCCCCCAGACTCCTCACCTGCTCTGGAAGTAGTTTGCTAGTTCGGATGCCTCATGGTTCAGACTCCTCAGGTGTACAATTAAATTGCCAGAGTTGGTGAACATGGCGCCGCACGTTTTGCACTCGTACTCAGGTGTACAATTAAATTGCCAGAGTTGGTGAACATGGCGCCGCACGTTTTGCACTCGTAAATCCGCGGCTTGCGGATTATGTGTCGGGAGACCCTCATGTGGTGCTTATATTCACCGAAGGACGTGAATGTGGCGCTACAAATCTGGCACCGGAAACAGCGTTTACCTTCGTGCTTCAGCCGATGCATCTTTAGGGAGTAGGCCCGTGTGAATTTTTTCCCACAGCGGTCACACTGGAAAGGCTTAATGCCTGCAAGAGAAAGGAAAAAAGGAAAGGAGAATTTTCAGAATGTCTGAATGTTAACAATGTTATGTGCCATTTAAATCAAACTTTTTCATTTCAAGGTTTTCATATTCCTAATTTCACATACCGGAGTGTATGAGCATATGCTGTTTCAGGTTTTGAATACGCGTGAATCTGACTCCACAGGTGGGACATTGGAACGGTCTGTCGGGGCCGTTGGTGCCGGGCCTGGCTGAAGGGCTGATGTAGAGATGGTATGGATACTGAATACCTTCTAACCTGAGAAACACATAGAGCAAAGGTCAGAGAGATATTCAAGCATTCTATTTTGTGCTTCTTCGGCACTTATAGTGTTACGTGACTAATTCTGAAAACAGGAAAGAAGGTAGAGATTTGTCATGGATAATGTTGCCAATGAAAACTAGCCTTGTCTAGCCTATCGTATCTACCGGATGGACCTGAATTTTAATGTCAGTTAAGGCAACAATATGTAGGAATTGCGAACAAAAAAGTACTGAAAGTTGGCAACCTTGGATTGCTTGCTACTTTTAGTTCTGTCAAAGGAAAAACATTAAAATAAAATCAAAAATATAATAAAAAAAACTATTTTCTCCTCAGAAATTGGCACATAATCATTAGCATATGCATAATCATTAGCATATGCAAGAAAAAAAAAACTCCAAAAACGTCCAAAGTTTTCTGCTCCACTTCTTGGATGTGTCAAGATTGTTTTGTATTTGACGTTCATGGACTTCCAGCAAAATGCCACGTTTGCTTGCTCATAAAATGTATAATGTGGCCTGAGGCATTTACAATTCTTTATATGACAGTGCATCATGTCTTTGCCATTTCAATATGACGTCTTAATTAACAACCTAAACAGGTGTGGGTTAGACAGCATGTTTTGTGGGTTATGTCTATATATTCTTTACTGCCTGTGACTCGCCTTGCTGCAAGTTGTAACAAATTGTGATACCTTTCATCATCTTCTGCATGTCCTCCAGTGGTAGAGGAGCTCTGCATTGACGGCAAGCCCTCAGACACGCCCTCATCCATCGACCCTGGAGACGGGAAGAAAATAACTCTATTTTATGCTCGCTTTCTGCTGAATTTCTGAAAAAATAAACATAAAGTTAACAGCATATCAACTTCAATTGGTTACACCAACATAATCAAGGACTTTGACGGTTAATCCTAAATTTAAGGAGTAAAGCTGCTGGATTTCATTTCACTGTGCTACTAAGTAGTTTAGGAAAAAATGATGAGTTTTTCCATTTTCTTTTTATTTACAGCAGAAAAGCCTTTGAAACAGCATTCAGGACACCAGACAATAAAACTTTCCACTGAGACAAATACAAATAAAAAGCTTGTAGGTGGAATGCAGCTCTAGTTGCATGCTATTTAAGCAACACTCTTAACTGGGTCAGGACGCAGCCTCTTTATATCGTTGATAGATTCAGTAACTCTTGCATGCTTTTGAAATTGATCTATAGGCCATTTTTTCCTGTAACTATATATTACTGTGACCACTACTATAAAGTCTCCTGCAACACATATGCAGTATCCAAAAACAGTAGTGCAAGTACCACTTATATTCTTAGCAAGTGAAAAACAACAAGTCCTTTATTTTGGAAAAAATATAGATAGATTTAGCCCACAACTACATTTTATTCTGAAATGGCAACTGAGACTCAGTTAATTAAGGAGAATAGCACCACCTATAGAGGAGGACTGAGGACTGATGAGAAGCTCCTCCTGGACCTGTTCACTTCCTGGCACTGTCTGCTGGTCACTCAGTGAGCTCTGGGAGGCACTGATTGGCTGTGAGGAAGCCTCCTGGACTTCCTCATCACTGAGACGCTCAACCTTCACCCTCACGTCTTCCTCCTCTGCCGGCACTGGCGACGACACCGCCTTGGAGCTTTCACAGGTTAGAAAGTCACTAAGCCTCCGTCCAACTACAACATCTGAGGTCCCTGGGGGGCCCTGCTCCAAACATCGAGGACTCTCTGGGAGTTTTGATTTGTCTGAGTGGAACCTTCGATCAATACCAAAAGGAAAAGTCCACGGGAATGCCAGAGAGGACTCCACCGGCTGGGCTGTGCTGTCTGAGAATGAGGGGGAGGGGTTGGGGATCTGAGGAGAGGTGGTGACCATCTGTGTAGTGCATTTGAGCGGACTCTCAGGCGATGCCATTGTAACAAAGGTTTTGCGTTTCCGCCGTGATTCGCGGCATATAGGGACGTTTCTCTCCATGATGCTGCAGTCAGAAGAAACTGGCGACACGCTGCCGTCCAAAGGCGTCAAAGCACAGTTTGAGGAGGCACTCTCTGGTGCTGATTCATGTGGTTTATCTGCCGTCAAGTTGTTGTTATTGTTGTTGTTACCCGGGCTCCACAGAATGCTGGACTTCATGAACTCTGAACATGTGCTCGCCACAGCAAACATCTGCATGTAACTTGCAGCTGCCAGAACGTCGATGATGTTCTCCGTACTGATGGAGAGAGTGGATGTGTAGGCATATTCCAACAGTGGAGCGAAGCCACTAACGGTCACATGATGAAGGTCCAACACAAATTTGTCCTCCTCCTCCGGCCGGCCCACCAGCTTGGAGCGGAAGAATTCACTGCAGCATGCTAGGACCACTTTGTGGGCCAGAAATAGCTTGTCCTGGACTCGGATGGTGACATCACATAAGTGGCCCTCATTGCGTAGAGCGTTGAGCTTCTCCAGCATCTCCTGGCTGTGTGAAGTCGAGCTGTGGGTGAAGGTTTTCACCCCCATGCTGAGTCAGTTTCTGACTGTGTTCAGGAAATGAGTCCTGCAGAGAGGTAAGGAAAAAACAAAACACTTTGGTTTGCAAAAGTTAAACCATATAAACTGTTTTATAAGAGTTAAAAATTCAATTTAAGCAAGGACAGAAAAATAATTTGATCAATTAAAACGAAAATATTTTACTAGCCGTTGTTGTTTCTTTGGTAAAGCATCTTAAAGTGTCAAATGATTATCCAACTAAACAAAATACAGCCCAAGAAGCAGAAATTAAGGGTGAAATAACACGTCACAGTGTACTCTTGCTGAGCCACTCCATTAGAACAAATGAGTGCAAAACTTAAATGAGATGTCAAATATCACTCTAGAAATACTAGATGAAAAAATTCAAGTACATTGTGGAAACAGTGGGTGTAGGCAGGGGGAAATACTAAGGTGCTCTCTGAGGGAAAGGCAAGGTGAGGGGGGGTGAGAGCTGGGACAAAATGCCAAGTTATGTAACGACAATCAAAGCAGATGCGCAGCGATGCGAGCCAGACCCATGTGGAGGCCAATGCACTACAGGATGCTCGGCAGCTGTCTGTGAGACATGTGGATTTTCTGAGGCATGAGATTTTCCATCAAACAAAAGCTCGAGTGAAGGGGCTCTCGCAGGGAGAGTATGCACCCCTTTACACACACACACACACACACACACACACACACACACACACACACACACACACACACACACACACACACACACACACACACACACACACACACACACACACACACACACACACACACACACACACACACACACACACACACACACACACACACACACACACACACACACACACACACACACACACACACACACACACACACACACACACACACACACACACACACACACACACACACACACACACACACACACACACACACACACACACACACACACACACACACACACACACACACACACACACACACACACACACACACACACACACACACACACACACACACACACACACACACACACACACACACACACACACACACACACACACACACACACACACACACACACACACACAGACCAAGGGAAAATACTCTTGGGCTATGTTGGCCCAGTAAAGGCTAAGTGAATTATAGACGTAGGCTGTGGAGGTGCAACAGGAGAGTGCCTATTCTGCACTAGCAAACAGAGAGTTTAATTCCACCAATGGGGTTCTCTAAAGGCAAAAATAACTCCTTTAGAATATAAATTTAGCTACATGATCTCTGTAAACAAAAATAATCAAAGTGATCTTAACAAAACATTAAGGTTAGAGAGTACAGTTGCAAACTAGCAATGAAATAACTCCTATTTCTAAGAAAGATATCCAACCAAAAAGTCACATTTTGGTGACAAAACAAACACACTTAAAAATAAGAAGAAACCCATTAATTTCATTTTTTTTTAAAATTAGTATAACTTATTGATGATCCTGATCGTTTTACTGTTCATATTGTTAATATTGATTTAGGCCTTCAATTAATGGTATCCATAGTTTACCTCAGGCAGTGCCATTTTAATGTTGTTGAATTGTTGTGTTGCACATCAGAATAATGACAATAAGGCTTGATTGTCGTGTTGTATTATTTTTATGAATCCTTAGTTCATATGTTTAACTTTAAGTGAATCCTAAATCTAAGAGAGCGATAACTGATTAAATCATTGTCCATGAAAAGTTACAACAAATATTTGATAGCCAGATAATTATATAAACACTACTACCTGATATTGAGTACAAACTAAATAAGATAAGTAATAACTTTAGGATTTCTCGATTTGTTAAGATCATCTAAACTCTTTGTTCTTGTTTGGTTTCAGATTTAACAGATTTGAAGACAGCAGTGGCCCTTTTGTTATCGATTATAAACATTTTATAGCCTATATGCTGAGACATACAAATAATTAATCAATTAGTATGTGACTAAAACGGATTAAAACAAACAAACAGTCCAATTCCCAACCAAAACAATAATGAGAGGAGGCGTAGCCTTCAGCCTGGTGCTTTCACTCTGTTTACATCACTCACAGGCAACTTAATGTAAGTGCAAGCTGACTAGTTAGTGTGTGCACACATCGATAAAGACTGTATATATCTATGTAAGTGTGTATTTAAAGCGTGTGTGCTTATATTTAGGGAGTGAGATGCTGAACAAAAATGTTTGGAACAAATATTACAGTTTAGCTTACTGTAGCTAACAGCGTCACGCTCATACGTCAAGCACACCAGGAAGTGAAAAGTACACCCGGTTTGTTTTCAGAGTAAAATACTAGTGATCGTAGTAATAGTCGTTAACGTTGGTTTATCAATTTTAAAAAACAGTGAGGGATTAAAGTAACGTAAAACATTGACCAGATTATCTGTCGTGTTGCTTGTAATGTACATCTGTATCTGTAAATGTCTGGTGTATCTTAAAATGTCACCAGCAACAGATTCTCCCGAATAGTGACACACGTGTTTGTTTTTCGGTTGACATTACAAAATGTACATCTCAGTTCTTATTGAATGATAAATGTTATCTAAAATTGTAATACCCAAAACATAAATCGGCAAAAACATACAAAAGGTAATTTACGTTTCTATTTTGAAGCCACATTTCCGGTTTCACTTCAGGTAACCATGGCAATCTTTACGCAGCAGCCGCACGCAAGCTAACTGTCGTTAGCCACAAAGCTAGCGCTAGCCAAGCCACCACAGCACTGTTAGTTGGTTTTCTTCTCCTGAAGAATGCTATATAGCGGATTTTAAGTGTGTTCAACGGGGTTAGCGTTATTTTAAAAAACACTGTGCAGAGGGAATTTACCTTTTTGGATGAGGCCCGTGATACCGGCTGGGCCTCTGGATGGACCTCAGCTGAGGAGCGATAGTCGGAGACAGCGGAGCGCCCTGCCGCTTCACTCCCAACACTCACATTCCTCTCTCTCTGGCAGCTGTCAGCCTGCCAGCCGCACAAACTCACAGTTTAATTAACGTTGTCATGAATTGACATCACAACAGGCTGAAGTTTAAAGTTTTCGGGGGTCTGTTTTCATGCCTTTGTGCTTCCCGCTGTCCTTTCTGCGCTCTGTTTGTATCCCCACAATGCAACGCGCATCTGTCACTGTGCTGTACAGTGAGAAACAGGAAGTGTCTCATTAAGCAACACACACAACTCTGACATGAATATATTAACTTATTATTTACAGTCTGTGGAACTTACACACAGTTTGAAGACTTCTTATTCACCTGATAATCTAATCATTGCACAAATAAGATATAACACATTTTCTGTCTTTCATATAAACATGGACTACTTCTACATTTATAGTGTTCTGAAATTATGAATTTTTATGTAGGCCTCAATTAATTATGTGTTCATATTGTCTTATGCCACTCTTTTATTTTCAAATTTACAGTAATCAAATAACTCGACTCTGCAATGCAGAAACTTTACTGGACACATTTTTTTTTAATTGATCAAACTGTGCAATATTTGTGCAATTATTTACCTGTTCATTACTTTCTGTTTTAATTACAATGTACTGCTAATTTAAACAATGTTCCTATTTAACTCTTATTTAAGCAATTATAGCATTCATATTTGAATCACAAAACAACCCTTCACTCAGCATTTATTGGACTCACATATCTGTCGGCTAGATATTTAATATTTTGTACTTATTCCTATATTTGTTAGTTATTCTTTCTTTTTTTGTTGTATGTTGTATGACATACAATTACTACTCATCAGAGTGTATGTATGAGCAATCATGTAGCTCAGTCTAAGTTCAAGCAGGAAGACTGGTTATATTCTCTCCCACATTTATTCAGTTTCTTCATTCAACTTAGCCTCTCCCTCTCTACCACGTCCTCCCTCTCCCTGCTCTGGTGATCGGTTGATTTGAGGCGTTTACTCTTTAGGTAATAATCTAAACCACATTGCCACAACCTCTCTCAAACAATCATCCTGCCGTGGTCAAATTTTAAAACCTGTTCTCTCTCTTCCACAGTCAGTTTGTCATTTCAGTGAGATTGCTGCAACCCTCCTCCGCCCAGGTCATCTCCATTCCAGCTCAACAGAGTTCAGATACAGCCTCAGAAACCCACTCCTCATCACATCCTGAATTATTCTATCACCACCACCACCAGTGTATAGACTCCATAGGGGGGTATCATATCCTGTCGGCCTCATGACCCCTCTGAGTACATGAAGTCGTCATGTTGGAGTCTAATCCCCAAAGACTTTACACATTTATTTCCTAAATTCTTAAATAAACTATTGTTCATTCTCAGTTAAGTCTCTCCTGATTGAAATAACGTTAGCTATCACAATAATGCAAATGACGAAAGTCTTCTTCTCAGTATCCCCAGCTAATTTTACAATCTCCCAAGTCGGTTGCACTGGAAAAATTGGATTTTTGTTGAGGTTGCAAAACCTATTAGCACCTTGACTTCTTATCTGTGTTGAAATCCAGAAAATGTATGTGACCAGTTTGAAATCAAGGAGGCACCATTGATCTTGAACTTTAAATTTAATGGTCTTATTAATGGCTGCACTGAAGGTGCCTTATATCACCCCAGATTTTTATTTTTTTTAAACACATAGGCTTTCTCTCCAAACTGACCATAGTCACAAGCTGGTTCAAAAAACACAAATTGCCATTTATTGGTTTACTAAAGAAAAACAATAAATACTACAATTTGGAGTCAAATCCACAAATACCAAATATCTCAACATATAGCCTAATCCAAGTCCTCTGCCACCTTTAAAGCTTACCTGATGTTTTACAATTTAAAATACAATTTAAAAAAAAGCTCTACCAATTGAATTAAATTAAGTGGACAACCTTCTTATTGTAACCTGTTGTGATTTGACATAACCAAAGTCAGGTCTTAAGAGAAGAAATGTTGAATGGAAGTTCTTAACAAACCACAGCTACTGTGTGTTTTACACAGCTGTCTTTATTTCAGACGTCTGAGCAGCAAAGTTATTCCAATGTGGGAGGATTTTACTGAACATCTTAAGGGGTTTCAGTTTGTAAAACGCGTGATAAAATGTGCCTCACCCTGCTTTTAAAAGAAGCAGAACCGCCAAAGAGAATTCCAGTCGTCTGGACAACATTGTTGGGTTCAAGTGGCCCACAGTGGTTAAAGGGAGTGCTCTGGAAAACATGGAAAACTTGAACATTTGATTGGGAATCGCAGGTCATTCAAAAGTATGGTTCTTCCTCATACCAACTGTAAATATATACCCACCTGTCTGGATGCAAGAATTCTCTAATCATGTGGCTTTTGTGCACAATAGAGAAAATAAAAAGTGAAAACACAAGTGAAAACACTTGGACACATGTCCCAAAGAGTTTCTGCTGGTTTTATGTGGGAGAATAAGCTGCAGAAAGAGATAATCATGTTTGGACATAAATGTGTTTATTTGACCATTTTTATGAAAAAAAATCTCAGACAGCATCTGCCATGTTAATTACACATACAAGGTACACATTGTACAAAAATAAATAGCTTAAAAAGGAAGCTGTTATAATAAAATAGCATGGTCCTTCACTGAAGGGATATTTAGCCTAATGCTCAGTCTGTTTTGTTTTGATAGCATACTGTAAATTAACAACAGGAATGAAGAACTCAAATATACATACGAGAGTCTGGAAACAACTGTGAGTGTTTGCATACGATGCATTTACAAATACAAGTTTGGAATTGAATAAAATCAATACTATTTTCCATATGGATGATAATGTGGTTATCATTTCATGTACAATATCTCCAAAAGAAGCATTCATTGCCTCAACTGTTCCCACTACGTTCAACCACAAGGTAGAGGGAAATTCTCTGTCGAAGGTTTTTCTGGTTATAAATGACTCGTCATCATCTAGACTAAACCTTTTACACACCGTGTAAACTCAAACTCTTTCTATAAATACTACACGTCTGGTTCAGAAATGGAACCAAGTTTTCTAACTGGCACATTTTAGCCAAAGATATTGGGTCAGATTCGAGGTCGCCGATTGGTTTCCCCAAAGTTTAATAATCCAATCTTAATCAAAATGATAATCACTCATCTCATTTGGGATGTATAAAGAAAAAAGAAGTAAATCCAACAGGAGCGCATTTCCCAGAGGTTAAAAGTCCCATTGCATTGATCGTATGTACCTACCTCAGTAAAAGTTGAAAGGCTCGATCAAAGCATTATGGGGGTTTGAGTTCTGTGGAAGACACTTACAGAGGTATATTTACACTGTGCTGGTGTTTGACAGCAGGTTTAATGCCTTTGTTCTAACCCCACTCTAAGTGACAGCAAAACTGAAATAAAAAAGAATCATTGCAGATTATACCAGACTTCATACCAAAAGTTTCTGTTTAAAGTGGGACTCGAAAACTTCTCTTTCTGGAGAAAACACGCACACACAGCACCTTCATGTAGCATCTTTACATAGCATCACATGTACATCCTGAGGTAGATTTCCTTTGTTTCGGTTCTCAATAGTGGTTGTAAAATGTCAACAAAAGAAACTATATTTAGGCAAGAGCCTGGGAAGTAACGTCAAATGAACATGGATGGATAATGTGGTCATGGGCCCCTGGGCACAGACAATTTAAAGGCCAAAAGCAGTTTTTTTTTCACAAACTGAAAGAAACACAAAACGACTACAAACGTTCAAACACATTTGCAGTTGAACTTAAAACTCAGAAACGCAGAGACACAAGAGCAACCTCAAGTTTTTTCTGTCTTTTTGTGACATTGATGTATTTATCTCTCTGTTGTTCTTTTGTTGCTATTGTCTCTATGTGGTCTCTTTGTGTCATCTGTGATAGTTGGACGTGTCATTGTGGTTATATTAAATCTCATCACTGACATTTGTAACTCTTTTTTGCTACTTTTAATGTCTTTGTGGTCACTCTGTTCTCTGTAATTCCTTTGTCTTTGTGTTCATCTCTGTGTCTCTTTCTCGCTGTTTTTTGTTGTTTGCTTTATGTTGTTAGGCCGTTTTATGCATACCATACCCTTTGCCCACTTGGACTCTTAACCTGCGCCCAGTCTGTCCATTCTGTAATCCATCCATGTTGAGTAAGTTTAATCAGACCAAAATGGCAAAGTTCACCGTTCTCTTGTCCCTCATAAGCACTCTTGGTTGAGACATTCTCCAGAGACCGGTTCTGGCATTTTCTTTGGATCACACTTCTCTGACTCAACAGTCTTCCCAGTGTAGTCTATGCAGAAGACGCTGCGCCGGCGCTCGCCCTGACCACAAGTTCGTGAGCAGGCGGACCAAGGTCCCATCTGCCAAATGGGGCATGGCAGATCCCCACAGGCCCTGATGTCTATGGGCTTTAGGTCTTTGTCACACTGGCTGGAGAGGAAGCCCGCGCTGTCTCTGCATTCAACGTTTCTCCTGGACCACCCGGAGCCACAGCTCTTGGAGCACTCGGACCACTCGCCCAGCACCCAGTCAGGCACGCCAAACGGTTGGATCATGTGCAAAGACTTCTTCTCCTTTGATTTGTTGAAGGACACATCTTTGGGGATGAAAAAGGTGTATTTGACCTTTGGGGGGTTGGCGTCCCCGGCTGTAGCCAGGATCTGGATGGTGATGGCCTCCTTCAGCTGCCTGAAGCTCTGGATTCTCTCCAGTGTGGTGGAGGAGCCACTGTACTTTAACACTGCACCCAGCACAGGAATGTCCTGCTCCACCGTAGACACCGAGAAGTTACCGTTGAGGATATAACCGCCGCCCTCTCTCTTTATAGCCAGGTAGTTCCCATCATGTTTGATTTCCCTGTTACTCCGCTGTTTGATGTCGATGTTAGTCGCTCCAACAGGAATCGTGACAATGTCACTGTAACCATAGCTGGTGGAGAAAACAGAACAGGACTTAGACAACTGGATCATTTGGATATTCTTTCTTCTTGTGTAGTTTGTTAAGAAGTTAAGTATGTTTTAGAGCTATAGCTCAGATTCAGAAAAAAATTTGCTTAGCTCAGCTTAGTATTGATATTGGCAACAGGGCAGCGAGGCAACCTTTTGTTTTTTGTATGTGTAACAAATAACCTGAAACGGTCACATCATTTAACATTTAACATTGCATAATGCAAAACTCTTCCAAGCAAAAGGAAACAAGGGTTTTCAACAATCTCTATTCACAATACAAAAAAATTGTAAAGAGGCTAAAAATGCTCCTGGTGAAATCCTAACAGCTGAATTAATCTGTGCTTGCTGCTGATGATGATGAAACACTTTTAACTCTGCAGCCATGGTGAAAGGAAAATGCATAAATACCCTTTTTGGTGAATCTTGCAATATAACTATAACATATAATTGCAATTGTGTAATCCTTTCCAGATGAGGATGATGTTTTTTTAAACACTTACGTTGCTTTGTTGTAGGAGCCTGTGATCTTTCTACAGGTGAGTCCACTTCCTCCACACACTCCACACTTGTCGACTCTCTTGTTGGACCCGATCACCTGGTCGCATCCTGCCTTCACACACTGACCTTGGACACACACCGATGTGGTGTCAGGCCCACAGGTTGTCCCATCGATCACCTGCAGGGACACATAGGTGTTGTTGAATCTTTTATCAAGAGTGTTAAGAAACCGTCAGATTCACCGGCATCTTGAAGAACTTCAATGATTCATCAGTTATTATCAAGGCTGTTTGATCAATTGTATATTAACGTGCATCACTATTGATCTGCTGATAGAATACGATATGATACGATGCGTTACAATATGATATGATACAGAACGGAACGGCCACTTTTTTGCCAATTTGGGGATCTTTGTCTTGGACTCCAAGAGCTGCGCATATTTAACTTCCTCCACAGTAGTAACAAATCATGAATGCGGTGAGATGGTTAAGTCCCACAAAAAGTAAAAAAAAATGACAAGAATTGTAACGTTACTTTTCAGTATATTTTTGGACTGTGATGATGGCTGTGCACTGTATAGACTGTGATGCTGTACCTTGGATTCAAACACTTTAAATTCACTGCTGCCTCTGGCTCTGCAGAACAGCTTACATCGGTCTCTGGGGGAAACACCGGCGTACTTTGGTATCCACTGTTTCATATTCCCATTGAAGTCCAGGTAGTTGGGGCTGTTGTACTTCTCACACTGCTCCTCTCGGAAACTCTTACCTAAAGGGAAAACAGAAAGTCAAGCTTTGTTTTTCAAGGAGCTTGGACCCCAACAGGAAGCTCCTGGGAATATTATCTTCTTGTAAATATCAAAGAACTTCAGAAAAATTAAGCTAATAAAAATGTTAATTGTGTTAATATTTTACTTCAATCTTAGAGGAAATGAGTTCATTTTGCTTGAAAACACCACTGTACACTGAATATGGTTTTAGAAATTAATTATGTCAGAGCCTGCAGACAAAATGATTATTAAATATCACAAATCAAATCAACAGCTATTTTGACAATCTATTCACTTTCCAATAGCCAAGAAAAAAGAGAATATTTCATCATTTAAGCGTCTGAGTTGTTACGACTTGATGATTTTCTTTTTTCTTTTTTGACAGGTACCTGAGTGTGTTTGATGACAATGTTGACACATTTGTCACTGTTTTCAGACATTTTTTTGACTTTACACCCAACTGGGAAAATAATCCTCAGATCAGCTTTTTGTTTTTTTAATTAAAAAATGCATTGTTAAACTTTGCACAGTCAGTGTGTCAGCAATCATCCAAATATGCAAAAAACTGCTGATGTGCAATTACGAAAAGTGTAAGAATAACAGTTAATAATAATGGGACGAAGAAATTCATCTTGGATTAGATAGCATAAATGTATAAAATATAAGTCATGACTTGACACAGTTCAAATAAATCCATACATACACTTATATATACTACAATGTTTGTCTAAAGGAGGTGGAAACTTGATTCTAAACGATAATGTACCTAGATAGGGGGAGATGAGTTCATTTAAAAGACTGAGTCTTACCCCTTGAATAAAAAAGTACTTCAATTATTTTTTCTCATACCCGCACAAATCCTTAAAGTCCTTTCTTTGAACAGATTGTGTTCTCAAAAATGCTAAATAAAATGTGTGACAGTTGATTTTTTTTTTTAAAGTGATGGTATATAAGAAGATAAGCCATATATTATTGATTCTCACCTTGGTTGTTGTCACAGGGTTGTGCGTTACAGGACTGGTACTGAACCCGCTGTCCCTCACAGTATTTTCCTCCATTCTGCGGCACCGGGTCGGTGCACTCCCTGTAGGAGAACTCCACCCCTCCTCCACACGTCCTGGAGCACTGCTGCCACGCTCCCCATTCGCTCCAGCCACCGTCCACAACCACCTGCGGTCAAACACAACGAGAAGAGAGCAGTCAGAGTGGTTGGTTAGAACTCAGCGCCAAAGGCAATCTCAGCTGTGTAGCCCGTGACCACAGTCTGGCTTCTGGCTCTGAGGCCGCACAGTGTGTTGGCGGTCCAACACTCCAGGCTAAATCTGTGTTGAAGTTCGGCACGCGCTTGCTGTCTGCCTCTACCCACATTCCTGCCACATGTGTCACTCACCACCAGTGGAAGCCGGCATGCTGCAACTTTGTAAAGTAACATTTAAAGTGTGTGTGTGTGGATGTGTGTGTGAGTTTGCCAGTTTGGGTGTCCTTTCCAGAAGTTTTATGAGTTTGGATCAGCTAACGTTCCAGCTGCCAGCACGTCTGGCTTCATAAACAGATGTGTGATCATAACACAAGGAGAAGATATCAAGGCAACCATGCTCAAATGAAACACCGAGATGTATAAATGTTCTTAAAGGAAATGTAAAAAGGCATCAAGAAGCAGCTGGATTTAAAACTCACCAGAGCCCAAAAATGTAGTGATGTGTACTTTTATCCTCTACATTTCATTCATGTATTCCAGCTTCAAACTGCACAGCGCTGCCATGCTGAAAATCATCATATCTCCACTTACTGAGATACTGTACAGAGATTGACTTGTAGTTCTTTCCTTAAAATAGCAGATTTCTAATGGTAGTTTTGGAACTTGACGACCTCTCTTCCAAGGCTAACCTTACAGTGTTTTTCATAAATCAGCAGATTTCCAACAGAAGTTCTGGATTGATGACTCCTAACCTGAAATGTTTTCCCCTTAAAACAGCTGTTTTCTCAATGAAGTTTGGTATTGCTTAGTTAATCCAAAACAAAGGGAATGAATCAAAAACATCTTAAGCTGAATCATACAACTGCATTTCAGACATAAATCGAGGAGGTTGATGACACTTACATCACTCAACCAGGAAGCGACCGCTGGGATCGCCATGAACGTAATAAAGCAGCTTCATTCTTTTTTTCTGCTCACTAGAATGTTTTTCCCCACTCATTTGTTGATACTGTGGATATGTCCACAATCATACAGCATTGATAAAAAGGTAAAAACGACTGTTATCATTTTTATAGTTGGATTTCGTTGTCCCTTCACTTCACCGACCACCCGCCCACCTTCAGGGAAAACTTCACTCACTGTAAGGGACATATGTGAATAACAACTTTGGAAAATGTCATGGGGAGACTTTATCATAGAAGGAGTCAAATCAATCCAATCAGCAGCACAGATGCTATTTATATGTGAATTATCTCTTTAAATGCTCAACACAGATGAGAAAATAGGGAAATCTAACTCAAGAGTTGCTGATTAATTAAGTTTAGTGACTGCAAACTTGATTGCTTGTTTTTGGGTAAATAAGGGGCACACGTCAAAATGACTCATTAAAACTACAGGAGGTTGATAACAGAAAACAAGCGCAACAAAGTACACATATTATGCACCATGGAACTATAATGTGTGTGTTTTTTGTGAATGCCTTTTTAGCTGGATTCATCTTACAGCTTCTATCTATCTAGAAAGTAACTTCACTTGTGATGCCAAGCCATGCCAAGCCATTCTGTCATTCAAATGGGATAACTTCTGGCAATCCAAGACAGTCATGGCCAAAATATCAAGGAGTGTTTCCAGACAGTCTGTAGGTACAGCAGACCAACAAAGGCTATTGCAGCAAACACCTGGAGAGGATTGGCTATAACAAGAGTAAGATGCATATAGTCCTGCTTTGATGAGATAAAGAAACAGCCTTACCAGAGGCTGCATCACCTCCTGGGTGGGCATGCACGCTCCGTGGAGGCAGGTCTTGTTGATGCCACAGGCGGTGCCGTCGGCCCACGGCAAGCTGCCGTTCTTGCTGGAGCACTGCATTGTTCCGTCCTCCTGACACCACAGCTGGCTGCAGATATCACTGTCTGAGGTGTTGGGACAGTGGATGAACTCCTCTCCAAATATCTGCTGGCACTGCTGGTCCAGGCTGTACTTGGTGCCTGGCAGCTCTCTGGGTAACGACATGGCGCTCTCTGGGACGTCCAGCAGGCAGTCCCCTGTGGTTACAGTAGAGAGAGAGACACACAGTATGAATACTCGGGCTTGGAGGTTAATGGCACTGGACATTTGAAATGTGTTGTGTGACAACAGCGGAAAAATATTTAGGTCAAGTTCTGACCATTTTATAAATATCAATTTAAGTAATGGGGTGCAGTTTTATAGGCTGCCTCGTACTCCAAATCTGGACATTTGACAGCTAGTGTAAATCTGAATTCAGGCATTATTCTCCTAATGATTGCGTTTTATATTCAATAAGCTTTTTGTCCGGAGTTGTCAATGACGTCCCCAGTTTGGAATCGACATTCTCAGCCACATTCATTTTAAGTTGGAAGCTTTTTCCCCCAACTGATAAAGAACACATTCTGCTGACACCAGCTGTTGCTCTTGGCTGAGGAGGTGAAGAACAGGAAGAAGTCCATCGTGTGACTCATCGGAAAAGACGGTTCACTGATAGGTCTTGCAAGGATACAAACAATGCACGATGCAAAACATGAGCAAAAGAGGGTGAGGCAAAGAAAATTAAAAAAAATAAAAAACAGAATGGGAGAGGAGGATTTGGAAAGAGAAGATGGGGGAAATCTAGGGCAAGATAAACCATCGGAATCACACATAATTTAGGGAGCGACATGTTTAAGCAGGAAAGCTATCGTTAGAGCACACGAGGCCTAACATTATATTTTATTGATCTCTAAATCAGCTCTAATGACGGAGCCACAGTGTTGCGGCAGAAGACCGCGCTGGCAGACGGTCTCTATGGGGCTTCTTAGTTTAAGATTTATCCTCAGTGACATTTATGATATGAACCCGATATATTTCCTACCGTGTCCGTTGTCAAAGAACTCTGTGACGTAGAGAGCGCTGCAGGGAGACCAAGGTGCAGTCTTGTTGAGGCTGACAAACAGAGGAGCCATCAGGTAATGTCCTCCCAGATCTCCAAACAGCCTCTCGCAGGTCTTGGAGTCATCATGAGGCATACTCAACACATGACCTGAGGTGGGAAAAAAAGATTCAATTAGAATTGACTTACTTACATGACAAGGCTGCTGTTTTTTCTGACATCCAATCAGGGTAGGAAGCTCAAATGTGTGTTTATGTTTAATTCATCTATCTAACAGGCTGAACGTCTTTGCATTTAAATGTAGAACATTTCTTTTTGTTAGGACTTTAAAATGCAATTTATTTAAATGTAGTGTTGGCGCCCCAGTCAAAAAAGTCTGCACATGTTTTGCGGTCTATTGCCTTTTTAGTTCCAGTTTAGTTGGTAAAGGCTTAAATGATAATGATTTGTTAAATTACTTATTGTCAAATGATCTGCAAAGTTATAACAACAGTGGAGATAACAGCCTGGCTCTGACGTCAAAGGAAAATGGCCATCATGTAGATATAGTCATCAATGAGTTGCTAAGGTTCTCATGCATCAAAAGTGGTTCTGAATGACTAAAGGAGACTCTAAAGATAAACATCATACAACATGCTTTTTACATTAGATTTCCAAGTTTCCATTAATCCTACAGCCCAAACCACAATCTAAGACAAAAATGTGCTCTGACCGAGCTCATGTGCAGCTGTGAAGGAAGCTTGCAGTCCGTTGTCCTCAATGACTGAGCAGCTCCTCTTAGGGTCACACATCGTCCCGACATCAGCCACGCCCAACGTGTCGCAGCTCCTCTGTCCGCAGATGTCCTGCAACAGAGACAAGGGAAACGCTGAAGCTGGAGAACCCAGGGCATAGTGATGAGTTGATATTAGCGAAGCTGAAACCAGCTTTTAAATAAATGCTTGCATAAGTTGATGTTTAAAATCAAATGTGAGGATTTTCTTAAAATCTCAAAATTGTCAGACAAATTGACATCCTTTACCTGCAGTTGTTGTGATCCCATTTTTATCTGTTTTGTACTCAATTCTTATAGTTTTCTGAGTGTTTTCTCATCTTTAGACTAGACTCTGTCTGAATGTTTAATGTTTTTTTTCTTTTGGGCATTTTTGCCTTTATTGGATATGACTGCTGCAGACAGACAGGAAAAGTTGGGAGGAGACAGTGGGGGCTGACATGAAGCAAAGGGCCAGAGGTCAGATACAAATCAATGGCCGCTGAGACTTTAACCTCTGTACATGGGGTGCGTGACATACCTGCTTGGCTATACGATGCTCCACTTAGTCTGGATTTATTTTTTACTTCCTAATATCAGCCACAGTAATCCAAATCCTTTATAAAAGGTTATCGGTCTCAAAGTCACCTTTTGGTCAAACTCTGCTATGGGCCAACAGGCGTTACATGAACATGTCTGTTTACTTTTTGTATGTAAGAAGTGGCTCCACACATATCAGTCAGAATCTTTTTATGCCATTGGAGGTTTGGCAAAGTGACACAACAACCACTCAAGCCTCAGTGTACAAGTTCAGTAACAAGACACAGACACAGCCACACATTACAATAAGCAGCGTTGTAGAACAATAAGAGTTATTTTGTATGGTTGGAAAGTGGTTTCTGCCAGTGGAACAAGAGAGACTAACTATTTGTAAGTGCCATAAAACAGAAGAGCCACGGCAGCATACCAAATACCAACAGCGACATACCAACCAGAATTAACTCGTGCCACTCGAACAAAAGCTTCATAACACAAACAACATGGGCCAAACAAAGAAAAGACATTCCTCTATTGAACTCAACTAGTTCAAATAAGTTCAAGCTAAATTACTGCCATGGTGTGGTCATGATTGGCTTTTTACATTCATAAATAATTTCAAAATCTTGTATATAAAAAGTAGTCGCTTAAAAACGGCTTCCTAAGTGGACCATAAAGAGTTAAAGCCATTACTCTGAGGGACTGTTTTATTAATCAAGCTGGATGGACCTTCAACGTCTATTTATTTCAACTTGTTTTTCTGCCTTTTTCTTAAGACAAATCAAAAACATGTTGCGGAGTGTTTCCATCATAAAAAAAAGCAAATAAATTATCCCGAGCATGCATTGTCCAGAGCTGTGATGTGGGAGATTCAGAAATCTTTCCCTGCTCATGAAGAAGCCTGGCTGTGTTAGGACGGAGATGGACGCACCCTCCGTGGCCTTGCCTCAGCCGGAAAAAAAACCACAAGGCAGAGCAGTCTGTGATTCAAAACACATCTGGACCTGGAGCACAACCCCAGCGTGTGTTTGTACACCTTGTTTCGACAACAGCACCCATCAGTCATGTGTGCAGAAAACACTGACACGAAGCAGGACGTATGGGTCACAGCATTGGCTACAGTGTTGCATTTGCATGACGGACGTGCAAGAACACACATACAGTACGGGACCACAAGAATGCATGAGAAAAAATGTTTCCACTACAAGAAAGAGAGTGTAAGTTTAGAGTTTCACAACAGCCAGTAGCAGCAGCCTTCTCTTATGACTGTGGCATTCATGGCACACATATTCAACCCTGACCTGGCTGCAGACTCCAGCCCTGACCATTTAGAGTGTCCCTTATCATGTCAGGCTTTTATTTGTGGCGGCACTAAAGTTAGCTCACCCACGTGGTTGGAGCCTTCCGGCCTCTGCATTTCAAAGCATATCTCCGCGGAAATGGAAAAACAAACCTCGACCGGGGTTTGTGTGGAAGATGGCCTCCCCGATGGAAAGCCTTTGCAACAAGTCTGCAAAAACCCCCATATGTTCTATTCATCATTTCCCCCAAACTAGGCTCAGCTTAACATGGGAACGTCATTCAGTAGGGCGGATAAATACCAAGCTTGTCATCAATCAAGCTGCAAACAGCAATGCACTCGGCTATAAATGTGTAATAATAGAGAAGTTACTAGCATATGTATTGTCTGCTAACACCTTGTCAAAGTGCACATACCAGAGAGGAGACGGCAGCCAAATACAGCGGGACGAGCCAATCAAAACACAAACCCTGAGGACGCAAGAACTTATTTCCTGTTGGAGCATCCATAAAACACAGTTTGTTTGTTCTCTGTTGATATTCCCCCTGCTTGGAAAAAGATTACAACTATTCCATCTTGTAGATCCCTTTTCAGCACCTGGATTCACCCCGAGGGCTAAAGGGGCTTTCCTTAACTTCCTCTGGTCTTCAATCTCAAACAAGATCTCCTTAAAGGCCTGACAATAACTGTGAACATGGGTGTCCATTTCCAGCCAGCCCCCCCCCCCCCCACACCACCACCACCACCCTCCCCACTTGTAACACAAATTGCACCTGTTTTAGTGAAAGGCTCTCTGGTTTCAAGTAATTGTTGTGTGGTTTTGAGTCTGCTGCTTCTGAAACCACATCATGCCCCCCAGCTGGACTGAATTCCACCAGTGCTTCATTCATGACTCATCACTGCTCGAGTATTGCTTTCTGAACAGCGAAAAAAAAAATATAAAACATGAGTCAGTGGTTATTATAATACTAGACTTTTAAACTCACAACTCCATTCAATTTGTTTATGCGCCCACCAACTTAAACCCTAACCTGCATTAAGATTCAACTTAGATACATAATGTGTTTAATTGCCTTAAATAATCTTCTTCTTGTTTAAGAAAAATGCTTTGTAGTTTCTTTTGATTTCTTCTGTAACTGACTCGAAATTTCTGAAGGATCTCTGAAACGTCAGCAGTGTGTGAATGTGTATGAATGTGTTAGTTAATACTGATGTGAATGGAGAGGTGTAACCTGCAGTGTAAACACTATACAAGCTCAAATCCATTGACCTCTCTCTCTCTCTCTCACTCTCTCTCTCTCTCTGATATCAGTGGGACTAACCTGGCTAAATAAAGGTTAAGTAAAAGCATCTTTCCTCCTTAAATCCTTAAAACAGTATATGCAGATGACGGTGTGTTTTCTTGCAGAGAACTCCATTCTCTAACTGTGTAAAGACACCAGGTATGTTCTTGCCGCTCACCTCTCTGGTGAAGAGCATGGCCGTGTCATAGTGCTCTGGATGTCTCTGGCTCGGCGGGTTGAAGAGCTGCTGCCAGGAGCAGAAGTTCCTCAGAGCCACGCCTCCGTTGCTGGAGACCTCTGGGCCGACCTCCTCATCCTCCACCACCAGCATCTTCACCAACACGATGTTTACCGAGTTCTTTATGCTCGGGTGCTTGTACAGCTGGGCGGCCATCGACATCAGGGTTAGGATGTAGTGCTGTGAGGGAGGAGAGACATGGGCACAACATTTCAAACTTAAAACTTCCATGAAAAGGAACTTGTTAGCCTGAGGCTTTTAAAAGTTTGGACAGCACAAAGACACAGTGGAGGGTAGATAAAAAGGAACAGGGATGGTTTTACAAATATCTGACACCTGAAGAAATTAGGATTGTCATGATACCAGAATTTTAAACTTAGATACAATACTAATTTAAGATCAAACAATATTGAGACCTGTTTCCACACAACATGTTGAATCTGGTTAAGAATTCAAGAAACTGGTTAACTGTGTTTCAATTTCTGCTATCAGTGTTAGTGCTTGGCTGAAGAGACGTTGGACTGGACTCTCCTCCTGGTCTGATAAACTGTCTGCTTCCTTTAAAGGGGATGAGAGCAGCAGATGTGATCGGTCATTAAGAAGAGACCACCTGTATGTTTTCCTCTAATAATGTGAACTGTTTGTTCACCTAAACAGGAATTCCTTTGAGCTTAAATTGCAAACATTTGGCACAGTTATGTACTTTCATTCAATGCATGCAACCACTTCCAGCTAAATAGAGGCATCATGTCTGCCTTCTTCTTCTTTTCCAGTAAAAATAAACTAAACTATAAAAAGATTCCCCAAGAAGTTTTTTTTTTTTTTGCTTTCCCTGATTGTGTCATGGCAGGAAGTAGTGATGTGCAGGCTTTTCCACAATACTGTCATGAGGGTTATGTTTTAGAGGAGAGCTAAATCAGTGTGAACGTGGGCGTATTGTGCCATGATGTGTAATGTCAAGTCTATGTCTGCTGCGCTGAAATCACTTTTCCAAGGAACGGATGATTTTCCCACATATAAAAAGTTTTTCCACATGTGCTGCACACATACACAGACACACATGTTGGTTTGAGCCTAGGACCTCCAAACCACTAAAACTGCCCCTGTTCACAGAAAACCAAAGAAACATATGGATGGACATTATTGGGAATATGACTTGGAATAAAAGCAGAAATGAAGCCAGTGTATCAGCTTGTCCACTTCCCTCTGTTTATTTGTTAGTCTTTCTTTTCTTACAGTAGGATAAAGAAGTGTTTGGCAGCTGAAGAGCTTGTTAAGTACAAACAGACAAGAATTTGACTTCTCTAGGCTGTGCCAGGATCATGGACTGTCTACAGTTGTTAAGGAATTTTAGCTCCAGAATAAATGCAGCATTAGTATTAATGAATATCTTTATATAAATTCAGCACCAATATTTTAATTTTTTCAATTTAAATATTGAATAGCAGGAAATAGCCATGTAATGAATTCATCATTCTGAGTAAATACAGCATAGGACGGATATTGTAAGCCTTGTGAATCTGCCCTGCATGATGCTGAGGCTCTGCTGCCAAATCGTGACCAAGTCGTGAGGAATGTGCCTCAGCATTTCTTACATTTCTGTTGCCTGACCTTATTCTCAGTCTGTGGAAAACAGGGAGCACACCGGCTTCCTCCCAAGCTCCCTCAATGCCAAAACATGTTTTTATGAAACAGCATAGAACAACTAATTCCTGAGACTATTTTTTTCTGAGCTGTGAATCCTTACAGACAGGATTATGGAAACTAAAGTGGGGAAAATGTGACGTCTTCAGCAGTTTGTTTATGGGACAGTCTAATCAGTTTAATTCAACTATGGTGTGTTTAGGTTCATATATTAACGGTGTGTGCAGGAAAGAATGAGTGCATCATGTCTGACCTTTATTTCATCTCCATAGAAGTGGGTCATGGTTGAGTCTGCCACCACCAGCGTTTCTATGAACCGTGGCGCGGAAACAAAGCGTCTCCGGCGAGGTTCCCTCCGTGCGTCACTGTCGGTGTGCGTAAAACTTTCCCCATTGTGCTTATCTGCTCGGCTCTCCGCTGCCGCGTGATCAAACAGCAGGGGAAGACCGTGGCTTTTAGTGAATGTCCTCCTCTTGATGACATGCAGCTGCTCTCCAGAGTCTGGCCCCATACCGCCTCGAAGTTTGGGCTCAATTAAATACTCTTTCCCCTCCGTTATGAAGGAGCCAAAGATGCCCGAGCACAAGCTGACCGACACAACCGAGTTCCGATCATGATCCACATTCCCGGAGTAAAAGCAGCTCCTCAGATATCCTTCACTCTCCACTGTCTGGTTCATCAAACCCTGGAGAGCCGCGGCAGGTCGGACACCTGAAGCGCTGCGTAAAGCGCCAACATCTCTGGCTTTGATGCGCTGTATGGTGAAGGAAGGTGCGATGAAACTAGTGTCTGGAATGAGATTTATAGTCATGTCCTTGCCAAATGCGCTAAGGATAAATGTCGGCTGTTCCTCGCTTCTTTTCCAAAATCGACCTCTAATTCTTCCATTTATCCGCACAGGTACAACATCCTCTGATTCAAATGGCGTGGAAAGTGTCGCGTGTATTACGCACAGGAATAAAAAGAAACAACACAAAGTGGAACACATCTTCTGCAACTTGAAGTGCAATCAAGAGTCGCAAAAATAAACAATTTATTTCAGTATATGTCCTTGATCTGTTTGGTAAGTTGAGCGTCGTCTCCAATCAAAAGAGAGTCCTCTTGAATCTTTACAAATCGAAAGTGATTTCAGTGCTGTAGAGCCAGTCTGGGTCATCGAAGTTTGACTAGTTTTAAACTTCAGTCTGTTTTGAGTTGTCGTTTCTAATCTATCCAAGCCTTGTTGTGCCACTCACCAGCACCGCTGCAGTCTGGACACTTCGGGGGTATTTATACTTTCTGCTCTTCCCTGACATGAGGGGGTTTATTTTTGATATCCTGCGTTGCTGGAAATTCTCCTCCCACTCTCGCACTTCACGAGACACTCGCGGATAAAACGGATCCAATGAGAATAGGCAGACACTCCCCCCCTTCTAAAAAAAAAGCTTGACAACCGCGCTCCTATTATTAACCCGGAGTGTTATAATGCAGCGGCAGGACATCTATACTACGCATAGCTGGAAGTCCGCTACTCGAGTTATTTCGGAGTCCTGTGTGAGTGACAGGCCCCCACAGAGCCCGGAGCCCCGCTAGGCCGAGATGCTTTATCCCCCGCACAAAAGAGCACCGCTGGACGGAGAGAGGCGCTGTGTGTGTGTGCGTGGAATTGACCGCTGCCCTGCACACTGAGAAACGTTTATTTATATCAGCAGAGCTTTGAGAAAAATATAATAATTTAATCGGGGTTTCGCTGCATATTACTCATAAATTTAAACTTTTAATATTTGTAACATTATGAATAAACAAACAGGCTTTATGTTGAATAAAACTAATTAATTATTCCTTCGATACAAATGGGCACTGGCACACCTTTTTTTTTTTTAATTAAAAATATTAAAATAAATATAATTCATTTTTTCTTATTTGCACCAACAAATCCTGCTTTCAAAAACATGGTATTCATTCTGTTACAGAGATTTTTTCCCCCTAAATTACGCGTCTGATTTACAAGATCAAGCACCCGGTTTTCATGTAAGAATGTTTATTAAGCCTGAATGCCAGGAAAGTTCTTTCCACGGTGATGTTTATCAAGCTGTAGTTAACATGTTTAGCCACAAGATGGCAATACAGTATAAACAAACTTCTTCATGCGTTTAGATGCCCGGACGTTCCAGTGGACTTCTCGCTCAAACAGGTGTCGCTCTTTGCCTGCATTGCAATTTGCAACTGTCTTCAACTTTTCCTTATGCATGATGATTTGCAGAAATGTCATTGTGTTAAAGTTTGTTTCTGTGATTAGTTTTCTAATACAATGTTTGCGTTTGTAATAAAGAGAAACTTTCCAATGTGTCTTTAAACGTATTATGTAAAATAAATAGTAAGAAATACATGGAAATGGCACAAGATATTTTGAGAAATTGCAGAAAAAAATCGTCCATCTTTAGCTTCACGGCTTGCAGTATCAGTTGCATTATTTTGATATCAATGTGAAAAACCTTCAGATGTAACCACTTTCTCTGTTTCCTTTTGCATAATGTGTGTTTGCACCCTGTGATTCCTTCTCGGAGTGAGTCTGGGCGCTGGGTGGGAGGGGTGATGCTCCAGCTCCTGTCACACATGCTGTACAGCAACAACACTATTTGGAGAGTTACAAGTGCAGCTCAAACTGAGATTGCATGACCAATGAGCTCTCTCGCTCTCATGCGCACATACCCAGATTTCACTTGTCAGAGATCGTCGGGTTTTACGCGCGACTTTAAAGTTCAGCAGCTCAGAGGAATCGGTGACCAGAGTGGAAACGGTGCAAGATGGGAATGAACCTGAAAGGCATCTCGGGTGCTTAGTTTCCTTAGGACGCACAAGTGGCGCTCCGTGCCATTGCGCACAACTTCTTAAAGCGCATGCAAACTCAGCCGAATTACAGAGTGGACTTTGCTTGGCACGAGCCGAGATGGCTATACTTATCAGTTCTTTAGTAGTTCTTACAAAATTCCTACTTTATTTAAAGGTGACATACTGCATGGAGGTGGATTTCTGCATACCTATTCGTGTGGATCACCAGAAGCATGAGAAGCATCTGCACCGGCGCGCGGAGCAGATGAGTGACAGACAGATTGTGTTCAGGTTAAGCGCGTTCAAACAGGAATTTTACCTCCATCTCACGCCGGATTCTAGCTTCCTTGCACCGGGCAGCATTCTGCCTGAGAGCGGCTCCTCATCATTCAACACTTCTGCAGCAGCTGACCTGAGGGACTGCTTCTACTCCGGCGATATCAACGCAGATCCGGATTCTTACGCAGCGCTCAGCTTGTGTAAAGGTCTCCACGGTGGGTTTTCCTATAACGGCATGGAGTATTTCATTGGCCTGAGCCGGACTGAGGACAGAGCTGCCGCGTCTGGATTTGCAAACTCTTTCGACAGGACACATGTGATCCGCCGCCGGAGACGCGCTGCGCACTCCAGCGGCAACTTCACCAGCAGGTGCGGAGTTACACCTGACTCCAACTTCAACGTGTCCTTGGAGAAATACAAACACATGAGCGAGCTTGAGATTGATGGCTTAACTGAAACTGTGCTGAAAAGTTTGGGGAGGTCCAAGAGGTTTGCCTCCATCCCCAGGTTTGTGGAGGTGCTGGTGGTGGCAGATGAATCTATGGCCAAATTTCACGGGGATGACCTAAAGCATTACCTCCTGACCCTGATGTCAGTAGCAGCCCGCCTTTACAAGCACCCCAGCATTCTCAACTCAATAAACATAGTGGTGGTAGGCTTCATGGTGATAAATGAAGCTGACAAGGGACCAAAGGTTTCCAGTAATGCAGCTCTGACTCTGCGCAACTTCTGCTCCTGGCAGAAGAAGTTAAATAAACACAACGACAAGCACCCGGACTACTGGGACACTGCAATACTGTTCACCAGACAGGTAAGCAGGGGAGGAGAGACACCCAGCTGTGGTGTATCTTATTGGTGTTGCAAAGACAATGATAGAAACACATGCACAACCTGTACAGGGGCGGATTATGAGACATTCTGTGAATAGTTGTACAAAGCTCCCCATCCCTCTCTATGTAAAGCAACACAAATCCTATTTTTCTCTCCTAGTAGAACTTTGCAGGTAAATGTGAACTCTCAAACTATCAGATACACAAAAACGACCAAATTATGTAATTTCTAGACGTTCCTGTTTTGTTTTTGTTTGTTTTTTGTATATTGGAATTTTAAAGCCTTGATCGACTTTCCTATACCAGAAAAAAAAACTATTTCAAAAAAAGATTAATGTAACATTAATTGGGGGGTTTATTAACAAAATGGTGAAGCAACAATACAATACTGTATGGTTCTATAAGACACAAGACATCCAGCAAATACAATAAAAAATCAATTAAAAGAAAAAAACATTCGTTGCTGTAGAGTATATTACCCAAAGACCAACGCAAAATGAGGATGTTTAAAAGAAACCAGTAAGAGTAAAGCTAGACCTTGTAATATCCAACTGGAAAGATGCCCAAACCCCTCCCCTAAACAGCCTTACTTATGATGCAGGAAGAGCCCAGGAGAGAGGGAGAGCCGTCACTGTTAACTATCCATCAACAAGATGTGTTCAGACGATTTATTTAGTTTTATGAGAATTGGGTTTGCTTGTTTCTGTTTGCTTTCTCGTGTAACATCTGGGCACAACCGACCTTGGCTGGACCCAACAGAGAGGAGGAAAGACTGTAAGTAGAAAGGAAGGGAAGGATGCAGATTGCACGAGCAAAAGAGGAGAGAGTTTGATAAGTATATAGGGCTACCAGTCCTTTAATTCTTGTGCAAATACTTAAATGCAATTTGCACACAGGTCACATGCAGTTAGGCAGATATCTAGGTAGACAAGAGAAGAATCCATTTGGTCAGAACTAAATGACTTGGCGGATTCATTACAGACCTGTGACAGCTACAGGATTTCCATCTTTTTTTTCTGTTGAGGATGCTTAATTTTGGGAGGATATAATGAACATTTGAAAAAGTCAAACAAAATAATGCTTCCAAAACAAAAAGCCTTCCCCAGCTTCACAGATGTTTGTAGTCTGTATGCCTGTTCAGCAATCCCTCAATGAAATAGCAGGCTGGTGCAGCTTGTGAACTACGAAGCTTTGCAAGTCACCCTCATTCACTTTGGTAAGTCACTGGAAAAGAGCCACCTAGTCTTTTCTTTCCAGGAAACACCTCACCTCTTGTCTGATTAAACAGAGCTCAGTCACTACATGCCTATTTTTAATCATCTGAGAGGTTTATAAGACTCCAATTAGACTCCAGTTTTACTGTTCATTCATTCAAACTCGTGTAAACTGAGACTTTCTGGAGTCATGGCTGATAATCCAGTGTGGCTACTAGAACTTGGATCACTGAGGGATAAATCTTTCCCCATAATCATTAACTTTCCATGTCTCTTCTCTCCCCGATGCCCGCTCGCTGTCGCCTGCTTTCCATTAGATCCAGTTAAGCCATCCGATACGCATCATGTCTAATTCACTGCATAGCAACAACCACAAACATTTCAAGGTAAAAACCAACCGGCTGCCCAGACAAAATCCCGTATTTACACTGAGGATGATTATACGTAGGAAAGTCCAGGTTGGATGTTGTCGTCCTCGCAGGGCACAATAAGTGAAGCTGCTATGGTGGAAAAAACCTTGTAACAGGTTACGGAGAGCAAGTGTTTGGGAAGACACATGGCTGGCAGAGGGAGCTTCTGGCACCGCTGGGCCCTCATTGTGTGAAAAGGTTTGCAAGTTCACCGTCCACTATGTGTCCATATTTACATTGGACACTACAAAGGCACAGGAAAGTCATTTTGATCCAATTACATAAAACAAATTCCAGAAATAATAAAACACAGAATTAGTTTTAGGCACAGAAAAAGCTTTTCATCAAGCTTCAACAATATTCCTGTTAATCAATGAGTCTTTTCTGATAACAATTTACTGTTCCCGTAATAATAGATACTTCCAATAATAATGAATAGTTCCAGAAAGTCTCACAGCTCCCCCTGTCATGTAAACTAACAAAACCAAAAGTCACAAAGCTAGTAGATTGTGAGGCTTTTACTCATTTATTTTGTTGGTCTTTTGATGTTATTGATAGAGCAGCTGAAGAGTGACATGTGATGAAGAGAGAGAGAGGGGTGGACATGCATGAAAGGGCCGTGGCTGGGAACTAGACCTGGGGCTAAAGCGTTAAGGACTGTAGCCTCTGTATATGTATAGGACTGACCTGAACCTGCACCAAACAGTGTTGTTTTGAGCTAACTGCTAATACCAGCATGCAAACATCCTCAAAATTGAAAGGACATTGAATGTGCTTACTTTCTACTCTCCCTTTGTCATTGGACAGTCCTGCGTTAAGTGTAGCCTTAAAAAGTTATTGGAATGTTAATCAGGAGCGAGGAGGCGTTCTCAAGACGTACGACATGATGTAAGAAGAACGGCGTGGAATTGGCAGGAAAAGCAACAGAGTTTGACGATATAATGAGAATTTTTGCTTGCATACACTCTTGTACACTGGTCCCAGGATAAACGTCACCAACACCTCCTGCACGCTTGAGCTGGATTTTCCTGTATATATTTCCTCATGTGTTCTCACATAAGCTCACCCTGACTTCATGTGGCAAATTTAGAGAGCTGGCAGGAAACAATTTGGGTAAAGTCAGAGAAAAAGTGTGGCTGTTTGCGTGCAAAAAAAGTGGACCTCTTGATTTAGTAGTGAAAAAGTAAAAAGTCATCCATCAATCTAGAGCCGTCATTCACAGGTTTTTGTAAACGGAGTTAGAGATATAGCATTTTAAATAATACACAAAATAAATGCGTCCTAATGAAAGTGAGGAAACCCCTCCCCCCAATTATGCCCTTATGCCCTACTGATCAGTCACATATTCAACACATGGCCCCTAATGACTACGACAACCCAACAGTGGAGACAGATGGGCAGCAAGAGCCAACACATCACAAATGGAATTGAGCTTGTTTAGCGCTTTTCTAGTCTTCTGACTACTCAAACATGTCCCACCTACTGATTCACCCATTCACACACTGATGGCAGAAGCTGCTGTGTAAAGTGACCATCAGAAGTAACTAATCCCATTCATACACACTTAAAAGCCGCAGACAAAGCAGCAGGAGCAACATGGGGTTGCCCAAGGACACATGGGAGGCTGTGGCTGCAGGAGCTGGGGGTCGCCGCCCCCATGTAAAGAGGAGACTATAGCGGAGCCACCATGGTGTAACTTTACCCTGTGCTCTGTGCTGCAGGTGGTACTCATCTACCTCTCCCACTTAACACCAAGAGGAAGTGTGTGGTGGGCTTTCTCCTCTGACCCTCAGCTCCAACATATTTTAAGAGCAGTGCAGCAACAAGCAAACCAGAGTCCCATGTGCATTGCATTAGTGCTCTTTATGGCTTGTTCAGTTTGTAGCTCCCTGCATCCAACACACAAAACCTGTCTGGATCACAGCTTCAGCCCTATCAGATATTGTGAAGCTTCATTCAAATAGAAAGTTGTTTCAAAGATGACATCACTAATCTCATTGTTGTCTTCAGGATCTCTGTGGGGCCACGACCTGTGACACACTGGGGATGGCAGACGTTGGGACCATGTGTGACCCGAAGAGGAGCTGCTCTGTCATTGAAGACGATGGATTGCCCTCGGCTTTCACAACGGCCCATGAACTTGGTAAGAAAGTTATGCCAATGATTGTGAGATTTGAGGAGATGTTTTCTAATCAGCAGGGCTTGAATACCCCATGTTACCTGCTTTATATTCACGCTGGCACACGTGGCCTTGGGTGGAAATAGCTGAATATAATCTTAACTTGAAAAGTCAATCAAGTCCGGTTTGACTAATGAAAACCTGAATCATCAGTGTGGAAATGTTTGTGGTCAGGGGGCTCTGAAACTTTTCATTATGATCTCTATTTCTGTGATTCTCAGTTGTGATCCTGGAGCACTGCTGGTTGGCTATTAAATTACAGTCACCTGTTTGTCTGCAAATCAGTCCCTCATCAGATGGACACAATAAAAACCAGCAGGTCTCAGGGTCAAGGTTGAGGTCAATGCATGCTAGTTGTTCTTTGATCAGGCGCATTTGCCCTGAAAGGATGCAACCATTACAGCCCGTCTTCTGGCTGAAGCAATCTATTGAAGCTATTTCAAGATGTTCACTACTTATTAGTTAATTGAACCCTAAAATATGTAAAAGTAATGACCAAGTTCTAAACAATTCCCCTTTAAGTACTGGTATGATGGGCTGTGGTTTTTAGAAAACTCACTCCAACTCAAAACTTCCTCCAAAAACAACCAATGAAGACGTCTACCCATGAAAGGACAAAAGACATAAATGGTGAAAACAGGGTAACTTTAGTTTGTGATTATCTGTGACATGAGGCAGGACTCAAAATGTGTCCTTGGTTAGAAATCCTGTCTCACTAAAAAACCTAAATGATGCAGCATCTGCATCCTCAAAGAGTCCTCATAGCCTAGAGCAAAGTTTGAAGTGGCTAAGAATGACTAATTCCTCACCGCATTGTCTATCATCAGACGTTTTGTGGCCTCAAACTTGATTGTTTTCTATATTTACATGCAGGGATATGTCATTAGGAAACTATAAAAAGCTAATTTTAGAGCACACAAGGTTTGATGTGCTCCTAGATTGCATTTTTGCCAATTTGTTTCACCACCTTCCCTGACTCAGATTATTTTTCCTGCATGTAACCAAATCCTGCTCGCATGAGATTGCTCAATATAACTGTGGATACTGTTGTCCCTTGTCAACATATCCTGCATTCACAGAGAGATATATTGATCTGAGAGATAAGAAAAACAAAGGGTATCAGCTAATTTGAGCAAAAAACAACACGATCTTGATGTATTACCTGAGTGCATGTTGTAATCAGATGTCTTCACATCAAGACAGCCAGCATCTCCAGTTACCTGTAGGAAAGATATGATCTTAAGAGTCCTCATATCTTCAAGCTCAGTTTTAAATGGCTGAAAATGACTAATTCCTCACCACATGGGCTATCATCAGACGGTTACAGCTTGCTTGTGATCTAATCAACAGACATATAGAAATATCAGATACCTCATCTCCCCTTTCATGAAAGTCAGCACACACATTTTCAAAAATCCTGAACAACACTGAGATTCAGTATGATGTTATGGATGTTCTTTTTTCTCTCCTTAGAGCAGATTTAAATTACCCCTTTAAAAAAAAAGAAGCTGAAGCTGAACAAGGGGAAGCCTTCCCTGTCAGCTTTTTGTATGAAATTGAATGTGCCGAGATATACTACATATAGCCCGACACACTCCTAAATCTCTTAATAACGGCAACTCTGATTTTCTGTCAGATTTTTCAATCGTCAGTGGTTGAGACGTCTCTGAAAGAAACAAGGCTAATGCCTGAGACCAGATGAAAAAGTAACTCATGAGGCCTCAAGAGAGGGATTGGTTTACACCGTCCACATATATGTTAAGTAATGACACAATTTCCCCTTTAAACGGTCCTATTTTATGACTGAAAATTCTGAAACTGATTTTTTTTCTTTTGGAAAGCACTTCATGTTCGTATTTAGGGACTGAAATGATTTCCCTGGGAACTAAATTCTCCTGTCAGGCCTGGTTTAGAACATGGACGTATGCCACGCTGAATATTCCCATGTTCGAGCACATTCCTGTCTGCTATGACATCAGCCTTAAATCAGGCCAAGTGTAGCTCGCTTTGCCTTATACATACATGTTTGGAATGATGTCTGGCAAAAGGTAATTACTGTAGACACTTAACTTTATCTTCCCAGGGATTTTAACGACAGCTTGTTGAGTTTTAAACCGTGCTGTGATTGAAAAAGAAGTACCTTCTCTAAAAGATAGGTTTCTTTTAGAGTTGCATCAATGCGGGTACATATGGGGCGGCTGTGGCTCAGTTGGTAGTCGGTCGTTTCTCAACCGGAAGGTCGGGGTTTGATCCCCATCTCCTGTAGCCACATGTCTGATGTGTCCTTGGGCAAGACACTTAACCACGAGTTGTTCCTTGTTTTGGGCGTATAAATGTGTATGAATGGGATAGCTAATACTGATGGACACTTTACAAAGCAGCCTCTACAGTGTGTGAAAGTCTAGAAAAGCTCTATACAAGCTCAAGTCCATTTACCATTTACAATTTGTGAAACTCAAGGGCTGATAAAAATGTTTAAAATAACAGTTTAGCAGATTTCATTTGAGATGTTTTTTCATTAATTTGTTGTAATTCTTGCTTGTTTTTCAAATGAGCTATGTGTTAAAAGCCCTTCCTCTTAAAATGTCACCTGAACATGTCGTACAAATTGCTTGTCCCTGATCGTTCTCAGAGACTTTATAAAAGACTCCTACATAGCCGACGTCCTGTATCATTTTAGAAAACAAATTTAGAGTTTGTCCAAACAGTTGACTTTATCTGCCAATAAAAATTATCTCAAAATCAGTAGTTAGGGTTACTAGCCTGTAACAACAGACACACATTGGCTACTGGCATGCATACCACTTAATTTGCTGATGAGCCAATGTTTGTCAAGAGGCCTGATACAGATGTTTAACCGATGCGTCCCTCATTTTTGGACCCAAATGTTTTTACTGTTTACAATTTTAATTAGAAATGTTTGATTCTGACATGTAGATCATCTTCTTTTGTTTGTTTTTGATTGAAGCTTGTTTTGAGTTATAATTATCCTCCATTAGTTTATGGATTCCTTAACTTCCTTTGTTCGCTCTCTCTTTTATCCGGGTCTTACTTTTACTGTTACTCTTCTCTTTACAAAGCCGTGACCTTCTGTCTCTCTCTCCCTCCCTCAGGCCACGTCTTCAACATGCCCCACGACAACGTGAAGGCTTGCGAGGAGGTCTTCGGGAAACTGAAGGACAACCACATGATGTCTCCCACTCTGATTCAGATCGACAGGAGCCGGCCCTGGTCGGTGTGCAGCGCAGCCATCATTACCGAGTTCCTGGACAGAGGTCATGGTTAGTAAACACGTCCTGTATGGAGTCCATGGATTCAGACGTAGCTCTAATTCTATCCAGACTTCATGCCTCTCAGCTGGTTGTAATCTGATTGCATCCATGAAAAGAAAAAAAGAGAGAGAGACCTTGGCACTGTTTGGTTATGGTTAAAAATGTCTGCTCCGTTTGAACATGGAAGAGGTCAAACATTCCATATTTATACTTTATTGTGTTTAACAAACAAAGTCATTTTTCTGGACCTCTCTTTTCTTATTGTTTTTTTAAATTGTCACGTCAAACACAACCCTAAGAAATATTAACTTCAAGTTGTAGGGCTTCAAGGCGCCTGCTGGCCCACTATAATCACAATGGCTGATTAACATGTGGCTGCCAAAGCTAAAGGCAAAGGAGGTGAACATTCATGGCCATGATGTATAATGGCTCGCACTGGTTTGTTCTGATTGGTCCTGCTCAGAACAATTGAATAGTTCACTTTTTATAACTAAGAAAAGCAATACTAACTGAACATAAACATTGTAAAAAGACAAAAAGGGGAAGAATAAACCTAAGTTCAGTAATCTGAAGCTGAATGTTTCCAAGAGGGTTTTTTTTATAAGGAAACTGCAGAGCTTCTCCCTGTGTTCTTTGTCAAGCAGCAGCTTCCATTTTTAAAAGCCCCTGTGAAAATGATTGCAGATTTAAGTTTCCTAAGTTTAAAAAAGGCTATTAGAGCGGGCAAATAGCAACAGAAATGTCAAGTTAAGTTGGCTTAAGTTACTGTAAGTTAAGTCAGTGTTTCCAATATGGTAGCCGCTATAGTTGGGCTTCATATTGCCTCTTTAGGAACCAATGGGTGACATCACTGAGACTACCTCCACGTTTTCTAAAGACTGTGGTTTGTTTCTGTAGGAGACTGTCTGCTGGATCAGCCTCAGAGGCAGCTATCCCTCTCAGACAACCTGCCTGGTTCTAGCTACAGTCTGCACCGCCAGTGTGAGCTCGCCTTCGGACTGGGGTCCAAGCCCTGCCCGTACATGCAGCCCTGCTCCAAGCTGTGGTGCACCGGGAAAGCTCGCGGTCAGCTGGTCTGCCAGACACGACACTTCCCCTGGGCGGATGGCACCAACTGCGGAAACGGAAAAGTCTGCTACCGAGGAGCCTGCTCAGACAAGAACAGCACCATGCACATCCAGGTGAGGGAGTGTGGAAAGAGTTCACCATCCTTTCCAGCTTGGTTTATTTTTTTAATACAAATTTGTTTACCAAAGTGCATTTTTTTTCTTTGATTCAAGGTGGATGGCCGCTGGGGGAAGTGGGGTGCATTTGGAGACTGCTCCCGGAGTTGTGGTGGAGGAGTTCAACTGGCCAAGAGGGAGTGTAACAACCCTGTACCTGAGAATGGAGGCAAATACTGCTACGGCCTTCGAATCAAATACCGCTCCTGTAACCTCAACCCTTGTGCTGACACAGGTATGGTACTCTTTATCTCAGTATATACAAACATAAAAGGCCTGTGGGTGATAATTGTCATTGCTCACCTTTACCCCTAGGAGGCTATTGTCCAATTAGACCTCAACATCTGTTACTGGGTACAGCACACCTGGTTTGTCAGAGTGTTAAAACATGGGGCTCTACTAAGAGCGAGTTCTAATATTTATGAAGTTTGTAGGGTTTGTATAGTTACTTAGAAAGATTAAACATGTCTCTATCTCACCTATTAGGGTGCAACTGTTAGATGGATTACAAAAACTCTACCTACAGTCTTTGCTGAACCAAGTATTACATCCAAGGCCAAAAGTTTGAGTCGCTTTTATTTCAGTTAACATATATCTGCACGTGTAGAACCTGTAGGCAAGGGCCAAGATTTTCATGTTGGGTGTCTGTTGCACATGAGCTGATAAAAAATAAAAGGCCTGACATGCACATTGGCAATAACCAAAGCTTTAATCACAAATCACATTCTGGTCAACAGTGTTGGATTAGTTGTCAAACCGATTTCTTTTTTCATTTCCAGGTAAGAGTTACCGTGAGGAGCAGTGTGAGGCGTTCAATGGCCTGAACCTGAACACCAACAGACTGGGATCCTCTGTGGTTTGGGTTCCCAAATATTCAGGCATCTCTCCCAAAGACAAATGTAAGCTCATCTGCCGCGCCAACGGGACTGGATACTTCTATGTCCTCGCTCCAAAGGTATTTAGCTGATTTATTCTTTTTTTTCTTCACACTGTTGAACACTGTTGCAACTGTTTGAATCAATGGTCCACTTTGCTTCATTTCTAAATGAAATTCATTAGAGAAGCGATTGGGAACACTGTGTTATTAGAGAAACTCTGATGAGTTCTGAAAAGTTCTAGGCAAATGACATATTGACTGCTCCAACCTTACCAGCAAAACGTAATTACCCAACCATCTGGAGGCTGATTTGAGGGCCGATAATTGCTAGCTTTAGTGCAAATGTGGTTGCAGCCTATAGGGTGTATATGGAGCAGTGCTGTCAGCTTTCATTACTCTGCTGTGAATACAAAACCAAAGTACTGCCACACTTAGATCTGTCTAGAAAGCTTAGGCATACCAATTGGGAACTGTGTTATTATTCTGAGCTTAATGGGTATCAAGTCTTATACTCGCTAATGCAACGTGAACTTGTTGTCATTGAACACCTCATCATGAGTTCAAACCTCATGGGAGGTGTGGTTTAAACCTGTAGGTAGAAATATGAAGCAGACCTGTGTTTGAAAAGGGTTTCTGAATTTGGAGTCTAACCTGGTATAGTTTGACCCTTAGATGTGATGTGTCATTCAGTAAAAAGGACATTTGTTGTTGGCACTAGAGAAAGCGGCTGCTGCTGCAGGATTGATGGAGTGGAGAGACAGGGAAACATGCAGGGAAAGCATCCCTTCACAGCTGTGGCTTGTCAGCAACTATTTATGCAAAGAGAGAGGAAACAATCTTGTAAGAGCAACGCAAGCCAACATCTCGTTTACACTGAAGGACACTGTACACTCCCTGTGGTGCAGCTTTGACTCTCTGTTTATGTAGCTCTTTGGCTTCTTGTGTTTGTTTAGTCAGAAGAATGAAGTTTGTAAATTGGTGGAACATATATGGGCCAAAAGTTTCTGTCTTGTGCTTTGCTTCTCCCTGTTTTTCCTGCTTACATAACAATTGGCATGATGTCATGTGTCTGACTCTGCAGGTTGTGGACGGGACGCCCTGCTCTCCTGACACCTCGGCCGTATGTGTTCAAGGAAAATGCATCAAGGCTGGCTGCGATGGCAAGCTCGACTCTAATAGGAAGTTTGATAAGTGCGGTGTGTGTGGCGGGGACAACCAGGGCTGCAAGAAGGTCTCAGGACTGTTCACCAAACCAATGTAAGTACTGTGACACTTGTTAGTACAACTCAAGTGCCAGGAGAAATGAAGGTTAAAGAAGTTATTTACAGTTAGTATGTCTCTGAAGGGCTTCCTGGGTCAGAATTTCTAAATCAATTTCATGTTTTGCTTCAAAGCCCAAGGCAGTGCCAGGACAATAACTTTGCATCTGCGGTCATCGATCCCTTCACCATCCCTTTACAGCCCTGAAAATTTGGTGCACTTTTCCGACTCTTGCTTTTTGTCATCATGATCACCTTCATTGTTTGTCAGAATCCAGTCTAAACAGACTTTGCTAATAGCACTGAACAACTCACTTTAGCTAAGCAAGCGTTTAGGGCAACTGAATGGGAAGTGTTAGTGCTGCTACATTTCTGTGAGCGGTTATGTTCAAGCATTGACAAACTTGACAGTAGCATCAGCTTTTTATTGTCTTCTGATATGTTGTAAAGGAGGGGGTCTGTGTATTTGATTGAATTGAAAAATTTCATTATATATTGAAATAGCAATCAAATAGCAAATCAATGGATTTTTGACAAACTGTGTAAATCTCTTGGCAAACTACTGAAAACATTGCAGTGAGCTATGTACAACATGTTGAAGACCCTGATGTAGAAATGTTGCATCCTGTATGTTGCTGGTTTGATTCCAGCAGGTGATCTGTTTTCCTCTTCATAGCCATCTCCTTTCTCCTATCAACCTCTATCCTGTCTAAAAAGGCGATCAATCTTAATACATGTCATGCACTTCAAGTGTACATTTCTATCAATCTTGCTGGAATTTGTATTGCCCTTCCAACATCATTAATGCTGTATATGTCCTCACTTCCCTTTCAGTCATGGCTACAACTTTGTGGTGATGCTTCCAGTCGGAGCTTCCAATGTTGATATCCGTCAACGCGGCTACAGAGGAATGGTCAGTGATGAAAACTACCTGGCAGTGAAGAATCGACATGGCAAGTACCTACTCAACGGTAACTACGTGGTGTCAGCCGTGGAGCGCGACCTGCTGGTTAAGGGAAGCTTGCTGCGCTACAGCGGCACCTCCAGCTCTGTGGAGATTCTTCAGGCCACCAGACCCCTGCAGGAGCCTCTGACTGTGGAGGTGCTCTCTGTGGGGAAGATGACTCCTCCCAGGGTGCGTTACTCCTTCTACATCGCCAAGGAGAGCAAAGAGGAGAAGACTCTGCAGAAAGAGGAGCGGAGTCACGCGGCACAGAACAGCGTCTTATCAGACAGTAACAGGGTCGAAGCGAAGAAGCAGATGATGGGTAAGAGGCCGGTCAGCCACTGGGTGACAGCGGGCTGGGATTCATGCTCTGTGTCGTGTGGGACCGGTCTGCAGAAGAGGCTGGTGCAGTGCCAGAGCATGGAGGGGCGTCCTGCAGCAGACTGTGACAACACTGACAGGCCTGCAGCAGTGAGAGCATGTGGGGATCCCTGCCCCATGTGGGATGTGGGGGCCTGGTCACACTGCTCCAAGTCCTGTGGAAGGGGCTTTAAAAGGCGGCCGGTGCGCTGCATGACTGAGAATGGCCTGAATCTACCTAGAGACCATTGTGCTGGAAGGAGGAAGCCTCAGGAACTGGACCTCTGTAACCTGAGGCCATGTTAGAGCTGGTAAGACGCAGCCTGAGGACTTCTTTTGTCAGTCAAATCGATGTATTGACATGAACCTTAAGCTCTAATCAGCATGATAAGGATTTCAAGGCTGCGTTGAGTAGAAATAGTCTCAAAAGCAGCCTTACTGCTCCTGACGGGGCGTCTGCTGCGATAAAGAAAGAAAGAAGAGGAGACAGAGAGGGTCTTCTTCCGATGTTAGAAGAGACAGGCATCATTCAAGATGTGAGAAAAGAAGACAGAAACTGTCGGTCCCTCTGCAGCAGGTTTTTAACTGTGTACCTCTACCAGGAGAGATGACACGGGGCCTGAGTATACAGAGAGTGAAAGAGGAGAAAGGGGCAGAGACACAGACTGCACAGAAACATAACGTGTTGGTGTAGTTACATGCATGGGATCAGAGGAACCAACAAAGACACATACAAGTCCTGAACAAACAGGTTAAGTTTTGCAGAACTCTGCAGAAACACTGTGCAGTTATCTCACCAGTGAAATTAAATTTGTCTTATTTCACTATATCAAAATGTGAAACACAGTACTGTATTATTTCTACAGGTTCAAGCCGTTTCTTCACCTTTTTTTCTTTTCTTTCCATACTTTGTATACATTGCAATGGCTGTTGCCAGATGTAGAAAACAAAGCCAGCTGCTGGTCTGAGTATTTCATCTTGACAAATAGCTTTACAAGCTTCTCTACCTGCAGCTGCAATACATGCTATGCATACGATCTTGACGAATTTCACCAGTATCAAAGAATTCTTACTATTACCCCAGACCAAAAAGGTCTTTTTTATGGGAGGAAAATAAATGTAGTTAGAGGTAAGATGTGAGAATACTCTGTAGTGAATGTACTTAAAGAGCCCATATTATGCCCTTTTTGGGGTTCGTATATTTAATCTATGTACCTACTTTTGTACGTTCACAATAGATAAAGTTCTAAAAAAGTGTCTGTTTTCATGTACTGCTCCTCCTTGCTCCCTCTACGCTCTGAGTCCGTCAGCTACGCTCTGCTGAGCCCACACTGTTAGACCCCACGTGGGCCAAGTCTGCTCTGATTGGTCTGCCGATCCGCTCTGTCGTTATTGGTCAGTTGCTCAGCACGTGTCTCGGAAATTTCAACATGAGCTGCAGGGCTTGCCACAACGAGCCAATGGGCTTAGATCAGTGATATCACACTGACAAATTTTTATCGAGGGGGGGCTAGAACTGAGCGTTACATGCGGCTAATGCTACAGCTAACAGGAGGACGTAGGAGAAGCCGTGTTTTTGAATTTTTGCACATAGATGTGCCTAAACATGCACAGGACACTTGGAAAACACACTAAAGAGCATATAAAACCAGAAAAAGCATAATATGGGACCTTTAAGACTTTTTCCAGTGCAATCATAATGCATGCATGTCTGTTCTGTGAAAACCAAACTGAGCATATATAGCTTTTTGTTCCATGTTGCCAAAGAGTTATTACTTTCAAAGAAGCCTCGGTGCTACGGTAACAGGCTGTATCCTGGCTTGCCTACAGTACCTTAAAGTGTTACTGAAATTTTAATACGTTTTTTTCTTTTTACTGCCATTTCACTTGCACTGTGTGCGTCAATGGTCTTAAAAGTTGTCTTTGCTTATCAAAACTTATCTCCTCGAAGCCCAAGAGATGGCTGTTAAGATGGGGAAAATCAACTAACCAACCCATTTGGTCATTCAGATAATGAACTTATTGCTTGTGTTTTTAATGAACATGTATACGAGTTTAACTTCACTTGTTCCATATTCTCGAAATTAGCTGCTTTTGTCCCTCTTTTGTAACGGACTAAATGTTCAAACAGATGGATTTGGATTGTTGTCAGGAAACACAAGGGACCTGAAGACATAATTCTGGGCTCAAGGAACTATTATTTTGGGACATTTAAAAGATCCACTGTTTTGTAGTCTGAGCAATCATGAAGAATTTGTTGTCTGTTAAAAAAGGAGAATTTTCAAAACACTCCAAAAGCATCAATGGCTTTCCTTCAAACTATGTGCTTTTTCAGCAGGTTAACAGTACCTGATTAGCAATAATAATGATAATAATCCTTTTCAGATGTTGGTTCATAAGTGTTCATCAAAGCTCCATGAACACAAGAAGTGAGTGTTCATAAGGGAGTGCTCAAATGACAATTTAACATCATATTCTGCTTTGGGTAAAATGCATGTTTGATTGTAGTATTTTCTCATCCTGCACATGGTTCTGTATTTCTGCTGCTCAGCTGCTTCATGACCTGAAGTTGTGTATTCTTGAAGTGAGGTTGTATGTTTTACACCTCAATAGTATGTGTATTAGCCACAGGAGATGTCAGGTCAGTTAGACCCCTTTATTTAGAAACTGGTCAGAGTGCCTGCTCAGAAGCTAGGCTATATAGCACTGCAGATGGAGACAATGGTATACCATCTAATTTAGTTTGGAGGTCTATAGCCCCCATACCGTACACAGGGCTTGCACATTAACCACTAGGCTGCCGGGGCCTCATGTAGGGTTTGTTAATATAGCTCAGTCGGGTTGTGTCATTGCGCAATAAAATAAATTACTCTGAAGACACATTTCCATTATGCTTTACTGGTTTTCCAATTTTATTAGAACATTTTGAAGGTCAGTACAATTCAGCATTCAGTACAGCAGGGAGCTCTGGATGTTGAGTGATGCCGACTGCAGGCCCGTGTGAGCCACTGGTATCCTCTGATTCAGATAAGGTCCTGAAGTTTTTTTCCAACTCATAGCTCTCTGGGTCCATGCACATGGGCTCACAGTTTACACACCTGCACCATCAGGAAATCTCCAGTTCCACCCCTCTCTTGTAGGGACCTGTTGAATCACCATATAGACATTTTTTTCCTCTGTGCACTCTGGTCCATATAAGTATCCTCTTAAGCAAACTTTTGAATCGTCATTATTTATTAAGGTTTGGGTTTTTACTTCAAATTGGCTAAATTAACAAGGTAACATTGGCCCTGTCTGCAGCAATACATAGCCTAGCTTAGGCTAGCTTAGCTAATGAAGCCGAGCTCACCGGCTTCCTGTGGCTAATACACTTGACAAGTACCTGATACAAACCCACTGACAAAATCTGAAGTATCCCTTTAAATGAAAACACAATGCAGGTTCAATTTTTTGGGAAACTCCAAGATCATGTCAGTCTATTGGTGCGCTGCTCCTGCATTTGGTCATTGTTTTAGTGTTACGCCTAATGTTTTCACTGGCACACATTATGATATTAAGTAAGAATCCACCCTAAAACACAGTCAGTTACCAAACACATATTAATAATTTTTTTCTTTCCTGGCTTCCAATTGTGATGATGGAACAGGGTTTGTTTTCTTTGGATGACTGTTACTGCATTTCCAGCACAGCTGAAAATATGTGAAGTTAAGTAGAAAATGTATCAGCAGTCCTAAAAAGATTTGGTAAGAATCCAGTTTTGTTGTCACACCCCAAGTTTCTAAAGTGTGAAGGCGCCTGTCTGGACTCAGTATTTTATAAATTTGCCATTTTCAACAATAGAGCATGCAGAAATGTATTAAAGAGAAGGCTTTCAACATCTTTGAGATTAAAAGTAAACACTACCAACGTCAAAGTTAATCAATAAACAGCTGGAATGGATGAGACATCATAGGAGATAGACTCTCCCTTTAAACTGGGTTGATGCTTGATGGTATTGCCGCATTGGCAAAACTGTTGTGTTGTGTCAGAGTGAACCTAATTGGTGCCTAGATTTAATTAAACTGCAACACTTTAACACGTTTACCAACAAGTGTTGAAGGTTGTGAAATGGTTGCAGTTTCGTTAGTGTAGCATGCAGACCTGTATTATGTCTTACTGCCAGCAGGGGGGGGACTCTATTGGTTGCATACATAAGTTTGATTGGATGAAGGTTTATGAGACAAGGAGCCAACTTCTTTCTTGATTTATTGGCTTAGTAAATATTTCCAAATGCGTTGGTCTGAATCTCTAGTTAAGAGTCTTCTTCAAATTAACATGATGAAGCGCCAAATACATGACAAAGCAGGGAATGCTTTAGGAAGTGGTTACCTGTGATTATATAAAGTTATGGCCAACCAGGATTAATAGCTTGATTTTTGACTAAGATTTTTTAAGACTAAGATTGTTGGTGATGGCAAAAGACCAATCTGAAGGCTATAACAAAGAACTCGGGGGGGGGGGGAAAGGAACCCCCTGGTGGCTGTGCTGCATGTTGGTGCTGTGGTTAGTCACCTCACAGTAAGAAGGGGTTCCGTTATGAGTGGGACAGGAACCTTTCTGTGTGGAGTTTGCATGTTCTCCCCATGCATTTGTCCCACCCGGGTTCTCCAGCTTCCTCCCACAGTCCAAAAACACGCTCGTTAGGCTAATAGGGACTCGTAATTGCCCAAAGTTGTGGATGTGAGTGTGACTGGTTGCTTGTCTGTATATGTCTGCTCTGTGATTGACTGGGGACCAGTCCAGGTTGTACCAGTGCCAAATGACCGCTGGGATCGGCTCCAGCCCCTCGCAACCCTGAACAGGATAAGTGGCTTACATAACAGATGGATAATGGTGGCAATATTCATTTCTTCATCGGCTATAGCTTAGGCACCAAAACTATGTGAATTACTTTTTCTTTCACATGGGACAAGAACAGCTGGTTGTTAAATAATGTCAAGACGTGTGCATGTGTGAGTTTTGCTCATCTAGTTTTACCCTGTCTTTAGAGCACAAGTATCTTGTGTTTTTTACAATGTAGCCTCACCATTAAAACTGAGTGACACTGCTAACACTTCCTTCAATTTATTTTTATTTTCATATTTTTGTCTCAATTTCCAGTTGGTTTTGGTTCAGTGGGTCCAATCATACCATCTAAAAGATGGTGCTGTACAGTTTGTTTTTTGTCTTTCTTTTAAATCGTGTACAGTTTTTTTTATATTATTGTTTTTTGTATTTGTATACTATGTATACATTTATCTAGTTGTATCAAAATAAATATAAGTATAAAAAAAGTGCTGACTCATGGTTGATGAAGTGTCTATAAGTATTTCCTGATTGCCAGATATTTTATTTTTACACAAAATAAAGATAATACTACAGTCCCTCATCCATTGGGAGTCAGAATGGGTGGACTCCTTCAGTCTCTTGATCGTCCCTTTTTGCTCCAGCTGTATCTGTTACGGCAGCTTTCTGCTGTGCCACGCAGTCTTCCATCACATGAGATGAGACATTCTTGATACCTCAGCTGAAGCATGACCACAGATGAAAACACATTCATTCATCCATTTTGGTATTCTGCTGATTCAAGCTCCGTTGTCCCGGCTGATCTGTAATAACACACCCAGCTCGGCCAGTAAGCCGGCTGCATTGTTGGACAGACGTCTCTCAGACTTGGACGCCCTCACCCCAAAGATTTGACCCACATAAGGGTTAAGTGATCCATATTAATATTAGTATTTTTGGATAGAAGATACGAAACCCTAAAGCCGGTATGTGGGCGCTGCCATCTTGCGGTGCCCACCTTTTCTGTAGTGGCATCTCAGCGTCTGCTGCTGCCGGCTTACTGTGACAGCAGCATTCATAACAACATCAGACAGCTGCTGATGAAGATATCATGCGAACATCATTATAGATCACATAAAATGTGATGAAATGCTGTTTAATATAACGATATTATACATACTAATCAATCAGCTGCTGCATTTGATCATCTTAAACTCGTTTATTGTAAAATACATTTCTATAGATATTCAATAAGCACTTTTTTTATTGCTTATTCAGCTGTTCTGTAATGATTACATGCAGCTCTTACCTGGCTAATAGAGGAACATTATATGAGATAATTTAAGTAATCTTCCAGTGTTGAACAACTAAATACCATCTACAGATCACGCAGAGAAGGCAGACATTACTTATAATTATTATATTCTTGCCCTTTGGACAGAGGCTATGGTTCTCCAAGCAGGCGGCCCAGGTTCCAATCTGACCTGTGGCTCCTTTCCTGCATGTCATTCCCCACTCTCTCTACCCGATTTCTGACTCTAGCCACTGTCCTTTCTCTAAATAAAAGCAAAAAAAGCCCCAAAATTAACCTTTGAAATAAAAAAGGAAAAAAGGAAAGCTCACGTTCACTCACACAGCTGTTGAAGGGCGACACCACCGCAGTAATAGCGACTTGTCCACTCCTGTTTTTTTTTTTGTTATATTCGTCTATAGTTTATTTTAAGCATCTAAATTTAAATGTGACTTTCTAAAGATGATCTCCACATCAGATGACTATTACATTATATATTTTTCACTGTACATAATCATATTGATTCTTTTTGGCATACAGTAAATAAATTGTGTAAAGCTGTACTGCTTGTGTCTCCTTGGATTTGAAAATTGGTAGCGTGCTTCTTTTACTTAATTTACCTTGAGGGGAAAGTGATATGGTTTAAAACAAAGGCCATCATTTTGGTATATAAGAAAGCACTGAGAGACAATTAAGAAACATATTACCACCCTAACCCATTAATAAGGAAGCGTTCTCTTGGCTTAGGTTTATGAATTTATTATTAATCAGCCTGTGAGATTTTGAAAGATTATGGAGGATTCTGAGACTAAGACCTGGACTCATATTGCAGCAGGTGTCCAGCCGCTCTAAAAGTCCAACCTAACGAAATAACCACATGCTCTGAATTCCTCCTGATCTCACCTGAAAAGCCTGAGCCTAAACTCCAGAGCCAGTGAACCAGATGTGCTTTGTGCTTTGCTTTTACAGAAGATATCTGTTAGAGGAAGTTTAGACTGTCGGTCAACGCAGCCTGTGAGGGCAGCGAGCTAAAAACACAAACACAATTACCTCATTATCAGGAGGTCATCGTTTGAAGCTGAACTAGGTTAGATTATCATTCCAAACACATCTAGAAACCTGAATCATAAAGTAACAGAGGAGAGGAAACAGTGTCTACCAATAGAGAAGATGAGCATATATAAAATTGTTGTTAGTTTGTCTGATTCTCCAGCTGAAAGTTAAGTCGTCTGTCTCTTAAAAACAATGAGTCACCACTGTTTGAACTTTTTCTTTCAGTATCTTCTCAGTAAGTGCGACCACGTCCGTGTGCAATTTTATGAACTGATCGTATAACTCCTGCATGGTCATCCAGTAAAAGAACAAACAGAAAACAATACATGTGAGGGCTCAGTCATTTGGATTTCTCTTCATCATCTCTGTACAGTAAGATGACGGAATTACCTGAATTACCCACTACTGCATGTCTTGTTGATTAAGCCACTAAAAGACACATTTTTCTCTCATATTTCACATTTAATTGCTTCAGAAATGGAGAAAATTGTTTTCAACTGTAACCCACAGCAATGTCATATATTGATTAATGGAATATATGAATTGTTATGGAAAAAACTAACTATGTTAGGCAGCTCTGCTTATAATTTAGCCTGACATGATATTTCTGTGAAGTCTGCAGACTTTAAAGACTTTCCAAGAATGATGACAAAGCCTGGCAGAGTAACATGTTTATTAGGTTGGGCGTGTCAGGTGAAGTGGGTTCATGATTCACACAGTGACCGACTAGGTTGAAGAACTCCTCATAATAAAAGCAGCTAGAGTCTGAGGCAGGAGGAATTACTTTTTGTATGACATCAATAAAAAAATGTTTGAATCGAATGTGTCTGGAAATTAGATCAACATGGTTTGAGTCAGTCATTACTATTATTTTCCAAACGACTACACGGCTCCTCCACCCATTTAACACATTCACACCAAAGCCACGTCCCTGGGATGTCTCACTCAGGGTGGGAGGCTAAAAATGCCCTTTTAATGTCTTAATGCTGTTTCCAGGTTGCACAAAGCATTAACATCAACACACATTGTTTTCATTTCACTTCTTAATTCATCAGAAACTCAAAAGATGGTGAAAATACACAAGGACATCAGGCCATATCTCAGAGGGGAATTACACATTTGATAGGAAATAAAAAAAACAAACAACTATCCACATGCTTCTCTGTTTACATGAGGACTTTTGTTAGAGTTATTCTTATTAATTGATTCTACTGTGGAGGCATCTAAATGTGAGACAAATTTACCTGAGGAGACAATAAAGTGCATCCTGTTGTTCACATCGTATTTTAGCTACATTTGGACACCAGCCAAATTTTCAAGCGCTTCCCAGTTAACACTTTGTGATCGTGTTATATGATACCGTAGGAAAAAGTAAAGTCTTAAAATCAACTTCCATGCTTGCATTAGTTGTTAAAGCCTGAACAAAATACACAGGACTTATCCTATAAATAGCTTAAATTAAGAATCTCCAACAAATCGCGAGCTACCGGTAGCTCATGGCTGCCCCCCCACCCCCAAGAGGTTAACAGACTGAGTCCGAAAAATCTATATATGCAGCTTAGTAGGTATGTTTTTAAAAAGTAGTAGTAATTGAGCTCGTAAGAAGAAAATCATACTTGTCGGGCCTGCCGCTAGAGGACACGATTTTTGAATGGTGGTCACACCAGTCGTGTCTGATGCAACCTCAGGCCGCCAGGAAAATGTGAACACTGATATGATTTCACAACACAGCCACCAGAGATTGATAATGCACATACAGTATTTGCATCACATAGTTTGACTTGCCATTGAAACTGTATTTACACTTGTCACACAAAATATGTTGGTCAATTTCAGCCTTAACACATCTTTACTCTGTATCATTCTTTAGACTCTAAAGCTTAAACCCAGCAGTATGAAATTATAACAGCACTCAAGCTTCCGATCCTGAGCAAGTTGTCAGAGGAAAATGTCTGTGGGGTGAATATGCTGAATTTTATCTCTGCACACCATCCATAGGAAGGTGAAGAAGCATAGACCTGCAGTGTCTTCTTGTGTCATCACTGTTTGAGTCTTTAGCCACTTTAATGGACCCGGACTTCGCCTGAATGGATCAGAGCTCTATTGAATGTGAGCTTTGGTCTTGTGTATTCAGAAAATCGCCCTCTTGGAGTTCATCTTAAAGAGTTTTAACTCACAGTGGGCCGCTGCTGCAGAGAGGTGTGAAGAGAGCTCTTGTCCGGAAATCACATTATCTGCTTTACACAACAACACAGCGGTTGACAGCGGCCTCTGCCAAGAGCTGAGTGGATTTTGATTTACTTTTCCCTCCTGTTGTCCAAGTGGGTTTCTGTCCACCCATTCAGAGTCCAGTCATGCGGCAAATGTGCATGAAGGGTTAATGTTTCCCCGACCATGGGAACCGCTGAGGCTTTAAGTTGGCCTTTCTTTGCATTGACTGAACCGCAAAGTCAGAATGACCAGCGTTGCAGAATTAAATGCATGTGGAGGGCTGTAAACAAGTGGCTGTGAAGTTCATTTGCAAAGCCAAGACGCCCTGCAGAACATCAAGTCCAATGCTTATTTAACAGAAAATACATTTCATTCAGGCATTAACTGAACTTAACTTTCAATCACTCAAATATGCTGCACAAGATGCTCTACCAGCGGCAACCTCCAGTGTTGAAAAATTAAACCAATTTTAATTGCAGGAAAAAATATGTGGTTCCTCAAGTGTCCACTTGAGGCTGGCTTCAACAGCGAATGAATCCTCATATTAAAATGTCAATTTGTATAGCAGAAATAAAGGGGAAAAAAAACAAATTGGTCTATATAGCTCGTTTTTTCATATTAGTTAAAACTGACAGGAGGTAAAAAAATTTTTTTATAACTCCTCTATCTTGAAGTCATGAAGGCCTTGTGGATATCTTTGCATACATTTGGGTGTGGCTGAGTTGACTGACAGACTGGCACGTTGGTAGCTCACCTTAACTCCATCACTACGCCTGTTTCTCAATCGATCCAAAGTTAGGCAGAGATAGTATTTGGGCTTCAGAACGGCTCTTAATAAACCAAAGGGCGACGTCACTGAGACGACAACTTGTTCAACACAGTCTATGTTTAGGACATGATGGCATCTGTGCTGTTAGATCAAAAAAATGTGTATTTTTTGTTGATTTTATGTATTTGTCAGTCCCATATTGAAGGGCATTGCAATTGAGCTTAGGTTATGAAAGCTGTAGTGTATAGCAATGGTTTACTTACTTTATGCATATTCCTTAACATGTAAACATTAAGTAACCTGAAATATATTATCTAAAAAAAGAAGGAAAAGATCCATCGCCAAGCTGCAAAGGAATCACTCTTATCAAGACAACAGCAGAAAGTCTGCAGTTTGTTGCATTGAGTGACAAATTATCTCAACATTTTCAGGATATGTGAAAGTTCCTGTGCATCCTATTATCGCCCATAACACCCTTTGATTCATAGCTTTGCAGAGAAGTTGACTTGTGACTTCACAGAGCCAAATGGTAATGGGCTCATAGGTCAGTCAGCTAATAGTCACTTGCTTTAGCTCTCAGACTTTTTGTGAAAAAACAGCCACATGTTTCTGGAGGTTAAATGAGTTTGATGTTCCACCTTATCTCTTCGTTTAGAAGAACTTGCAGATGGAGCTCTTAAGTCAACACAAACCACTTTGGCTAATTTCACTGGCGCCTGTGTCGTTGCATCTAAATCTTGGCTAAAGTCAGACAGGAATCCATCTTCTGAAGGGATACAGGCTGAGGTTTAAACCAATAAATGGAAAAGATCAGGGTTGTGAATGTGAGGATAACAGTGACAACTTCATCCACAAGATTTTATTGGCGGTGTCGTGTTCTCATACCAATCTTGTTCTAAAATGAAGGATTGATAGATATCAACTGGAGATGAGACACTGTTTGTACACTTGCATGACAGCCACATGTGTGGTTTCAGCACAGTGTGGTTTTGATTATGTTATAGGATGCAGTCAAGAGCACATCAAAATCATCTGAATACGATAGCCATGATGTCCGTGTGAAGCTTGAAGTGTGGTTTATTATGAGACAAGACTGAAGACATGATGTAACAAAAACTTGACATTTACTACGTGTTAATGTTTTTTTGTAAAAAATGATTATTCAACCAGATCAGTAACATCATGTCTCAGATACCTCTTTATTGTGGCCCAAATTCATCATTGTACATGTAGCTGGGCTGACTTTAGTCACAACGTGAGCTACTGTAAATGGCCAGAAGAAGACATGTTTGTAACACAGCATGTCAAAGACCCTATCTACGGAAGCCCTGAGTGGACAAGGGGATAGTGAATGCTAAGCTAAAATCTAGCTAGGCAATCAGAAATCAGAACCGGTTTTACTGCCAAGTTTGTTTAGAAGGATTTAGCTTGGTGTTATGGTGCAAAAACTTCTAAGTAGCATGGAGGAGCAAAAGGCTTTAAAACAGAAGTACAAGCTGTCAAGAAACTTAAAAATAATAAGATTAAATAAAATTTTAAAACACAACATTTGCAAAAGGTACAAAGAAGGAGCTGTACAGTTGTGCAGGTATGTGTGTGATAAAGGCTGAGTGCAAATATCTTAAAGTAAAATTACAAAGTGTGCAGTGAATTACTCAAGTGCAGTGTGTGTTTATGTAATGCCGAAAATAAGTTTTAACCTTAACATGAATATACTGTAACCTGTTGATGGGGCTGGATAAAGTCTGTGTCATATTGGGGTTGGGTAGAGGGCTGGGGTATTATCAATGAGGCGGTCAGCAGAGGGAAATAAACTATTCTTGTGGTGTACAGGTCTTAAAGACACTTGTAGATTGTGGCTGATCACCTTCTCTGCCAAGTGGATGATACGCTGCAGTCTGCCGTTGTCCATAGCAGTGCGCAGCTACGTACCAGACTGAAACATAGGAGGTGAGGATGGACTCAGTGATGGCGGTGTAGAAGTACACCATCAGTGTCTTTGGCAGGTTGAATTCCTTCCCAGCTGCCGCAGGAAGTACTGAGCTATCTTTATGACACTTCAGGTCCTGGGTAATGATGTTCCACTGGGAGGCGGAATCAAAGTGAATCTGTATGTGACACTATAGGCTAGAAAACCGCCGACCTCTGCATCGAACCAATGTGAACCCTTCACCACTTTTGTTTAAAATGATTGTTGAGAGGAACGGTAGCATTGCTTAGGCTATATGTCATATCAATGTTGCATATGTGCTTATACTCTTGCATGAGCAACCATACCGTGCCGAAGCCCATTCGTTATTTTTAATTAATGAACAGGTTTTCATTTTTATAGGGTATATTTACAGTAAATCATACATAGACTGCTTTCTAGCTTGGGAATTCCCCTTTTCAGTTGTTGTTTATAAGATAAATATAATGCAACAGACAGAATTCTATTTTCAAATGTAGTCAAGAAGGAGTAAAACGTTGCATTAAAAATGAAATACTAAAGCAAAGTATAAGTACCTCCCAATTTTTCCGACTTACAAAAACCAAGAAACAACTTACTGCCTCTCTCGGTGTGACTCCTGTCCTCTTTCATTTACCTTCATTTTCAACTTTAAGAGAATCGAGTCCCTCTGTATCCTCTCACTCTCACTTCTTTGTCCTCTTTTTCTCCCCACAAAGTAAAACAAAGCTTCATGAGGACTAAATTGGGGTATTTCCAGCGCCTACATAGATTTAAGTTGCCATGGAGACTTCTCAAAATAAGGGCCGGGCTTAGTTAACTGCTCTTCTTAAGTTTCAGCAATCATCTTGGCTGTAATGAAAAGCAGCATGCTAGAAAAACGCAGCACTTTACAGTTCAGTCCTTTTGGTTTGTACAGTTTTCATGCATGTAACAACAATCTAACAAATGTTTTTATGCTCTATATAAGTCGTGAAAGCTGCATGTTTACGACAAGGATAACATTTTATGAGATCTTTTAAAAGTTTTGGGAAAATAAAGAGTTTTTATTGCTGATTGTAGTAAAGTTGTTCATTCAGTTGCTTCACTAAATCTCAGTTAAGGGTTAAAGTTGCTGAAAAAGTGAGAGCAGCACCTTTGGGATCACACCAACAAAGAGTGATTCACTTTCTTCACAGAGACTTTGCACATTTTAAACGCTTGCTTGCCCTCACACTACAAAAACGCCTCTTGTTATCTCTGAAGGAGATGGAAGCAATGGATGGCAGGAATCCACTAAAGATGCCAATAGGCTTTGATCCCACAGAATGGCCTCTGCGGCGCTTTGGCTAACAGCCATAACATGTTCAAACTGTGGACAGAGAGCAAGGAGGGAAAAGTGGGGTTGGAAGAGAAATTTGTAAAAAAAAAAAGGGTAAAAAAAGGGAAGAAAAGAATCAGAGCGAGAGCCTGTCCTCAGCTGTAATAACTGTCTGTTGTTATCTTGAAAAGGCGTGGAGTGAGACAGCATGGTTTTTATCACAACATGCTGTGTTTGCTTAACAAGTTTACACTAGAGCGGCTAACCTCAGCCCGCGCTGATGAGCCTCTCTGAGGGGAGGAAATGTTTCAGAGGACGGTCTCACAGCGAGCCGGTCAGGCGGAGGAGAAGCAATCTGGAGGACAGCTAACAGACACAAGCACACAAACAGACGAGCACTATTATGAAATACAGCAATGCACGATGTCTTCTCTTCCCCTGTGTTTAACAACTCTTCAGTAACATCCTGACCTTTACTGGACCTTCACTAAATCTCGTCTAACTTCCATATCATTGCAGTATCTTCTTCTGACAAAAAAACAAACACATGCCTGAGTTTCTTGATTGCAAACAGAAAAGCTTCTTATTCCAAGCAGCAGTGTTTTCTGGCTTAATGACAACTGTCACAGGCAGATAATCTGTGGGTAGCATGCCAGCTAACGTCGGCTCTACGCTGATTTAAATTGGTTAAAAAGTGATTTTTAATACTTTCTGACTGACTCATTTAAAAATAAATATTGTTAAACTTGAACATGGTGACTACAATTACAGAATGGTTCATGTAGCCTACAATACATCCTTTTCAACTAACATGCTGTCATGTTTTATGTTTTATGTTTTTCAGTTTGAACAAGGCTATGAGGAAAGGACGTGGTCGCAAACATGTTCTGGGCTGTCATCAGTCAGGGTTTATGTAGTACACTACACTAAAAAGTGCAAATTAACTCCAACAGATCTTATTTTAATATAGCGGCATGAGCTAATACTGACAGGTAATGATGGTTGTCATGAATCTTTTAATTGAAATTATTTTATGTTGTCTGTTTTTTATTTTATTTTATTTTTATCCAAGAAACCAGGTAATTTGTTCAGTTAGTTATCAGAAGGTTGTGACTTTGAATTATTTTTTTTCCCCTTGTGTTCAGACTACTTGTATCATGTTTACACCAGGGATCAGCTGCTTGTACTCTGACACAGCAGCATGGCCGACAAGAGAACTCATTTCCTAAAGGAGCTAAAGAGGGAATACCAGGGTTGAAAAAGAAGATACAGACTTTATCTTCCCTATTGTCATCAGAAACATAGATGACTGGTGGTTGAAATGGACAAGTTAACATCAGTACAAGGAGTGGGTGTTTCGATTTTGATTTGTTAAGGCTTTAAAATAACTTAAACTACACTCATAAACAGCCTCCTGACTAGCCCCAAATCTTCCAACCCAATGGCTTTTGTCTAACAACGATGAATCTTCTGGGGACAAAAGTAAATATGGGTAAATAAAAAGTTCAAAAGTCGACATCAGAAACCAATTGGTGACGATACTAAGACTACCATGTGTTACACAGTCTATGGTTTTAGCCCATGCTTTTTCCAATTCACTTTGCCGTCAACACAAGTTGTTTTCCTGAATACAACCAAAAATGTACTCAAACATTGATGATTGAGATGACTCAGACTAAAAGTTAAATGTTCATTAATGTGTGCTGAGGTCTCTAACGCGTCTTTTCAATCTCATTCGTTCACTAAACCAGAGTCTGGTAGATGTCCTTTTGTTGTTTTGAAAAACCTCGGTTATCTCGAGGTCAAACAGTCATCTGCAGCTATACCCGGCCAATCGGCACAGACATTGTTATGGTTGCAATCAATCAAATTTATTGTGACTTCCTTATTTCTGCTTGAGCAAAAGCTGATGACATATTTGTATGAATCACTGGTTTTGATCTATCTGCAGAGCACCTGTATCTAAATCACAGGGTGGAGGTGAATTACATAATGCTTTCACAAAACGTGCACCAGCAATATGCTCATGCTATAAAACTGCTGTGTGTGAGTGTGTGTGTGTGTGTGTTTTATAGCATCTTAACAACACAGAGTAGAGAGGAAAACATGCGGTCAAGCCTGCATACGCACGAGCAGTAAAGGCTGCTTTTATGATGGGTGTTGTCATGTAATCCGCAGAGTCTGTTTTCAATGTGACAGCGTTGGATCAAAGAGCACCACTCTCAAACATATGAAACACTAGACTCTGATGCCGGTGACATGATCCTCTTGGCCTGACAAGGTATCAGGTGTCATGTTGGAGAGAGAGGTAGAAACAGAGAGTGATGTAACCAGCACAGCAGAGGAGTTTCGTACAGACCATTAATCACTGACGTCTTCAAAGCAGACTCATGCCACACACTGGACCGCTTAGTTCAACTTGGAGGAGAACTGAGCCGGAGCCAAAGTGAAACCATATACAGCAACTCTGTCTGAAGCAAGTTCAGACTTTCTTTTGTCTTTTCTGTTCTGTGGAAATGATTGCCCGGGTTTTCAGGGACTTTTTTGTGTCTTGCTAGAATTCATGTAATGGCAAAAACTGAAAACAAATTTCATAATTTTTGTGATTGTTGGGGAAAATCTGTTAGAATATCAAGGAATTCTTCATTATTTTATAATTTTTCATTTACTTGATAATATAAGAACATGTAAATGACTCATCCTTCACAGAGGTACATGTGCTTGTGTGGCACTCTCTCCCAATATTATTCAACCCCTCATACTGTGAATACAGAGTCTAGGATCTTTGAGCTAGTTAGCCAGTAAGCAGTCCATGTATCTAGAGCATAGCAAGACTAAATAAAAACAATGCACACAGTAGAAAAGTAGGGCCAACTTTGTGAAAGGACTGCCTGGTAAAGATAAGAAGATATGACAAGATAATGTGACGTATCACATCCATACAAAGAGAAGCTCATTTGATTTATTTTTTAAGAAGCTTCCAAGCCCGTTCCCACACGAGTGGCTTCTATGTTATCAAATGTTCAACTGGCCACTTATAAAGATGCGTACAGAGTTGCTAGGTGTAAAAGATATGCATACAGTATGTATGTTTATGTCTTGATGTCTATGGTGAGGGGTGGGTTCTGGCTTGAAAATATTTTCATCTACCTAAGAGGGTCTTGCAGAAAACATTTTGGAACCACTTTTCCAGTATTTCAATCCCTTCATCGCATCCCTCGACGGCAATATCTGCTACAAGTCCCCCCTCCCCAAGTTTACAAATTGTACAGAGAACATGTACAGTACGTATGTGGAATCAAAAAGACCATTGGAAAGTATTTCATGGATCCTTGATCTTCCATGCATAATGCATTGGCACAGTTTACTCGATGCCACCACGATATTAAAACACATTATTACACTACTACACAAACTGCAGAGTCGGGTGATTACATGGATTTCTTTAAGACCCAAATGTGATCTGAAGTTTGACGAATTCACTGAAAAGTTAAGAAAATAGAGAATGAAACAGTACTTTCATACAAGTAGACCATAGGACAGTAAATTACATTTTAGGGAGGCTGTGGCTAAGAAGAAGAGAGAGTCTGTCAGTCGTAAATAATTGATTACACTCTACAAAGGTCATGACTGAGTGTACAGTGTTCAGTTCTTGTTAATATCCAGTTTACAACATTTACATCGTAGATATCTACCGATCTATATCAACTAGTTATTCTTACTAAACTCCTCAAAAAAAGTTTGTAAACGTTATTTTGGTCACTTATTTCGCCCCTTTAATAATACCAATTGGTGTTGTATTATATATCGTTGGAAAGCCTGATTTGTCACCTTTACAATGAGGTATAACTTGTAAGGATCGTGCATTCGTGGAATGTGCAACCCAGCTAAACGCGTGAGTAGCGCTCTAAAAAAATGTGCCAAAATCCCCTGCAATGTTCTTCTGTTGGTATTCACTGTTTTGAGCTTCAAGTGCTGCCAGGTGTGTGCCAGTTACGGGTGTATGACTAGCACGTGATTGGCACCTAATTGACAGCACTTGTGGGATCATCTTGGGCGTGCTGTTCATGCCAGAGTGACCAACACAATCACGCTGGTTGACCTTCAAAAACTCCTGGTTGAGGAATGGGATGCCATCCTATTCCGAAATGTGACCAGACTGGTGACCAGCATGAGGAGGAGGTGCCAAGCTGTTGTGGCTGTGTATGGATCTTCCAAACTCTACTGAGGTCCCTGACAGTGTTAAATGAATGAAGTGTAAAAAACTAATTACTGTGGGAGAGTGCAATGATCCATTCCACCAAGCAACTCAAAACAGTGAATACTAACAGGAGAACATTGCAGGGGATTTTGGCACATTTTTTTAGGGTGCCACCCACACATTTAGCTGTGTTGCACATTCCACAAATGCATGATCTTTACAAGTTATACCTCGTTGTAAAGGTGACTAATCAGGCTTTTCAACGATATTAAATACAACACCAATTAGTATTATTAAAGGGGCAAAATAATTGACCAAATTAATGTTTCCAAACTTTTTTTGAGGAGTTTATATAAGACCACTATTTATGGTCAGATATGAATGTAAAAAGAAACGATATAAACTTGGCCTATAACTTGAGCTATGCATATGAAAAGATGGGGACTTTTGTGAGACACTCTGTGTGAAATGTGCTAACACTTAAGTAACATGAAAACCTTGTACATTGAGGACTGCATGTGGCCTTGGGCGCTGGAACCAATAACCTCTTTCTTTTATGTTGGGTTTCCTTGTTTTAAAGTTCTCTGCTCTTGGGAATCTACATCGTATCCTTCGACACTACACATGTGAACCCTGCCAGACCACAGAGAGTGCATGTGAAACAGAAAGAGGCTGAAACAGCATCTGGATCTACTCCAGTATTATCAACAAATTGCTGATCAAAGCCAAATAATCAAACGGTGACTCGGTCACTGGGGTTGATTCTCTTGATGTTAGGTGAAGCATATTAGTGAAAAGCTTGGGCACACTGAGGCAATAGTTGTTACAGAGATTTGACATACTGCAGTTACATTTAGCATCGGTTTACTCAAGGAGTCAGGGATTTGTGGTCAGGGATTATGGCGAGCCACAAAGACAGCCTCTGAAGCAGGAACAAGTCGTTAGAGCTCTGAAGGAAGAGGAAACAGTTGGAGGTCCAAATCATGGAAACTCATTTTCTGTGGCCTCAATAGGAGTCAAGCTCTGTACTGTGTAGAGCTGCTGCAGTGAAAACACGATTGATTCTTGTACATGATTCAGTTAACGATTTCTAAGAAGTGGTTTTAAAACCCTCAAGGACCCCTGGAGAAAGCCAGCTCAATCCAAACCATTATCGGTATTTCAAAATTAAAAGAAAGATTGTAAGTTGTTTAAAATAAAAAAAAAACACACATTTACCTTTTGGTGCCCCATCGGACAGAGAGGTACGTCATTTCTCTTTACTGATCTTTTCCTGTAGAATCACATTCAAAAACAGTATCAGATTGAATGACCTGGCATGTATGCATAAAGACAAGGAATTTGACTTCAGTTAACTTTACTCTCTATGAACAAACTAAACTAAACAGGATCTGCTGTTAAGATGCCAAATTATTCTTACGGATTTAAATTTCACAACAAACATGCAATCCTACAAATGTTGATCTTTTTTGTGCCCTGAATCTACATTTGTAGTCCGACAGCCTACAGACAGAAAACTGGGGGCACAAGGAAAAGCCAAGTCCTTAAAATAATCTAAATTCTGAGACCTCTGCCTTATCTTCCCTCTCTTCATATAAATGTTAATTTGTCATTGAAGACCACTTAATTTACTACATAGGTAACATTGCTTATGTTGTTTGATGGCTGGGGTAACATTTCATTAGCCTGAGTTGCTTATGTTAGCATTATTTTACTGTCCACATTAAAATACATGAGTAAGTTTAAGCTAACCCACAGTCATTGGTTGGTTTCAGTTCAAAGTTTTGTTCATTTGTTTAAACTTACCCATGTGTGTTTTTTTGCTCCAGCCAACCGTGGCTGTATCCGAATTACCAAGTACCTACTCAATCTGTCAGTAGGCAGTAGGCAGTACCTACTATCTGTGCTGTATACTGTTTAGTACCTACTATTCAGTAGGCGCACACAGTAGGCAGATATCTGTTCCTACTTCGTCTGATTCATTCGGTATGGAAGTGACGTCATTTACGTTTCCCGAACCGGCCGCATCCACCCGTTTTTTCTTTGTTTAGCTTTATTCAAGAAGAGTAATGTGCATATACAGTCAGGTAAAGAAAACAATATCACAATGTATATCAAGTAAAAGGCAGATTAAATAACATACAGTAGGCTACATAAAGGAAAGTACAAATGAAAGACAGTAAGATACAGAATATAAAATAAACCAATAAAGACACATTTAAATAGTGAAATCATTATTTAAATAGAGGGGGAAAGGTTTTATAATAATGCAGATATTTGTTATATTTTCTGTTGTTAATTAAAAGTAGTGATTTCAGTCGGGACTTTAACTCTAGATTAAAAATTGATTCTATTAATCCACGCTCGTTTGTTTTGATTTGGAGGCGCATGTGAAGTGATGATTTACGTTTAATTTCGCACAGCATTGTGGGTAAAATACAATTCATTTCCTGAAAGCACGCATCCGATCCATACTGCATGAAACCCGGAAGTTAGTATCCATACTGAAATGTTCAGTATACTGAGGTGGATCCAAAAAATGCATACTGAATGACCACGAAAGTTCAGTATACTGAAACTCCATACTGAACAGTACGTACTGCCTACTGAACTGTGACAATTCGGAAAGGGCCCATGCTTTCTGTTAGGAAGGGGTGGCCCTGTACTTCCTGATTTTAATGGTGTTGATGATGTCATCACTTAGATCACTGGGTCAAACCAAGTCAAGGGGTTTGTCTTTTCTGTAAGGGGTCTGTTTTTGTTGGTTTCAAACATTCTGGAGTAATCTGCTAAAATAAAGGTCATGTTATATAGCCAATTAGGAACAGAGAAAGACCCTAATGAAATCAACCTTCTGGGCCATGGTAGAGGCTGCTGCAGTCTCAGCGTTAATTAAACACAATATAAAGGCAATTTGAACATGCCTTAATGAAGAAAGTGATTTTCTTTGGTTTATTTTCTTTTGCCAAGTATTATTGGTTGAGGAGTTTACTGTAAATCACAAGGGATTCGTCTGAAAAGTTAAAAACAAAAAGAACATTTGGATGCCAGACTTGACTAGTTGATGGGTCTAACGTCTATAGGGAGCTAGATCTGGGTCAAAACATTTTTTGTCAGAATAATTAAAATAATAATTCAAACAGTGAATTTGTGTAGTTAGACAATATGTTATCTTTGTAACATCCGGGTTGTTTCCAAATTTTGCCTTAAAGCTGTGAACTCATCGCAGTGAGAAGAAAACTTTTCAAACCTGAGAACTCCACTTGTGCAAGGAAGTCTAACGAAAAAGACGGGACACCATGTTGTAGAAGGAAATGTGGAGCATTTACTGAACAACCCAGAAATGACATACATGCACTATGGGCACTGTAGTCCTTACCACTACAAGGAGCACCTGAAAACACAGCTGAAACTTTAGCCACTTACAAATCGGTGAGTTACAACATGTTAAACCATTTTCCAGCAAAGTTTACAATAACCACAAGCAGTGGGAGCTTAATATACTCTTCCTATTTGTCTTATTGAAACTCTTGCTGCATGCAAACCTGCTGCATTCTTTTATTCTGTAGTTAAGTTCTGGTATATTTTTTTTGCTAGCTTAATATGTAAACTGGGCAGCACTGATGGATGAAGTCATGGTCGTCAACATGAAACTCCCCTCACTCCCTTCATACTAAACCAAAGCACTATTAATCACAACACAACTGCCTCTTCACTGAGTTGCATCTGCTCTAACTGACAAAGAGAGGAGGTCAGCAGCCCCAAGCATCACTCCAGCTCTTCTCACTGTCAGCTTGTCAATGATCTTGCAGTCCAATATTAATGTTTAACTTTTAAGTGCAACATCCCCGCAGAGGCCTGGCATGCAGAATTACCCAGTCATTGTGGTATTTAACACAGAGGTTTTTTTTGGGTTTTTTTTTTTGGGGGGGGGGAGGGGCGGGGTTGTATGTGTGTGTTTGGTGCATGTGAATGCATGTCTGTCTTTATGTGCATGTGGGAAATCTCAGGTTACCCCCTCATCATTCCACCGCATGCTGCAATACATCACTGTCAGAGCGAATGTAGCCCCGTTCCAAATAGTTTAGTCTGACAGGGCCCACTTGAACTTGATGTCAGGGTTTAGTGCAGATTCCTGTTAAAAGCTGCATTGTTAAAAGAAATGACCTTTTAAATTAAGTTTTTTTTCTAACACTTTGTACTTGTACAAAAAACTGTAAGCCATTCATTTTATTATTCATTATTATAAATTATATTGTTCCCGTATGAAAGTATTTTTTATCCATCCTATTGAGAAAAAATCTCCACATAGTATGAGGTGAAGGTAGATAAAAGAACCAAATCCTGACTTATTTTCTTAAATATACTAGATCTTTATCTCCTCATACTATGAATACATACATACCATATTTATAATCAATCTCTGCAGGCCACATTGTTGGTGTGACCGTTCAGCTCTACAGTCCAGAGATGTAATTTAGTTTAAGGACAAACCTGAGTTCACACTACATCTTACAGCCAAAGTCATGAATGTGTTATGGAAATACATTTCTGCTGTGTAATAGCTGTGCAATACAAAAAACATGATTCACTAATGAAGATGTAATAGAAACTTGCAGTGATTTCATAGCTTCTCTGGGGGTCTCACAATCATCCCTGACCCTCAAGCTGTGCTGCAAAATCCTGATGGATCATTAAGTAAACACTGTAAGGCATTTTTATGGCGGAAAATAAATAAATACACATTTTTAGTGAACTGATAAGTATGTATCTGAAGAAATATATATCCTTCCATCTCCCAAAGGCAACTCGGGCCCCCTATAACTAACATGTACGGCTAATTTTCAAAATGTGTTTTGACAGAAATGTAATGCTGCTTGTGCTGCATGTTATGGTTTCTATCAACGTGGCAACAATTTTCATAAGGATGTTTTCCAAGTCAACTCTTGTTCAAAAAGGAGATTTGATTTCACGACTAGGTTCTCTATTGTAATGCAATATCCCTTCTCTCCTTCCATTTGGCTTCTAGATGAAAATTTAGGGAATGGTTGGTAGAGGCAAACAAAAAATGAGATGACTTGCAAGATATGCAAAAATCTAAAACTTTTGAACTTGGGGCAAATGGAATCAAATCTGTTCAATCTCACATGAAATCTGATGTTGAAAAAGTAAAAAGTCTTAAATTTGACTAAAGGATCCCTGTGATCGTGTGTCTGTTTGCTGTGTACATCCTGTTGAGGCAAAGGTCAATTTAGTAACTAAGATGTTGGCTTCAAGTCGTCATACCTGTCCTTAGACCGACCTCATCCAAACCACCCCGTCTCTGAGTCCTGACATAGAATTCAAGAGCCAAATGTTTGTTCCCAGTTCAACCCTGCCTGCCAGTGAACATAATCAGGCAGCAATTTCACTTTCCTCCAAATGTTTTCAGATGGGACAGGATGCTCGGAGGATTTTTAGATGGCAGCACAACTGTCTATAAATGAAATTTAGAGGAAGCAGATGCGATCAGAAAAGAATTCTCCCAACATGTCTGCAGACACTTAAAGTTTCAACTTGTTTGAAGACTTAATGCCTAACATGAGGCTTTATAACTTCAAATGATAAAATAATAAGAAAACATGAAGATCTGTTTGGCCAGTTTCTAGTTCAGTCAGAGGCTGAACTGTCTCACACTAAGCCAAACTCCCCTCACTCAGTCAGAGCATACACAGGCACAAGTAACATTCTGTCAATCCATAATTGGTGTAAATCAATTCACATTCAAACGTAACATGAAGGGATTTAAGTTAAATGTGAGCATATGGAAATTCTCCCGAAGTCTAAATGAGGTATTATTAAATAATGAAGAGAATTGAAGATTGGCAGTGATTACATAACTCTGATCAGATCGTCGAAAGAACGGCAAACTCCGATACACGCTACATTTCTGAAGAAGTTAATGGGTTGCAGGTGATGTTTGACTCACATCCAACCTCCTGCCCAGTCCCTCAAGCCAAATTCTTCTGGGAAACATGTTGGACTCCATATTGTGTGGACATTTATGCAAAGATGTGACGTTTGAAGGATGTTTTCCTGGATAGAGAAGCACCGATGTAATGCCAAATGACAGATAATGAATATGGAAAGTCACACTCGATGAAATACTGTTGTCAACGGGAGTTTGACTCATAGCTTTTTACACAGTTGCCAGATTTTTTTTTTGACCTCAAATAGCCAACACTTTGCAGCATGTGCACTCTAAAGTTGGCCATTTCCATTTTATTGTACTCTCAACCCTCCTCTGCACACATGTTGATCAATTACTTCATTATTTTTATTGTTAAGAAGATGGGTCAGTGACTGTATAATACAAGTAGTTGATTACTTTGGAAACTATTTGGGATTATTTTCTAAGCAAGAGTGACTTGAGAAGATGATGTCCTTGTCTTCAATATTGAGAAGAAGAAAAACAAATTCCAGCAACTGACACAGCTCAGAAATTATGGAAAATGTATTTAATCGGTCATAAACAAAAATGTTAATGAAGGAATTGATTTTAGGGAAACATACATGATTAAATGGCTGCTGAGCCAGAAACTGCATTGTTCTCCAGAGGTTTGTCATCACTATTTAGTTTCCAGGTGTGATATCATTTTCCTTTCAGAGAGACTTGCAACAAAAATGACCATATTTGGAAACTTGGGTTACATCAGGATAAAAGTCTTGTGAGTGTACAAGTAATGTAATTACAAACATAACATTTCTGTTAGCTTAAGAACTATCCAAACAAAACTCAATGAGTTAACTATAGAGAGGACGGGAGGATAACTCTGGATAAAGCTTGGTGTTACACTTTAGAAGGACATTTCAGGCTATGAAGCCAGTGTTGAAGTGCCATAACTTCAGTTTCTTGAAACAACTCCAAAAGTGAGTCGATCACATTGACTGTTTAAAGAAAGAACAGAGCTCATTACCTTGCCTCGAGTGAAGCCAAAAGATTTAGAGTTGCCCCCTGCTGATGGGTAGTAACCTGTAGTGTAAAAATTGTCAATGTTGAGGTGCAAAAAACTGCAGTTCCTTGAAAGTCCACTTGAGGCTGCCTCCAAAAATCAAGGAATCCCCATTAGATCCCATTTTAAAATTGCCCATGTTTATACAGCAGAAATAAACATGCTGAGAGCCCGGTTCAAAAAAATATTTTTAGTCTGAATAGTTCATGTCTCTATAGGCACACATGTACTGGAGCTCAATATTCATTCAAAGTCATGCCTTTTAATTTAAGAATGATAAGATCTATGCATAATTAGGGGCGTGGCTGATCTGACTGAAACCAGGCGTGTTGTAGATGTTTGTCGGGGGCCCTTAGGCTTAGTTCCAGCTCTTGCCTCTTGACAGCATTTCCATGTTTTATACATTCTATAGTATTCTATAAGTATAAAATCTGAACACGTCTATACATTTTTCTCTGTTTCTTTTAGGTTATTATCAGGATTTATTATTTTGTCAGACTGTGTAACGTATGTTGTTGGCTTTTTTGTGATGGGATCATTTTAGTTCATGTGTCATTTTGTCACCTGGCCACTTGCTGTCCAACCCGAGAGGTTTCCAAGTAAGGTTTCTTTAAGCTTTCAAGGTCACCCAAAGACATTGTCAAGCCTTTGGTACACTGTAATGGAAATCAGTCTGGTGGTGAGCTATTTGTGCAGCAATGAAATTATAGCGTATCAGATGAACTCCTATATCAGAATGTGTGGTATGAATGTCAGAATGATCCTGTTGTAATTTACAGCCTCTGCTGTCCTGTTCCTCTCTGTTATGAAACACCACAGTTGGATGTTGTTTCAAACACTTTCCTCATCTGCCCTCAGTTAAGAGAAAGCCAACATCTTTGGAAACACATCGTGAGAATCTAACTTCCTCTGGATCAGAGAGGACATTGTCTGCATTTCACACCTGTTTACAGTGAATGATGCTTCATCCATCATCATTCAATGTTTGTCAGCCTGACACAAGGGGAAATACCTGTCATAGATGTCCGGTTGTAGTGAAAATCATAAAATAAACAAGTTTAAAATAGTGATAGGCATACTTACTGTACAAAACTAAAGTTTTAAGGGGATTTCATCCAAAGTATCTCACAGACCCCATGTACTATTTCTTTGTAGAATTGGTGCTAGCTGTGCAAATGAAACACCCTTTGTCGTGTGAAAATAGGTGATCTAGCACATGAAGTATCTGAGAATCAAAAAACAGAGGAGGGTATTATAAGATTAGAGGAGCTATGGAAAGGCATTCAGCATTCAGTTAAGCATTTAAACCAGGTGTATATCTTTGAGTATTGAGGGCTATTATGAGGTTTAAAGTCTGTTTAAACATCATGGAGCGATAAGGATTAAAATAACCCACCTCTCACCAACCTCACCACCCGGGACGAAATCCAGACGTGAGCCTTTATTTGCTTTGAGTGAAGTGCAGCCACAGAAATGCCTGTGTGAATGCCATGCTTAACATCTGGTACAGCCTGATGTAAAGATTTCATCCAACAGTCGTCCATATAAGTGTGAATAAATAAAGAGAACAAGCGCCATTAAGACAATGCTGGCAACCAAATGTGTTTCTTCTTATGAGTAAAGGTACAAGTTTGCAACAAACCAGAATAATATGGATGCATGACCAACTTGTTTGTATGAATTGCTCATGCTGGCAAAGTGAAAAGAGTTGTGTACTACAGCCAACAGCCCTGTGAGGCTTTACCTATATTATTACTTTTGAAGTGTGTTAGTATACGTTTTGCTTAATCATTCTTAATGAAAAGTTTGGACAGTTTCATCATAAATTCAAAGTATTGGACACATTTTGAGGGGATTTTGGCCCTGGCAGGGATCACAGAGGTAGGTCTTTCCTTAGAAGGACGCTGGACCTTATACCCTCTCTAACATGTTCAACTTATTTCAAAATCAGTTTTTACACAAACATATTGTTTTCTTGGTGCTAAGACAGTGTCACAGAGAGTCTCTACGCTTTGTTAGCTTTGGGTTTTGACATTTGACACCTCTATTCAAGAGGTAGCTGAATTCAGAAGGTTCCTTTCTTTTTTGTTTTGCTCGCTGCCACTTTTATTATTTTAGATTGGTAGTAGACATAACTCTGACAGAAGGTATGAAGACATAGCCTCTGTGTTAGTGAGTTCTCCAAATTGTTTAGTTTTTTATTTCATAACTTGAATGTATTTAGTACATATTATATAGGAACAGCAGGGAGAAATTACATATAGCAGCATTATCAAAAGTCAGACTAACACACCTAGAAAATGTGGCAACGTGACTTATGCTATGCTACCCACTTGTGCATTTTGTGAAACCCAGGGGATTGTGGAGTATGCCCAGTATGTCTAGTCCAGTTTGGGTCCGAAGTGGACTGCTGGCGGTTGTGGCTCAACTGGTAAAGTCGGTTGTCTTTCAACTGTAAGGTTGGGGGTTCGATCCCCAGCTCCTGCAGAAACATGTCCGATGTGTCCTTGGGCGAGACACTTAACCCCAAGTTGCTCTTGCTGCTTCGTCAGAAGCATATGCATGTTTATGAATGGATTAGTTACTTCTGATGGTCACTTTACTCAGCAGCCTCTGCCATCAGTGTGTGAATGGGTATGTGCGACATGCGGTGTAAAAGCGCTTTGAGCAGTCAGAAGACTAGAACAGAGCTGAAGTCCATTTACCATAAATGGGTAACATAGCATAAGTCATGTTGTTGTCTGCCTTCGGATATCACCATAAGCTGTAGGTAACCGTGCATCACATTTGTACCAAAGGTAGAGTGTAGAGCATGTACCAAATATACAGCGCTGTAAAGTTGACCATGTTTTCATCTTTCGACATACAACCACCACTTAGCTCTTTGCTAACTTGTTAGCAAGGTCAGCCAGAAGAAGTTCCAAGTATCTGGTCCAAGGTGGTATATTGCAACAGTAGTGGAGCTGGACATACTGCTTTCAGGTAATCGATTCTCCATCGGTGCATGTACTTAATACTAGGGCAGGGGCAGGGGCAGTATTCCAACTAAATGGCCTTATCGAGCTGTAGCTCAACCTAGCTGTGCATGTTAACATACTAAGTGTACCCTGTTGATAAGTTTCACTGCCAGGACTCATTTGCCTGAGGCAGCTGAGTTAAGATAATATATTTATAATCTACCAATCAATGTTGTAATGGCTAACATCTTAGTAGTTAGTGGCAATCCATTAGAGTTTATAGAATAGATGTCGTACTAAAGAAATGCACACTTGACACACATAACCAATCATTATTGACTCTAGATCATTCAAGTGTTAAAAACGTCCAATTCATTTCCATTTCCAGACATGAATTTCACTTTAACAACACCAGTGGCTGAGTTGGACATCCATCAGACAGCCTCCATTGACAACTTCCAGCCTCTCATCCATCAGCTTCATTGACTGTAATGTGGAAATACCTCCATGAAGGCCACCAGGGAGCAGTTTATCTGACTTCAGTTGCACTGCAGTGACATGAGCAATGATTCAGGTCCTGCTGGAGGAGGTCATGGAAATGTTGCTTTAATAAACTTACAGTAAAGGCTGACTGAAAGCAGCATGTGATTACATAAAAGATTTTAATCTAATATAGATAGTGCAAGAGTTATGCTCTTTCTCTAATGGATGGCTTATAATGGATGGCTAATGGGGGATCAAATTAGAAAGGATTGTAGCTCCTTCATGCTGTGGCTACTTTAAAGAAGAATTTTGATTTTCTTTTGATTTCTTGTAAATTTGGCCATAAAACACCTGAAATACACCTCTTGCCACTCAGGACAGAAAGATGCAGAATTCCCACATTTATACCAACTGAGCCACAGCAGCCCCTTTCTAACCTCCCTTGAAGTCCAGACACTGGTGGTGGAGTCGTTAGCCAACGATGTCTGGGCTGATGGGTTGAAGAAGCTGGTTGAACTGTGAGGACTGGTGTTGATGGGAAATGGTTGATGATGTCATCTGAGGCTGATGAGATGACAGCTGATCTAACTGAAGAATGGAGTGGACCGGAACAGATGAAGATTTCATCTGAGGCTGAAGGGATGAAGAGGATGACCAAACTACGAAGTCTGGAGTTGACCCGACTGATGTTGGGATCTCAGGCTGATTGGATGAAGACGTTAATGAAACTGCGAAGACTTAGTGGTGACACGGAGAATGAGGCTTGCATGTAACAATGGCATGAATGAACTGGTGGAAGTGAAAGCCAAATTTAAAAAAGACAGTAACAATATGATAGGCTAACAATGAGGGAGTGGAAAAGTGCTATTGGATAGATGTGACCAAACAGCTTATAGTAACAAGAAAATCAGTGAGCATACATGGAGGAGTACATGTGACACAGTATAAAATTAAACAATAAAACCAGAGCAAGCAGAATATAGTCTTCCTGACTGAACTTTTGCTCGAGCTATATTTGGTGAATGCAGCCCACTGTTCATTATACTCTTTGATTATCTTAGCATTGGACTTGTGTATAAACCTTGCTAGCTAGTATTTAGGATTATAGAGACATTCATATTTGGCTCCAACACACAGCATTTCAAGTGGAGAATTGCTGACCAATCAGCTACGGGATGATTTGACCAACTACGAGTCTGGTCCTGCTCAAGGTTTCTGCTTGTTAGAAGGCAGTTTTTTCTTGCCACTGTAACTTTGCAAACTGTTCTTAGTGCTGTGCTTGTGGTGCATTAATGTTGTGTCATTATAAATACTATAACAAAGACTTAGGTGTTTTAACTGATCTTACCTGGGTGTAGATGCCTCTGCAGTCACCCATAACAGTGGTTCAAAGGGATTACTTGTAGTGTTTATATTTTTGGTCAGACTCTGAAACAAGAAGAGTTAAAATCATGATTAGCATTGCATATACTGTACAGTGAGAACAGCAGGTTAATGGGAATTATGCCAAGTTGAAACACATTATAATTGTCCTTTAATTTGTTTCCTTGTAGAAGAGATTAGCATGTGTCAGCCACTAACAGAACCTATAAGTAATACATAACCTCACTCTTTTAAAAGTATAATGGGTGGTTTGATAAAGAAGTTCTGCCCTTGACAATTTGTTGCCATGTACATCCAAATATTAGCCAAACACTTAAACCAAAGTTTACACAAGACAAGAGAAAAGCCAATTTAATCTCCTTGCTAACAGCTGCCCTCTTGTAGCAGTTGAAAGATGGAGACCAGGGGGAGCGAGGATGCTATGAGTAGCTGAGATTAAGAAGCGTGGGTGTGACAGGGGGGTGTTTGTCTGCCTCACAGTTTCCAGCTCCATTTATCACTCTCAGATTCCACATGTAGAATGTGTTAGCTGCAGGGAGGAGAGGAGAGGAGGCCCGATCTACGACAGACTCTGATGGATCACCTGCATACTTCACAAGATTTCTAATTAAATCGACACCAACAGAAAAAGTACAGGTGTCCCGCTCTTCTTCTCTGACTTTGTTCACACTGCAGTCTGGATCAGTGACAGGTCTGGAGAGATTAGACGTCTGGAGGATCTTATGACATGACTTTGTTGTAAAATCGAATGGCCAGATGGAGAAATACACTTCTATTAAGGAACTATCTACTGGCAGACTTCAGCCTCTGGAAAATTCAGAGTTTTCTGCAAATCTTCTTGTGGTTAAGTTATCTTTGGTCAGAATCAGATTTATTATATCAGATATTTGTGCTTTTTTAGGCAAATATGATTATTGTTTCCCCTTCAAGACACAGATTTCCAGTATTTTATGATCGACTTTCTACAGTTTAAATAGCCTGATAAAAGCCCACTGACTGATCCATTTATGGGGTAGCTTATTTTCTATCCTAATTAGTTTGAAACATTGTTCTTGCTCTGATTGTAACTGAGGCAACAAGCAGGCCTCAGTTCTGACTTTGCATTCAGGAATGTTTTATGTGTGTGCGTAATAATGTGATATTTAAAATCTTTGGAGCCCTGAGTAATGAAAAAGTGGGAATGTATGCTTCAGGAAGGATTGACTGACATAATTGGTCAATTATCATTTTAAACCAATAAAAGGTTAACCATTTGATTCATCTTTTTGTGTTTTATTCAGTGTTCCCCAATATGATCTTGCAGCTTGTGATCCTAGATTTTCTTCCAAATCAAAGCTCTTGAATAAAAAAGGTAAAACTGAAATTGAACTCTATACATCTGCAACTTTTCTCAACAAACTTTGAATAATGTCTGATGCCCCAAATCGAGACACCCAAAGTGCAAAAACATGTATATGAAAGGCCAAAAATGCTGACAGGCCTAGGAGTCAAGGTGTGATCGAAATGAATCTCTCCATTCTACATTTTAAATTGGCCAAAATAATGGAGGAGGTGACAGCCTGCCATCACAGAAAGGGATTAGATGCAATCAATAAAATTAAACATGGGGAAAAGCAGATTTATTTTATCAAGATGCAGAACGTTTTGCCTTTGCACAGCTTGTGATTTACAAACTTAATGTGTGTGCATGTTAAATTGTGGATTTTATACACTGCATTTACATGATGATCTCGACCATTGGTTTCTGAAGAGCAGTTATAAAACCCTTATTGAAAATGCTTTCTCCACCTAAATGTTGATTGATAGAAACAGACAAAGAGGCATTTTTCGAACCAGGCTGTACATTTTTTTAATTTCTGCTGTCAAAATTGAAATTGTAATAGTAATATTATATATATATATAGTGACACTAGCGGAACTGCAGTTATTTTACACTGTTGCATTGGCTTCATTTTCAAATACCAGAGGTTAACGCTTGATATTGATATGTTTCAGCTGATATTGATATGGGACAGCTCATCATTCCTGATAATGAATGAGTTGGTAAGAGCACTTTTAGACATCTTTGGACATATCTCACTAGACTTCATGTGAAGCAGATTGATGTCTTTAAGAGTCACTTAACAACTAATTTCCTGTTGCAGTGACCACTGTTGCTTTTGAGGGTTAGTCACAACAAAGTCAGCCTCCCAAACTTGACAAAACCTCCTTCCAGTCTGCATATTGCCCATAGCTATTCAAGGATAATATTTGACATTGTTAGAATAATTCAAATGTATATTTTATATCTGCAACTTCCATCCAACATTAGTACCTGCTGTTTATTAGATATAATATAATGAGGAGTATGTACGTATGTGTTTTTATATAATGTAAAATAACATACCTCCTCATATTTATTCATAATTCAATCAGGAGAGACAAGTGAATAAAAAAAAAATGTGGAGGGGCGCACAACACATCGGTATGAAGGAACTAAGGCAGAGAAAGAATCATATTTAAAAGGGGAGCAGAACGATGATAGGCTGACAATGAGGGAGGAACGCCATGCCATTGGTTAGATGAGTACCACTGACAAGACAGCTGATTATCCAATCACAGCCCCAGAAAAAGACAGCTTGAGAATGACAGCGGAAACGTGGGTGAGCGGACAAAAAGGGATGGATAAGAGATAGACCCAATCGTGAAGGTGATTATATAGTCTTACTGACTGAACTTACGATAGAGCTTCATTTAATTTAGAAATTCCTCGTGGTTGAGAAATTGCCTGTTTTACTTTTGCTTAAATATGCAACCCTTTGTGTAATGGGAAAATACAATGGTAGTAATGTAAAAGTAAGAGGTGTGGCTGTTTTCCCTCTGCTTCCTACCTGTTGCTGGAAGAACTAGTAAAGGCTGTACTGACTCATGCGTTCCAATAATTCTTCCTCTTTTCTTATTTTACTGCTGTAGAGTCATCCACCTCAGTGTCTGTTCCACCACCCAATCCTTTCTATTTCTCCATCCGCACACATCCCTTTCCTCCCTCAAACCCAATTTGTCTCTGTTATTTTCTGGTTTATATTGGTTGAGTCAGTCTATGAGACATGAGGCAATTTGGCAGTGAGGAGGTCAGAGCCCAGCTGGTGCTCGTCTCTTGGTTGTCAGGAACAAAATAACAAGACAAGACTGTTGCAAATCAACAAAGAAACTAAACGTATTCCCTTAAAATATTTCTGAGAAAAACTTTCCCTTTATCCACATTTTGGTTATCCAAACAATCCCTCAAACCTGCCTTTGATTCATTTCCAAGATCTGACCTTTTTAATTGCAATAATATGAGTAAACTGTATTGTCAAGTGTTTCTACATCAACATTTCTACCCTGTATATCCTAAACAAAGCAAATATGTTGTTATGTACTTGTAAGACTTTCTGATGCAGCGATTAAATAGCGTTATGATAGGACAGGCCCTAGTATATGATACATGTAGTCCCGTCTTAGCTTCTCTTCTGTTCGCAAATAATTATGAAGAGAGCGATAGAAAATGAAATAGAAATAGAAAATAGAAAAAGAAAATAGAAAAAAGAAATAGAAAATGTTAACATGAGTTAGAAAATAAATAGACCAGAAGAAATTTCAGTTTGTATGTAACAAAAATAATATGCGGAGTAAATAAAAAGGGCCCCAGAAATGATCCTTGTGGGACATCATTTTTTTTATTCACCAGGGTCTGAGGAAAACTCTCCATCAGAAACAAACAATTCCCTGTTAGCAACATAAGATAAAAGCTAACCATGAAAAGGTTCAGTCAAGTCATGTTTGTTAAGTCTATTAGTAAAGATGGTGTGGCTTATAGTTTTGAATGCAGTGCTGAAGTCAAACACGAGTAACAAAGAAAATTGACCGAAGTCAGCATCCACCATAGTACTTTCACACTACCCAGAAGAGACGTCGTAATTATTGCATCTATAGTGATGTGTGGGATGACTTTCCAGCGTCCAAGGTATTCAAACAAGTTCCCTTCTTTCTCTGCATAAACAACTTTTAAAGCAATTTGCAAATATCTAGATGTTTCTTTTATAAATTATTGCATATAAATACTTCAATCTTTATCAAAAGTTACAGTTCAAGAGTATACCTATGAGAGAAAGCATACTGTAGATGTGAGCCGGCACAGAGCTGCTGCAGACAGCTGTATATATTAATATGACAGTGTATGTGTTGCATGAAACGTTTAAGAATAAAATGCAACTGAAAGTCAATAAACTGCTTACGAGTAGCTATGCTTTCTGTCACTCACATAGCAGAATGAAACCTAAACAGTATGGCTGTATTATAGAGGTATAGTAGTAGCATTTACTGTACAGTAACGATCATATCCATGAAAAGACTTGTAAAATATACATTATATTGAAGGTAAATATAGTTCTTGTCTGAGGTATCGTTCAGTCTTGGAGGAAAAAATTGTACCATACCATCCGTGCAGTCAGAACATACCTCCCTCAACTAGACCGACTACAGGGACAAAGCTGCCACCCGATCCACCTGGAGCTACGCTTTATAGAGTGAGTGACAAATGACCGTTCACACTGCGTTAAATTAACTCAATCATTTATATTGCTCCTTGTAAATCTCTAACAATTAGTGTCAGAGTGTAACTTCCTCAAAATGTAGACCAGACTAGAACAAGGTCTTTGTGACTGGATTTGATCCAGGCAGGCATAGTGTGTGCGTGTGTGTGTGTGTGTGTGTGTGTGTGTGTGTGTGTGTGTGTGTGTGTGTGTGTGTGTGTGTGTGTGTGTGTGTGCATGCTTACCTGTGTTTTTGTGTGTATGTGGTGTGGAATGCCTCTACATACCATGTCATTCCTGGTAGTTTTATGCAGTCACATGCTCACATTGGCATGATTGACAGCAGCTGGTAGAGATTACTTATTGCAGAGCTGAGCATTGATGTACAATTAGCGCCGGGCTCACGCCTGGCCTGCTCTGCGGTGCTAGTAAACAGCAGGGGGGAGCTTAGCGCTGAGATTTTACAGCTAACACCTGCCCCTTAAGGGCCAGAGGTAAACTGCTCTACAACCAAACCATTAACCTGAGGAATGAGAACTCGCCTATGACTGAGTCCTGCATTCTTCATACAAAATGTCAGAGCGTTTCCTGATCATTTCTACCTTGGGACATGATGTCATGTAACATTCAACCATTGTATGTGCTTTTATGTACTGGGGGAAGGTTTGTTCAATTGGATCAGCTTAAATCAGAAATTCACCTTGACAATGTTAAATCCAGGGTCATTATTTAGAAAGAAATTATTTAGAAACCAGAAACACTGTCGAAGAAATGACATCAAGTGAACATCTACTTTGAAAATGAACCAATGCATGCTGCAATATTTGCAACGATTACAACAGTAGCAGGAGATTGTAGTGGGGACTACAGACCCCAGTGTGAATAAAGGTTCTTTGTGTTTCTAGATATGTGTTACAGTAGCTCTGCTGTCCTGAGTGGGTGGGAAGTGAACAGTGAAAAAAGCCTATAGCTCAAGGCAAACCAATTATTAAACTTCACAGAACTGACAATTAGACGAGGGGGTTCAGTCACTGACAGGCCTAAACATTCCTCTTTTAGTCCAACGCCAGGACTCCCTCTGACTGAGCCAAAACAGCTTTAGGAAGAATCCAAAATACTGAAAGGATTCAGTTTCTAGCTGCCTATCAAAGGTAGGACAGCTGTGAACTGGTTGAATGACGGAGCGACTACTCATAATGGATACAAACTAGTAAAAGCCATGTCTAAAGCCACTCAGACATGTAGAGGCCCAGTGTGTCAATGAAAGTCTTCAAAACTCAAACACTTCTGTCTGTGAAAATCCTAAACCTCTGACTTTTAGATATCATCCTTTGGTATGTGGGAATTTTTAAAACGTGCAATTTGTTCAGTGAAAAATGGAGTCCTTTGAAATCCACTAAAAGTAATTTGTCTCAACCCGATACATATGTGTATCAGTTTTCAAAACTGAGCGGCGTGAAGATGTGAAATTTGAAGTTTTTTGAGTAATTTTTCCGACTTTTTCTGTGCAAACACCAAAATACAAGACCTGATATGTCTGCCACTTTTGGTGAGTTTACGCGCACGTTTAAGCTGTTAAAAATGCAATTAATTTGCCAGAATCAATAATAATGATAATAACAATAATCTCTTGGATTCCAATAGGGTCCTCGCACCCTGTGAGTGCTCGGACCAGTGTACTAGCTTAGTCAATATAGTAGTACTACACAGTGTTAAAAGTTCAAGTAACATGATTGAGCATGGAGAATTGTTGTGTTAAGTCTATTTTTTCATTAAATTCATTTTGGATAAAAGATGATAAAAAGCTGTGACATTGAAGATTTTCACTTGATGTTGAACAACAGTTGAACTGTAAAAAGAAGCAGGTATCATCTGATAACCCTGACAGGATTAAAAAAAAACACAAGAAGTGTCGACATATCTATTTGTTTACTCCTTCCCTATAAAGTTTCATTAATAAATGCAATCCTAAACCTTTACTGTGAGGGGGAGTAATGACAGCGAGCCACGCACACACAGAGGACTCTTTGTCAAAGAGGAAATGATAAATTGGAGGTACTTGGCAGAAACAAACGCCCCGTACGTGAGGGCTTTGGCAACAGCAAGTCTATTTGTTACCTAAGAAGGAGGGCACTGACAGAACCACAGCACAATACTTCACTTTGTCACTCTGAAAACCTGCACCTATCCTCCCCCTAAATGATAGGCGAGGGTGAGGAATGATATCCTGGAGGGACATGCAGGAGATGTGCTGCGGGTAAGACAGGTATGATCTTTCAGCACCTTTGAATATTACGTCTTTTGTGGTGGTTCATCTAATATGAGGTCAGTGCACTGAAGAGTAAAACTGTGGAAAACACTGACGTCAGTGGAGCTGGCCAGCAGGGCGCGCTGACACAATCCTCTTAGCCAAGAGATGCACGAGAAGCCACTGTCATGAGGTCTGAAAAAATAATTTAGCAAATTCCAAAGGATGTGTCACTGCCCTGTTCCCCTCGAGTGTCGCAAAAATGCTCTGAGCTTCTATCAAGATGTCTTCATCAGCGGTGGAATGCTGTGAAGCAGTATTGCCAAACCGTGCTAACGTCTGTGGATGTGTGTGTTTGGGATTGCCATCGAGTTACCATCCCTGTAAAGATTCTCATGTGGTGACCAGACTTTGTTTATGTGGACTTCACACAGCTTGCTCGTGCCCATGTGCACATCTAGTCCTTTACATTCCCTGCTTGTCTTCAACCAGGAAAATAAATCCAAGGCAAACAATGTGCTAGAGAAATAATAAAGTCATAAAAATTACATGTGGCTAAATTGGCCTGAATCCATAGTTTCTTTCAGCTACACAAAACACATGATTGGAAGTACATGAATGGACACACGCCCTGTGCTGTACACAATGTTCGAGTCACAATTCCCATTTGGAATATACAGCTGTATTTAGAGCATGTTTTATATCATTTGGAAATCATTATTTTTTCAATGCAGTTAAATTGTTGTTCTTAGAGTCATGCTGAAGATATTATGAAGTTAAGAGTCCAACCCTCAAACTTTCACAAGTCGTGTCAATTAAGTTCAAATTTGCACCGTCATTGCACAAATACTGCTGACAAATTTCCCTCTCTTACCATCTCATGTCCTTCAGAAGCAAATTTATCGTTTTCGTAGCTCATATGCTATAAAGATGTCTGATGCAGTTACTAAGAAACAATGCAGAGTAGAATTTAACATAGGCAATAAAATGTTTGGCACTGTGAGGGCTTAAGTGACTTAATCACAGGGTTAGGGTTCCACCACCATCTCTTGGTCATATAACAGAGTGTCATTGAGCATGATGCTGAACCACATTGGCTCTGGGTGGCTGGGCCTATGGCTTGGAAAGCAGTTAAGCCACCATCACATTTATTAATTTGTTTTATTAAATGAAAGTACATCAAATACCATCTAAGAATTTAAGGTTTTTTAACACCCCTGATGATGGTTTGACAAAACATCTTAGAGCCGTGTTGGACAAGTGATATGTGAAGTGATTTGTGAGCTTAGCTAATCTTCACTACACTGAAATACATAACAAGCTAAGGCAGCACGACTGATGCAGTTAAGTTACTTTTTTCTGCAGTTAACCAGATTTATTCCAAATTAGTGGTAAATGGACTACTTTTACGGCGTTTTTCTAGTCCTCTAATCAATCGAAGCGCTTTTACTGTACAGGGCACATTCACACACTGGGGCAGGGGCTGCTATGTGAAGTGCCCCACTGCCTATCAGTACTAAAAATAAGGACATTCACTCACCAATGGCTTTGTTTTCAGGAGCAACTCAGGGTCCAGTGTCTTACTCAGTCACACTTTGACATGTAGATTTCAGGAGATGGGATCAAACCCCCAACCTTTGATACAGAGAGGACCAACTGTCTCCTCCTTAAGCCCCAGCTGCAATTAATGTGATCATTTTTATTAGGAAGACTTTGTACTAATTAATAGATACATTGGTACATTTCAAACAGATCATTTTGACCAAAAGCAGAGACTGTATTGCCTTGTGATAGACTCTGTTTACCCTGCAGAACTAGACTCACTTTGTTTAATACGTAGATATAAAAAGTCTGAAATACTGAGCACTGCTGATAAAAAGACATCATACGCTCAGTTGACTTGTAATAGGAGGTTTGTCCTCTCACACTCTGAATTGGTAAAAAGTGGTGCAAGATTATTTAATATTTTCCAAATTCTAACTGTTCCCCCATTTTTTGTCCACCTCTCGTCTCCTATATGAGACATAGTCAACTGGTGACAAGTTTGTAGCTTTTTGCAGACTGCGCTCATGATCATCTTATTACTGATTCACCTGAATATGTGTGTATCTGTCAAGTAAACACATGCATGTCTGAAAACGTGCCGTACAGCAGAGACGCTGAAAGCATCAGCTGAAGGATTTGTAAATGGTAGATAAGTCATACAGAAGTCTCTCCATCTGATACATACACACAAGATACATTATACAAGGTGTGGGTGATGGGTTCATCATTCACTGAGCTTTAGCAGTTTTATTTCAGGCTTCAGCAGACAGAAGTACAACACTGGCTTTGTCTCCATGTCAGTTAGTGCCTCCAATTGAATAACAACATGTCTTTAATTTGAAAAATAAAACTGGTTAAAATGGGTACTGAGACAGACAACTTCTTTGTAGTTGTTACAGACTGAAATAGTGTCACTGTGTTTCAAATCCTGCTCTGCACCTGAATGCCTCGTAAATGTCTGTCGTTGTAAGTCTGGAGAACAAGTTCAGTAAATACACTAAACTGAGATACAAGTGTGTGTGCATTATTGCCCTGGTACAGCAATAAGAAGCCTTTCATGCCCACCAGATGGGTGTTTCCATTAGTGTGTGACGTCACATGAAAGCTATGAATACAGCATGACGTTCAGATTGTAAATTAAGGTTGTATTTTTTATTGAAATAGATAAAGCAGTTTATACTTTGGAGGGCCGGCTACCTTTGGTTGGCATTTACTATCATTGTGAGTCGTAGCAATGTGTATCCATCCTGATGTCCGAACATGGCTGAATCTGGCCCCAAATATCAAAGATGATGCGTGCATGACTTCATAGTGGTTATGTCCACTTCTCTAATACACTTTGTGGTTTCACACATTTAAAAGACAAGTTACTCTATGTGCAGTTTGATGTGCTTTCTTAGTGCATGCATGACTAAATGTCTTCTGTCACTCTCACTCTCTGGATTCCTTCCCCCTCTCTCTCTCCTTTCTCTGCCCTGACAGAGTTTCTTTCCGATAAACACACACATGAAGTTCTGCCCCAGCATGTAAGAGTCTCGTGGGCTGGGTAGTGTGGATTTGCTGGTTTTTATATAGCTGGGATTATTTTCCACAAACCGCAGAGGCCTGCCAGACCAACTCTGCTGTTATGTCCCGTCAAACACAATGACATCACTGTTTTGTCAGATTTTTAACGTGTGTGTGTGTGTGTGTGTGTGTGTGTGTGTGTGTGTGTGTGTGTGTGTGTGTAGTTGAGTTAAGGCTCGATGGTGCTGTGTGGTGCATGGTCAGCTGTTGGCCTGCTTCGACTCCATGACTGATGGGTAGCAGAGCCATTGGCACAGATTCCCACAGCTGCACTAGATGATGCCGCAGCTCTGCCAAGCCCGGCACTCCGCGCATTCCCATAGAAGAAGAAGAAGAAGAAGAAGAAGACGAAATTAGGTAGTTTGCTTGTGTGGTGGCACACAACACTGTACGGGGAAGTACCTATTTACATACATGTATCTACAAAATCAAACACTTTATCATTAAAAACCAAACTGCCTATGCACATTACTTCAATATATACTCACCTGTTTATATAAAATATCCTTTTTACAGTAAATGAGACATGTGTTGCTAATTTAACCTGGCAGATTTGGCATGTCATGAGTTCAGGTTTATGGGTGTGTCCAATAGGATTCATTCCAGCTCATTACAACCCATAAACATATATTACAGAGCAAATATATGCCTCGGAGTAAACTGGAATATTTACGCACTTCTTCTGTGAGCTAGTGGGATGATTCCAAAAAGTCCCTAATATAATCTGCTGCCAGCGCGATGAGTCAGTGGAACAGCTATTGCATAACTGCGGCTTAACTGAAAGTGAGCCTCATACTGTATGATGTGGCACGTGTAAATCTGATTATGATTTCATATCCATCGAGTCAATCTTTGAAGCATTTCTGGATTGTTTATTTCTGGTTTATTATGGTATTTGGCCCAAACATTTGTGGGGTGATTGACACTGAATAACTTTTGACTGAATGTCAGAAGAAATGTGTTTCTCTGAACTGAAACCATGACTGAGCAATTTTCTGCTCATTTGTAACTGATACTAAAGATCTGGTTTCTTTGAAATTTCAAACAGCATGCTTCAATTTAGTAACTTATCAGAGCAATCTGACTGAGATCAAGGCTGATTATGATCTGTCAAGTCCTTTCTAAGTATGTATTTATATACAGAACAAAAGCCAGTTCAAACATATATGTGATCCATCCCTGATGGTGTTTTCACACATACAAGAAACTCCTGAAAATGTTCAGAAATGTTTAGGATGAGCTGCGTGTGTGACAGCAAACAGACTCCACCCAGAATTTTTATATCTAGTCCCCTAGTACAATTTCCCAAATAATTTGGTGTGAGCTGATGTGTGAATGCAGCAGGTAATATTCAGAAAGATTCCCTGCGATCCGGCAAGATGGGGTGATGATGTTTACATCACACGGCCAATGAGTGACCAGTGCAATCATGAACGTAGCAGAGCTGCTTAATACTCTTCTGCCCACCAGTATGTTCTGTACCACTCATTTGTTGATACTGTGAATACACCCAATTACAAAAATATCAACAATATCAACTTTTTTATCAATCATATTTGCCTTTCCTCAACAGTCAAACAGATTAATCATATTTAAGGATCCCCATAGTTGAAGTTGACAGTTCAAAGGGTCATAAATAAAAAACAGTTTTCCAACAGGCACGATCATTGTTCATGCAGTGTTCCCACTTTAAAGAGTTGAATCAAGAAACTCTTTCACATTTCATCCATTACTCCATAAAAGCTTGTCAGGCAAATGCAATGCTAGGATCATTTGTAGTTCTTTGTCTTCTCAGCACGGATTGCATGTCTAATTTGTTAAAACATGACATACACTGAGACCCACCCTGAGTGAGGGGAACATTTTTAACTATCCAAACCTCTTTGCTGTATAACAACATGATGTGTATCTGGTGTGGAGCAAAGCCAAAGCAAATAGATTTGAAGCAACAAAGACAGAATGAAAACAAGCTAATAGCTAGCAGAGAGCTTGTGATCTCAAAACTGTCATTTGGACTTCACCAGCTTGCTTTTTTCCAGGGTTTTTTGTTTTGTTTTGTTTGGACAGTAACTATTGGGTAGTGTGTTGGCAAAAATGTAATTCAATAAAGAGATAGTTTGGTTTAAATGCCACTTCTGTTATTTTTACATCATATCAGAGAGATAGTCTTCCGTTGTGAGGTGTTTGTATAAAAAAGCAAGTCAGGAAGATTTCAGGTTAGTCTGTCTGTCTTTTTTCTACAAATTAGCTAGATTACTTTGTAAAAACGGCCCCGTCTTCAGCGATGTATAGACAAGCTTCTTCAACCAGTTTCTCAAAGGCCGGGGTGACCGGCATCTCTAATACACTTTCTATTGACGTCATAAGTAAGTCATACAACCACACTGCAAAACATCCACACTACCCCTTTAAATAGAAGGCTTGTGTTTTCACACACTGGCTGTAGTCCAGTTTTTGAAAGTAAATACACTTAACATATTTTTGCATGACATTTTAAAAGAAGCAACAGGAAGTGTTGAGGAGCTGACGACAGTATTTCGAAAGAGATTAGCAGAAGGACGGATGAAGGGTTCAGGGGGTCACAACATCTGATCTGCAGGATTGTGATGCTTTCTAATAACTCATTAATCTTTTAGAAGCTAACAGCAGTTTGAACGAGTGAGGAGGAAGTCTTTAGCTACAGACGTCTTTCATCATTCAACAGAAGAAATGTTCTTTATTAATGAGGATTAAGTTTGGCTGTGTGCTTATTTTGTATATCAAAAGTTGAGACACGGATGTTATGTTATTACTTGGTATATTACTGCGCTAAGGACAAACATTTTGTTCAAGATGGTGTCCCAAAGCTGCTGCTGAATTATCTTTCAGTGGAAGGAAAACAAAGACAAATGTTGAGTGCTGAGTCAGGGATGTTTGTGTTTAAACAAAGAAATAACAATACAATACATACGAGTATCGGCACAGTCTTTATATTTATTTTTGACATCTATCATGGTTAGCAAAAGAGATGTTTAGATTTAGGAGTAGGTTACTCATAATATTTATGTTTCTAAAAGAGGAAAATTGGAATGTCCTGAGCTGATGTTGACTCCTGAAAGCATCATTAACTGTTCACAAGAGAGGCAGCAGAACAAGCAATGTACTGACATATTTTCATGTCTTTAGTCACACACAACAAGGAGCAGCAACTTTAGCACATTAGCATTGTTTAGGTGTCAGATGTCAAATATCCACCCTTCTTGTGACTGTTTCGTTGTCTAACATATCCTGAGAAATGTTTTTGTCTTTTCAGCAGCTCTTCACTGTGTTAACCAGCTAACTTTTTCTCCAAAGACTGTATAAACATGGACGGAGTCTCAGTGACATCACCGTTGGTTTTTGAAGAGGAGTTTTGAATCAAAGGGACAGTGGTAACCACATTTAAAATGCTCATACTTACTAACCTAGCAAAAAAGAGGTGGAGCTGAGGAGGTCCTTAAGCCTTCTGACAAACAATTACAACTAGTCCGCCTGTCAGTCACATCAGCCGGGCCCCTGATTATGCATAACTCTTATCATTCATATAATCAAAACAGATGAGTTCTTTAAAAACAACCTCCCGCATACTGTGTGTATGAAGACATTGCTTATTCAGACCAAAACTGTTTTTTCAAACTAGAGTTAAAGCATGTTTAATTCTGCTGTCAAAATGAACATTTTAACATGGGTGTGTATGGGACTCCCAGGGCTTTTGCAGCCAGCCTCAAGTGGACATTTGTGGAACTGCAGTTTTTTTGCATAGGCTTTATTTTTCATCACTGAAGGTTGACGATTGGGTTCAAATTAACACAATTAGTAGTCAATAATGAATTGATGATGATTTAGTACACTCGTGTGGCTCTTGAAAAATGTCAGACACACAAAACAAAAAAACTGGCTGTAGACCGGTGGCTTCTGCAATGTGATGTGATAAATCCTGCACATGACGACTTTTTTTCTGCTTCTGAAAGAAATACTTTGAGAGATTGTTTCTGGGGATAAGAAACAGAATATGGAGCTACAGCTGGTTTGTGTGTCACAGTGCTGCAACTCAGGAAAAGTCAGCTTGTTCTCACCAGTCTGTTTCATTTAATCTGTTTACACAACTACAAATAGTGTATGAGAAGATGTTGCCTTGTTGCAAAAACTGAGTGACCTACGCAGACAAGCACAGAGGGGAAAAAAAGTGTATGTGTGTGTGTGTTTGAGAGAGAGTCAGAGGATGTGTCCACACATGCATGTGTGTGTGACAATGTTTAACAGAGATAAAGCTGAACAGTTCCCTCTATTTAGTGCATACCAAAATATCTCATATTTTACCTTTTGTCAGCCTTGAACTGTTTTCTCTGATGGACCAAACCTTTTTGGCACTCAGACCTAATACATCAAGAACAAAGCGATTGTTTGCATCGGAGACTTCACATTGAGAACCATCTAATCTGTCTCTGCCCGAGGACAGACTGTAATTAATGATTGATATTTTGTTTTGGCACAAAGGCACACTCTCTGAGTTATGTCCATTTTTTCTTTCTCGGTAGAGTTCCTGAGGTATGCAGCTCTGCAAACGGAAGAACATTTTTTGGAGATGACACGTTTTTGAGTTGTGTTTTATTTCAGAGAGAGAGAGAGAGAGAGACTTGAGGGGAATGAATTGAACAAATTGGACAAATACTTTTTAACAGTAAATATATTTCCATAAAGATATGATTCTGAATTGTAATTTGCAATACAACATCCACTACGGATGGATGGATGGATTGAAGAATGAATGATGGATGGATGAAATTTGGGAAGTGGATTAATGCATGATATTTGGGACGATGGATGCATGGATGGATTAAATGTTGAAGAATGGATGGATTGATTTAAACTGTATGGATGGAAGTTTGGATGTATGATCAATGAAAGTTTGAGAGGATTGATGGACCTTTTTTGACGTGAGTTAAATTCAGCTGTATTAGTTGATGATTTAATATTTGTGAAGCACTTTCTAACTTTAGTTTTGAAAGTTGATGAAGTTGTTTTTTGGGTTTCTTTTTTTTGGTGTCAGTTTCAGTTCTTTTGGTTTTGTTGGTAAAATTGTCCCCTTTCCTGACATTGTTGCAGTGTTTTCCCCACTTTAAAATGATTTTTATTGGCACCACATAGGAAATGCATCCTCAAATATTTGAGAAATACTTTTCTGACTACGACCTTAATTCCAAGGTGAACATTGGACAATGAATACCTTCACTGTACTCTAATGCATGATGCAACATTTCACCACCCTGTACATTTCCAGCATTTACGTAATGGTAGTACAATTTTAAAAGGGTTATTGTTTGACAAAGAGCTAACTTTGGCTAAAACTTAAACCAAATAAAGCTTAGTGAGAACAAGCTGTGATGTTTGGTATGTCTTTTTCCTCTCCTCAGTATTGACTCAGTTAATTCCCTGAGCCTGAGATAAAGTTCTATGAGGAATGTGCAAACAGTAGACAGACAAGACAACAACACTGTTTCTCTCCAGTGTATCTTGTAACCATGGTAACCCAGCATGGGGTCCATGACTGCAGCCCTGGCAGAGAGCCGGGCTCAGTCCGCTGACAGATAGTGTCTGACTGAGGAGGTGATGGAAGGGACGTATGGAGGCCGCCGGGAATTCAATATGTACAGGACATCCCTGTTCACACGTGTGCATGCACTCACCTGCCCACTTTCTCACAGCTTCAGAGGGAAAAGAATCCCGCTGGTGGTGCCATACAAACAGAAAAATATTTCAGAGCGACCACACTACTGGACAATGCATGCACTAGACTGTGAAATAGGTAATTTTTTTTCATGTTGTATCCCAGTGATCAGAGAATCAGACACAGGTGTTAAAACTTTAAAATATCTGTTTCTTCACAAATCTCCAGTGTCCCTACCAAATCTGTCATGGTCTGTCTCATCCCACCAAAGATAGAAAAAAAAACACCAGAAATGAAGATGACCCTGTTTGCACACAGGCACTCCTGAAAAGTTTTGGATGAGATTTGGGAGGAGGGGGGGTCTCTGGAGGCAAGACATGAGGTAAGAAAAGACGCTGTAACAATCCTAGTTGGCAGACGAAAGGACACCACTATGATTGGTCGTGGTCACTATGACAATCGTGAACAAGTGGAAAAGAACATACTGGCGAGCAGAATATTATAAAGCAGCTTCATTACGTGAGATCACACCGGTCGTGTGATAAAAATGTCATCACACACACATCCTGCTCCCTCACATTGAATTTTCCTGAATATTACCAGCTGCGTTCTCAAGTTTTACTGGGAAGCTGGCAGGAAAACATTTGGATAAAGTAGGGGTGGTATGTTCTACCTAAGTTCAAGTTGTTGTAGCCACTGAATATTAACATATTGAAAGCCTTGAATATTATGTTTACGTAATAATGTTATTTCCACTTCAGGGATTAGATGATTGGCAATTAGTAGAAAAAGGGCACATACCTTTATTGGTAGAGTAAGATACTGTCTCGTCTGATGGGTAAAAATCCAATACCATCCTTCCCTGCTTAAGTCACTGTCACTGATGCTTCACACAGATGCTCAGGTCCAGGGAACTCTGAACACTGTGTCCTTTTACTGTGCAGGCATGCATGTTTAGTGTACAGTCATACATCTTGAGCTTGTAAAACATGGATGTAGTCTCAGTATTGTAATCCATTGGTTTCCAAAGTTGCGTTTTCCAATAGCGGTCATCATATTGGAAGTGCTCTCTCTACCTAACTTTAAATCAGTCTAACATGAAAAGAGGTGGAGCTGAGGTGAGTCTTGCAACCTCCTGGCAAACAGCTACAATGTACCCATCTGTCAGTCAAATTAGCCACGCCCTTAATGATACAAATTCCTGCCTAGCTCTTAGCCTTGCAATTATGAAAACTGTTGAGTTAAAACAAAATCCCAGCCTAAACAAAGTGAATGACAGGAGAAATGAGCTGTGGAGAACATATTCATTGTTTGAACCAGTTTGTAAACATGTTTATTTCTGCTGTAAAAATTGTGGACACTTGAGGAACTGCAGTTTTTACACTTCTGCGTTGGCTTCATTTTTCAACACTGGAGGTTGTAGTTTTTGGTGCACAGTGATAACACAGTGTTTTAAAAACAAACAAGATAAATGTGTGACATGCAAGATGCAGCGTTGCTTTACAGTGCATAGTCATGGTGATGTCAGTGGAAGAATCCATGCAGGGTTACCTGAGATCACATGAGACAAACTGAATTCATTAAAATACAACAACAACACACAGCAGGGCCTCCTGTGGTTTGCCTGCAGGGCCAACACTGTGTGGGTGATGAGGCAACATGGGCCTCAACATGTTTAGTCTGCTGGTCTGCACAGAGCTCCTGTTAGGTTTCATCCTGTACACACTGTGTCACTCCTGTGTTGTATAACTGTCATGTAACGTCAGGACAAGGTAACCAAGTACGCTAAATAACTGTTCCTGATTACTTAAATCTATTGTCATGCTAAAAAAAAAATAATACACATTTACTAATTTGAGGCTAGTATTGATACTAATTAAACAGATAAAAAGCATCTACAGAAAACAAGGTCAGCACTGTCTTAAATATTCATGGTGTGATAACCGCTGTAAGCCAAGAATGATGTCATTCTTTTTTCTTCTATAGAAAGGGGTTTGGGGGCGTTACAAATTCGGGAAGTACCCATCATGTCAGATATGAGACCAAAAGAAAAAGATAATTTTGTTGCCACACATTAAAAACACAATCGTTGTCAGCAGCCTTTCCAAAGTCTTGAAGGGCTCTTGATGCTGGGCGTTCACTTAGCAAAGGTGACGTGTTTTAATATGAAAATGATATCATCTAGCAGGACATATAACATGCTTCCTTTAATCTAGCTCACACAAATTCACTTTTTTAACTCAGCAGATCTATTTTTTTAAGTCACTCAAATGTCATCCTGGTCCCGGACGGATAATATTGGCAAACCTTGTGCTTGATTAAGAGTGGTCTGAAAGGTTATAATGTGTTTCTTTGTTGTTGACATTCACATATAAAGGATCATTTCACCTTTAAATACAAACTACAAAATGTATTTAAGTTAGATAATAAAAAACTGAGATGTTTAATAATTTATTCATCTAAAGTTTGCAGCACATGTACAGAAGCTACACATGGACGGCCTTGGTTAACTCACTCATGCTGTGTTTACATGAAATGTCCTGGAAAATTAGATTTAGAAGACGGGAGTCAGTGTGGGGATATCCAGAAGAAAAAAAAATCATACATCTGTATTTTCTTTAAGCTAATAAATAGGAGCATGCGCTGTGAATTAAATGGATTTTGTGGTCAGTAGTTTATTTTGGATGCATTTTTAATATCTGTCACGGATAATTGATTCTATTTTGGCGTTACAGGGGTGACAACATGGAAGAACAGACTTTGGCTGCACACTCAGCGTGCCCTCAGATGGTCTGTTTGTATTTCTAATAGGTCTAATAATGAAAACATATTACTGCATGTAGATGGTGAAGATGAAATGAGCTCATGTTCTCTCTTTGAAATGGGAAAAACAAAGAAGCACAAAGGTTTTTTTTCATCCCCCTAAAATGACTTCACCCATGTGGTATGTTGTTGTTTTTAATAAGGTGCACAACGATAGAGCCCACCTTGACTCAATGTATTACTGAAATCCTGTCGTCACCTGATACCCATATGAAACATTGAGTAAATGTTTTTCAGAGAACTTAACTGGAGGGCGAACATGTCCCTGGAGGAGACGATATGAGGCTAATAATGTTATGTCAGCAGGGATGTATTACCTCTTAGATTGACAGAGAGGACATGTATGCATTAAAACACAATGTTCTCCACCATGTGCTGTGTGTAATGTTAGACTGGTCATTACTCATCCAAACCAGCTGGTCATCAGAGTTTAAATACCAACTAAAAACTCCATGTCATAGATGTATAGCACACATTTTTTAAGCAGCACTTACATCCATTGACTGTTTTAATTACCTTGTCAAATCTGCTCTTAACAATGGCTTTATCTGACGCTCTACTCGCGTCCTTTTTAACATCAGAAGCACATTAAAAAACAAACACTTCTCAGAGAACGAACGAGAAAAAAAGAATAATGTACCAGCACAGTAAAATGAACTGTAGCTCAACACCTTCTCCAGCTCAAGTCACATAATAACTGTCTGAAATGTTTCTTTAGGTGCACCATTATATTGCTCTTAGGGTGATGATGTCAGCATGTAGATGATCCATTTTTGACCAAAGTTATAATACAAGTTGCTCTTGATGTTAACCTTTGTGGAAAACATTTAAGCCAATAAACAAGCAAACATTATTTATATTTTAAGACAGGAAAGTGATGGATACTTCAGGTGTGCCTTGGATTGATTTCTGAAAGTCATGCAGTGTCTACTTTTTTGATTGAATTAATTTGACCTATTCCATTTCCCCCCCGCATTTTAATTGTATCTGCTTTTAGTTCGGTAAAGATGTGGTAAAAAATAATAAGACATTTTGGGCCCGATTCCTCCCTTCCGTCAGTCCAAAGCAAAGTCCCGTTTTTTAAATGTATCTTCAGATTATTGTGCAAGATTTCCCTTTTGTGTCAGTTGTGTTAAGAGCGATCCAGTCTAATCAGAGGGGTTGCCAAGATTTCAAATTCTAAACATTAAACAAAAACCTGATATCCTGTTGTGTGGGGGAAACTCAAAGGACAGCTGAACATGAAACATTAACAAAACGATAGCCAATTAGAAGTAAATATTTGCAATATGTTTGTGTCATTTAGACCAGTGCTTCCTATAACTTTTCAGTTTGTGATCTCCAAAACAAGGGGTGCCAGAGACTAAGGGAGCCCCACTGTGCCTGAGGGTGGTTAAGGCATATAATCCACAGTAGCACACAGCCATTTCAAATTTGTATTCATTTTTTGGAATGAATACACACACACACACACACACACACACACTTTTGGAACCACTGATCGAGACCATGTGCAGGAGTTTGCCTGCAATTTTTGATTAAAAAAAAAAAATAGAAAATTCCCAATATAGGGGGCCATGGCTTCTATTTTTTCTGCTGTGGAATCAGCAACAGGTATCATGGAAACCTATGGATTGAGGTTTGAAATTCTGGTATTGTGACGTCCCTAAACAGAACCATAGATCGTATTTCAAAAGTGTACAGAGTCTTTTGGTTTCAAATTAATATATTATCAATTAAGCATTTTATTGGTTGCCCACTTTGATCTATTAAAAGTTTTTTTCATCACAGTGCACAGTTCAGCCTTCAGACTCCCGGCTCTTGTTCATAGCCTACTGTAGCAACTGCTGTTCCAATGAAGACCACATTTCCTCCTCATGTTATGTCAGAATTTAAGATCAAATATTGTTTTAAGGTCAACAGTTACAAACATCTGCAAGTCAGGAACACAGCACAATAATGTATCAAGTCTGCAGCTGGACTTTGCAGGACAGTCGACTCTCCAAAGCCTGGCTCTTATCCAACAGCTGTGTAGAAAGTAGGAGAAGGTTTTCACCATGGCCTGTTTCAAGTGTCAATCAATCAGCACACACGCTGAGGTTAAGGGCTCGCCAACCTGTCACGTTATGCCCCACTGCCACAAAACAAATGCACAAGCTACCGGGATGCACTTGTTGTGAATTTGGAGGAGAATTCCACTTACATGTGAGACTTACAAGAAACGCCTGACTTATAAGGAGACATGTCGATCTATGGATACATTCCAACTCAAACCAAAACAGAGTCGCCCAGATGAGGTAACAGCTGCTGAAATGAGGATCGTTTACCACGCTGTGAGGCACTTACAATCATACAGATCAGCTGTGTAGACCCTGGTAGTAAGCTGTAAACTAGCTCCGGTCATTTTTCCAGAAATTGCAAAAAAAATAAAATCCTGTGGATGAAAAAATCTGCGCTCATTGTTACAGAAGTACTTGCACCGGTCTCTGTGGAAATATGCTCAATGTGCTAGTGTGTGCAAACCAGTCAACCTGTGGTTAAGCTTTGTTGTTGATAAGATCACAGTTTCAATTGAAGTGTTTATTTTTTGTGGAACTGCTTTTCGGCATGGGGGTAACATGTCCCACATGGTCGCCCCACAAAAATATACTCTTTGTCCCACATTTTGCTTGTTGGCACCTGGTCCCCTCACCCAGTACTCAAGAAATGTAACACATTTTTCAGTAAGCTTATCTAATTTTCTTACTTATTAATGTTTACTTAACCATGTTTTTTGAAAGTCTGACGAGCCTGCATGGGCAAAATTGATACCAAGTACCAAGTATCAAAGTACCATTGAGTACCAAGACCATCATATTTTGAAAAGTGCGGCTACTGACCAAGCTGTCGTCAGTAATCATTTGTGAGTGAGAACATGTTGCAGATGCTGAACCCTCTAAACAAAATCTGCAGGTTTTTTTTTTTTTTTTTTTAATAAAGTAACTTGTTACCTGGCAGAATTCAAACCTGACACAATGAGTACAAAAAACAACATGCACAGGGATGTGTGGAGCACTTTATAATCAATCACATGTTGTCAGGCACAATGGGAGAGAGAGGTGTCTAAATTAAGTCAGCTGTCTAAATACAAGCTAATGGTGTGGTCCATATCTCATCCACATGATACTGACTGAGAAACATGAACCTTTTACACCACCCTCTATTAAAAACACCACAAATCAGACACAAGCATACAAAAGCACACACACACACACACACACACACACACACACACACACTGCTTTCAGTATGAGCGTGTGTGCTTCAAAAGCCCTCGACACAAAAGGACACCTAATTACCAAAATATTCACTCTGGGAATGAGCTGTGGTGTGAAGTATTTACATTACAATCAGCCCCTCTAAATTTAATTTACACACCCTGATCAAATAAACAGCCAGGAGGGAGAACATTGTTTGCACGTGCAGAGGCTTTGACTCATTGTACATTGTAGTGTAAAATGTTCACCCACACAAACTAGGATTACCATGAAATATGGTTCATCTCTTTCAGCTTTTTAAAAAAATTAAAAACTACAAAAAGGTACCTTTTTTGTCCTCTGCCTAACCTCTGCTTATCCACCTCGGTTTTTCTGATGAATGAAACTACAAAAAACAACCCAAAAATAGGACTTCATAGACACACAAATGGAAACAAACCTCTTCAAATTGATAGAAATAACAGAAAAGACACAAAACACAGACACAAAAAGACATAAAAGTCTACAGACATGAATAAATACTAACATTTAAACAGCAAAGAAACTACAAAATAAAAGGGATTCAACAAAATACAAGGAGACACAAAATGACCATGAAGAGGCACAATCCAATACGAAGGGACTCAAAATAGAGACGAAAAAAAACTAATTCTGTCGTTATCTCGAGTTAACATCACTGGTTTTCCCGTGGTGACAGGTTAATTTCTGACGTTATCTCAAGATCTTGAGAAATTGAGTCATTATCACAAGAAAACCAGGGCTGTTATCTGGAGCTGACTAGACTAACTAAGTTGAGACGTCAAGATAACAAACAAGACGTGATTGTTATCATGGGATGAGTGATATAAAATACGTGGATGTTTGACCTTTTAGGGCTCCGTTCAGCCTTGACTATCTGACTTGTGAGTATTTTATTATGTTAGAAATGTATGCTCATAGTTTTGAAATGAAATATAATTTCACCTTTAAAGGCCTCAAAAGCCTGATTTGTAAAGCCCTATAGCACACCACACAGTTTTGACCGGTTCTGGAAATGCCCTCTGGCTAACAGCTAACAGTTGCTTCCCTTCACTCTCGCTCTCGTTAGACTTTCTGTTCACATGACCACGAGCCTCCAGGGGACCAGGGAACTGGAGCAGGTTGTTACTGGACACTGTCCATGCCTCTGTCCCCGTACAGCTGTGAAAACCTGCAGCCGCCTCACATCTGGCAGCGTCAGCCAGCGACCACCGCAGTGACGTCACCCATGGCTGAGGTCACTGCTGCTGTCACCGAGCGTCACCCAGCGCCCAGCTGTCAATCACAGTCCAGGTGCAGAGGGGAGGAAACCGTGGGTGGGTTGGTTTTGTGTGCTTTTATACACTGAGACTGTAAATATGACGTTTGTTAAATTACCAACTCCAGCTGATGATAACAGTAATAAATCAATGTTTCAGGAAGTATATAAAAACCTGAATTAATCAAAACTGTAATATCAACACTGAACCAAATCACTGTGTAATGTTTTAAAGGTTAACAAATGACAAAATCCAAGAAAACGGCCTGAGCATGATTATATTTTACATAAAATACTCATTGAACATTTAATCTTCATTATGCTCTAGCCTTCATTCTTCAGTCAATGCTAACAACGCTAGGCTGCCACATAATGACCAGAGGTGATGTTTTGTTGCACATGTTGAGTGAGTTGTTTAAACATAGTCACTCATGTAGTTGTACTTACATGTTAGTATTATGAATAAAAAATAAAAGAATACTGACCTGAAAATGTGAATCTTTTCTTTCTGCTGTAAAGCTTGGAATTCAGATCTGGGGCTCTATGAGGGGTTGACTCACTTTTGGAAACAGTGACCACTAGAGGAGCTGCAGTCTTTGGTACTTTGGTGTCATTGAACATGTGCCATCAATTGTTAAGATGTTCCCTTTTACTTCATAATAACAATAAAGATTCATAATTCATAAATGGTCATTAATGTCTCGTCTAAAAACAGCTGGCTATAAAGTTTACACAAGAGATGTGTTTTTCCCTTTCTGCGTCCACAGGCAAATGTTTTCAAATGTGTCATCATATCCATTTAATAACATCATAGACGCTGTGTTTTCTGCTTGCTAGACTGCTTTGTGTGTCTAAAAAACTCAATGCCTTGATGATAATCCACAATAATAAACCACATTTCCTGATTAAATTGTACTAATCAGAAAGTTTGTTCTTGTTTTCAGATACATTCATAACAATTTATTGGCTTTTCATAGCCATTACATCATTTTCTGGACAGCTTGTGTTGGCCTGTTGACAAAAATCACCATGATGTATGACGTCCAGATCTTGATTATTAACAGACGTACATGAGTTTCATATCAGAGGCATGACAGCAGCTTGATGTTCATTACATACATTTAATTGTAATTATTATATTGCGGCTAATTTACTTTAAAAGATAGATTGTGTTGGTGTGTGTGTGAGATGGTGTGTGTTTGTGTGTGTGTCAGAGCAAGAGAGAAATGAGTGAGACAGGAGAGAGAGAAATCTCCCCTGGAGACCAGACCCACCACATTAGTTAGTAACCACACAGCATGTTGGCCAACACTAACAGCTGAAACGCCTCGCTGACTTTAATGCTCAGTTAGACACCATCATCCAACCACCACGCCCAGAGTCGCAGAGCGCACCCCAAAATCCCCTTCCTCTCCCCCTCTCTCTCTGCACGTTCCAGGTAATGCTACACTAACAAGGCACACATGGATCTTCGGCACGCTCGTTTTCAAGCCACATTGTCTCTGAGCGCTAACAGCATCATCCACATTCATCCTGACAGGTCAGAGCTCTCCAGCTCTCCAAATATAGATGCAGTACTCACGCCATATTTGCACGCTTTTTTCTGCGGTCGACTCATTTACATTATAAAGTTGCTTATAAAATGTAGGACCTGAGCATAGGCAGATGTTCTGTATTAGTGTTTTGGTGGGCTTTGCGCTCCCGGAGGAGGAAGCTTATATGATGTTGTTCAAGGTCAACGTGGTTGTTTGCTCTCTTGATAGAAATTAGTTTTGTTTTACAGAGTATTTAAAACTTTTTTGTAAATGACCAGTGTTTCACATCTAAAGGGAGCTCATTGCGTGCATTGATTTATGATAAATATTCCATGTCTGGTGATACAGAAAGCTAGCACATCAGCATAGCTTTTCTACTGACACTGAGACATGAGATCATTATCTTATTTCAAAAAACAACAATAAATAAGCCAGCTGCATTTGCAGATATCTTTACTCATTACAAGCAATACAGGCCTTAATTTATGCTTGCAACGTCTTGAAATAAGATCTGGACTTGTCATGTGCATAATGCTTATACTGTATGTGTAGTGTCATTTCTAATTTTGGGGCTTTTTATGCCTTTACTTGACGGTCAGGACAGCGGAGTGGGGTAGAGTGGGTAAATCTGGGAGAGAGATTGTGGAATGAGATTCGAACCCAGGACTCTTGCTATGCGGACTGCAGCCTCTGTACATGGGGCAGCCATCACACCAGTAATCAGATTTTTTTCAAATGATTTATTTCCGAGGTAAGTAGCTGTGTAATAAGAGGGAAGTGGCTGGTTATCACAGGAAACCCTTCAAGATGGGACAAGACCAAGTCCTGCTCAACCAGTCTAAGTACCATTCCACAGAACCTACCCACTCAATGCACATTTTCCCCTCACATAACACACTCTGATAATAATCTGTAAACTCACACAAAGTTAGGAGCCTTATAAGCTGACAGCTGGGTGAGGCACGTTAAACAGGCCCATTTAGCTTGAGTAACTTGAGAATAAGCATTGTTTCTGTTTTTCCGCACTGCTTATTAAAAGGCAATTACTCTTATGTTTTCAGTTCAGTTTGTGTGTTCCATATATCTGGAACAAACTCCCAGAAAACTGCAGATCTGCTGACACTCGTAGTTCTTTTAACTCAATGCTGATGACTCACCTGTTTTCAGCTGTCTTTTATTAAATGGTTTTAATAAATCATCTTCAAATGTATTTTAACACCGCATTGTAACTTTAACACATGTATTAGAAAACTGACTTATCATATGTTATCCTCTGTATTACTGTTTTTATTTCATCCTCTCTTTGATTCTCATTGTTTTTTTTAAATAGTTTTGAAATGTCCTCCTTAATGTGTTCCTTTTTCCTTTTGGTCATGGTGCTTATGAAGGCACTTTGAGTTGCTGAAAAAAGCTTGATGCAAAAAAACTTGCCTTGCCATATGCATTATTCTTTGCATGTGTCGCTACTTTAGTACAAAGATTAACTCTTTTTTAATCATGTGGAAGAACAGAAACACAAGCACATCAGTACTGCATGACTACATATTGCAAATACCTTTGTGCAGCTAATGACACGTGTTCCTTTGTGCTTTTAAAGACCCTTAACTCTCACTCTTAACAACCACAAACAAACTAAAATACTGGTAGGTAGATTTTTTTGTTTTTGCCATAGACTGTATAAAACATGGACATAGTCTCAGTGATGTCACTCGTTTGTTTCTGAAGCAGAGTTTTAAATGTCTCAAATTAACTTGCAGTGAGGTAACAGCAAAGCAGTGGAGCTGAGGTGGGCCTAAGCCTTCTGATAAACAACTCCAATGTGCCCGTCTGTCTAATTATGCAAATCTATTTATGAATACATCTTAGATTTAACACGGATGAGTAATTAAAGAAAATCACCCCCTGTACAGTGTGTATCAATAAAGACATGTTCTAATCAGACCAGTACACATTTTTTAACCAGACAGAAACTGAATTTCTGTATTTCTGCTGTAAAATCAAATTCTATAAAGGATCTAATGGAGATTACTTGGCTTTTGGAGCCAACCCTCAAGTGGACACTAAAGGAACTGCAGGTTTTTGCACTTCCGCATTGGTTTCACATTTCAACACTAGTTGTTGCTGCTTGGTTTGTTCATGAAAATATATCAAATTATGACTGATGAAGATAATAAACAAAATCAGAAAAATCATAATTTAGCTGGAGAATGGGGATGTTGAGTGACCATTTAAATGCTAAACATTACTTTGGCTCCCTCACTTGTATGTGCTGCATTATGTAACTGACTAGATGATACTTTTGATATCTGCTCAGCTTGTATCCACAGTGTGATCATTGTGGCGTAAAGTGAGCACAGTACAGCTGCAGGCTCATTATTTTTGTCCATGGTTACTTACTGGAGTTACTGACTTTACATGTGCATGTGGTTACATAATGCTAATATGTATATCTATATAGATGTATATGGCATGAGAATTGAGCTGGAAATAGCTCGCTGTATGGGGCCAAACACTAACAACACATCCTCCTCTCCCACCCTTGGACATTTCATTGTCATTGTGAGAAATTTCTCAGCACTTCGCCCGATGTATTGACCAGAATCGGTGGTGACAATCAAGTCAAACAGAAGAGGAATGTTAATCTCATGAGAGAAATACTACAATGACCAATCAGATAATCGGATTAATAGGGGGCAGGAAAGTGCTGCCCCACATTAGCCCCCTCGGTCTGAGCATGAACAAACGCACAACTGTTTGGAGACGTTATCATCAAAATCATATGCCTCCTCCATTCCTCCTCTCTGGCTTGTTGTCATGTTGTCTGAGCCCAAGCAAAGCATTAAACAGAGCTGCCAGAATGGGGCACATCAGGAATCTTTTATTGACCTTGACAAGTTATCTCTGTGAATATTTTTAAGAAACACAAACAGGAGATTAGAATATGCGGTATGCACTCCAGCTATGTTACGCATGTGTTGAAACGGGGCTGAAGCAGGATTGAAGCACTAACGTCTTCCAAATGTGCTGTCACACACTGTAAGATGACATCATGAATGTATAAACCATTTTGTGTTGGAGACCTCAGCAGTGGAAAGTCCCTCTGTTTCTGGTGAGATGTGAAAGAAGCGATCACAACACTGGTTACACTTGCCTCTGACCTCAGCCACCTCCAGAGAGGCTGACCAATCACACAGGCATGTTCCCACCGACCTGTGCAGCTATGTGTGTGTGTGCGTGTGTGTGTGTGTGTGTGTGTGCATGTGTTCCCACCAAGCGGTCCCAAAGTCTGCAACAGGTGCTGCTGATTAACTAATCCCCCTCTCTCTAAGAGGAATTTTGCAAGAGGAAAAACTGTGCTCCGCTCCTCTCCCAGTGGGAACATTTGCTTCTTGTCCATTTGGCTCCACTCCAGATAGAAAGAGAGATCTCAGCTGCTCCGTGGATAGACGCTTCTCGTCCATCAGCCTCAGAATGTCAGGCTGAATAGAGAAAAAGGAGTCCACAAGTTGGTTTAAATGTAGCTGCCAATATGAGTAAATCAACGCATTTTAAAATTAACCTTAGCATTACAACATATTTAAGAAGTCAGATTTTATGATGCTTTATTAGCAAAAAAAACTTTGTATTTGCCAAAGAATGAAATATAAACCAGATGTAGATATTGAATCCTTGGCTCTTACAAGCTGACATGGATTGAAAAGCTGGAAAGTCATCCTTGATTTATTTGTTTGGGTCAAACAAGATTTATGCTGTGAGCAAGTTGACACAAATATTCACCATTAGGTTCTTAAGTGGCTTCAGCATCATCCCTTAATTCATTTGATTATCTCTGCCATTTGTCCAACAGAAAGTGAATGTGTTTGTATGCATGACATCAGTCAATAACTTGACATTTTGGAGATGCAAGATTTATTTTTGGTTTGGCTCAATGGTTTGTAACCCTCATTAGTGAGAGAAGAAGCTGTAGAGCAAATCCTAAAATACGGTGTTCCAAACTAAATCTGCAATCTCTAGAGTTTAGAAATCAAGCCAACGTAAAAGTGTTGGAAACTACAGTTCCTCAAGTGGCCACTTGAGGCTGGCTCCAAAAGTGAGTCCATCCCCATAAGCCCGTATTTTGAAGCCCAACTGTCCAACCAACTTCTCAAGCCCCTCTAATCATTGTAGCCTTCGTTGGTTGTTTGGTTTTATTGGTTGTTTGGTTAAGAATAATTCGATCAGTTGAAACTTCATATTTTGAGTGAAAAATTATTTATTTAAAAAAATGGTAAAGATTAGAAATGTGCTTTGTCTTAGGCAGTAAGACTCCATCATAACGTCTTCATGTATTCAAAGGGATCGAGACACTTGCCTTCTGTTCAGGTGAAGTCTACTTTGGAGGCTGTGGTTCCCATTCCCAAAGTTGGACAAAGTATTTCCTCTTGCCTTTAGCAATGTAAGTTAGTCTCTCCAAACCAACACAATCAGAAACTTTCATTATCAACAGTCTCAGTGTTGGAGTAGACCATGGATTTTAATTCAAATCATCCATTTTGTTTTTTATTAAAGCTTCCAGCTATACAAAAGTATGGGTGTTCAGTCACTGAATTTAACCTCTTGGCTGTGTTTGTGTTGTTGGCGCCTTCAGTGGATTTTTTAAGAAAATATTGGTCTAACAATAAAGCTTGCATTGTGTTTTTTCTCCAACGTCACTCTCGTTCAAACATAATCACTTTTAGCTCTAAAGAAACCAAAATCGCGATGCAAAGCTCTAGGCTTCAAAGAAGGCTTTCCACAAACATCACCCCTCCAAGATGGCAACATCCAAATTTATATGCTCAACATACATCCTCAGAGTTAAAAGTCAGTCCTACTTATGATACATTGTTACAAAGCCTGCATATGATCTGAAAGACAGCCACATTTTCTTCCTCATCACACTAATCTCTGGAGTTTAGGTTTGTTAGTTTTTATTACCAAAACTAAACTCAGGTTCATTAACTAAAGTCAGCTCATATGATAGAACCCAGAAGACACTGTTGTAGATACAGTGGCAAGTAACATTCATCCTATTGTATTTGACAAAGCTCATAAATCAGAGCGCACAGCAGAGCCTCAGCCAACAATGCAGTCATAAATGTGAAAGTTCCTGGAAGTTATTTCACTCTAAGAGATTACCCAAAGAATAACAAAAGGTAAGATGATATATTGGAAAATTAATGACTTTGCTGATAATCCTGGGCCTGGGAATAGCCAGATGAGTGGGGTGATTAAACATACAAATAGCTGTTAAATTAACCCTAAGCCCTGTCATTCATCAAGAGAACGTGAGGAGGAGTGTTTCAGCGGATAGTTTTTCCTCCTTCAGCTCAGCTTCTCTTCCCCTCTTCTTCTCTTGCCAAAATAAGGCCTCTTTTTGTTCCCTCTTCCCACTGCTTCCTCCTCCTACGTCTTCCTCGCTTGTTATAGTACAACTGGTGGAGAAAGTATTACCTGAAACCAGCTGTGGCTCAACAACACTCCCTCTATGAGTGGTAAAAACATGCTTTGTGATTGAGACAATGGCCACGGACAGAGAAAATTATGAAGTCTCCAGGGTATTCAAGGACAGGATGAAGTGGTCCGGTTGGCAAGATATGCAGTGTTGATATGTGTAATAACACTGAAAACTGATGAGAAACTCGTACTTTCTCACATGAAACCATCCAATCAGATTTCAGTGGCTCATTTACAAAAAGTGACATTTAATCTGCATCTGTTCGGCCCAATCAGCAGTACTTGAAGTTGTCACAGAAAGAACAGCGTATCATCAGCATATAATCGCACAACCTTGATATGTCATCATGATCGCAGAGATTAAAGTAAATGACAGGCACTGTGGGTTTCTAACATCCAGTCTGCAGACTGGTTGTTGTCTTAAGAACAAAACTTTTCTTCTATTGTTAAAACAGTGATTAAGCAAATAATTCCTTTTAAAAACGTACACTCAAACTTTCCATAGTGACGTTTCACTTGAAATCCTCTTCCTCCACAGACTAATGTGAAGTCTTAACTAAATCCTATTGCACCATAAATAAGCTGTTCTGCTTAAAAGCCCCTGCTATTGACAGTAATTTTCTCTGTGATGGTATGGTTTGTTTAACGGCATGACAGAAACGTTTGAGAGTCACTTTGGCAGTGATCTATCAGTAAAGGTCATAAATGTTGTTCCTGTCTTCACGACCTCTGTGTGTGTCGCTGCATATATGCCCTCAGGTCCTCCATCTGATTTTATCTCTACGAGCAAAAGAATGTGAAGTAGCTAAACAATGGCCTTTTTCTGAAAAAGCAAGACCCCCCAAGTTATGCTATAGTTGTCAGGAGAAAAGAAACAAAAAAAGGAACAAGAGAAGAAACAGAAATTTAGAGGGGAGAGTAGATGATATTAGTTCATGTTATAGTTAAAAACTACATTTTTTAATTATGATTCATGCAGTTCTGTCAAGTGATATGTCCACATGGCATTTTATTTTTTGCCAACCTGGGGCCCGTTTCTGAAAGAAGGTTCAACAAACTCTCAGTCTAACCCTGAGATCTGAGTTGATTTACCCTCAGGTGGGAAACTCTGAGTTTTGGGTTCCAGATCAGCAGATTTGAATTTGTTAAATCAACTATGAGTAGGTTGACTCGGTGTTCAGCGCGACTATAAAAAGCCACCACGATTTGAACTGCGATACAGTAATTCACCATGGCAACATCTGAGAAAAAAAGGTCCTCCTACTTCGTCTTCCCTTGAACTCGAAATTCTTATGCAGTCTTACCGTGATCATGAGGTGTTTTTTGGAGAAAGAGCAACACAGTGGCAGCAGCTAAGGACAGAGAAGTTGCGTGGGATAAAATTACTGACCGCGTCAATGTGTGAGTTTTGTTTTATTTTTATTTAATATTTAACCACGCTTATAATATTATATCAGATGGAACTGGTGGAATAATGGTGTTGAACAAGGGCTGGGAAATATAACGACTTTTTAAGATATAGTGATATATTTTCAAACAAGATATAGGGTAAGACAATATCGTTAATATGGATATAGTTTATGTTGCATTAAAATAACGTTACAGAGGTGCCAGGTCACCTTTTTCTCATCTCACTGATGACGACTGACTGTCTGTCCCTCTTAACCCTGCTCCTCCTCTCTCTCTCTCTCTTTTATTGTATTTAAGGAACATTTTTATTTTATAATATTACTTAGTTTACAGGTAGTTTATTTTCCATGTGTTTTCACTGTTAATAAAATACATAATGATATATATCGAGTATCGCCATTCAGCTAAACGATATCAAGATATGAGTTTTGATCCATATCGCCAAGCCCTATGTGGAACCTAAAATGTGTTGCATTTAGGTGCAATCAGAGCAGGGAAAAACGCAACTGGAAGCAGCTAAAAATAAAATACAAGAACATCGTTCAAACAGATAAGGCTACTTAGAAGGCTTATGGTGGTACCTTACCCTGCTTTCAACATATAATGCCATTCAGTAGGTATTTTAATGTAGGCCTACTTTATCCTTTATCCTAATGCTTTCACACACATACATGTCTGTATATTGTTTAGTTTATTTATTAGGCCTAAAAATCTAAAATTTGAGTTCTACTCAGCTAGCAGAAAGAAGGCAGAGGCCAGTAAGACGGGGGGAGGACCAGCACCTCTTCCTCTGACAGAGGCAGAGGAGCTGGCCCTGAGCCTAAATGCTGGAAGGTCAGTGGCGGCGGGACTATCTGGAGGGACCACATCTGAGCCAGCTAAACCACAGGACACAAGTGGATTCATAAGTTGTAAGAAATGTAGAAAACAGTAGAAACATCTTAATATTATGTTACTAATAATTATCTCCCCATTCCATTACTTACATGTTTTTGTATAATATAATGTGACATGAAACCTACATTGAAGTATGAACAGACATTCTTAACCTTTTTAACAGAGCATGGCGGGGCAGCATGATGAGGGTCCATCAAATTCCACAGCAGAGATGAACTCAGTAAGATGTTCAGTAAAGGCTAAAGGTTAATTCTGCAGTTTATACAGACTGAACATTATAAAAAATAAATAAAAAAAGCAGACAATAAAATGTTGTACTTGGACCGCCAGTCACTAAAGACAGATCTGGAAATTGAAATACTACAACACAAGCTAGAGGTGAATACATGAAATGCAGTCATTGGTAAGAGAGCCATGAATAACACAAAGGTACAGACAAACAGGACATTGTACAGAACAATTCAAATGATTTATATTGGGGGTATACATTAAAAGATTCAAACAACACACTTTTGAATGGCACACCTGATCCAATACAAACTTTTGTGATGTGAAGCTGATGGTAGTTTGAATCGTGATCGCCGGATGTTACTAGTCTTGGCTTCAGTTCCTGTAAGGGTTTGGGAAAGTCTACCGATCCGACCCTAAAAGGTGGAGCTAAACACTGCAACACTGTCCGTTGATTGGTCGAAATGATCGTCACTTCCTGTGTGACAGCGGTAATAAAGGAAACCGTAAGTAAACACACAGAGGAAAGTCAAGTAGTGCTTATGCAAAATCACACACTTCTAGAGGACACAAGAAACACAGAGAGACCCTCTCACTATCTCTGATGGTGAGACAATGAACCACCACAGAGTGCTTCAACTCAAGGGAATATATAACCTTTACACACCTGGACCAATTCAGGACCAATCAGTCACACACACACACCTGACACTGCACCGAGATGATGACCTCCCCACACTCACAGAGTGACCAGTGTGATCTCCTTTACAGTTCCTGTACGATAAGTCAGTATATAATCATTTCCCCTTTGGCTTTACCTTTTTCCTCTGATTGTTGTTCCTTTAATGTGCCACATTTTAACAATGAAAAAAATATCTTTGTCTAAACGTCAAGATTTTTTTGTGCCCAAGTATCACCAAACTAACATCATTTGTAATAATGCATCGACTTTTACTTTTGGTTTCTAAGCCCTACGCTGACACTCATCTGGTTTTCTGTGATTACATGCTGGTCACTGTAGGTCAGACAATGACCATGCTGAGATCGCTCACACCAATGAAGAAGGTAAGGCTAGATATGTTTGTTTTGTGCTTTTCCATATTGGGTGGCGTACGAGGTGAATAAGTGGAGCTCTCAAAAATGCAACTGGAAATGACTCAGTAAAACTAAATTAATCAAACAAATGGACACATGTCAACTTAGGGCCTCAATGGGTTGCAAACCAAACAAAAACAAATGGGGAGAGAAAGAGTTCCCCATCAGAGAGCCCTGAAAGCTCCCTGCTGGGATATCATTTGTGCCACCACCACTGAGTGTGTTCAAAAGAATGTCTGTGAACACATCCTCCACAGTACACCTCTACATTGACACCAGATAAAACATGTGCTGTGAAGAGAAAATCAGTGTGTCATTTGCAGGATACAATAAGAAGTACTGCAGACGGACATCAACCCACGACACTGCTAGGTGTGCCAATGAGAATGAGAGAACACTGATGCTTTAAACATCTGATGGGACTCCTATGATCACCCATACAGGCTGTGAACATCTGTAATGCTGCAACATAGGAAAAATATGCTCATCATTGATTGACAGGTTTGAAGCAGACAAGAGTTTATCACTGTGCTCTGCATATTGAATCACTGCTCATGATCTAAACTGGACTCATCCTCATTTTCCACAACATTCATAAATCAGTTCATGTGAACTCTCCTGATTATTATGACCTGCCTGACAAACAAAAAAAAGAATCCAAGTGTTAAAGCAGAAGACTGTCTCAAAATGAAAAAATATTTAATGAAAAGTCATATTCAAAGATGAATGGCGCTGTATCACATTAAGTTGTCGACCTGTTTTTCCTGTTAAGTCGGACCTGGAACATCATCGGTTCAACAGATGAACTTTTAAGGCCAGTTTCAAACAAAGTGCTTATTGGATCGAATGACTTCCTCTCCAAAGGTAAAACTGAGGGAGGCTGCACCTGGCAAGATTTTGTATCTTCAACCTTGGGCCAAGATACAGTATTTCACTTTAAGAACACTTTTTTTTCTCTCTTCACAGAACTGCTACCATCGTTTTCAGAAATACAACTGAACGCAACATACCTCTACTTTGCTGCCTTTAACGACATATTTTACAAAATCAATACATCTCACCTTCTCCCAGAGTCCAATCCCTCGTCATTGCTGTGGAAGATGGAAACAACTAAAGTAAAGAGGCATAATGGGGGGGATGAGTTGATCCCCCCCACCCCACCCCCATGTGCCGGCTAGTAGCTCATAGCCGGAGTTAGTAACAGGATTGGTGAAGAACAGCGCTGTGTGCATGTCTGACTGTGTGTGTATGTCAAGCTCATGCTGTGCCATGCTCGTTTGTACTTCCACAACGGCGTATCAAAATGTGAATTCACAGACTGATAGGCCAATATCTTGCTGTTGCTCAATCAATATGAATGTCTAACAGCAGAGCTACATTACAGCGCTGTTGCAGATTGCACTCTGAAAAGGGCTTAACTTATTTGGAGTCTACCCGCACCATAAAATTACACAGAAAAAAGTTTGCAGGGAAAGTTGAAGCATACACTTTAAAGGTCACGTTGTTTGATTTCTTCAGCAGCATCTTCACAGCAGCAGCTGCCACTTAGAGCACCACAGGACGAGATGAGATTTCACTCCACCTCCTCTTGTTTGGAAAAAAAAAAAAAGCAGATGGGCCTCTTTTCTGGGAGGACAAAACCCCTCTCGTGTTTTGCATAAATCACCTCCACAGAGATTATACAGATGATTGGATAGACGTCTCACAATCTCTCGTTTCTATTCACAAGCCATTACAATAGTTAGAGAGATGAGAAACAAACTGCTTCCTTTCACTTTGTGGGTCCCCGCTGTGGGTTGATGGATAAAGACATGGATGGATAGATGGTTAAAAGAGTTTGTGTTCTGGTCTTTCTCTAAAGGCTGTCTCTCACTAATCTAATCTGCACTTTTCAAATGAGGTCTTCAGCATGTTCCCTCCATTCCTCCTTGAATGATTAGATCTCAGAGACCAGCTGAGACCTGAAGGATGGTTTCAGTACTTTAGGCTGAAGTGAGAGAGCTTCTAGTGATGTGAGAGAGAAAAAGAAAGACATTGGGGACGCAGAAAGAGATAATCCATTATTTACAAAAAAAAAAAACAGAAAACAGGGAGATTTACAAATTGTTAACCATACTCAAATTCACATTAAGGTTCACTGCAACATATATGTTCTATTTCTGCTAGCTCTCTCCACTATCTAAACTACTCTGCATTTAAGATGATTATATCTGTAATGAGGGTTGTAACAAATAAGCTTGTAATAGGCTTTACAGTAATATTTACAACAAAAAGAAAGCATATAGAAGGCATGCTGAAGGATTATATGTGCAGCCTTGTTAGTCCATGTCAGTGAGAGGATTACTGTTGGACAGCTAGGTAAACTTCATGCCTTTTGTTCTGGATACAGAAGCTCACACGGACTAACACCATCGAGGGATTGAATACTTTGAATCTACTTTTACAGAAAAATCATTTACACTTGTCTTTGTGTCATTAGCTTATAACAAAGTCCTTGTGTGATCTGCAGTACGATACCCCGATTTCAAACTTTGATATGATACGAGCAAAAATTAAACAACATGGATACTTGTTTTGCTACCAACAGAAACAGAAGTCATACACACCCAATATTGTGTAATTTAATTTGTTTGTCAGTGTCACCATACCTCATGTTCACCATACCTAGCTTGTTTTTTTTGTGGTAGTCCATGATTGCGACTGGAGATGTTAGTATTTCCGGGACTAAGATGGCGGACTGTAGTGACAAGACGGGCAGGTATTGTAGTTTCCACAGTGTTCCTGCTGCTTACTCTTCAACCAAAGCTGAGTGAAAACACATTTTGTACTGTAGTCCACAAAGGCAGCTTACCTGCAGCAAAACAATTTATCCGAGTAAAGACAAGCAGCATATTCAAAAACCCATTCAACAGTCCAAAACAAACACAGTGATGGGTGCATGCTGCAAATGAAAAGCTTGACAGCTATTCTACATTTGCTTTGTTGAAAATGCTCTCTCAGCTTTTGTAGTTTGATAAATGAACAACTATAGTTAGCTGCTAACAGAAACAGAATCTCATTCTGTGACAAACAATGTTGTTAAGAAGTTAATGAGCCAGCTAATGAGTCAGTATAACAACCTCTCTTTTTTCCAACTCCTGTTTTCCTCTCATCCCAATGTTTTCTCTTCTGGAAACAAATTACAAGATGGAGTTGCCATATTGCTGAACTCCAGGCTTCAATCAGAGCCCATGTTATCACCTCTTTTTGTTTACAGTGAATGGTAATGAGCCTCACAATGACATCCACAACCAAAGTAAACATGTAGAAAGCATGCATCTGAGGGATAATAGTTTATATCATTAGCAGCTTTGTAAGTCCTAATAAGCTTACTTTACATCAGTCACAGTATTACTTCTGCAAAGCCAGATCAACCCAATCCCTCTCTGGATACTGACACAGACCAACACCACCGAGTGTTCAAAGACTTCTAATCTCATGTTAAAGACTCAAATCTGGTGTGATTTGTTTTATGAACCATAACTGAATATGTATCTCTCTTCAAATGAATCGTCCTATTTTAAAAATCAAAGTGAGAGTGTTGAGATTAAAACTTGCACCAATGAATTGACAGTTTGGGACAGCAGCAACAAGCTGTAACACATTTTAACAGCTGTTTGGGCGACTTAAAGAGGACGTGTAGGAGTTTGGAGGTGTGATTCTGATAACCAGTTTAATGTTCAATATGCACTCTACATTTTAATTTTTTTTATATTTGTATTTTTACAGGTCAGAGACCTGAGAACAATATCTGACTTGAGCTGCAACATGCTCACGAGCTTGTTCTTAATTGTGTCTGTTTGTAGTTTGTTGTGAAGAAGGTCCAGAAAGTTTTATTTTTTCTTAGGCTCCAAACAATGAGCTAAACTTAAAAATAACAGGGGCAAATTCATATGGATAAATAACTACTTATCACTATACAGATATCAGCATAAGGGGGAAGAATTTGTAGACTAGGAACAGGATTTTGGAGTCAGAAGTGTTTTCTTAATGTTAATGGAAGTGATGCAATAAATATCATGTACTACAAATGTTTGAAACAGCCTTTTCTGAAAAGTCAAGACAAAAGATTTAGAGCTCTCCCTACTGACTGGCTGCAGTTCAGGTCCTTAACCCCGCCCTCTCCATGTGAACAGATAGCAATGAAGCAGTTTCTGAAAAATTTGTGTTTGTGTTTTAATAGCTGGGTCTTATCACTCTTATTTATGTCTCATGAAAGTTGGTTTAGATTACGTTTCTAATGATAAAAAGAGTGGATGTTAATGTTATGATTGACAGCTCGGTTGATGAATACGCCGCCTGCAGCGCTGTGTGCACCAGATTATCAGTGTAGAGGAGGAAGGCCGAGAAGAAATGCAAGAAACACTAAAACAAGTGTCATTGAACTTTCCATTACAGCTTCAAACCAACACAAGAATCTGTTTTGTTATATCCACCTGAGGGATCTTTGACATGTTGTCAGTACGTTTAATGTGTGATTTGATTAGTAGAAGGGTTACACCGCTCCACCAGCCAGCTTCCTTCTGCGCATGTCTTGGTTCTAAATTACGTCACCAGTGCAATATGTCAGCGTGAGATGCAGAGGTGTTTTGGCTTCATTTTTGTACAACAGAAGGAGTTTGAGACGCGTTGCAATCTTTAGTCAATGGCTGCAAATAAAAGTCATTTAAACCTCCAAACTGATTATATTTAGGCTAGAAAAACACCACTGTAGTTACCCTAAGAACTGTTTTTTGTCAAGCTGCAAAAATATTTATTTCTGCTGTAAACAAAAATATCAACAGTTTAATACGGGACCCTAATTGTGATTCCTTGGTATTTGGAATCAGCCTCATGTGGGCACTTGAGGACCTGCAGTTTTTTTGCACATCTGCGTTGGCTTCATTCTTCATCACCAAAGCTTGCAGCTCAGTTTTGGCTTCTCTTTTGAGGGACTTACATGTCATCCATCTCTTTATACTGTCTATGGTGAGGACCAGTACAATGCTTCTAACACTAAAGCTTCACAGTACAGTGTAGGCCTTAAGACTACATCTTTATATCAAAATCAATGCATTAACATCTTTGGCTCCCTGTGTCTGTCATCCCTTCTGCCGTTTGAATGAACATGAAAGTGTCTCAGATTCATTGCTGTTGAACCGTCTGCCACTCTGAGTGAGTAAGCGTGAGTGTCACTCACACTGTCTGAGTTTTCGAGGCATCAGGTCAGACCGCGGAACGGCCTGAAGGTGGACTTACTGTCAGTTTACCTCCTGTTCACCTCCTTTCTGAACCCTGTACAGCAATTAAGTGGGGGGTGTTTTGGAATTGATTGTAACAGCCCCTGGAGGTGTTTGTGTGTGTGTGTGTGTGTGTGTGTGTGTGTGTGTGTGTGTGTGTGTGTGTGTGTGTGTGTATGTTTTTGTGACAGAGAACAAGGGAAATGAAGTGTGTGTTCCCCTGTTTCTGCAGTTATTCCCTGTTATGTGTTCATTTAGAGTTCACACAGCGTGCACGGAGCCACAGTGCAAGCTAACTGTTGCAGTTTGGGATGCATGTTGATTATGTGTGTGTGCTTGTGTTTTGTGCACTGTGAGTGTGAAGGGTGTGTTAATTCAGTCCCGTGTGTGTGAGATCTCATAGTCTGCATTGTTTAGAGGTCTGTGAAACGGCAGATAAATGTCACATTCAGGCTGCTTCTGGCAGCAACAATGTTATATTTCCCTCTTCTATTCAGGAAGTCAGCAGCTCTGGTAACAAAGAGGACTCTGTTGATGTGATGGAGGCAAACATGGAGTCATGCTGCTGAGGACAGCTGCACATTGAGCGGTTAAATCTGATACAGGCACATTCAGAAGAAGATGAGCAGGAGAAAGGCTAAATATCAAGGGTTAACAGCTGACCTGGTTGTGTCTGAACTGGGAGACGGCATGACAGAAGAAGTTTGAGAATACTGCTCCAGAGAATGGGATGGGGGGAACAGGTTGCCAGGCCCCATGACTCCATCTTATTATTTATTCTGTGCAAACTTTGGATGGAAACTGTTTGGGAGCCCTGCAAGGAAAAAAATAGATTTGGAAAATTGAATGAAAAAAACTGCCAAAAGCACGCACATATGTACAGAGCATTGTTGACGTCATTTCATTTTCAAACGACATTTCTCTGCCACTCCTGTGACACTAGCTCGTTAGCTTTCATTCAGCATGAACTTGATCTGCAGAGTCTACACTCGCCCTTTTTTTTAATCACTTTTTGGAGTTTAAAACAATTACTACAAATTAACCAATAAAAGGCTTCCAAAAAATTGCACGTGTTAACAAATAAGAACTCTAAATATATGAGATAGGGTTGCTTTCTGTGCTAAGCTAGGCTATTAGCTTACTGCCTCCCAGTTCTTGATAAGTCCTTGTACTGCATGCGACTTTCTGTTTGGAAAAGCTGCTCATGTTTTTTCAATGAATTCAAACTTTACTTAAGAGAAAGGTCATACTGATTTAAAGTTAAAATAATACATTTTCAAAAGAACAACTCTCATGCTGATGTAGCAAAAGTTTTGTAACACGATTACTCGGCCTAATGAGGGAAAAAGCACTCCTGTTTATTTTTTTTCCTTGAATATAAAGAAATATGTATTCATTCATTTTGTCAGATTTAACTTATAGTGCATGCAGCCAGGATGTCATTGTTTCTCCATCTTTTTTTTTGTTTCACCCCCAAGCTGCAGGGTCTGTACAAAGTCTCAGTGACAGGAGCCAGTCCTGACGGCTCTGTTAAACTCTCCGTTTAAACAAGTTTGGTCAGTGTGGTTTGACAAACGCAGGCTGATTTCTCCACTCTCTCTGAAACAATAACAAATAAAGCCAATTACTCAGGCGGGGAAATTAATTAGGCGGAGTAGGGTTCTGGTTACAAATACAGCTGTGGGAGATGTTTTGACGGCTCAGCGGTTTAGCTGCATTGCGACATTGAGGCGGGGCGGAGCTGGTTACCAGCAAACAACTCCAGCTGCTGGTGCTCATCTCTTCCTCTCCTGTTTCCTGTCTTCTTTTTTTCTGATTACCATCCCTACTACACCCCTCTTTTAGTATTTAACTCATCACATTCACGTCAACACATTTCATGAGGAAACTTTCAAATATGTTGATACTGTCAGAAAACTTCCGCAACATATTTTGCACCCATTGTTCCCAGTTAGAGTGCTTTAACAGATTGTTTCTGTAGTGGTTGAATGAAGAAGAATCTAAGCCTGAGCAGACACCCCTATCTTCCTCCTTGCTCCATCCCTTCTCTCTTCTTCACTCTGGTAACAGGTGGACCTCTGTTAGTCTAGCATCCGGCGCCTCCCTGTGGTCTCTCTGATTTAAATCCTAATTTATCACTTTGGTTATGTTGCCATCTACAGGTGAAGGAATACAAATGTTGCAGGTTCACATAAATGCTCTGAAAGAAACTGATGATAAAGTGGTGATACATGTCAAAATCTTCTGTGTAAGAGAAGCCAGGTTGGAGATTCAGATGAAGCACTTCAGCACAAAATGAATGCAGCATTGCAAAGCAGTATGGGTCTTGTATTCTTTATGGATGTTTTTTTTTTTCTTAGCTTCTTTTGTTTATTAGAATCAGGAATACTTTTATTATCCTGGAAGAGGGAAATTGGTGGGTACAGTTGATCTTATACACGATATGGCAGTAAGAAATATAGAAACATAAAGAGAAATAGGAATAATAAACAAGATATATTAAGTACAAAAAGGGCCCAGTATTTGAAGAAATAATATGTACAAAGTTTGCAGGGAATTCAATTAGAGCAATATGTCAAACTGTGATTTTAATACAAGTAAGAATTAACTCCTGGTTAAGTTATGGTTTAATAGAAACAAATGTTTATTTAATTTGAATATTAATGAAGATTTAGGCTTTTTTTGTGTTTGTAAGATTATGTAAAGCAACTTAAATTGCATCTCTTTTTTTAAAGCTTGTATTTAGGTACACTTACTTTGTCTACGAGCCACTAGAGGGCACTGTAGTTCAGCACAGAGTCACTGATGTGGTCGTTTAGACACTTGAATCCTACATTTACAGTTTTGCATAAACACAGGTCCTGAAACTAGGGCCCTGTTTGTCTAAACTGCACACACAAAAACAAAAAACATGAACACAATTAAGAAATGTATTACATCGCTTGCAAAAGCAAACACTACATTTAAAACTATATGATACTTCTGCTCCAAAACGTTCCACATCTTTCCACTGCCAGCTGCCCACATCTGTGCTAAATATAAAATAATTCTACCATTTCTACTTTTCTAAGGATATATTCCAAGTAGATACACACTTTCAATGTATGTCTTTGGTCTTTTCATTTGTTGCATGCTGTAAATATGAACATAAACACTATGGGGAATCAAATCTCTGAATTCTCAACACTCAACTGAAGAGGAAATCTCTGTGTTCTCTTGCTGCTTTGCCATTTTCTCCAAAAGTGTCCTCCATTGTTGTACACAGTAATGAGCAAACCTGTGCTGTGTTCAAGCGCTGACGTCGGTGTGATCTGATTGGTTACAGGTGTCTTCACATATGCATTCTGAGTTCAGGTGATTGCTAATTCAGTGCACCATTTCAGTGGCAGTGTTTAACACATACAGGCTGTCAGGTTTGAATGATGTGACTTTATGGAGAGAAGAGTTTGGTATTTTGAAAAAAGTCTGAGTGTGCATATAGTTGTGCAAATCTTTGCTGATATTTTGCTCTTGTGTGTCAGGACAATAACAGTTTATCCTTTTTAATTTGAGTGCGTAAGCAATCGTTTAATAAACCTGTAACTGTAACCTAATTATCTTTAAAAGACAAAATATCTGCATTTTAACAGAGCAGGAGGAATGAGTGCTTAATCATCTGCATTTAGATACTAAATCAGGTTCAGAGCAAGAGTAATGTCAAGACTAAACATGCATGCATTAAGTCTTACAAATGTACCCTTTATTGCAGTCTTTTGCTAAATTCCAGTGTCTTATTGATAAAAGTAAAGATTTTGTCTGTTCTCATTTTGGTATTACCAGTGATCTCAGCACAGCAAATTGTACATGTATGAACTGTTGTTACTATCTTGGTCTGATTGGGTTCAAAAGGTCACGGCACTGCTGAGCTGTGTGGTCTTTCTGGCCCCAATGTCCCAGGATGTTTTTTGTTTTTTTTTATATTTATTTTAAGCAGCTCCAACTGTCTCCTACTGGAATTAAGAAGAGCTTTAGTCTGAATATCAGACCCAAAAATAGTTGGAACTATTTGGCAGAAAAAAAAAAGTACAGTTGTGTGCCAGGTTTTATCCTTTAAAGGGCAGTCGGCTCGAACATGTATGTCCTCAGAGCTGCAGGCCTGTGAGTGTGTGTCTGCATTTTATTATGTAAGCCAGAAAAGAAAACAAGAGTTAGACAGGGAATGGTGCCTCGAGTGAACGCCCAGAGGCCAAAACGTGTCAACAGTGATGTGTGTGTGTGTGTGTCAGGATTGCATAACTTGTCGAGGACAAAGAACATGTGCTTTCTATGTACATCAGCTGCAGACTGATGCTAATGTCAAACTAAACTTTAAATTCACTGGCAGCCAAAAGTATCCATGCTGCTCATCAGGAGGGCTTACTGGAGCTGCAGGAACCCCCCAACCTCATGACAGGCTAATGATTCACTCATTTACACTTCTAGGGGCGTACAGCAAATACAGATGTTAAAATTGCCATAAGTGCATATAGGTAAATGTGTGACATCACAATAAGATGAGAGGAAAAACTGCAGTTCCTCTAGTGTCCACTAGAGGCTGGCTCCAAAAAACAGAGGAATCTCCATCAGGTCAAATATCAAAATACACATTTTTACAACATAAATAAACATATTTACAGCCTGTTCAAAAGTAGAAAAATGTCATAAATCTGCATGTAAAAAATGTGCATGAAACTGTTTTCTTCTTCCTTGTTCTCCATTGTTCTGCAGGAACACACGCACACAAACACACAGACCCCTGATGGGTGACAGCTCTCTGAATAGACTTCCAGTAATAAAGCCCCCCACCCTGACACACACACACACACACAAACACAGCAGCTGTTCCTGACACTGTCGCTCTTTTTGGCACTTTGTTCTCCAACCTACAAAGAGTCGATCCTAAATGATAACAAGAGACAAAAATGTTCTGCAAGATTATTTCAGGATCTCTCAATCAATCCATGGCGCTCAAATATTTTATTACAAGAGAAAACATTTAAATGGTAGAGACTAGATTATCTAAAATGAACTTAATCTTAAAGAATATCCCTTCAGAAAATCTTATTTTATTGATCTATTGTGAACAATCAGCCCCCTGACTTTCTGTGTTGTTGGAGAAGTGAAGCGTATCAGAACCAGTTCCAAAAAAAATAGGTTGGATTTTTATTATGGGGTATTAAACGTTTTTCATCCACAGTTTTTGTTGCCGTTGGACCAGAACGACGACTCTGCGGGCTACAGCAGATTATTTGGGAGCCGATGGAGCGCTGAGCCGTTGTTACACTTCTACACGAAGGGTGAATTTCTGGTGAAGCTCTCTTCAATCAAGCATGGAACACATTTAAAGTAAAACCTCATAAAAGATCAGCGGTCGGCTCACCAGCCTCTTGTAAAACACATCACCCGCCTCGTGCAAAGAAAATAATGAGAGTGGATTTAATAACTCGTGTTTGCAATTTTTATTTTTCTGTCGTAAATATGCACATACTGTAGGAACAACCAGCAAAATGTTTTAAAACACACATTTACAGGTTCACGTGCACAACACATTTTCACAGGTTCACCAGAGGCAATGTAGAGAAACAGCAGAAAAAAAAAGAAAAAGGTGAAAAAGAGTGTAAAGGCGACACAGAACATGACTGGATTACAGAATTACACCTGTACAGTATCATATACGTCTCTACAACACATGAAGCTTCAGTGTCCGGCCCCTTTAATAAACATTTGGCATAAGTACAAGAAACTCAAACGACAAAAAGCACAGTGCAAATACTAAAGAAATGATCGAACATACATCAATTAAAGCCGATAAGTACACTGCATATTAATGCCACCATTACAAGAAACATTTTAATCCGTTTGTTGTTACAAATAGAAATACGATTGTCATTATTAGAAGGTATTTTAATTGAAAAATTGGTTATTGCTGCATAAATGTTTGTTTACTAGAAACCTCAGCTGAAACATCATGTGCTCGTCTTGTTTTGGTGGAAAGCTAAGCAAAATCCTTAACGCCTCATTAAAGGCAGGAATGTTTCTCATATAACATTTCTGGTTGATTAGTTGTTATAATGAGGTAAAAGTCAAGTCAACTTCTAAAGACGTTGTTTTATGTTAATTAAACACACGATGTTACTGATGCAGAATGTGGTCTTGTATGTACTGGGACAGATCCTGTCCTGATCCCTGCTCGTTGCTCTCCAAACACTTTGATCATAGATCTGTTACATCTATGATTCTGTGTGGGGTGTCTCTCATTTCAAACATCTGCTGAGATTGTAAAATTATTTCAGTGTTGACCAGACCTCAGTCGACTACTATGACACCCAGAGCAAATATTTATTGTTATGGTGGCACCAAGAAGCAGCAGTAGATTATTTATATATATCACAATTTCTTTACATAAAAAAAAATCTGTAACTGCTCAACACTGAGCATGTTCTTCTGATACAGGGGGCTGAAATGTGAGCTTATGTTTCACTAACTAAGGCATGATCAGGTTCTGTTTCATTGCTGCACAGTCGGACCAAAACTTCATCAGGTCACTTAGGAAGTCACAAGCACTTCTTCAGAGAGAGGACGCTTCTCTCTCGTTCTTCAATGGACGGAATGCAGAACAAGTCATCACTAAGTGAAATAAATAGGTTAATAAATAAATAGAATTCATGATGAAAATAAAGGATGATTTAAGATAAGGATTAGAGCACTCGACCAGGATATGAGTGCAAACACTGGAATGATAGTAACAGAAGATTTGACTGAACTTCTCAGCTGGAATGTAACATTTCTAAGACTATTTCAAAAACGCTCGTAACAGAATATGCAGAAGTTGAACTATTTTAAATTAGAGGGAAAACTGCATTTTTTTGTCTCAATATAATCAATTAAGAGAGATGACTTCATAGGCTTTTCAAAATAAACTTCAAAACTGTGCACTTTCACAATAAGACTAAACTAACTGTGTTTATAACATATATTTAATATTTACTGTTCATTGTCTTAATTCAGCCAAGTAAGAAGCGCTGATTTGTGTTACCCTTTCAAGGCAATAAGGCTGATTTCAAGGTGCAAAGAAAAATGATTCAATACGGCTCAAAACAATGTCGTAGTCAGGATTATATGTTGATGGAGAGTTTGACTACACCTGATCAGATGTGTGACGACACCTTCAAACCCGTGTTAATCCCTCGTCCTCTGACTGAATTCATAAACAGCTAAATGCATCACAATCTGTCTGGACTCAGCAGGTTGATGTGCTGATCATATTTTATGTTCCCTTTGGGGAGATTAAATGAAATGAGATAGCCGAATACGTATACTCTCATGCAATCCTGACTTTTTCCTGGAATGGACAAAAAGAAGAAAGAGAAAGAAGAAGAAAAAACAAGAACTCCACATTTTAAGGTTCCTTGGTGGATCTAATTTTGAATAAAAAGTGAAGTGCTTTTGGTCCTACAAACTTTCTAAAATTAATCTGAATAAAATCTGCATATGCAAAAAAATGATTGTGTTTTAACAAAAGCCTGGAAAACGGCTAGCAGATTTGTTTTTTCTCCACAAAAGAAGGAGTAGGGAACTGTCCACATTAAGGTTGTCAACAATCCAGAATCTCATAGTTAGATATGATCGTAGAAAAAGATCAAACAATATCCATACCGGTTTCAAAACCAAGGCAACAAAAAAAGAAGTCCTAGATACCAAATATTGCACAATTTCTTGTTTTTAATTACCTAAACTGAAAGAAATCTCCTGCACCTTGTCTAAACTGCACAAATATGTTGCCACTGTTTCAGCCATTTAGACAGTGCTATCTCTCTCTCTTTCTCTTGCAGCAAACTTTGGTGAAAATCTGAGTATCTCACTGTGACAACCTTATACACATCAAGGTCTGTCGTTTTTATTTTGGGAATAACTGAGAAATACCAGAGACTGATAACCCAGGGACATGGAACCAAAGCTTTCAGCACTGATTGATACATGTCAGAAAGAACTGATCTCAAGGATGCAGACTCCAGAAAATGACTGTTTTACAGATACCGAATAAAACTCTCCTTAACCCGACTTAAGCCAAAATCTTCCCCTATCCTTCATATAGCTCTTGTTTCAGAGCCAACTTCTTGTAAAATATAGACATTCACTGCACAGATAAACTCTCTGAGGGACCTGTTAAAGAAGCTGTGACGTATCCGTGAAGCCAGTAAAACATCTCATGGACAACTCTTCACCACACTACACTACAGTATGTACTTTTACTACACCTGGATCTGTAGGTTAAAATCACTTCCAGAGACCTGTGATCCCTCAGGACGGCTCAGGTTGAGGAAGTATAGCTCACATAGTGTCAGATTCACATGTGTGGATCTATACTAAGCCAGTGGGATGTTAAAGAAAAGCTCGAAAGAGAGCAGACGCAGTGATGCTAAATCCCATGAGAATATTTTGAGATTGAAGTTTAGGGGGGGGGGAAGCCAATCCTGCTTCTCCAGAGTAGAACAACAGGTGTGGGTTTTTTTCTGTACAGGGGAAGAGGACAGAGTGTGAGGACCATCTGAAGTGAGTTTAGTGGAAGCCGGGGAGTTAAGGAGGCAGGAAGAGTGCTGGATGTGGAGATCAGGCGGCTCTTTGCCACATGTTTAGACGTGAGCGGCACGTGAACGGGCGAGATCAAACACAAACCAGGTGTTCTCATGTAATCAAAGCTGCTTCACATTGTGGTAGAGTGTTTGTGTTTACAGGACACAGTGTTCAAGAGCCTCTTTCCTTTCAATACATCAACAAAAAGGAGGAGCCCGAGGGAGCTCAGGAGTTAAAGTGGCCACAGAGATCAAATCCAGACTCGATAAACATTCACGCTGCAAAAACTCAAATCAGAGCGAATTAAATTGTTAAATTTGAAGTGACAAATATCTGATAGCACTTAACAGAATCCACATTCACAACAACAAGTCCAGATAAATATCTTATTTGAAGACGTAAAAAGCAAAATAGAAAGGCTGAGTTGATTGTAATACATAGATGTCAAAGCAGCGAGCTAATTTCACTTGAGCCATTTAAATTGAGATGCTTCTATCTAAACTGTTCAGTACATCTCATTTGAATACACTTAACAGTAATATTTTCCTGCATTGCAATGCATGCAATTCAGGCCTAAATCTTGAAATAAGATGTTGATCTGGACTTGTCAGCTGAGTGTTGCTTATCATAAGAGTAATAAGAATTTTTTGACTATAAATTAGACAAATACACTTGATCAAGATTTGAGTTTTTGCAGTGAACTTGCACTTTCCTGGCAGAACATCAGAAGAACAGGAGCATCCTTGATGTAAAAAAAGATGTATCAGTAGGAATAATAGGTTAGGATGACGGAGCATTAATGCTGGGTTTGCAGGTGTTACTCTTTGGAGGGGGGGGGGTCTCCTCATGCCAGCAACTTCTCAGGGTTCTTCGAGAGGGTCTGCAGCAAGCTCGTCTGGAAGTCCTCTTCAGGTATTTCAGGAACCAGGAACTCCAGCAGAAGATCAAATATGCAGTAGACGAGGTGTCTGTTGGAAAACGGGAACAGCAGTCAGCGGCTTTTCTTTAGTGGTGAATGCAAATGAGACTGAGTGAGGAGATGATACATGGCAGAACTGCTTTGGCTGACTTCAGTCAGGTGTGTCTGTCAAGAGCATAGTCTGTATGTTAAGATGGATGGAGCAAATATGTAGAGCTCCCCCTGCTGACTGGCTGCAGTATAGGTCATAAAGCCTCCTCCATGTTTACAGATGGGCGATGCATCAAACTATAAAATTATAATTCACATCAAATACATTTTTGTCAAGCCAGAATTTTGTCATGATGATTCTCTTCATGCTGATTTATGGCCATCTGTGTTTTTATTTGTTATTTGATGCAAAAAGGTTTAAACGAGATTGTTCATCTCAAGGGGCTATCCATCAATAAACAGAATTTATTTGAGATTTAACATCCTGATTGACAGCTCTGTTGACAATGTGGCTCCTTGTAGCGTTCTCTACCAGATTATCAGAGTAAAGGGAGAGAAAATTAACAATAAAGTTGCTGAACTTTCCATAACCGTAAGTGTCTGCTTCAAACTGACACAAGAATCTGTTCTGCTTTGGACTGAAACCACTGGAAGGATCTAAATGAATGAAGTTTAAGAAGTTAAATATTTGCTTCAATTAGTGAAAGAGGAGTGGCGTCAAGTCAGTGTTTGAAGCAGCCAGCTTCCTTCTGCGCATGTCTTGGTGCCAAATTATGTCACCAGTGCATCAAAGCCTATTGGGGGATATTTTGGCTTCATTTTTGCAAAATGGAAGGAGACAGAGATGTGTTGTTCATTTTGATATATGTCAATGGTCATAAGTATGAACTCTCACCATCGGGAGGATATTACAGGCTCCAAAAGCAAACTGAGCCATTTAAAAAACTCATTTCTGCCCACCTTGATCAAAGTTTTAAACAATGTTTCTTGATGCTACATCGGTTTTGCAATAGTGAGTTCATATCTTTTTATAATCCTTTTCTCCTAAATGATGTTGTGTTTTTATGCTGAACTAGAATCGACGGCATTGAGCCAGCTGCAACAAATCTATGTAAGTTCAAACTTCTTTGTTGTTTTGCATCCCTAAATTTAAATTTGTTGCACTAAACGATCTAGTTCTTAAGAATATGGGAGGGCGATTTCAGCATATGAAAAGTGTTCTATATTTTTTTCTATGTACAGTTCATGGTGATGTCTGTCTTGAGCTCTGTTTGTCAAAACTAAACACAGCATTATAAGGAGCTGAGTGTGTGTCTACATCTGTAAACCTTTATGGACTTGTCCAGCGGGTTTTTTACTCTGACCTTGTTTGGTGAAGAAATTAGACCACACTGAATGAATCCAGGTGAGCTTCTATTCGTGTCTGAGCGTAATCAAGAAAGAACAACCCCTGACCATTTGATTAGACACACCTGATGGTTAACAGAAATACAGCACATCATGTGAATCTGAGGATATGAAGCATGCAGGCGGATTTATCAGGATCATCAGGTAATGTTTTAATGTTAGAGTCGACATGACCGGTGAGCTTTGCATGACCGGGGCGGTGACATCATGGCTCCTCGAGCTGCCTTCTCCAACAGAAACACATTTGTTCAGATCTTTGACTTATATCGTGCAGCTTATGCTGAGAATAAGGTGATGACCAAAAACACATGCAGTCATTTGAGAGGAGAATAAAGGCCAGAGGAGACTGTTGTAAAAGTGTTTACAGGCAGAATAAAAGATCAATCTCTGAATGACTTTAAGAGAAGCATAACAATTTTCATTTCTGTCGACTAAAATGTAACATATAAGACTTCAAAAGTCGCCAAACTTGAAAGGCAGGAGATGGAGGTTGTCGCATAGTGCGAGCAAAATGAAGTACTGATTGAATTTGTCTGTTGTTAGAAGACAATGACCTGGTTGTCATGTATTCTAAAAATCTCATTAATTCAGTATTTATCAACATTTCATAGGACTGCATTTCTAAAGAAAAAATCTGGGGGGAGAATTCTGATATGTTAAAAAAAAAAATCAGTATGTGTCCCAAATCACCTACTACTCACTATATAGTAAACTAAAGGGAATTCCCCATTTTCTGGTGCTGTCCCAATTACTGTATGAGTGAGCACTGGTTTACCCTATCTAGTGGACTCATGGTGTCCCACACTGCATTGTAAAAAGGAGAGAACAAATGATGGTCCCTAACCAATGATATACCATCATGCATTGCAAGGGAAACTGCAGACGGACATCTGCATGCATGAGACTAACAAACGAGTAGTGGCACGGAAATATGATTTAATTATATAACTCACTTATATAATATATGCATTTAATTAGTTTTAACAGAATTTTGCAGGCCAGCATTGAGCTGCATGTTTTTATTGCATGACAGTAATGACGTCATTATCAGCATCCTGGGATACGGCGAGTATTATCCAGCAGTGATTTTTAAATGTACCAGTGAGCTCACTATATAGACCTCTACAGAGAACTCCCTAAGGTGGCAGCACATGTACAACACGAGGCTCAGCACCTCCGTCTACTATCCACTGTACATACTGTAATACCCTCCACTGATCTATTTTCATATCTATGATATACATACACATTCAACCCAAAGATTTACTCTATATATAAGGATACACATTCATATCTGCTAATGTTACTCTACATAGTGTATTTATATGCCTATGCATATTTATTCGTATTTCTCTGTGATTTCTGTCTAAACATATACTATATATTCTCATGTGTATGTATCTATACATCTACGTATAGCTATACATACATAATATCAACTGTTCATCCTGTTTATTAAATTAATGTTTTTGTGTTTCATTAAATAATTTGCATTCATTGAAATGTTTTACAGTTGACCTTTGGGGCCACCGTAGTTATTCGTTTTATACTTAAAAATTGTCACTGGTTCACATTAGATGGGCCAGAAAAAGCTGATATAACGGACATCCCTCTCTGTGATTTCTAAACACATTAAGGGCTGTTTATTATTGGTGCATATTTACGTCTGTGAGAAAAGTTTTGATGTTGTTATAAATATATGACAAAGTGCTTTCTTATGTCGCCTTAACTATGAAGAAATGCAACTTAAAGTAGCACAGTTGCTATTGAGTGTATGGAGTATATTCACCTGTTAATGTAGGGATCCTGAAGAGAGTCGAGTGCAGTCTGCCAGCTGAGTTTGTACTTGTCAGAGCCCAACATGTCTGAGAGCAGATCTGGAGACACAAAGAGAAGTTACATAACTACGTGTAACCAGCTGTTTGCTGTTTGTCCACCTCTCTCATTATGGTAAGATGAGGCATTCATTTAACCTTGACTAATCAATGAAGTTAAAGCCTTATTTAAAACAAATTAATAGTGTAGTTTGGAGATACTGATAGGATATAGAGATACTGCAGATATTCATTTTTATACTAATACATTACATAAACAACAAAGCTCCATATGTCCCATAATACTGGCCATGTGGTGTACTGGTCAGGCTCTTATTCAATGATTTTGTGTTGAACTTTGTTTCCTTTTGGTATCAACATGTACCTGGTATGAGTCTCATCAGGCAGTGTAAAGCTTGTTGCCTGGTGTCGTCCTTCTCCTGCTGGCTGCGTTCAAGTACAGGCTCTGTAGGCAGAGCTCCTCCAGGCCACACGGCCTCCTGGATCACCTGCAGGTACGCAACCCAGTAACTGGTGCAGGTCAGGTTGGCTACGCTCACATCCAACCATCTGAAATGCAAAACAGAGAACAGAAGTTTCAAGTTAATAATGAATGTCAATGTAATGTTTGGTTCATCCAGAACATTTTCAGACTTTGCTGTCAGCAAGTCACTTAGTTTTAGCACAAATTGCCGGACGCAACACATATGCGTTCCTCTGCCAGCAGCGCCCTACATCAGCAATTGTCCTGCTCCATTTTTTCCCAAATCAAAGAGCAAAGAACTCTGCAATAGCTGGTTCAACTCCTTATTTTCAGTCAGTGGGTTCAATGTGTTGTGATCTTGTCATCATGCCAAACCTGATCAGAACTCAACAACTTTGGTCTCACACGAGCAAATCATTTTAAATGTATTCATACCTCATTGCATTCCTACACAGATCTGAAACTTAAAATGCAGAAGGCAGTTCCTGCAGGCGAGTCCTGCCCGGTACAGTCTCACCCTGAAACTGATTTCAACCTGAGCCTATTTCCCTCCAGTCTTTCACGTTCCTGCTAGATTTGAGGTCTTGTGATGAGTAAATTCAAGGTGTTGTGTTGCTGGGAGATGTTGACCCTTTCTGTACCGACCTGACCTTTTCCACACCAAGATTTACTATCTGAGGGATGGAAACACAGCCAGTCGCCAAACAGACTGGGTGAGTGGGGGCTAGTTATTTAAAGCACAAAGCTAAAGCTAAAAACAACATCTCAATGTAGCTCGAGTATTCGAGCACTGTACGGGGTCAGGCCCATAAAGCTGTGGGAGACGCTCGCAAGCCGACAGCAGTGCAGATAAAACCAGTCCTGACAATTACTATATGCATTATAATATGCTTTGAGATCATTCAAGGCCTTGAATTGGATAATTTCAGATTCTGTAAGAGTTTTCAAAGAATTGCAGACACCCTTAAAATGTTTAACGCCATGCAGATGCTGTTATGCAACATTGTTTAAAACCTCAAAGCTCTGTTAAAGAGAAGCCAGGACCTCCCTCTGGGCCTAATGTTCTGCTTCTTTTGCTCACTTCATGTGGCCCCTAATGAAGTTATTTCATTACCTTGTTCTGGCCTGTTACCACATTGCAGAGCGGCAGGCACATAAGCTATGGATAGACTCAGTGTGCCAGCCACAATGTTACATACCTCTGTCCTGTAGGATTTCATAACAGTGCAAGAGTTGCCAAATCCTTCCTAACGATGGTATTTTAGATCCCTCAAGTTGTACAACTGCAGAGAAAACACAGACGTGGTAACGCGCCAGACCGCTGGTTTAGGGGGTAACATCTTGAACTTTTAAGGATAGCACATGATCAGGCTGATTTTAAGGAGATGCTAAGAAAATGATGTGCATCCAATTCTAAGCATTTCTGAAATTATGGGTGGAATATAACACAACATGGAAATAATCAGAAAAAGAATCACAAAGTCTTTACGAACACAAGAAGGTGTTTAAAATGATAAAGAAATACTAAAGATTCTTCTCTGTTTTAGGTTAGCAAACACATTTAAAGCAACTGTGAGATACGTTATTTTGTTTTGATCTTTGCGACAAAAACGTACGACTTCTCTCTCTTGGCTGATCTTGTCCTGGAGTTACAATAGTAGTGCCTAAATATTCTCTATGGCAACATCCAGTCAGCAGTACACAACAAGTTTCTGCCACTTGTCATCAGCCTTAGTTAAAAAATGTTTTCTTTATGCTATTGCTTTTGATGCAATGGACTTTACTTAGGTGTGCATCAAGGCAACATCTCTTAATCTGTTCCCCTTCTTACAAAAAAATTCAATTTCAATTTCAATTTCAATGGAGAGGTCACTCAATATAAGCCCCTTTTCACAGATGCACTGCACCCCTGAAATTGTCAGAACATGGTGCGGTTGAGTTGCATGTGTGAACAAAAAGACCAAATTATTTCATCCCGACTGCAGGTGGACTTTTCCTGCCAGTACCGAACTCAGTTGTTTCAGTGAAGTCAGGGGGAGTCAAAGTTTCAATGCAGCACACTCAAGAACATCTTACTTTGTCTTAATTAAATAACTTAAGGAGTGTTGTTGTTCCCAGTAATGATACAAAAACGACTTGTAGTTAGTTAGGATGATGATTAATGAGCTGCAGCTGTGCACACGGCGAGTAAACACACTTAAATTTCAGTTAGGGTAAGTGTGAGTGCACAAATAAAACCTAACAGACTAAAAGAAAAGATAAGAAATTGTAATACATCGTGTAACTCCCTCCAGCTGGAGAGAATGGCGTTTCCATAATACAGTTTACACTGTGATTTCTACTGACACAGCGAAAATATAAACAAAATCACTTACACCAAAGCCCGGCTGGAAAATGACTCAGCCTAATGAGCAGAGTCAGAGGAGCCCGGTTGGGGGGCTCTTTAAAAAAGGAGGAGGAGCGCTAACGTTCATAATGAAGTGTCTGTAAGTTGGCACAATAATCCAAACGATGATGAGCGGCTGCAGCCTCGATGCAGATCTTTTCAGATAAATAACGCCATTTATTAAATGTGTGCCAGTTCAGGTTATGTTAGTGTGTCTCATTTGAATAAAAGATAGATCTAATATGGAGCTAAACACACTCCCAACCCTGAGAGCCAGAGGGAACAGTGTCATAGATTGAGATTTCTGCACTTTATGACAGTGAGCTACTGTTTCACTCAAACAAAGAGACTGGATTTGGGGTATTTTATTACTCCATTCTATTGTGACGATGTGAAGCAGCCTTGCCTATTACTAAATGTTGGATAGTTTCTTTTAGTATTGTTTTATTTTTTACAATGATTTCATTATATTTAATAAGCAAAAGAGTACAATCTATGATGCTTTGTTCAGTTTCAAATTAAATTTAAAAAAAAAGAAAATTGAAAAATAAATGGTTCATTTTCAGAATAAGAATGTGAGTTGCAAAATATGGACTGAGTTAAAGGTTAGAAATTGGAAAAAGATTGCAGGTCCCTGAAAAACTCAAAATTAGAAACATCTTAAAACCTTGAAATTAACTTCATTATTTCAAAAACTTAATAAGCAAGGCACGTTTATTTATCATGACACAGAGTGTGTGTGTGTGTGTGTGTGTGTGTGTGTGTGTGTGTGTGTGTGGGGGGGGGGGGGGGGGGGGGGGGGGCTTAAAAGAGACATTAAAATTGCATGTAAAAAGGCGTGGAGCAGAACAGAAAATACAACAGTTAAATGTATATTGATGCTACATCTGCCTTAAAGGAACATGCACAAAACTGGTTACATTTTACACCAATGCATTTCTAAAATTATGTAATACAGCCCACCAGTCATTGTGGCCCTTACAAAACCAAGAAGCCCCTCATGTTGCTTATACCAACCAAGTGGACTCTTTAAAACGTGCTCTTTTTTTTGTGACTTTTCCAATTTTTCCAGTACAGCATATAGGATGCATATTTTGTAGTTGACCATATAACTGAAATGGCCGGCCCAGTTCATCTCAAAAAGTCTAAAAATAAAACTGAACACAGTCATGAAGAGGAGTAATCATAAGAATAAAAATAACAGCAGGACTGTCCTTTCCAGCACATTTTGCTTAATGAGGTTATTTTTGGAGACCATGAAATTCCTCCCCAAGACCTTCATCATATGTGGACCAATAAAAATACTTTAGTGGTATTTTCCCATAATGTATGTCGCTATTTATGGCAGACATCATGTACCATTGTCCAAAATAAAAAAGCTAAGTGTCTAAAAGTAGCTTCACACTTCAGTTAAATGGACTTGCTGACCCAGTCTGGTCTGGGAACACGTTTGATTGGAGGCACGCAGCAGACCGGCTGTCCTAAATATTCCAGACTTTTCTTTCTATTCTTCTGACGCCCATCACAACATGATTAGGAAATGAAACAATACCATACTAAATGCTAGGCATGAATAGATGGATGGATTACTTTCTTAATCCCCGGGGGGAAAACGTGTAAAGACCGAGCAGGAATACTTTTTGTAATCATGCCGTCAGTTAAAAATGAACTGACGGCATGATTACAAAAATTACAAAAGATGCAGAACGTGTTGGTCCAAGGCTCAACTACAGCTTAAATCAAATCATCAGGTTTGTATCCATTAATCTGTCAAATGATCCGCACAATATCAAGTAATCAATTTCATATCACCAACAGTATCAGCAATGCAGACCAAATACGATAATACTTTAGGAAGACATGCTTCATATATCCACATTGTGTGGGGTATAACTGGTTGGTAGCGTGATTCTACTCCATTCAGAGTATTCTTATTTATATTGTTTTATAACTCAGTTATCATCACTAATGTGTAATATCATTTATATCAGCTGAATCAGAAGGGAAACATGATAAGAGGGTTTTAAGAAGCAGACCAAGTTCCTCTCATGTCATATATTGGGTTTTCTAAAATTAGGTTTTCCTCTTTGGTGATGGCAAATTGGGGAAAATAAATCATTATAAAACGTGGGAAGTTTTAAGACCAGCACTTTTAAAGGTCCAATATGTAAAGATATTTACTGAATTAACTTGTGAAAAGACCTTAATATATCATCATACATAAAGGAAACATGCTATGCTGAAGTGCTGACAACAACATAGCAGCCTGTGCTTGTATGTCCTCCTAAAGTTTAGATTTTCACCAGTGAAGTAGGTGGCATCCCCACACAGCCATTTTGCCCCTCGCTTTGCCTGGTAAATGGCAAACCAACAGGTGTTACAGCGATGAAAGCGAACAAATGAACTGGTTCAGATAGAAGTGATTCTACTTGACGTAAAAAGCCTCAACATTTTTCTTATTACTGTCGCTCCACGAGCAGAAACGTGGTCAAACTAGGATAAATATTGGAGATTCTTTCAAAAAATGGAGAGAGGTTAGAACGCAGAAAGGTTTCAGACTGATGCAGAGCTGGCTAAACACTGAAGCTTCAGTGTCCATGAAATGGCAACTTGTGTGCACATTGACTCTAGAGAGGAGAGGGAGACAGCTCTCTCCATTGATTTGAATTTCGACTGCAGTACCCATTTAAACACTAACTATAATTATTTTGCACAAAACTTGAACACCTGAGCCTGACTGACCGATGAAGGAAGACAGAAATATTACATATTACATATCTGAAGATGGGATTAAAACTGATTTGATTGGTGTTTTATGTATTAATTGGAAGCAGTTATTGAAAGTGTGAGTTGCTCCAGGTTGGTAGTGAATATTTAACAATCTCACTCTTAGGTGGTTGTTGAATTGTTACATTTGTAAAATAAATACTGAGAAATACAGAGTCATACTGAGGCTGTATAATAGACAGCAGGCTTTATATTGTCTCAGTATAATAAACTCCTTCACCTTGGAGTCACTGAAGGTCGAGAGAAAAGAAGGACAGACTCATGCACTTGGACCACAGTAATCCAGACAGGATGTGAAGTAAAACACGGCAGATAAACAACTCTTAAACTGCTGTGGTCTTAGTGAGTGCATGACACAGACAGGTCTGCCTGTTATCTGAAATTACCTCCACATGTTTAAGCTGTGGGCTGAGGCTCCGTCCCGCAAATCAAAAAACTCTGACTTCTTTTTAGAGTAAAACACGTGGTAACAAATAAAAAGAAACAGAACAAACACACTCCACACTTTAATGACTGCTGCTGCTTTTGATACCATTTGTGCTGATGCTGCACAACAAGGTCCACTCTAGATGTTGGTGGTCTGAAATGTGTTGTAACTAGATAACATATGTTGTGAAAATATAAAGTTCCCAGAAAGAGTTTATAAATCTGAGAACGACTTGATTTGATTTACACCATTTGATTTCCAGTTCTCAGAGTTACGTAACAGATCTTTGGGTTGAAAGCAGCATGTCTGTCAGGAATACAGCCGTGGGAGTTTCCCTGTATGAACATTTTGCCTCACTAAAGATAGTCACTCTACACATCAAGAAAATCAACCAATACAACTTGGTATTTATAGGTAATCACAAATATAGATTCTATAAAAATTAGGCAACTACAGATAAGCTGGACAATTCAATGTTGACGTTAAAAGCAAATCAAGAAATCTAAACTAAAGGTCTCCTCAAACCTTTAATTTAATTAAACAGAATTTGAAAATTTGACCAAAATTTGTTACAAAAAATCTGGTTACAAACGTTAAACTCACTTTCAAACATGCATTGCACTCCAAACATGTCAGGACATTACCCAGAGGAGCTGCACATGAGAAGGTAGATGTCCAAATCTGTTGATCCAGACATTCAACCTGCAAACCACTGAGTCTAGCATGATGTGTGAAGGAAGCAGGTTGTAGGAGAGGGCATTTCACTTACTATGATTCTACAATTTCATTTAGCAGACACGTTTGTCTTTTGTCCCCCTGAGAGTAATAAAGGAGAGCGGGAAATCTTGATTAATTATATGAATTATCCATTTTTAGAGCTGACAAAGCATGCAACAAACCAGTCTGTGCACATGCTTTATAAGAAACCTTAATAACCATGACCTTCATCTTAAGGTGAGCACTGTGTCAGCAGTTAATTAGGACTGTTTGTACTGGTTCCCATTAAGAGTTCCATTGTCCTTACATAGTCTTACATCAGAGAGAACAACAGCAGGAGAACATGGGCATCATAAAAACGGTTTACATCCCCACTGATGAGATCATTTATCTGCAGTCTGCAAGCAATAAGGAGGTATCACCATCATTACATGGACATGGCAGTGAGGGCAGACTGGAGTCATGTGGAGATGAGCTTTGTTCACTATGACCAAAGAATTCCTGAGTTAACAAACACCCTGCTGGGTTTCTTCAAACACAACAGGACATCTTCTCAGACAAGAAGCTACGACTGAATGAGAGCACTGCTGAAATGACAAGTGCCTGGGGCTAATGGAAGACGTGTTTTGTTTTTATTAGCTGATCCTTGTTTTTTTGAAAACCATGATCATGCCAAGCACACTGGTGATATAACACACTGTCTTTCCAATGTTTTTACACTAAAGCAGAATCAGTTTTTTACTTCTACCATCATCAAAGATAGAAGTCCTGGGCAGCCAATATTGGGTTAATTATTTGTTCTTTTTTAATTAACAAAAGTTGCAGGCAAATCCTCCACACTGTACGATTGTGAAAATCTCATGGTGAAAATGTCAATCATTTACAATGCACAACCAAAGCTCACAAATGATGCTCACACTGTACAGTCTGATTGTCAGGCATGACTTGACTGCTCACACTGTAACTGTTCAACCAGGAGCACTGACAACTGTCAATAAAGTTTTCTCCCAAAAATCCCAGATGGATGTTGCAGTCAGATCTATGTGTGCTGTCTCAGCTGGAGGTCTGCAGATACTTCCTGCCAAGCTTTCTCTCATTCATGTTTTTCATGACAGGAGTGATTTCAGTGACAGTATGTGCAGGTGCAATCAGGAGAAAAAGCGCTGAAGTTGGGTAATCAGATTGTGGCTCTGCTCTCCCTGTGCGAGCGTGTGCAGTCGTGCGACCAACATTTCAAACATGGCAAAAATTAATAATAATTGTCCCTCTGTGCACTACACAACAAACGACTGAAATCCAAATGTGTGTGCCCGGACTTTGTTGCACAAATATGTGACACAAATACATTGGCAAGTATTTGTACTAAAGTGCTCGCTCTCTTGCGCTCAAGGCAGCTTTGATTCAAAAGTATCAAAAATGTTGACAATGTTAGAGTAAAGATGATCGTTGATCTTTATGCTAAAAAAACAATATCACTTGATCATTTATTCCATAATATTGCGTGAAACCATTTTTCAGGTTACCACTTCTTAAGAAAGAAAGGGAAGGTCCCTTAAGAAAGGGAAGGCATACACATTGAATTAGTTTTTTAGAAGAAAACAACAACAAAAATCACACACTACAGGGAACCTTGATTAAAGAATTTGTGAGAGAAAGGTTGGACACATATGTACTCCAAACAAGAGTAATACTACTGAACAGATCCCACTTAATCAAACGATCTAATTTACCTTTTAGAGTCAAATCTTTTCTTAATAGGGTAATGGTAGAAGAGCATGGCTCCCATTCAAGAAAGAGAAAAATTCTGATTAATATTAACAACTTGAAGTAACTGAGCATTACAGTGAAGAAGCAGTGACTGATGTCATGCATTGCATCAGATTTCCCTTTGCTTGATGTATGTTTCTTTAATAAATAAACCAGCTGTGAAAATGATACAGCTCATTCCCTTTTTTCTTTAAGGAGACACGCTGCTGTGGTGGTAAAAAAAAATCATAAAGTCAGTGCCAGGTGCTTTCCAACACCAGCTCTGTTTGGTTTAAGGAGCAGGGATAAAATTAGAGGTCAGTCGATATTATGAAGTGTTAATTGCCCTGCATTAACAGCAGACACATACTAAGAACAGACATGGCTATATTAAGAAGAACAGACTATGATTAATATTAATACTGCATCCGTTTAGACACTTCACACTATTTGTGGCTGTATTACCATGAGTGTAAGAACAACATGTTTCCAGTGATGAAATGTGGCATCCAAAAGGCTGGAACACTCGGGAGGTATTTTACATGATTCTCTGAGCACAGGGCAAGCCTCACTTTAAAGAATCACTCACAATTCAGTAATATTTGTATCAAACTGTAATGACAGTAAAGAGGTCATTTTCAAATGTTGCCAGCACCCTCACAATCAAGTATTAAAACACCTGGAAAGACTTAAAGCTGTCGGGTGTACGGTTTGTATAGTAGTTTGAATTTAGGTTTTTTTAAACAAGCAGACTCATTCTGATGTAAGCTCCGTTTGCCATGCACATGCCCCCTTCAAAAGACTGAGTGACATCACGTTCAGTTGACTTGCAGAGAGAGAAAGCTGCACTAGGCCGGGAGCACATAGTGTTTCCATGTGACGATGTAATTTACAACTTTTTTTCAAACTGGATTACATCTCCTGTCAGTCACGTCAGACTTAAATTACTCTGCCTACAGCTCAGCAGTGGCAAATGTTCTGCTTTTGTGACAACCTCCTCAGTTAGAGGCAGAACATATTTTGCAAGTTGGCAGTCTGCTGTAGTCTTTGCAGTCTGTACAGTGAAAACTTCTTGGCCCCGACACAGGGGACACATGAGTTTTCTAGTTCTTTGAGGTTTGATTTGCAGTGCTCTGTTGGGGCTTAAAACCAGGAGCAAATAGACAATGATATAGCAGGAAGTTTGGTTTCATCATCATACAGCAATAACACAGAAAGATCAATTTCTGCAGACGCACAAAGAGACCATCCAGACTTCCAATCTGCATTTTTTAAGCACCATGTGCGTCAGTTTTCTCCAAACTGTGTGATGTGTCTGCCCTCAGTCAGGCGTACTCCCCAGTCCAAGCCTCAGACCCAAGACTCATCACATCAGCACCTCCAGTCAGGCCACGGTGCCGTCTTACAGACCATCTGCCCAGCTGTCTACTCTCAGTTCTGTTCCTTTCTGTATGTTTAAGTGTGAGCACATGGTCAGGTTTTATTGGGACGGTCGTGGCGCCTTGTTCCCCATGGCTGGTCAAAGCACAGACATGTGATGTTACAGCCATGAGCCAGGTTTTAATCACATATGGCCAACAGAGGTTTAACACCATTTTGGTTCTGCGCGGGTCACATCCATGCACAAACTGGTAAATGGAGCTCAGAGAAAAAAAACACCCAAACACCAAGAAACATACGCACACACACAAAATCAAAAAGGTCATGGTTCCTGCTTTTGCCTCAATAACATCCATTGAACTTAGTCTCTGCTGTCATCACTATCGCAGACGTATTGCAATCACCAAAGAGATTACTTTTCCCTTTCGATCATTCAACCACACACAAATTTAGACTGTACACACACACACACACACACACACACATAAAGAGCAGTGCTTTCAACCAATTAGAGCTGACAAATGCCAAGTAATTCTATATGAGAGATTGTGGTCTGGTAGAGTATTAAGACTGTGCATCATTATTGCTACCATGAAAACCACACGAGCTGTTTTCCAGGCCGACTCTGTCAGAAAGATATTTTTCAAGCAGGAGAAGGGCGCCAGACCAATGTTCTGCTTTTCTGCCTGCGGGCTAATTGTGGCTAAAAGTCAGCAAAACATGTAGTGTAACCTCATTAAAGGCACATTAAAACACAAGTGTGGGTCACCTCAGGAGAAGCTTGAGAAGAGTGTCACGAATATCTTCTATCAGCTTGCTAATTTTACAAACGTCTTGCAGATGTTTGTGCCTTCCTGACTGGTATATTAAAAATCTGTGAAAGACATGTGCAAAATGTACAAGAATATAAGCAGACCAGAAGCTGGGCTGGAGGAAAGCAGTAGACGTTTTTTTGCTGAACCAGGACCGCCTGGGTGAAAAACATGCTGCTCTCATGAGAGGGATTTGGCCAGCTTTTCTCTGCAGTTCTGATTGCTCAAACCCGACTCTGCCAGGAACGAGATGTTTACAGCGCAGGTGACATACTTTAATTCTACAAGGAAAAACGCCTTAGGTGACACCCTTGATTTTTCCAAAGATACACAAGAAGCAGGTGTAGACAATGTTAGAGACAGACCAAAGGAATGATGTTTATATCATAAGATCGGTGAGCAACCGCTGTAATCGTACGTGCACGTAATGAAGCAGCTTCGTCATCTTTTCTGCTCGCAAATATGTTCTTAACCATACTGGTAATATGTCAAACTGCAAATAGCAATGATATGACAGGCAAAAACTGTCATCATAGCGAGGGACTGTGTCGTTTCTTCCCCCCCATTTCCGTGTCATCTTTTTTTGTCTTGCCTCACACTGTGAGGTGCATGCATGAAAAGGCAGCTCAGGAAGGTTTTAGAGGGGCAGCCTGTCCTGAAATTGTCTGTAAATTATTGAGTTTGCATGTGCAAGGGCAATAGATTCAAGGAGACTGGGAGTAGATCAGACGGCCAGTGAGACAGTGACTGTAGCCTCTGAACAGGGGCGCCTGCTCTGAAACTGCGTTCCAGTTGCAAGTCGGAAAAAAGCAACATGGACACGTCCAGGGGTACCGTTGTTTTGTTAGCTAATACCAGACGATAAAAAACACACTACATGAGAGTTTCTGACTGAAAATAATATGAAACACCTCCACAGAGAGAACTTGCATGATACCATCGGTGTGATTGATTTAATTACACAAAAAGACTAAGCTGCTAATAAACTCAACAGTTGCATCTTAAACATCCCTTTCGATGCACGTAGCAGCCATATTGGATCTGAACTCGGGCTACTTTTTTTACTCCGAGTTTCCGAGTCGTAATTACGACTTCAGGGGGCGTTCCAGTTGACACTTCCGACTGGGAACTGGGAATTTCCCACTTCCGAGATCAACTGGAACGCAGCAATTAACAACACCTACCATGAACAGTTTCAACCAAACAGTGCACTTGTAAAAACAAACTCCAAGGATTTAAATATATTGTCTGTTTTTTTTCTTTCAAAGTTTCACAGTTTTACTTTATAGCTGTTGCCCCTTTAGCCCAAGCAGGACCTCATTGAGACGTAAGAGAAAGCTCAAGGGCAGAAAAAACTGATTAAATGAACAACAACTGGGCTCAACTCCAACAATCAAGCTTACATGACTGTCGAGATGAAGGGGGGACGCTTCACATACTTGGCAACAAATCAAATCAGTGTCATAAGAGAATCCAAAGACACGTAAAACATCAGCTGGATAAAGACTATGCATGCTAGGATTTATCAAAGTTTCCTTTTAAGGTAAACATGCACAAGTATAACTAGGTTGAACTAAAATAAGCCTTCAGCCAGTTTTCAGCAGACAAGATGTCATTGCTTAAGTATGTCTCTGGAGACAGAAGACGAACCATGACTTGGGAGACACATCTCAGGCCCCCGAGGCTCAGGTGAGCAGGGAAAATAGACACCAGAGATGTGAAGAGGCCAACGGGTCAATTCATCGAGGTCATTGTGCAGCACGCTGCAGTTGTCCTCCATCTAACTGTATCTAGAATGGGACAATAATGAGCCGTATTATCTTTCATGTCCTGCCAAGGAGGAATTCTGTGTCCCTACAACTCAGTAACGCTAAATAAGGATAACTGGACACAGAGGCTGGCAAGTTTAGGCTGATGGCACTCGGGGGGCTGGGGATGAGTGTGTTTCATAACCATCCCAAGAAGCGACCTCTGGTATTCGACCCAAAATGTCCCCATGAGACGATTACATAGGGCTGCAGGAATTGGAAGCAACTGCAGACTACTATTAGACTGTAATAGAAGACAATATTTATATTTTAGAAGCGTCTGTGGATGTAAAAAGGGAATAATGCCCCGGGCAAACGTGATGGTGACATGACGCGGGGCAATCTTCCAACCGAAACACAGAGGGTGAGATATAAACCACTCAGACAGCCTGATCCAACCACGAGGAGTGCGGCCGAATTCGTCTCTTCTGGGGAACAGGCTGTCCATAGATGTCACACCTCCTCCACTCTGCACAGGCTGATAGATAGCCGGCACGGTTACGTAACAAGCATCTTTTCCATCCAACACTCCCCTCCACTTCTTCCCACTAATACCAGATTTGTCATCTACGGCCCACCCGTCTGAACACCAGCACACTCGCAGCCTCACACAGAGTAAAATTCCTGCTGACAGAAGAAGCCCGGGGGCTTCCAAAGCTTGGTCTTCTGTTTATAAACCTCACGCCTGGCCGCTGGGATCCATATGTCAAGGAACCGCACCAGTGCAGAAAAACAACCAGCGTTGTCAAAAATTCCTCTGAGTTAAAGAAGTCGGGGCTCTGTTTTTTGGGCCTAACCATTTAAAGGAGAAAAACTTTAGTCCCTGGATTCCCCACATTGGTGTCACTGACAATCATTTAGACAGTTACGCAGCATGAGGTCTTCTGTTATTTTAAAACATGATAACAAATGAACTCTGACACTGAGCGCTGGCAAAGTCGGGAAAGTGGAGCCAAAAGAAACACCATGTCCAAAAGAATAAATTTTAGTAGTAACAGCTACTCAAGTCACCACTAAATGATTAAAAATAGCCTTTACCCCAGAGCCAGACACATACGACTATTCTCTTAAAATATCACAACTTTAATATCTGCTGATACATATTCTTACGCGTGGTAATTTTAGTCCATACTGCCTGAATCAATTAAGTTGAATGTATTTTTTCTCGGTGGAGATGGCGGTCGGCCTGCAGCAGCAGACTACAGGGCAAATGAGCCATTTGACATGAGTAAACACACCACTACATATGGATCTGCTCAACACATGACAGCAGCATGGAGCTCACTGGAGTCCTAACCTCAACTGTACTGCTAGAGCTGGGGTCTGCATGAGTAGGGATGACAGGTTAGGAGAAGGGCTGTTTCTAGCTGACTGTTTTCCTTGATATTTAAATTCAGTTTAACCTACTAATCTGAAGGTTAGGTTAAGGGAGAGCAGGCTCACTAGCCAGAGCTACAGCCAGTCTGGATACAGCCCAGCTGCGTTGCAGTATGAGCTTAACATTTGGACCAGCATTTAAAAATGGTATTAAGGAAGCAACAAAGTACGGAGAACTCACACTAGTCAAACCAACTGGACTTTGGGGGTCAAACGTCCTTGGGCATGGTATCGATTGCCTAGAATGAGTGCGCCCATACTGTAAGAGGAGCAAAAGTCAAATGATATTATTTTAGAAAATATTTACACAATTTTCCCATGTCTTCTAAACCTAAAATGCATTGGTGCAAAAGGCCTTCTGCATCTAAAATGTTGTACATTAGAGGTATTTGACATTTTAGATGTTAAACCTGCATTTACTAATTATTTTTACCATAGGAGGGCAGCACAGCAAGTTGTTCAAACAAACAACAAGAATCTTTGTAGTTCTACCTTTATCCCTTAATTTGACTTTTTCTTCCTGCTTAAGAAACTTCAAACTTAAGGGTATCTGTGGTGTCAATTTCTGTACTTGAAATCACAGGGTTCTTGGTTACCTCCCCTCCTGTATGCTAATACAGCTGGTATAATCTCGTCAAACAACAAGAAAATGGTTATGAAACTTGAAACTATGGAGACCCATAGATACCCGTTTTGGTAGTAGGGCCTGGGTTAGACAGATTCAGCTTTGGGCATAGGAGACATGCTATACCAGTTGAACTACTGGGGCACCCCTCTAAACATTTTCCAGGACATATAATGCAAAGTCATCATCATGTTGTTTTTTTCCAGCACAGTCCTCTCTGACTCCATAGTTTACAATACTCTCAGCACTGTCTGCAGGACATGTTGCAGAGCATCACATCACAGCGTACGAGGATCTGCACTAGCATTTGTTGACAATGTAGATTAATGTTGGATACAATTATCTGTGTGTTACTTCTGAATAACTGTGCAAAGACATATCTGTACAAAGTCAATGAAGGTAAAAGCCACCTATCTTCATTCCAGGTCTTGTTAATGTCCATCATTAACAGAACTCAGTGTATTTTCAAACTCTTAAAAAGGATCGGTCTTCATTTCAAGTCCAGCTTTACAAAAACATCATATCAGGAATGCTTTCAATAACCGTAATAACCTTCAAAACTGTTGGACACAGCTTGTTCCAGTGTTCTGATTCAAGTCACCTGCCTGTACTGTGAGTAAACTTCATGCATTCAAAGGCAAACTTCCAACTCATGAAGTAAAAAAATACAGTTTGCAAGTGGATTCATGCTGAGTAAAATATACTACTTAGAAAAGCTAGTGCTATATATTTTGTGAAAGTTGGGAGTTCTGACCACATCTTCAGAGTTCTCTCCAAATCCCACAATGTGGTCACGAGCTAAATAGCACAGCAGTGAGACAGAAACCACTTTCCCTGAAGCCAAACAACTTGTTGCTCACCACGGATGAAACCCAAGCAGCCCACTGTGTGTCAGATGAGAGATCCCTGGGTGTTAATTAACAGTGTAGCAGGAGACGGCACGGACGGAGAGGGAGAGAAAGAGTGAAAGAAAAAAGACTGAGAGAGTGAGAGCGTTCCCTGTGACAACTGTTGACAAGCTCTAAATCCTCCGTGCTGCCCTTCATCCTCACCTCCATCATCAAGCTGTCAGCAAGGGCTTGTGGCATCATATGAACTGTTTATGAAAGTATTAATATGTCGTTTTAGGTAGTAAAAATAAAAGAATCATGTCATTGTTGGACAGGTGCAGGAAAGGACTGGCAGAGCAGAGGTGCCACATGAAGTTTGGTGTTATGAGATGTGTTGTAAACCAATAAGGAAGCCCTTGAAACCAACAAGCAATCCTTTTTTTAAAAACCAGACAAGGACTGTAGACTTTGTGCATGGCAGTACAGGTGCACCAGCAAAACACACCTGTACTTTCTCATAGTAGGTAGAGTGGCAAAAATGTCACTATCAGCAGGTATGATGTGTCCTTTTGGACTTTTAGTGGGAATGTTCCAAATTTGATATTGTATTACTGACCACAGGCAAAAGACAAAAGAAAACAGACAATCTGAACCACTTGTTGCAATTTGATGAATCACAATCATCGACACCACTGACCTAGTTTCTCAGCCACTCAATTTCAGCCAATGCTGTCCAGTGCATTATTTCAGTCTCAAAGGCTTTATTTTATTCTGTTTCAGGGCCAAACTACAACACTCTCATTCACGCATTAATATAGTTGATTTCAAACATTGGAAAATCTGATGAAGACCTAAGCATGCCCTCTGTAAGTCTAATCATTATTTGTATCAACAAAAAAAAAAGTTTGCATCGAGAAAATCAACTAGTAAGAGGCTGCATGAGTAATGCACATAGCCTCTTGGGGTGGGGAATGACATCGGAAATCGGATTCCAACCCGGGCTGCTGGCTTTGGTGACTGCTGCCTCTGTACAGTGCATGGGGTGCATGAACTAACCACCTGAACCGGCGCCCCTGCCGCTACCCCTACCTGTTTTGTGGCTCAACCCTCCTGTACAAGTATGGTCACTTTTGCAAAATAACAAAATGCCAAACGCAAGGCTTCAAAATGGTAGCTCACAAACCAATAGGTTTTATCTTTGCAGCCACAACAACTTCTTATATAAAGTCTAAGAGTTTATTCAGCTTTTCATTTGGTAAATACTGGAATCAGTATGTTTACAGACACATTCAACCAATCAGAACATGGAAAATCACAAGTGCTTGGGATGTGTGGCATAAATCTGCTACAGCTTCACTACATCTAGACACTGACAACAGTTTGGCTCCAGGTGGATTTTTCATCTAGGCTGCTGTCTAAGAGAAAGAGACTGTATTCATTTTAAACTGTCCCACTTTCCAGTCCATAAAAATCAGACATCTCCCAAACCAGACCCTCGCCTTGGACCCCATTTATAGGAACAGAGGGCCGGCTTTTCCAGCCAGACCTGTCACACAAACACACACTCACACATACACCCATACACAGACCCAGATTTGGCCAGTTGGTTCCTGGTTTCCTCTCCCACACACAAACACACACTTTTTCTCACAACTTGCAATTCCAAGTTCAATTCAGACAGACAAGCATCCACTACAGCTGAAGACTGGCACTGCCTTCTGCTTCTCATGCCTAATAGTAAATAGGTGTCAGTTTAAAGTATATGTGCCTGGTTCTTTTAAAAATAAAGGCCTTGATTGGATTTTTAAATTACTTTGTGAATCAATTCATCAATACGAAAATATTCCACCTTCAAATGGAAGTCTTTAAGCACCAGTTGACTGAAGCTGCTCGGTATTGAGTTAGCCTCGAGTTAACAAAGTATTTCAATGCTCTTCAAATGATATGTTGACACCATTTTGCTGGCTTGATATGTCAAGATATATACCCTCTGTAGTGAACTAGATGGAAGATAGACATTAGTAGAAAAGCAACCTTGTGGTGGCAGTGGATAAAGGATAAGGGAATCAATAGAGTCATCAGGAATTACCCTCTGGTAGTCTGTCTGTTGAAAATGACATGACAATGCATCGATATTTCAGTCTGGACCAAAGTGGTCTGCCCTATTATGACTACACATATTGTTTAGAGGAGCTTTCAGGCTTGGCTGGGAATGCAAACTAAAATTGGTACATCTTTATCCTTTGTATCTCTTAATCAGATGAAGCACATCCCGAAATACTCAAGCATACTTCTGGTAACCATCAGTAAATCCTGGCTGAAGCCCAAAGGTTGTCGCCCAGACGCTTTAAAACACACTGACACAAACAATTTGAACTCATCATGAACATCCTTCAGTTACTTTTTCCTTTCAGTAAAGGGCCTACTAAATGAAGTTATATAAATAATGCAAATTGTATGTTACCTTTTGCTGCTTTGTTTTCACATTTTCCATTTATGCAACAATTTGATTGATATTTCATTGCCTTTAAAGAACTGTGTATTTCTTTTACCTCTGTAGCATCTTGTCTGCTGTGAAGAGAGAAACAAGCCGACGAGAAGAGATACCTGCCGCTCTTAAAGCCGTCACTGCCATGTTGACAGACTGATGCCTAATATAGACAAGGCCAAACAAAAGCGCAAGACCTTTCAAGCGTGGGCTAGTGGAACTTCTTAATATAGACAGCCCCAGTTTAAATATGAAGAAACGATATTCTGGTACTGACACCCTGGGGAACGTGAGGTCACAGCACAGACAGTACAAACACCAGAACCTGAGAACATTGTCTGCATGTTGAGTTTACTGGCAGCCGGAGCTATACCTATCTGCGACAAATGTTTGGGGAGTTGATGTCAGCCGAGCATTCGCTTTTGGGCCAAATACTGCAGGCATGCATGTATGCACGTATTCTTTTTACAACAAGTGCAATAGTGTAAAGACTTGATGCCATTCCTTAAGAAGAGAATATGTGTTTGCTGTTTGGACTTGAGGAGAAAGTGACAGAAAAGTTAGGAGCTGTAAAATGTCATATGCAGGCTTGATCATGATTTGTATTTAAGTAATCATCCAATATATTAAATAACTTTATTGTAAAGTGGTGTATTGCACAGCACAGGATGCTCCTGACTTTGTAAAACACGGACCACTGCAAAGGCACACGGTCAACCCGTGTCTAAAATATCAACTGTCTTGATAAACGACTACATGACTCCTCTGCAGCTCATAAACTGCTCCCTCCATGGAATCTCCACAAGGAACCATGTGTCTTCATGAGTCCACGCGCACACACACACACACGCGCGTACGCACGCACGCACCCACACACACACACACACACACACACACACACACACACACACACACACACACACACACACACACACACACACACACACACACACACACACACACACACACACACACACACACACACACACACACACACACACACACACACACACACACACACACACACACACAAAGTTTCCACCTCCTCTCGGCTGCAGAGAACCTCATAAAAGCACTTTGAGAAGTCATCCAGAGGCAACAGTTGTTAAAGGGAGACAAAGTGTATCTGCATTGTTGTGGCAGCATCAGCAGTACATCCTGTTCAGATTCTTTTAAAATATCCATGATGCACAAAGGATGGGGGGGCTGAATGACAAGGAACACATGTCTCTATTCACTCTGTCAACAACTCCTAAATACAACTGACCAAGTCATTAAGCTCACTGCTGATTGAGCATAGATGATCTGAAGCCTATTAATTAAACTTTAGAAGCTGCACTAAGAAACAGTGTGTTAATATGTCTACAGTGTTAATGTAGAGTAAAGCATTAACACTTCTCAATACCAAAAACACTATTGCTGTGGATAAATCAAATTCATACAACATGTTAAGTCATACAAAGTTAAGTTTTCTCTTTGAATACACGTCACTGTTAATAAGAACAACAATTCAACTTGAAAAATATCATACAAACAGTTTCTGTCCCTCACTCTACAAATCAGACAATTCCACAAATGTGCCTACCTTGCAGCAATTGACCATTTTCCCAGGGCGGCCATAATGTCCTGATGTCATACTCATGGTGGGGGGCCAAATGTTGTCATTGTGTCTTACTGTTGTGTTCTAGGTTAAGTCATGTGAACGTTGCAAATCTGAGTAACTTGTTTTCATTTAAATGTGCCAGATTGATAAGAAACTACAAGGAAAATTAACCCTGAAAATCTGGAGAAACATCCGGCAATATTAAATACAAAGCAAATGTTATACCATCGGGATACAGCTATAAATAGCATTCAAGACATTTGAGAATCATGGATACGATATAGAAGGCATATATATACATATATATATATATGTATATATTGTAGATATTTAAATATACTTCTAGAGATCTAGATTTGGATATATTATAGAAGCCTTAGTAAGCAATGTATGAATGTATACGAATGTGTATGAATGTGTATGAATGTGTATGAATGTGTATGAAGGGGAGTAGTTACTTCTGATGGTCACTTTACATAGCAGCGTCTGGATCAGTGTGTGAATGGGTAGGTGTGACCTGCGGTGGAAAGTGCTTGGAGTAGTCTCAAGTCTATTTACCATTTAGTCCATTTAATAATACATAAACACAAATGTGCATGTTCTGAAGTTAAGACAACATACATGTGTGAGAAAGAAAAATACACCATGAAGTTATTGCACAACCCCTACAGAATCAGGAAAATTCAAATTTTGAATTATTCAGGCACAAATGAGTTGATATCCTATTTCTGTTAGTCTAGTGTAATAGTCACCTGTTGATAAAGGTCCCAAACAGCAGCCTGATGGTCCTTTGAATGTTCTCACTGCACAGCCAGCTCCACTGCTCCCTCATCAGCAGACACAGGATGTTCAGAGCCACCTCAGCCAGCGCCGTCTCTGATGCTGTGCACAAAACATGCAAGAAACACATTTAAAAACAACGCAAAGTATATGTAATGACTAAGTAATGACAAAATACAGGATACTAATTACTCTGTAATAGGCATGGATTAGATACCACATTCAAACTATACCCTATTATGAGTTAGCTTTGCATGCTAAAGCAGATTTTGTTATACACAGGTTTCCGGTGGTTTTGTAGATGCATATGTATTTGTAACCTCACATTTTAGTCTGTCACAGTAGAACCCTGCAGTCCTCACATCAGTTCACCACTTCATATACATATTATCACTGCCCTCATGTGGTCAAACTTTGATAATGCTTGTGTGTTTTGTTTTTAGTTCAGGCCCTTTAAAATAGACTATTTTCTACAACATCGTCATGTTGTATTTGTTAGCTTAAGCAGTCTTTCATAAGTTAAATATTTGGAATGCTTTCTGCAGGATATTTAAAACTTGTTGTGGGTTTGCAGAGAGATTCTGTTTTAGCATATTTAATAGTATTCAGTGTTTATTTAAAGTTAAATAATCCTCCTTAAATCTGAGTGTCCACTGGCTTTTTCTTCTAATGACAATAAACAGAATTAAATAAAAAGATTAATCACTTAGTGTGACTACAAAGACACCCAAAAGACAGACAACTCTTAGAGATAGTCGAGGCTTCTTTTTGTTTTGCCTTTAGGTGGGGTCGGAAAACACGTCCTGTCTCCTGGTTCCTTCAAACACAATGAGCATTACTGAGGAATTCCCCCTGTTCAAATATTAACGGGAATTTGTGCTGAATATGAAAAAAGTCCTGAAGAGTCTATCGTGGCTCCAGGGGAATCCCTCAAATGAGTCAGCAAACACATGAGATTCTGTTTATACACGTATTATGGTAGTTAAGTTTCACTTACGATTCTGGCTCTGCTCCCTCTCACTAGCATCACTCTCTTATTGTTTCTTCTCTCTCTTTCAACTCTATGACAGATGACCAATAGTAGCATTAAATTAAAAGGTCATTCTGCTTGATCCTGGGCCATATGCTTTGCTGTGTAAGTCATCTTTTACAGTTCTGCATAAAATTGCAGGGCTGAAATTTAATACTGAAGGTGTCAGTATAGTACCATCCACTTGTATTTCAGTCTGCAATAGAAAAAGGAGAGGAATGCAATCCCAGAACCCATCAGCGGTCATCTAACGGAGACTGAGCCTAAATTCATGTCACTAAACAGACATCTGTATGATGTAGATGTCGTTCCCCAAATCCAACTCCAGTCTTGCCTTTCAAGTTGCAGGTAGAACTTTAAACAGAAGCTACAGTGGGGTTTTTTTATGATAGCTGATGGGGCTCAGAGATTACTGTTTAAATGACTCATTGGTTCCATTCCTTTTTGTATGAATGTAAGACTTTCACTTTAAGTTTCCATCAGAGTTGCCTATTTATCAAAGCTTTTTTGTACAGCATAAAGGCTTACTTTGACTTTTAAATAAATAGAATGGTTTACTTTGACCCAAAAAGTATAAGCCCTTGCAGTGAACAGCCACTGATGAAAGCTTTTGGATCCTTGACGGAAAAAAAAAAACAGGTCATGTTTGTGTGTTTTGGTCCCTTCAGCTGCAACTTCATAACAAAATATGAATGTGTTCTGATGAATCTGATGAAAGACTGGAATATGGAACAAGATGGTTTCCATCAGATTGTCCTTTTGTAATCAGTGAGAGATACTGAGTGGAAAGTGGAAGTGTTAAGCAGAAAGGAAAAAAGGAAGACAAAACAACCAGTGAGTCAGTGAGCTGTTCAGAAACAAAGGAAAACGAAAGCAGACATGCAGGAGTGAGTCAGACACGCAGACATGATAGACAAGATGAGAGGCAGGGAGGCTCGAAGGAGGAAGAGTCGACCTCAAGAAGGAAGTGGCTGAATTTAAATATTTGATGACATTTTATAAATCTTTTTAATTTTTTTAAGGCAACATGTTTGGTTAAATTAATCACGTTTACAGCCAGGTGCAAAACAAAAAATTCATCTCCGCAGTTCACTTCACTATCCTTAAAAAAAAATGTACGGAGGTTTTTTATTGTACATCTGAAAATTTCAAGAAAGTTTCAATGCAGTCGGCTCCTGACATCTTCCTGAGATGCCATTTCACATCTCCCTCACAGCCAGTTATTTACCCTGTCTGCAAGACATGGTGAAGAAGTACACCCTGGAAGTCACAGCGTAATGTTTATAACAGATCCACGACTGTGGACAAATATGGCTGAAGGATAAATCCTTTTATGTGAAATAATCACATTGCAGGATGTGTGATGTCAATCAGGTGACCTATTTCTTTTTTGTCTGCAATTCCTTCTTCTCTCTGTTTCTTATCATTGGTTGTTTCCTTTACAATGACAGATGGTTGGCCCAATCAAGCCGCCTACAGGACGGTCTCTACTGCTCCCCTCCCCCACCCCCCACTGTTTTCTCTTGCTAAGAAAGTGAAAGTGTCTGAAGGACGTCAAACATGAGTGTATTCATTATCCCTTGGATATACAATGAAGCGTTTAAAAGATGTTTAATCATAATGCCCTGGCTTTCCTACACAGGAGGACAACTGTACTCTAAAACTAAATCTACTTCTTCTCCTTCATACTGTTTTAGGCTCTAGCAGACCACAAACAGTAACACTTGATGTTACAGTTTGGTATCACTGTCTGCGATTAGGGGTGTACCTTTTTATTTGACTTAAAATCTTAATCTTAAACTAATCTTCAAAGCTTTTCCATTCGTCCTCTGTCGTAAACTTAACTTCAGCAGCTTTAGGACATGCAGCATTGAGATAACCTGTCTGAACCTCAGGTAAAGAAGAGAAAGAGAAACAAACTGTGTCTCCATCTTTCTGTACTTACCAGACTCCCGACTGCTTTTTCCTCTAAAGCAAACGTCCAAGCGGCCCCCAAATTCATCTATCCCTGGACTTTCCTCCCTCTCTAGAAGGTCTCTGGTGTCTAATTTTTCTTGTTCTGAGATGAAGGCTTGCAAATCTCCTAAAGACATTCCACTGAACACCTAAAGGAGAAGAGAGGAGAAGGTGGTAAGATCGAGAAAAACTCATTGGATCACTGGAGCAGAAAATATCAATGTTCGCAGTAATGTAAGATATTTACTTTGCTTGTTTTCTCCCAACTGAACAAAACCGATGGTCTGATGTCTGAGCCGTTCATAAAGGGGATGTTTTTACTGGAGAACTTCATACGAGATCTGCAATCAAACAAGCAAGTCAATAAACACAAGGACTACAGTTAAACAAAATCACTTTATTAGACCTTTCAAACATGCACAAGACTCCTGAAACCTTCCTGAAATGTTTTCAGGGTGAGCTGCATGTGTGAACGCAAACAGCCAAGTTCTCTACTCCATCTTTACCTGGTATTTTTCCTGCCAGTCCTCCTACTAAGTTTTCACTTGAAGTGAGGCTGTGCTGATTAAAATAACCCAACGCGAGTCAAGGAGAATGTGCACAATGCTTTGTGTAACGCAGGATGTGAGGCTAACCCTCTAACCGCATGAAAACAGTATTTTTCTGCTCCTCAGAAACACAACCTGCTCCACTACAAAGACAGTGCTGCCTTTTTGTTCTAAAACTACACTGCTACACCAACATTGAGAGGAAGTCTTTCAATTGTTCATTAAAAATGGAAACTTGGAACATCTATGTTTCCAAGACAACAGGGCAAACTCTGCCAAGGAAGTTTGTGGGATATTATCCAAAAAGTCTTGAACAGCAACTAAGTGTTCCTTGAGGTTTGTTTGAATGCCAATATTGTTTTTAAAAGCACATAACCAGACTGGCAAACGGCTCCTGAGGATTAACTCTAGCTCACTTAGCTGAACTGGGTCTTGAGGTGAAGCAAGGACAACCCTGATTTTATGGAAGTCTGCCCCGGGAATGTCTGTTGATTCTCTGTACGGGATTCAGATTCAGATTGTTTATTTTCCCAGAAGGGGAAATGTGTTTCGCAGCAGGGAGCACACGGAAGACAAGAAACACAAGGACAACAACATCATCGCAAAATCTAAATCAAAACAAATGAAAAAACAAAAAATTCAGACAAAACAATAAACATATAAAAGAGTATAAAACATCGCAATAATGGTGATGTGCTTCCGTCATATAAGCAGGTAAAAGTAGCCTGGATCTCTGAACTCTTACTTGCTCTTCTTGTCACCACCGATTTTCAATCCATCCACCTCTCCCTCGTTGTCCTCTGTGGGGCTCTGAGGCTCTGAGCGAGGGAATGCTGTCTTCAAGGTATCCACGATGGCGTTCACCACAATCTAAACACATAAACACACACGTGTATTGCATCACACAAGAGATGTAGGTAAGAGTATCTCACAAAATGTAATGTACAACCATAAACATGTTGTTGTATGTAAAGTCTAGACTAAAATGGTTCTAGTAGGTAATCAGTTTCAAACCTTGTCTATGCGAGACACAATAAATGGTTTCTTGACAAAGGCGATCCTGGCGTCTGTGTTGAGAGCCAGAAACTCCTGCATCTCCTCACTGTTGGCGATTTCAGAGATGGTACATAGTTGCTGAAAAACAAGGCAGAATGAGTGTTTACAACTTCAGCGATTCAGAAAAAGGACAAAAAAGACTGAATAAAAGTGATAAAATACTGTTCCCTTTACCTTAATAAAGGTCTCTAGAAGTCCTTTCCGGGCCTCTATCCTGTCGCTGTCCATGTTACCAAACGGCATGTCTGGAAATATTTTCTTTGGACCTTTTACACCTGAAGCACAGAGTAAATCAGATTACAATAAATCCTGTGTGTTGGCTCGAGTACCCAACAACAATCAAACTGGATCTTTTAATCAACGGCCAAGAACTCAACTGCAATTCCAGGTCTGATTGAAGACCATGCATGGACATTTTCCATGCCAGACTTAAGCACACTATGCCACTGGGCACATCAGTGCATCCGTCTTGCCTCTTTAAATTTCAAATGTCGACGTAAATACATAAATAATAAGTCAACTGATCGATTCTTCAAACCTTTGATGAGTTTACGCAGGTCATTTTTTTCTTCCAGTCGTGTTTGCAGGTTTAGGAACTCGCTGTATCGTCTGTTCACCATGTGATAGGCAACCGGCTGAATGGATGCAGAGTTTTCGCATGCTGGTTCAACTTCAGCGTCCTCAGAGCCGGGCTGGATGCCTCCTGGCTGCTCATAGCCCATGGATGTCTCATACTGAAACAACACAACAAAGCATAAGGCCTCTACACATTTGCAGATTTCTGCAATAAGTTCTATTGTATGTAACAAATCACCATGTGAAATTGTATTTGGGGTCTGATTCTAACATTTGTGTTTTTATAAGGTTTTGAAAATGTTCCGTATTTTGAAACTTTTCAATACCACTTGTTAGAATTTAAAATATCCATAATTTCAAGACTTTTGAAACTAAAGTTTGAACTACAGTTTTTAGTTAGCTACAGGTCTATTGTCTATTGTCTATTGTATGTAACAAATCACCATGTGAAATTGTATTTGGGGTCTGATTCTAACATTTGTGTTTTTATAAGGTTTTGAAAATGTTCCGTATTTTGAAACTTTTCAATACCACTTGTTAGAATTTAAAATATCCATAATTTCAAGACTTTTGAAACTAAAGTTTGAACTACAGTTTTTAGTTAGCTACAGGTCTTTGAAAGTGGTTTCAGCTCTTGGCTGCATATAGTGCTGATGTTGTTTTGCCTCCGACATGCATGGTTATCAGGGTGTGACACATTGCGCTGTTTCTTAGTCATCCTTTGCCACTTTAAGAGATGCTACACTATAACAATTCAAATTTAAGCAGGTGAATTTGTCTGATTTCTAGTCAAAAATATCTCATAAAAAAAATTTGAAGCCACATTTACTGACACCTCCAGATTCAAATTCTTATTTCAAGATAGAATAAGCACTAATACATTTGTTGAATGTCTTGAAATGAGATGTAAAAACTAATTTAGATGGACAGAGAAATGACCACTATAAACCAAGTGGCTTACGAAGGTAATAATTCTGATGTGTGGCACCTTAGGCGCTAACTGTATCAGGTGAAGAAACAAATACAAAGAAGGAACAGACACAGGTTATAAGGCTTCCTTACTTTGATTGTGTAAAGGGTGTAGGGATGTGAGCCAGTGCCGCGGTGTTCCTTAGCTGTGATGGTGCCAGTGATCCGGAGGTTCTGGATGATGACCGGACCATCGGGGCTGCTGAGGGGCTCGAAACTAAACGCCGGCATTGGGGACGAGGCCTGCAGGGGACTCGCGTCTGTCAGCTCAGTGGAGCTCCCAGGTCCGCTCTGCTCTACACCCAGGAGGAGATCTCTGGCTGGGCTGACTGAAGGAGCCTCCCTCTCCAGATCTTGGATGCTGCTGATAGTCCCATCTCTTGTTCTAACTGGTGAGGGGCTACAGCTGTTTGGATGTTCCACTGGCTGTGAATTCACCAGGACTTTAGGGCAGGGGAGATCCACAGGACTAGGGCAGACATCCTCCTGATCCACACTGTTCTCAGCAGAAGAAACTGAATCTTTCAGCCTGTGATACAGACCCTCCTCTGGGCCGATCATAACCAGGGAGTCAATGGAGCTTTGTTTAAAGTCGGCCAAAGGAGAATCCAGATCAGAGTCATTTTCCTGGTAGAATGGGTTGGATTTGCTTCCTCTTATGTAATGCTTAAAAAAGGGTTGAGAAGGTTCTTCTTCTTCTGCAATACTCTGCGTGCACTCCGCCTCCTCGAAGTCGATCACATCGTAAGCGGCGAGGTCAGTCGAGGACGTCTCAGTGTGATTAAACGTTTCAGTTAAGGCTCTGATTGGAGTTAGTTCATTATTCTTTGGAGGCATTTCTTGCAGTGGAGCGAGCTCTGATTCGGCAGAGGGAGACGGTAGTTTCGGTGGCGAAGGCGTCACAGGCTCTGTTTTTATCGGCTCTTGTGGTTTGCTGGACCAGCTGAATATCTCAATAATCAGACTGTTTAACCAGTCAGGGTCGGACAGTTTGGCGATAAGAGGCAGCACAACGTTGCAAGTGATGAGCTCTGCGACGACAAAGCGCCCAGTGCGGGTCTCCAAATGAGGTGGGGGCACCAAAACATGCAGCAACAAATCTACGACCGCTCGGGCATAGTTTACTTCCACTGTGTCGCTGGTCATGGCCAGGTGAGGCGTGGTTATCCTAGAATAAGCTTTCCACAACTCGGTCTCATTGCTCCACTTTGAGGTGAGGGGCTTTTGCTGCTCTGTCACCAGCTCCTTGGCTCGGATGTAGTCCTGCAGGTGACAGCCGAACAGATCCAGGATCCTCTGGGTCAGCTCCTGCAGAGAGTAAAAACAAATATCCTTCAAAAGAATGTTTTGTTTAGCTGCTTAGTTTTTATTTTTTAACGTCATGTCTTTCCACAGGAGACCCACCGCCCCCAGTCCGGTCCAGCAGTGATAATCTCCTGCTGTGAGGTGCATATGTGAACAACCAGATCAGGAGGATTTCAAATCTTGGACCTCTTAGTATTGTATGCAGGAGAAAATAATTGGGCAGAGATAATTGGTCGGTTCAAGATGCCAGGCTGAAAACTAAAGGAAACCAAACTGGCTGAGTCTTGTCGTCTTTAAAATGCCTTCTTAAAACATATTTTTTCAAGATTTGATTTCAAGATTTGATTTGCTTTGAACTGTCTTCTATTTCTTTTTTTCTTGGTATTTGTTGGTAATGTCAGTGTCTGATTTCGGCAAACCTGATAATAGGATCATATTTTTTTATCTTTGCGAAGTGTATTTTGAAAAATGCTAAAAATAAAAAATAAAAAAAATACAAGTTTTTATGCCGTTATTCAACTACGTGACACTTCCTTTTGATATCACCATTAATGTAATGCAATAGACTGTATATCAGGTATGTACTGATGATAATTCTTCCCTGGCATTATCTATTACAAACGACAATATTAGCTTATAGCTTGATTTGACTGCTTCAACATTTTTTCCTTTTCAAAGTACAGGCATGCAACAAGCACTATTACAGCAACAAACCCTGCAAACACTCAAGTCTTTCATGTTTACCTACCTTCCTGTCCACCTGTCTTGCACGTACTTTCAGCTCCATGGCCATAGAGATCATGGCGTCATGAACTTCTGTTTCAAACCTGCTCTCGGAGGACACTGTGGAGTACCAGGAGCTGACAAAGTCCCTGATGATTTTCCTCACTGTGTTGTGGATCTCCTGGTCCAAGTGATCCTCATCTTCCACAGAGGGTGCAATCTGAAAATCAGCAACGACAAGAGAAGTGTAAAATATAATGATAATGGAGAAGCACGGCAAATATAAGGTGGAAACTGAAACTTAAGGCCTATTTATATTGTACATCAGAGATACACATATGGAGCCTTAAGTCTGTACTCTGCATTCATTTTCGTCTGTATTTCTGCACGTTTTCTGGAAGCTTACAGATACGGACCAATCATTGCAATACCACCGGAAATCAGCCTTGTCGAGCAGTGTAGTCAACAATTGAATCCAGACCAGCAAAACACAACGAAGAACACAGAACTTTTTGAGGAGAAATTGTGCCAGTTGGTTAGGAAACATAATCATATATATGTCGCCCGGGCACAGGGACAGACAACTACAACATAAACTTAGGTGGAAATTCAGACCAGAGCTGGATGTCTTTTGGATGGCAGCAAAGGAGAAGTGATCCATGCAAGGCTGTGCCCTCTAGTGTATACATTTCTAACGTTTATCCCAATTTAAAGGATGTGTGGGAGTATACAGGTAGTGACGGTTATATCGTGTAAAACTTAATTATCTATTTACATACGTAAAGGAAGCATAAATTAGCCTTTGTGCTGAAACAGTTAACTGTAAATTTACCTCCTCCAGAGAGATGAACCTCTCCAGGTGAACCACACTGTCAGACTCCAGGACCGCCTGTGAGCCGAGCCAGCCACCGAGCACCACCAGCAGGCTGGTGAATACACACAGCAGCCAAATGTTGACCAGCAGGTGGAACAGCACCAACCATGCCAACATCACACCGAGACCCAACATGCTCCTCTGTCCCAACACCTCGGCCATGGCAGCAGGGAGGTTACTCTGTGGCCGGACGCCCTCAGGGGGAGATGTAGAAATCATGTGTGCAGGGGAAGCATCACATCTATATAAAAACAAAAACAGGGGAGATAAAGGTTTACTGTCAATCTTACAATTAATCTTGTTTTATACACTGGAACATTACAATAAACATAGTATGAAGAGATTTGAAAAACTATGCAAGACAGTGCTTTGAAACAATAACCATGAATAGAACATTTTAGATGACACAATATGAAAAATTACAGAAAAATAATCTGAACAATGTAACTGTTTTGAATAAAGGAGCAGTGAAGACAAAAAGTGCAAAAGTTCACAGTGATATTAAAATCAACATTAAACGAATGCCTGAGAAGCTCAATTGTATGTGATCAACATCAATTAAGAGAGTATTATTTATCAGTAGCAGAAGTAGAAGTAGTAGTAGTGGTAGAGACTCACTATGTATGCATCCTGTTGCTACAATTATCCACAGAAAAAAAGATTTGGAGTTTATTTTTTATTCTATTTTTAAAGGCTGTTTTATTTTACCGTCACTGACCTCATTCATCATTTATTTGACTTTAAGTCAAAGCTAAACCATATTGATTCTAGCAGCTGACTTTTGATTGCACAATACGTCGGCAGTAAACACATGTTTACAAGCTATTTATCAAAATGATGTACAATCAAAATATAATGATTTAATGTGCATTTTACTATACTTGCATTGCATGTATACGAACATTAATATGGTTCAGTGAATTATTGAAAGACATTCGGCATATAAATAGTTACCTTTTCAGGTTATAAATTAGACTATTGACATGTCTACGAGCATTTGGCTTCATGAAATTATTGAAAGCAATGCATGTAATAACAGTAAATTCGGCTTACCTTGAATAATATATTTAAACATAGTTTGTATTAAAGTATGAATAGTCTCTACTCCACCCTCCGAGGTTAATCAGTAACGTTAAAGTCTCAATATTTACTACATAATGGGTTTTCTAAGTACAACAGTAGAGCCGAACTGAGGATAAGATTACAGTTATTTGTTTGAGGTGTTTAGTAAGGCCACATTATGTGTCACTTTCCGTCAATAAGCATGTAAAGTTTAAATTGCATGAATCTAACATTAGCATCAGGCTAGGTTTAAAAGGCTGATGTAGCATTAGCCAGCTAGCTGTTTGAAACAATGACGGAACACTTAGCGCAAAAACACAGTTTGTATTGTGGCGTATCATTGAAGATTAATTTCCCGAGCTATTTAATGAAATAAAGAAGAATAAATAATCAACCTGCACGACCGGTCATGTGAGCGTCTGTTTGGTACGGTTTGTTTACTTCCGGTATGATGACGTCAGTTCAAATGAAGGTTTTAGGACCACTTGAAAAGGCAAAAATAAAACCAATAATTACATCAATATGTCAATTTTAAAGGAAAATAACAGTAAACACATTGGTTTGTTGAGTGAAACAGCTGCAGCTTCCGTGAGGCTTTTTCTGCAGCTAAGACTTATGGGATATGTTGTTTTATCGACCTGAAATAGTGACGTTTATCAGCTTCTTGATGTCTTTTGTATTTCGGAGTCCGCTTCTGTCTTTATTCTTCAGTTTGTTAGATGTATAAAATAAAAATGTCGAACATAGTGTGTGTATTTTACCCTGTGAGATGTTTTTCTTATCATAGAAAGATGTAGGCCTACTACCTTATAACATATGAGACATATTAAAGTCTATTTATGGCATTTAGGCCTTAAGATGTCTCAATGTCATATAGTTTAGTATGGATCTTAATTGGTATATAGTTTACTTTATACAGAGAGCATTTCAAGCATGGCGGCCTCCATCGATGGGACTCCAAAGCCCCCTTCAGTAACAGATAGGTGATGTCACTTAGGCTACATCCATTAATATGTATAGTCTATGGGTGATATGGGTGATGAAAAAAACATGTTTTATTTAGCTTTTTTTTTTTGTCAATCTTAGCGCCACCTGTGGACAAATTGGGTCCATTCATCTCTTTGCTGATTTTGTTCTGTACATGTGTAAGTGCTTGTGTATGAAAAAAAGTCTAATCTGTCTTCATCTTAAATGTAAAAATGGACAAGGAAATTTAAAATGAAATTTAAAATGAATTTTGGCGTGTAAAAACTATAAAAAGGCTGTTTCTGCAGCATCTCATCTGAAACCTACCCCACGGCTGCATGGCAGGCATATAAAATTACTATTAAGAAATATTCAATCTATCTGATGGTCATAAAGTCCTTACCAGCTAAAAAAAACTCCACAAGAGAGCTTGAACAACTCTGGTAGAACCAGCACCTTCAGCGTTTATACGTATAAATGTGGGTTGCTTTCCCTCAGATGAACAAGAATCAAATCATTCACCTCATTCTATGTCAGGTTTGCTGCAGAAACTCCAGAGAAAAATGTCTGTCTCTTTAACGTTGGCTTCTTAAACACGTGCCATCTGTTTCCTTTCTGTTTCCTTTCTTTTTTTCTTTTTCTTTTCTTTTTATTTCTCTCCGATCATTCCTACCCTGATCAGACCTACAGCTAAACGACTTCATAGCCAAGACCCCTGCCAGCTTTCTCAGGGTGTTATGAGAGCTTTACCTTTCACATTATGCATTAACACACGGCTGACTTCACTTCTAAAGCCTCATTAGTTCACTGACCTCAGTGTTTTCACACATAATGTGAAATAAAACCTGCCCCTTGACCTTTAACAATGCCTATTCAGCTATGAATCATACACACACACACACACACACACGTATATGTATTGCTAAGTACTTTTGTAACCTGTGATGTAAAAACTCACCTGAGCTGTAACAAGACAGTCAGGTGAGCTTCTGCTTTGAGCTCAGTCAGGCTTTTTACACGAGACAGAAATCAACGAGAAAACTTGGAAGAAAGACATCATCTACTGTGTGTTTGTCCTGAGAAAAATTAGTAAGTTACACCTTGTTCCTTATTCCTCAGTGTAATTAAAATATTTAACTTATCCTATTTTTTTCCATGGGTTACTTTGGTAACTTCCAGTTTCCAAAAACTGTTGATCAGCATTTAAGTTTGAAAACAAAAACTACAAATCTGCCATTGATGTTACAGGAAAATGAAACTTTATTTGTCTTCTTGCTTTTGGTTTCACTTATTGCAGCGTATAAAAAGCAGTGCCTTTGTCATCCTGTCTGTTGTGCACAGGAAGGCTATGTGAGTTGGGGAAGCTTTTTTGGCTCTAAAGAAAAAAACTATATGTAAAGGTAAGTAAATTATTTTATAAATAAATATATAATGAAAGATAATTGTAACAGAAGGAATGAGCTCTTTAATGCACTGTTTTACATGTTTTATGAACAATAATGACACTTCAGATCTGACATTTTTGGATAGCAGTAAATGAGCACTTTCAGGTCAGATATTGAAATGAGTGAAGATGGAGGAAATGAGCTATGCTGATGACTAGTATAACCTCACTAATCTGATTTGTTCAGTCTGGTTGACTCTCGAGCCGGTGTGGGAAAATATTTCTGGAAGACCTGAGGAGCCACACAGTCCCCCTCATTAAAATAACGTTGTGTGCAATTTCACACATCCCACGCTTCCAGGTTTTCCAGACTGCCCTCGTATATGTGGAGGGACAGAAATTAAAGTTTAGCTCTATGTGGGGCTCGCTCATTTCCTCTCAGTCATGCATAGGCACACAACGAGCGACGAGACATTACCTTTGTTAAAGGTGAGTGGAGTGCAGGGAGAGTGTCATTTGAGCTTTAGTTCATTTTTTTCAGCACATGTACCAAATCTGAGGTATTTCTTTTCTGCAATTTCAGGAAACCAGCTCAGTTTTGATCTGAAATAATGTAATGGAGCATAGTTCTAATATAAAGTACAAGTTTATAACAACAGGTGTATATTTATTTTAAAGGGGATACTATCACCAAGGCTAATGTCTTTTTTCTGAGATTTAAGGAAAAACTATTTTATATTTATTTGATTTATTGCTTTTAATGAATGGAACATAATTCATTTTTAAAAATACAAACTTTTAAAAAATGCTTTATACTGTATCTCATTTTAAAGACCATACGTCTGCATCTACAAAAAACAACAGATCTGATGTCTTTTTTATGAGATTTAATGAAAAATGTCTATATTTTGATCTCATTCAATGTATTACAATGGAACATATTTCATATATAAATACAAGTTTAAAAACAACAGTTTTTTTCCATTATTTAAAAGTTTTATAGAAACAGGGATAAATGATTTTTTAAACCTGTTGTAGACTGAAAAGGTTTAAAAATTAATTTTTCCTTTGCATGTTTGCACTGAATGTTAAGAACCTGATGTTATATACTTAATTTTTACTAAACAATGTTTTTCGTCCTGTGTTTGATACAAATTATGTCAATTGTTGTCTTTTGTTTGGCTGCAGCACGGGTGAAGAGCCCAAGACAAATTTCTCACTTTGTGAGACATTAAAGTTCATCTTAATCTTGAATCTTATATCACATTTGAAAAAAATCCCTTTCTGCACGTTCAAAAGAAAAAATTCTCAGTCGTACCAAATCTTTTTTTTCTCTATTTACGGGAAATTTGTTGATTTTGATCTGATTTAATGTATTTTAATGGAAAATAATTCTTAGTTTAAAACAACAGGGCTTGTCCATGTTCATGCTGTCTCTCACTCTTAACTTTCTTGTGTTTGGTAGGTTTCTTTTGCCTCTCAGAGTGACTCTAACAGCAGAAGGAAGACGTCCAAACTGTGGAGCTCCATCCTTAAGATGATCCCTCACATGGCTCTGTGCAAGTTCTGTAAGGATCAGATTCACTTCTAACAAGAAACAAATGAATGTAGTGGTTACAAGACTATTACTTTTGCTGTAAATATATTCATTTTTAACTGAATAATCCTCGTACTACTCACTGATGGACACTTGTATACAAACATGAAATGCTGGCTTTCTTTGCACTTTACCATGAATAGTTTTATTTGCTAATTTCAATGGTGAAGATGTGGGTTCCTTTTTGCTGACATGACACTTCTCTGTATAATGTGTTTTTAATGGATTTGTTGCTTTGACGAAATAAAAAAGTGGGGAAATTTTCATTTCTAACTGGTAAACTTTGAGAATATCCCCCCACTTCTGCATTTCATCATGATGCAATAATTCATTTATTAACTAATACTGATATTTTCGTCCTCTGTCAGTTCCTCTAGTTGTAGTCGGGGTCGTGATTTTTGCTGTGAGTGGGATCTTTGGAGACCCCCTGTACGATTGTCTACAAGACACCGACTACAGTGAGCTGCTCAACATCGTGGAAAAAGGTCTTCCTGTCTCCAAGAGCCCTCGTCATATAGCAATCATTGGAGGGGGCATGGCTGGACTGACCGCTGCAAAGTTTTTAGAAGATGCAGGACATACGGTAGACTCCAACAATACTTGAAATGTTAATGTTTACACAAGTTTTTTTTTCCTCAGTGGATAATGAAAAAACTTGGTGGTGTGGATATTAAATGATGATTATGTTTCCCCCCGTGGAAAAGGTGACAATAATAGAAGCCAGTGACCGTATTGGAGGACGTGTGGAGACCTTCAGGAACAGAAGAGAAGGCTGGTACGCAGAAGTGGGCGCCATGAGGATCCCCAGCTTTCATAAGTGAGTACGATAATGACCTGCTGGTCTCTTTTATCCGTCTTCTTTTCAATAATAAAGCACGGACAACATAAGAAAATATTTTAAAGAGGACATATTATCCCTCTTCTCCACCTTTTCAAACAGTCCCCTGTGGTCTAAATGAAACATCTGCTTGCTTTGCTTTGGTAAAAATATAACATGAATCAAGCACCAGAGGAGGTTTGTGACCCTGTATAAACCAGCTCTCTCAGAACGCTCCGTTTTGGTGTGTGTGTCTCTTTAAATGTAATGAAGTTTTCCCCGTACACATCACTCCTCTGTAGAGAGAATAAAAATGTCAGACCTGCGCAAAAGTTTTGCTCTTGTCTGGGGGTGGAGTCCATGGGTGGAGATACCAGGGAAGGGGAGGGGATTTTCTTTTACCAGAATCCCACTGTGACATCACAAGGGGAGCAAATTTGAAACAGAGCATTTTTCTCTGTGTTGTAAGACTTATGCAGACCACAAACAAAGGACTGGATGGGTTTATTTCACATTTTGTGGGTTACCCAAATATATGTTTAAAAACACTGTAGAAGTGGATTTTTCATAATATGTCCCCTTTAAACTCTTTTTCTGATGTTTAGTTCTGCTCATATCTTGACATTACTCACTTTAAGGAAAACCCCACAGAAAAAGTGTCATATAACGCTGCTTTCCCAGTTCTTTTATCTCCACCTAAAGTTCAAACATCTTGTAAAGTATTGATATGGTTTCACTTTGCTGTATTGGTTCAGTCTTCCGGCTGTGCCATACTCCGCAGTTAGAAACAAACACACAACACATAAAGTTAGTACCTGACAGGAGGACAAAGTGGAGAGTGAACGCTGTCATATTTGTCAAAAAAAAAACAACAACACTATGATGATGTTTGCTGGGAAATGTTTCTGTCCAGATTTGATAGAAATTATGATTATTGATGTAAAGTCAAGTTTGTTGTGTTGCACCAAAGTGGTGATGATAACTGAAGCAGCTTATACAAAGTGGTCTTAATACGTCAATCTCTAATTGTCTCGTCTTGAAGATTTTTAAATCTCTCCAGGAAACTTCAGTCAGTGTCATTTTTTTTCCCTCACAGGATTTTGCTGTCCTTTGCCTCCAAATTACAAATTTCCTTGAACCACTTTATCGAAGATGACATCAACACCTACTATTTTGTAAACGGGGTGCTGCAGAAAACCTATGCAGTGGAAAACAACCCTGATATTCTCAACTACAGCCTGAATGAAGGAGAGAGAGGGAAGTCAGCCGCTCAACTCTTCAGTGAGACGCTCTGGAAGGTTTGTGTATAGTTATGTAGACAAGGTTTGTGTATATGTATACATCGATAGTGTTATTCTAACTTTTAAACTCGTCAGTATTTCTAATGCATAAGGATAGACATGTGAACGTTTTCTGATATATCATAATCTTTGCACAGGTGAGGGAGGACCTGAAGTCAATGGGCTGCAGTGCCATGTTGAATAAATATGATTCCTACACAGTGAAGGTGACGATTTATTTATTTTAAACATTGCTTAAGTGTTACATGAATATGAAAAAAATAACCATAAAGTTAACGATCACCTGATTACAGGAGTACCTGGTGAAGGAGGGGAACCTGAGCCGTGGTGCACTGAGGATGGTCGGGGACCTCCTGAATGAAAACAGCCTCTTCTACACGTCGCTGATAGAGATGCTGTACATTCAGTCAGACATCAATGACAACACTGAGTAAGAAATGTTCATTTCATCTCCTTGTTATGTGTAATGCTAAACCAAGTGAGAATGAGAATCAGCTTTATTGGCCAGGTATTCTCACACATTTAAGGAATTCGACTTCAGACTGTGCTCTCTAAGTAAAGAAGTACAACATCAAATACTAACCAATAAACAAACAGTAATATGTTCAAGACTCAATAAGACTATAGTGCAGTGGTGAGTTGTGCAAAAGATGCTGAAACAAACATGATAATAAATGATGTAATTAGGAAACATATGGGTTCAGAAGAAGAAGAAGATGCACTTTATTCATCCCACAAGGGGAAATTAATTTTACACTCTGTTGCTGAGACAGGCTTCACCCACATAGTCTGAAATATACATACATGCACAAACAGAATCCTATAGAAATACACCAAAGGAGAGATGTCAGAGTGAGGGGCTGCACATGAAAGAGCGCCCGAGCTGTTGGGGGTACGGTGCCTTGCTCAAGGGCACATCGGGCAGTGCTCAGGAGACCTGGCAACTCTCCAGCTACCAGACCAATTCCAGACTTGGTCCTCACTGGGATTGAAGCCCTGACACTAATGCAAAAGTTATCTCGTAGTACTTCCACTTCCTTATTAGATTACTTTATAAAGGATTCTTTAAAATAATGGAAAGGAATTCTGTCCTGGTAGTAACAGCAGCTCTTGGACTGGAACTTGTACTGTAGAAGAAGAAAAAAAGTCTGGGTGCAAAACAGGCCTTTTTGTTTCTCCTCCGCCATTGTTGCTGACAAATTTGATATCAAAAGCCCTCTTGATTTGTCGGCGAGGGTGAAGTGACATTAATGGGTGCAGCAGTGTTCTAAAAGTTGAACTATTTTCATCTAAGAGTGCTGTGAGCGCAGGGACAAAAAAACATTTGTCACGAGGGTTTTCTAGTGCATAAGGGGTATGAGTGCAGAAAACGCTGAACTGTACTTTGGAAAATGGGCACTGCTAGGGCAAATAAATTCCATTAACACAGGCCCCTTAATGTGCGTTTCTCAAACCACATGTTTTTTCAGTGACGCATATGGTGATTGGTTGTAATTGTAGGAGTGGTTATGAAACAATTTAAACAAACAACAAACCAGTACACTAGAAAATACAACAGATGCATGGGCGTTAGGCTCCATCGATCCCATTTGGCAAACACTTTTTTTTATATAAGACATTTATTCAGCTCTAAGTCTTTGATATTGTAAAATGACTGATGTATTTTGGTTGAAAGGTTTCTATTGGGTTTTTTTCCAGGTATTTTGAGGTGACAGATGGATTCGACCACCTCCCGAGGGCTTTCTACCAGTGGTTGAATGCTACAATTCTTCTCAACTCCAAAGTCAAACAGGTAGACCAAACAGGAGGCAGGTATGTCACCGTAACCTTCCAGGACTGGCGTAATCCAAACTCCCTGGTCAACCTGACGGTGGACTATGCTCTGGTTACATCTTCAGCCAAAGCCAGTGTCTTCATAGACTTCCTGCCTCCTCTGTCTGGAGACAAGATGGAGGCCCTGCGCTCGGTTCATTACGCCAGCTCCACCAAGGTGATCCTCAGCTTCAGTCAGAGGTTCTGGGAGAAAGAAGGCATCAGAGGAGGGAAGAGCGTCACAGACCGGCCCTCCCGCTTCATCTACTACCCCAGCCACAGCTTCCCCGGCACAGACGCGGGGGCCCTCCTCGCGTCCTACACCTGCTCTGACGACTCCACCCTCTTCCAAGGCTTGAGCAAGGACGAGCTGATGGCGGTGGTGCTGGAGGATTTGGTGAAGATCCACGGAGAGGATATCCGGCCTATATGGACAGGGGGGCTGGTGAAGAAGTGGGGCTTGGATCCTTACAGTCTGGGAGCTTTCGCCTTGTTCACGCCCTACCAGCAGGGACACTACGCCCGAGAACTGTTCCAGAGTGAGGGGCGGGTGCATTTTGCAGGAGAACATACAGCTACGCCTCACGGGTGGATAGAAACCGCCATTAAGTCTGCACTCAGGGCAGCAAAAAATATAAACAGCCTCACACTTTAGTTTTTTGAAGCAAAAATGTGTTTTATATCTGTTCAATCTACATACTGGTCAATCAATTTCAACCATAGACTGTTCAAAGAAGTGGACGAAGCCAGACTTACATAAGCCATTGGTTTGTGAACCTCACTTTTGAAGCATGAAATTCAGCAGTATTGTCCAATGCATCTTCTTCTTTTTCTCAAACCAGCTAAAAAGGCAAGTTTAAAAAAAAAAAAGTATCTTAAGACAGAATTAAGAGAAAGGCCTGCACACGGTTCAGCTCCAAATGGCAGTTTCATTTAGGCAGGGCAACAACTTATTAATAAAAATGTCAAAATAAAATCACCATTGGGAGCTGAACAATATGCAGACCTCCTTTTTTTCTGCAGTTAATACACTCCTTGTTGTGCACTTGTATACATTCTCCCTGGATGTGCGCTTACTAGTTTTCTCTTAAGTGCGCTGCAATAAATGAGTTTGTGTATTGATTGAAAACAAAATGTGTCATTTTTGTCTCCATTAATGAGAACTTGTGTCGTACCTGCTCATCAACAGAGATTTCTGCACTGCAGGTCTGATGGTTGTCAGCTTCAATGTAAAGCTCCTGTGATCAGCTGCTGACTAGTCATGAAACAGACTGAATTATTGCTGATGCCTATTATTAACAGGAATAATAATAGTAGAATAATCACATTACCTTTTAGTATGTTGAATTTTTTTTTAAACATATTGTGGAAAAAAAAAGTTAATTATGTGAAACAAATTGGCATGTAAAGGGTTACTTTTTAGATTTCATAATGACCCCCAATTAAAACATTTAATATATATATATATATTTTTTTTTTTAAAACAACCCCTGGAGGAATAGATCAAAAATGGAAATTGTGGTCCCTCAATCAATGAAGGAGTATTGAAGAAGTTCTCTCTTAAGAGGCCACATTATCGTCTCTTTCTGACTCGTGCTGTTGTCCGCACCGCACCGGTTTACACGCACGCACTCACGCACGCGCGTCATCAATCACCATGGTTACAACCAACCGAGGCTATATAAGGGCCGCAGACCGTTCTACGTTCCCCTTTTGCAATTGAACTTTGACGAGAGTTGACCTTTTTGCAAGACCTTGCTGGAAAGCTTACTATTTAAAAGCGCTGCATCAATATCTTCTACAAGAACACATATTCTAAAACAACAGGAAAGAAAATAACTTCTTGGACTCAGTGGGACACCTATCGGGGACACCGAAGAGCTCGGAGATCGCCTTCAGCGGACCGGTGATGGACGAGGAGCACCTGTCCGCCCAAGTCTTGTCTGACAGCGGTGGAGGTATGTCAAATGTGACCTTTTTTTTTTTACAATTGACATTTCACTGATTAATTTATTAATCTCCATAAACACTCTAACGTTTTATCAGTCAAACCTTTTTTTAAATGTGAGATTTAAAGTCGAGAGCTCTCATGATGTTATTAGGCCTCAATGAAAAAACAAATGTTTGGTGAACTTTGATTTTCTCACTGTTTTTCCTGTGTAAAAAAACCTTTTGATTGCTGTAATGTCTGAATACTTAGCGCGCCAATTGTGGAATTAATTAGGAAGTGTCGGGGTGATTTGAAATACTGTTATTTTTGTTTAAGAGCAACAATTTTGTTAAGAAATTAAATATAAATTATCTGAAAAAGATGGCGACCAGGCCAAATTTCGTAAAATGCTAAATATGTTATTTTGTTTTGCATCATGGAGACCATCGTTAGCGAGATCCATGACGTCAGAACGTCAGTGTCAGTAACTAGGCACGTTCTTATCTCAGTACGTTTGTTTTGATGCGGAGATAATATTGAATTATCTTTTATTTACAAGCTGTTCTCATTACATCAAATTACGATCATGGGTTTTATATTCATTTAGGCCTACTATATTTGAGTTCAATGTCATAATTCATGCTTTCAATTGCGTTTTTTTATTAAATCAAATTGAATCAAATTTGATACAGTGGCCTATCATCATCATACGCAATTTTGATACAAAAATATTTGCTAACTCAGGCAAACCAGCTACCCTTAAAATAGTCCCTTAAAGCTCTGAGCTGGTTGGAGATTCTTCTAAGTAGACTTTATTTTGCCTATTTTTAGAAAATCCTAGAATTGTAACATTTGGCAGTGTTATGTTTGTTTATCCATCATGTATGTAAATACACCAGTAAAACAGGACTAATCTATAAAAGGCTTTAAAAAATGACCAAATTGTAGATTTCTAGTTTATAACCTGGGTCTTCTGATGTATATATATGAGCATCCTTGTATGTATGTTTTTCCCAGCAGAAAAAAGTATGACTTTCATCAAGTGTTGCATGAACGCAGCTTAAAAAAATCATCAAAGTAGAGCATCACAATATTTTGTATCACTGTTAAAGGGCCTACGGTTTGTGGCTGGTTTGGGATTGTTTAGGCTGCAATCTTAGTCAGTATACAGACAAATGAAGTGTTGACTTTACACAGATGTTGTTATTTAATCAGAGGTTGTTACATTTTGAAATCAGGTATACTGATGCTTTATTTTTGTCTCCCTCAGTGGTACGTCCTGCACCAGACAGCCTTCTCGAGATGATCAGCATCAGGATCGTGGACGACGATGACTCTGAGGTAGAGGTAGGTACACCAGAGGACACTCCCCCAGTGTCCTCTGGTGATGGAGAGGAAGTCATCTGGGTCTTGGATGATGAGGAGGAGGAGGAGGACCAGGTAGAGGTAGGTATACCAGTGGGCATTTGTTCAGTGTCCTCTGGTGATGAGGAGGAAGTAATCTGGATTTCGGATGACATGGAAGCAGAGGAAGAGGTAGGTAGACCAGGGGACATTCCTCCAGTGTCCTCTGAAGATGAAGATGAGGATGAGGTGAGCGAAGAGGAGCAGGAAGAGGAGTGTGAAGAGGAGAACGAAGAGGAGAGGGGAGAGGAGCACAAAGAAGAGAGGGGAGAGGAGCATGAAGAGGAGAACGAAGAGGAGAGGGGAGAGGAGAACGAAGAGGAGAGGGGAGAGGAGAGTGAAGAGGAGAGTGAAGAGGAGAGTGAAGAGGAGACTGAGGACGAGGAGGACTTTTCAGACTCGTTCAGTGAGGATTCTGGGTATGAATCCATGTATGACTCTGAAGAGGACCTCGAGGATGAAGATGAAGAGGAGAACAACAGATCTCTCTCGCCTATGGACCAGCAGTTCCCAGAGGATTTCTACCGGAGATGGCAGCAGGTGTCTCCTCCTGTTCCTGATGCTCCTCCTCAGCTGCTGACTGTCCGACATCCACAGGAAGAAGATCCTACCTCACCTTCAAGATCAGAAGATAGTGCTCCCTCAACCTCAGGCCTCAGCTCCTCCACCAAGAGGAGCAGGGAGGAGATCCTGACAGAGCAGGTAAGTGGTAAGAGGCCCAGGTGTGACTGTGAGGAACGCTACGAGGAGAGTGCTCCCTCAACCTCAGGCCTCAGCTCCTCCACCAAGAGGAGCAGGGAGGAGATCCTCACAGAGCAGGTAAGTGGTAAGAGGCCCAGGTGTGACTGTGAGGAATGCTACGAGGAGAGTGCTCCCTCAACCTCAGGCCTCAGCTCCTCCACCAAGAGGAGCAGGGAGGAGAGCTACATGGACTCCACTCCATCCATCTCATGCTCCTACAGAAGAAGAGGATTCTGGGAGTATCCCCCTGTGGTTGATGACAGCGATTCTGATTTGGATGACAACCCTGATTCCTCCTCTGCAGTAGAAGAGGAAGCCAGACCAGGGGACATTCCTCCAGTGTCCTCTGAGGATGAAGATGAGGATGAGGTGATCGAAGAGGAGAGCGAAGAGGAGTATGAAGAGGAGTATGAAGAGGAGTATGAAGAGGAGTATGAAGAGGAGTATAGAGAGGGGTATGAAGAGGAGAGTGAAGAGGAGAGTGAGCATGAGAGGGAACAGGCGACCGAGGACGAGGGCGAGGAGGACTTCTCAGGCTGGTTCAGGGAGGATTCAGGGTATGAGTATGACCCTGAAGAGGACCTCCAGGATGAAGATGAAGAGGAGGACAACAGATCTCTCTCCCCTATGGACCGGCAGTTCCCAGAGGATTTCTACCGGAGATGGCAGCAGGTGTCTCCTCCTGTTCCTGATGCTCCTCCTCAGCTGCTGACTGTCCGACATCCACAGGAAGAAGATCCTACCACACCTTCAAGATCAGAAGATAGTGCTCCCTCAACCTCAGGCCTCAGCTCCTCCACCAAGAGGAGCAGGGAGGAGATCCTCACAGAGCAGGTAAGTGGTAAGAGGCCCAGGTGTGACTGTGAGGAACGCTACGAGGAGAGTGCTCCCTCAACCTCAGGCCTCAGCTCCTCCACCAAGAGGAGCAGGGAGGAGATCCTCACAGAGCAGGTAAGTGGTAAGAGGCCCAGGTGTGACTGTGAGGAATGCTACGAGGAGAGTGCTCCCTCAACCTCAGGCCTCAGCTCCTCCACCAAGAGGAGCAGGGAGGAGATCCTCACAGAGCAGGTAAGTGGTAAGAGGCCCAGGTGTGACTGTGAGGAACGCTACGAGGAGAGTGCTCCCTCAACCTCAGGCCTCAGCTCCTCCACCAAGAGGAGCAGGGAGGAGAGCTACATGGACTCCACTCCATCCACCTCAGGCTCCTACAGAAGAAGAGGATTCTGGGAGTATCCCCCTGTGGTTGATGAGGAGACCACAGGAGTATGAAGAGGAGTATGGAGAGGAGTATGGAGAGGAGAACGAAGAGGAGAGGGGAGAGGAGAATGAAGAGAAGAGGGGAGAGGAGAGTGAAGAGGAGAGTGAAGAGGAGACTAGGGACGAGGAGGACTTTTCAGACTCGTTCAGTGAGGATTCTGGGTATGAATCCATGTATGACTCTGAAGAGGACCTCGAGGATGAAGATGAAGAGGAGGACAACAGATCTCTCTCCCCTATGGACCGGCAGTTCCCGGAGGATTTCTACCGGAGATGGCAGCAGGTGTCTCCTCCTGTTCCTGATGCTCCTCCTCAGCTGCTGACTGTCCGACATCCACAGGAAGAAGATCCTACCTCACCTTCAAGATCAGAAGATAGTGCTCCCTCAACCTCAGGCCTCAGCTCCTCCACCAAGAGGAGCAGGGAGGAGATCCTCACAGAGCAGGTAAGTGGTAAGAGGCCCAGGTGTGACTGTGAGGAACGCTACGAGGAGAGTGCTCCCTCAACCTCAGGCCTCAGCTCCTCCACCAAGAGGAGCAGGGAGGAGAGCTACATGGACTCCACTCCATCCACCTATGGAGGGTATGGAGAGGAGTATGGAGAGGAGTATGGAGAGGAGAGGGGAGAGGAGAGTGAAGAGGAGCGCGACCAGGAGTTTGAAGCGGAGAGTGAAGAAAAGAGCGAGGACGAGAGGGAACAGGCGAGCGAGGACGAGGGCGAGGAGGACTTCTCAGGTCCTCAGGATTCTGGGTGATTCAGGTCCTCAGACTGGGTGTGCTACTTCCACTTCAGGCCTCAGCTCCTCCACCAAGAGGAGCAGGGAGGAGATCTACATGGACTCCACTCCATCCACCTCAGGCTCCTAGAGAAGAAGAGGATTCTGGGAGTATCCCCCTGTGGTTGATGGCAGCGATTCTGATTTGGATGACAACCCTGATTACTCCAGGAAGTGAAAAGTGGAATCTTTGTGTCTGGCAGGACTTTTCAAAGCCCCAGAAACCTTTCCACATGTCTGGCAGACAATGCTGTTAGGCAACCTTAACAGCTGCAAGTACTGTACAAGCATTAGGCACGTTTTTTGATAGTTTAAATCAACTTCTGGAATAGTGCAGACTCAGAGATAGTTACTCTTTCTTACTTTGTTATGTTGTTGTGTATTTGTCTATGTACGGTCCAGGTGGCTATACCAGACAAAGGTAAGGTAATATTTAATAGCAATAGTTTCTAAAGACGGCTGATAATTCCATGCACAGGTAATTAAACATTGTTTATTGTCATCACTGTGTTGCACGTAACCATGTTTTATAAATTAGGTGTAGGTGACTAGCAGACAGAGGTAAGTTTATACTGTCTAACATTAGGAATCTAATGTTCATATCCACTTTTTTTTAATAAAAAGCAAATGTTGTCTTTAGCACACTTAGTTATACTGTTGTTTGTTTGCTTCTCAGATGTACCAACCCCCCCCCCCACCACAAGACGAGACGATGGAGAAGGCCAAGACTCGACACCCAAGATTCCCATGGCAACAGAAGACGTGTTTACTCCAGAGCAGATGTGAAGGATGGATGACTACAGGACCAGCTGGAGAGCGATGGGCACCTTGCTGTCACACAGCAAAGTAAGTGCTGATAAACTTAAGATGACTTCACATATGTGTATTCTTTTTATTATAGGAAAAGATATCATGCAAAGGTTGTAATACTATGTCTATACTAACACATGTCTTATGAATCTTTTTCACAGGGCAGGACTCCTCTGTGTTTCCAGTGTTCCTGCATGGGGCATCTATGAATGGACAACTAATCATTCCTCCAGAAGCCTCAGAGACCCACACCCCCCTCCTACGTCTGCCCCACCAACCCAAACCCCTCAACACCACCCTCTTCACTCTTTCCATTTTTAAAATCTTACATAAAAAATATTTGTGTGCCATAAATGATCTTGTTTGTTTTAAGTTCATAGTTGACAGTTTAATTATAAACTAAGTGAATGTACAGTAAATATTACAAGTATAACTTACTTATCTTATATCTAACTGTACATGTTTTAAACCAGGGTTCATTAAGCAAATTTCAGACTCTGAAAATACTAAACAAGTTAAATCATTTTCACATAAACAGTTCTATATCACAGAGTCAAAAGGTGACTATAAAATTGCTATAGGGCATTCTCTGGCCTTAAAATAATTTTTAGATTATACTTCATTGAAAAAGGAAAACTAATAAATGCATTTGTGAGGAAGCATGGAGGAATTCTGTGGATGTCCACGAGAGATAAGCTCAACTCAAGGAGTCCCATTACATATGTTCAGAAGTTACAGTTCAGCACTGAGTTTCATGAGGAATAAAGTGTCAAGCTGCATGCACTAATAAAACAAAACATTGGCAAATGCACAGATAGAGACAGTATAGTAAATGAGCCCCTACCCTCTTTTCAGGAGGAAAGACTGTTTTCCATTTACATGTTTTTAACACGCTTCAGGGTGTTTAATCTGAATTTAGGATTTTTTTTAACTGAACTTGTCAGTATTTGGGTGGTTTAAATCAGTTTGGTGTGGTTTCATGCATGTCAATAGCTCTTGGCAATCTGGTGTCATATGTCATATTGGTGCACATAGAGACTGTTTCCTAGGACTGTGGAAATTACAAAAATATCCAACCGAAAATATTGAAATATTATTTGTGCATAATGATATCTGTTTGGATGCCGTAAGTGTAATTTGAATTTTGAAATCTTATTTTATGGAAGTAATTATTGACGTGATGTCAAGGAGTTTGTCTTTGTTTAAATAGCCTACATGAAAAATATGGATCTTGAATGAAGAAATCATTTTAACATGGTACATTTTGAATGGTTTAAATTTCCATGTACAGAAACATTAATATTGTGAAATAATGAATTTGCACTGCATAGTTTAAAACCTGACCTGAACCCAGGATGAGAATAAATTGAGACCTTTACGAAATATTAACAACACAGTTGTTTTTTGCGGGAAAAAAATTGAAACGCTCAATTATTTATTTTTGTATTATTGACATTCAGATTGCAGACAGTGTAGTCCCTTAGTATTTTATCTCCCTTTGCCCTTTAATCGTTCCCACCCTGTACTGACTTTGTAAATGTTGCCTCTTTATGACAGATGATGTAGAGAAGAGATTGTTCTTTAACAATAGATTAAGTGATCTCTTACCGTCCTGAGGAAAGGAACTGAATGTCTTAGCACTTCGTTTTTTTGCAATTAGTAGAGTCGCCCCCTGCTGGTCGTTAGAGAGATTACAGGTCCAAAGCCATTTTGCATTAGTTCCACTTCTAAAATCAGAAGCTACTGTCTGTCATCTTTATATGTTCTGTTGTTTTTTTGTATTAACCCCTTTCAATATGACATATTTGTGTGTGTTATGTACATATTTACTGATTTAGATTGACATCATCAGAAGTTCAACTCCTGAATTTCTGGACAGATTCCCCCGTAATTAGAACTCGGATATAGATGCTCAGGATGGGAAGCTCAAATACTGTTAAATGGACGTACTCCTGTGTTCCAGGTTTCCATATTGTATAAACAATAATAACCAGTAGCATTTCACCTCTTCGTTTTAGTACTCATTAAGTACTTTTTAAATTTAATTTTAAGTCTTTATGGGCTTCAAACAGCTATTCAAAATGGAACCATGTGTGATCTCAAGTCAGGGTATTATATACTTTATTAATCCTGCGAGGGGAAATCCAATTATACCCTCTGTTATTGAACATGCTGAAATATACACACACATGCACAAGCAGGATCCTATGCATGCACTGATGGAGAGATGTCTGAGCGAGCCCACAGTGAGCATTCCTGAGCTGGTGGGAGTTCAGTGTCTTGCAAAGGAGGCACCTCAGCAGGGCTCAGGAAGTGTACTGGCACCTCTTCAGCTCCAGACCAATTGCCAGACTTAGTACGCATCGGGACTTGAGCTGGCGACCCTCCGGTTCCCAACCCAAATCCCTGCAGACTGAGCTACTGCCATATGTGTCCTTAGTGGAACAGCTATTCACTGATTTGACATTTGAAGCATGTGAAAGGGTCAAAACTAGAAATAATAACTTTTTATAAGAGGTGACAGAAAGTACCAGTTTGATCATTAACAGTACACTGAGTCAGAGTTTAAATACATGTAGGGACACATAAAAACATCATATAACCACAAAACCTCTGCTCTCCCTGATTAAGAAACACTGATGAAGGGAAATTTTGAGAAGGGACAATAACACTAACATGAGAGTTTTATAACTGTAACGACAAATATCCACACTTATATTGTGTCTTTAACTGATCATTTTGATCTCATTAAAAGCAAGTTGATTGTGATGAGGAGCATAGAGCCTGCAAACGTCACCTCTGACTAAAAACTACAAATCCCACTGTTGCATCCACCAAAGTGCTCTGTGGATGGAAAGTAAAGCAGCAACTTGAGTTACACGATGTGTATGAGTCTGAATAGCAGTCTGAGTTTCCGCTGGTCCTGGATCAGAAAACAGTCCTAAAGCAACATTTTTTTTTAAGTGCTATGTAAGTCTAATTTATTATTGTTATTATCTGCCAGCCCAATCTTTCACAGAGCAGTGAGCCCCTCTCTGTCTGTACTTCAGAAACACTCTGGATTGCTCTTTTAATACCCAGTCATGTTACTAACCTAAACCTTTCATAGTTAACTTGATTAACTGAGATGTTCCATCAGGTGTTTTTTTTTAAGCATTTCACAACTTTTCAGTCTTTTTCTGCCACTTTTACAACTGACATCAAATCAAAAAAGGGCTCAGTGTTCCATAAACGACATTTCTCCTCGTGAACATTTTATGATGTTGCCTTTGTGAAATTTTCAATCGAATATATAGAGCTTAAATGCTTTGCAAATCATCACATTTACATTTCACAGTGTCCCTACAGAGGCAGTGTCTCAGAAAGAGTCAGTAATGTCTTTATTTATCCTTTAATAAATATGAATGAGAACTATATAGATTATGTTATTATACATCATTGTCATTATTACTGTTTTGATTGTTTTCTGGTTAATTTGAATAAGAATAGATCCACTCACCCTCATCAACCTGTGATGTTTTCTGTGGGTTTGACACATATTCAAGTTTCCAGATGTTCCTGGATTGGAGGGATTGTTTTCCCAATTGTTGTCTTATTTTAGGTTTTGAACATGCATGAAGGAAACAGACAAGACAGTGAACATGAGTACAATATTTCACTTTACTCATGCCAGGTTACATCACTTCTTAGAGTCAAAGAGGTACTTCTGGCTGTTATGTGCAGCTGTATCCATGTACAGTTTTCCATTTGATCACATTACAGACCCCTGAAGCATACACAGTGATTTATATTAAAAAAAACATCCTCTTCATCTAATCTTCTACCAACATCATAAGAATACAAAATATCTGATGAATGTCACAACACAGTCCGGTTGGCATCGACGGTGTATTATCATTACTGAGCTCCTTTCTGCACCATCTGTGTGAAGCGGTTGGTGATGGCCAGGGTGGTGTCGATGAAGCGCTCCACGCAGCTCTGCAGGCACGTCTCCGTCCTGTAGTCCAGCTTGGAGCCCGGGCTGTCCACACACTTGTCCCAGCAAACGTCAGTGAAAGTGTGCACCTGGAATAAATACATACAAGGCTGATTAACAAACGACTGTGGGGTTAATACATCATGGTGTTTGACCTCTGAACCGGTAAACCTCTCTGAGAGAATCAGAGCCCCTTCAACATTGTTAATAAAGGATTCTGAAATGTTTTCAACAGCGTGCTATGCTAAGTCGTAGGATCTACAGCACTTATACATTTATCTAATTTCACTGGCAGATTGCTTCAGCCACTGGCAAGAAACATGGTTGTTTCCCTGCGACTGTAACTCAGATTGTTATTCTGTGTGTCTCATATATTAGATAGGATACTACAGAGAATTTTTTTTTAATACAGTTACATATTTTTGAACCAGAAATTGCTACTACACCTCTCTAATCAAAGCCGCCAGACGAGACTGACAAAAACAGTAATTCAACCAAAACACCAGAGATGCTGATAAACCTCTACATGTTCATTTGTTTGTGTCATTGTGCAACTTTAGTGTTTACAATGTGAATCCAACAAAAGTATGTATTAAAATAAAACAAAGAGAACCAGGCAGCAGTCACCCAGTGTTCAACAAAGTACAATTATTATGCCAAAACAAGCATTTTTATAGGACAATTCCAATAACTGTCATGCTAATTACTCTTCTAATCCATATCCTTACATGTGTGATCAAAGCTGTTGATGTGATTGTAGTAGACAACTATAGAAACAAACCAACTAAAAGGCAACACAATGTTTGTTTTGTTGTTTTTTTTCATGAATGCAGACTAACCTAAACTAACCTTCAGGTGTGAATGCATCTTTAATCTTTATTCACACAAGACATTCTTCTGATGTCTTGTGCGAAGCACTTTGAATTGCCCTGTTTTTTAAATTTGCTATAAAAATTGATTTACCTTCCACAAGTCATGTTTACTTTGCAATGTATTTTTCAATGATATCTGATCTCTGCAACACGCTGTTATATGTTGATAGTACTGCACTGATGGATCAGTCTGTTTTTACTGTAGATGTAGTATCATCTCCCTGTTGATCAGGTCTTATAAGTCTCTCATATAATACATGTGCATGTCCGCTAAAGGGAGATACAGGTTAGCATAGTTAGCATACACACCTGGGCCTGGAACTGCGCTTTCTGCTGCTCTATGGCGATCATACGCTGAAGCTCCGAAGCCTCTGCTTTATCCGACGCGTTGTAATTATCAAAATTGTCCATTTTTTAACGGAATAATTACAGAGAAAAGTCTCTATTCACGCCGACAAGCTGCTGCAGTGAGTCGAGGTAAGGGGAGGTGACCTTCGCTTCCTCTGGACTGAGCGCTGCTGTGTCTGAGTCACCGCTGATCTACAAATCGAGGGATGGGTTACGCGTGTAGGTGGTTCCTGTCCAGATCGTTTGTAAATCAACGAGTGGAAGCTAACGCAAACACTGACGCGTACAAAGATATTTTGTGTTTGACAGGAGTTTACTCGTTAAAATCAAAGTATTTGGAAAAATCTAGGCTATCAAAACATCACTTTGCGTAAAGTCAAAATCTTTGGTATCACGTTTATCTGAGCCGTTTAAAAAGAAATCTATTTAACCCATAGACTACTTCTACATGAAAACACTATGCACACTTTTAATATAAATACTGTAAAACTCTACCTCATGTAAATGAACCCAGCTGTCACATATTTACTGTACATTTTTTTTATTATCATGTTACTTCAGCATCTTTTGCACTACTCACCACTGAATTATTATCTTATGGCTTGTACATATTGGTGTGTTTACTTTGTGTTTATTGTCGATATTTAATGTTGTACTTTTAGACATAGAGAGCACCGTTCACCGAAGTTAAATACCTTGTGTGTGTGTAAGCATACCTGGCCGATAAAGTTTATTCTGATTCTGATTCTGCTTCAGAAGATTTAATGTTATAATTATAGTTTTCTTCTCCTTTCTTTATTAAGTTTTTCCGCAGTGTCAAAGAAGCACACATTTTATAAAAAGCAGTTATAGAAGAAAAGCTTGTTTCTTATTTTTCTCGTGTTATATCCTACCTGTTTTTTTTGGCTGAACCATATTTATACTAATACCATGTCAGAGAAGACTATTCATACATTATAATGAATCGTCAAGGTTTTCTGGATGTAATTAAAAATAATCACTAATAAAAATCTAAAATTAATTATTCCAGTTAATGATATAATGATATAATAACACGACCTCATATGGCAGAGTATATTGATTAGAAATATTTTTAAAAACATTAAATAACATCAATGTCTCGGTAACGCGTGAGTGGAACAATATCTTTGCGTTTAGAAAAAATAATCTGAAACAGTTTACTGATCTTCTCAAACATTTAACATCTTTGTGCTTCCGAAGATTCAACAAGTACATCCGGGTAACCGTGGTGACCTTGGTGAGTTGATCATCATGGCGGCTATCGTCAGGTTGAGTTCTGTGTGTCGTAGAGGAGTCAAACGTGAGTATTTCTATCTTTTATTTGTCTTCTGATAAATGTGGTCACTGTTGTGTAGTAAGTTGATGTTAATACGACGGAGAGTGGGTCATTTTAACTGTGTATGAACAAATCAGGACAGGGGGAAGACTTCTCCCTTCAAGTTCACGACTCATTAGATAAACATGTTGTCAGTGTTTTTATTTATCTTTATCATCACTGGTTAGTGTTAAAGTTAAAGTTTAATTCACACTGATGTCAGATGGTTACTTAGTGATGTCACTGAGGTTTGGTTGAATTTCGCTGCCATTATGACATCACTCTGTCCGACCACGGCGTTATTGCTCTCACGACAGGCGCAGAACCCCATTCAGAAATATGCTAATTATAACTTTAAATACATTTTTTAAACCTTACGTATCATGCAGAAGTTAACTGAGGACATTTCCGAAGATGACAAGTCTCACTTTTTAATTCGGCATGCATAAACCTCACGGAGGAGCATAGATACTCCTTTAATTAAAGTTCATGTTAGGTGAAGACTGCTCGCCACCGCCCTCATTTGACTGAATGGGTGGAGAGTTTCCAAAACCATAAAGTGTCTATGTGGAAACCACAAGCTGCTTTTCTTTGGCTCTTTGTGTTTACATGATTCAGATGTAATACTAAACATCTGCTTTACTGCTCATTTCCAGTAAACACAGGTTTTCAAGACAGAGAAAAATGTTTTTAAAATCAACTCGTGGGGAAACAGAAATATATTTGATAGTTTGAATATTTTATTCGTTATTATATTAGTGAGAGCAACAGTGTAATTGTTCATATTAAAGGCAAAATATAGAAATATATATATACAATTCATTTTTTTAAGGCGGCATCTTAAAATAAACAGTTTATCAGCAAAATAATTTTATATTTTTTTAATTGATAAACATTGAAGTATATAAAATGAAGAAAAGATAAGAATTTTTTTTAAACTTTTTTTAAAATGAAAATTTCCAAACAAAGAATTCTTGTTTCCATAATGAAAAAAAAAAAGCAGCAAATCCACACACTGACGGAGCTGGAACCATTCAAAGTTTGAGATTTTTGCTTCAAAGATCACCAAACTGATTTCTAAATAATCTAAATATTTGATTGATTTTCTTCATATGGATTTCATGCCGAGGCTCTTTGTTTACAACTCTTTCAGTGTAAGCTGTGGTTAAGTTTTATACTGTGTGCCACCATTGGAAACCATTTTTTGTCTTTTCTTTCAGCTCTGTTTTACCAAAGCACTTTTCTGGCCAGGCCGCTGGTCGTACCGTACAAATACCAGGAGCAGCCGTACCAGCTGACGGCGAGGATCCATTCGTCACAGGCTCTGCACGGTCAGTGTTTACAATTTAAAATAATCTCTTTTACATACGTAAGTTACAGGGAGTATGCAGATACAGAACAACAGAAAACAAACTCTTAATACATTCAAAACTGGAGTAGACATTACCACAGGGAGGGTTGAATCAACATTACAAGCTGCACTTTTCTCACCTTTTCTGATCTTAACCCAGTTATAAATACAGCTTTTTGAACCCAGTATTACTCACACCCAGTATCATAGCACATTGCATTGTGTATGCATGTGATAATGATCTGCTTCAATGGTCAAAGTCCAGAATACTTTACTCTGGATGGTGAGAACATGCACATATTAGCACCAATAAACAGGACAGCATGTTTGATTCTTAATGTTAGTTTTGGCTTTGATGATGACAGATATAGCTTTTATTCTGCAGATTGTTGTGTTTACACACCTCTAGTTTTTCCTGTTTGACATAATAGCAGCTAGCTTACTGCCTTGATGATTTATGACTGCTGGTTTGCGGTCCAGATTTAGCACCTTGGATGCTCAGAGTGGTTTTTGTATTTTGACACCGGTTCACTCAAGGCCTGTTTAAAGCTGTTTCCCCCCACTGTGACCCACAATGTTCAGGTTACTGGGTCATCTACACATCAAGTAAGGGTGGATGCTTTTTTCCCCCTTGGGAGCAAAATGAATCTGTTAATACAGATGTGTAATTTCTACTTTTCTAAACCACATTTTTGTTAATAATATACTAATCTGACTTGTAATGTAAAATAAAAAAACATATTTTTTCTTCTTACAAAATCTTTTTATACTTCACAACAACAAATAACGGATGTCTGGAAAAGGAAAATTCATAACATTCTAATTGGCACTAGGAAAAATAAATGTAGTGACTTAAGAATGAATGGGGGCTTTATATTTGATTGGAAAATATCACAAAGACAACATAAATGTTCACACTGAAAAATCTCATTGTTTTTGGAAAACTGTATGTACAGTCCGGGGCAGTGGCTCAGTGGGTTGTCTCTCAACTGGAAGGTCAGGGCTTACCCAGCTCCTGCAGCCTTATGTTGAAGTGTCCTTGTGCAGGGTACAGAACCCTAAATTGCTCCTTCTGCTGCATCAGTGGCGTGTGAATGTTTTATGAATGAGATTAGGTAATACATTAGATAGCAACCTCTGCCATCAGTGTGTGAATATGTAGGTGTGACCTGTGGTGTAAAAGGGCTTTGAGTAGTCAATAGACTAGAAAAGCTAGACAAGCTCAAGTCTATTTACCACTGATCTCTAGAGTATTAGTATGGAGTGTCTAAACCACTAATAGTTTTTATAAATTGTTTAAACATTGCATAATAACAGTGATCTGCGATTACTCTGACATATTTTGATGAATGAGAAAAAGGTTCAAACATGTTTATAATTCACAGTCGAATGTGGAGCCACATTGTGTTCTCTTTTCACTTCTACTTGTGTTTTGTCTTAAACAAGTAAAAACGCTGCTGCAGCGATAAGTCCTAAAGCCTGGAAATGAGTTGACAGTTTTTCACTTTTGGTTCCTTCGTCTCAAAGCCGATTCTTTTTATAGATCCCTGAAATTAAACCAAGGGTTAACATAACTGTTTTATCCGTCAGCATATTAATACAACCGTAAATGGTTTTTTTTCCAACATGCGGATAAATGAGTCTACAGAGGTTATCAGGGACGTCATCCTCATCACGTTGAACAGGGAGAAGACGAAAGCTGATTTACAATGATGATGGTTAACTTGTTTATAGCTTAACATTAGCATTTGCTTCTAAAAAGCTTCAAAATTCATCAAAGTGGTGATCATTTGTGGAGATTATCTAGCTTTACAGAATGTGTATCTTAAAGGTCACATATAATGCAAAATACACTTCACAGTGGTTTCTCTAACACTGATGTGTCCCTAGTTTGCCTACAAACCCCCCAAATTTGTCTTTTGCCTGCTCCACTTTTCGGAAAAAATGTGTGCTCAAACAGGCCGTTTAGAGATGTTCCCTTCATGACATCACAAAGGGCAGTAACCCCTCCCCCAGGTGGGTGACACTCCCACAGCTAGGTGTTTGTTCTGCCCTCTGAGTCTCAACATAAACAAATAAAGTGAGAAAGCCCTAGACACCCAAGCCCTTCCAGAGAGGGGGTGTGGTCAGACACAGCTCATTTACATATTTAAAGGTACAGACACAGAAACAGCCTGTTCTGAGCAGGGCTGAAATAGAGGAGTTTATAGACATGATCAAATACAGGATCAGAGTGGATTTAGAACAAGAAACTTCACAGACATGTTTTGAGGAGCTCTGAGACTTATTTAAACTGATTGAAGAGGAGGAATATGAGTGATCTTTAAACCTTTCCTTGCGACAGAGCTTTAGTTTCCATTTGGCTGTTTGTAAATGTACCCTTAACTCTGGGTTTGCTTGTGAAAACATGTGGTCCCTTTGACAGTTGTGTTTGATAGGTATGAGATCCTCTGTTTGATGTTAGATACTTTTGTGTTGGACGTGACAAATGAAGGTCTAACTCAGTAAGAAAGAAGATCTCAAAATCTCAACCTATTCCTGTATACTACAACATTATTTACTATTTCTCTTTGTGTTTTAAGATACATTTGTTTTATCTTCTGTTAGCATGCAGATCATTAACTTTGCTTTCGTCTCTCTAACTCCTCAGCGGGTTCTGGCTCTAAAGCCGCCTCTCTGCACTGGACAGGAGAGCGAGTAGTGAGCATCCTGCTGCTGGCCTTGGGACCTGCAGCATATTTTAGTCCCTCTCCGTTCGTCGACTACTCTCTGGCTGCTGCCCTGACCCTGCACGGGCACTGGTAAGACCGTCAAACATTTACCCAAACCCTGATAGCATTAGTCCTGAAGATGTTAGTCATAAAAATGTACAAATCAAGGTTACTCATTCAAACCCATAGTCGAGTTTGGAACTAATTATTTCTATTTAATAATGAATCCTTGCACTCTTTTAATACCTTCTCTTCGGTCACATCTCTACAGCGGATATAATACTTTGGCACTGTCCTTGACATTCTTTGAAAAGCAGAATCCCCCAAACACTAAAAAGAAAAACCTTCAAATTTGGCAAAAACACCAGCTTGTATTCGAGGATGAACTGATTAGATTTCGACTGATCCAAAATCACTGTGGCTTCTTTTTTTTTTTTTTGGAAGAATTTGTTTTTTTTGGCTTTTTGTGTCTTTAATGGAGAGATAGGAAACCAGGGAAAGAGAGAGTGGGAAAGGAGCCACAGGTCGGATTCGAACCTGGGCCACCCACTTGGAGGACCACAGCCTCCATACGTGGCTTCTTAAAAATGTTATTCACCAGAGTTCAAAGGTCATGCATCGAATTCACAACATTTGCTATTATGACAAATTGATTGTTTATTTTCTGAGCAATAAAAAAATAGATAAACGAGTTCTGTCCAAAACAAACAGTCATCTCCCCAACAAGTAATGGGAAAGTGTCCGTAGTGGCATCGACAAAGACTTAGATTGTTAAGGAGTATCAATAAGTGAATCAATAAAAAATGAAAGATCTTCATCACTACTTGTAGGTACCCTGAGTAGTCTCACATTTTGTGGAGCTGTCGAATGTCTGGACTTTTTTTTAAGCTTGTTTTTGAGCTGTATCAGGAGCCAAATTATCCTTAGAGGTCCCCTCCATGAATGAAAACAACTTAATAAAGAAGTGTTGTGTTAGAAACACGGGTTCTCCAATCGTCTTTGGTGGAGCTTTTAGACTTCTCTTAGGTAAAGCTTAACGTGTGTCACTAATGATTTGGTTGGAGATATCTGAAGATTGGAATCTGTCATACGAGTTTATAATAAAATTAAAAGGAGGTTTAAGGACTTGAAACACAAAGAAAGTAGTTTGCTGGAATTTAGCCGAATCAAATTTATTATAGTGATGAGTATTGGGGTAGCTGGTTGTCATGGTTTCAAGCTTCATTCTCTTGAGATAAGGATTTATTGAAATGTCAATGGAGGATTTGAATAGGGAAATTTTCTTGCAGAACCAGAGCTGCAGTAAAAGTGGCCGTTCATTGTTGAGCTCTGTATCTCTTGTCAAATGGTCAGCAGGGAGTTGTAGTTTAGATTCTTCAGCTTTCAGGGCCATTACAGTTTTCCTGACTTGTGTGGTCAGACACCAGCAGATTGTGATTAATGAGGGAGCATGAATGAAAGTGGAGCTTATTTCCCAAACGTCTCTCCAAAGTACAAAGATTTAGTTTGTTCACTGACCCCGATGAGACAAAGGGAAACTTTACGACACGGCGGTTTGGTGTAAGTCATCTCGCCGTCGCTGTCAGCCAATACTCAATCAGCCCCGGTTAGCTCTGGCTCTGTTTGCGGACTTCAGAGGGCGGCTTTAGCTTAGCGTCACAGCGGCGTGTTCGTCCATCAGTCATAGCGCAGACTGAACCGCGTGGCAGGTGTAGGCCACAAATCCCAGTCATGAGAAGTGATAAGTCCGGTTAAGCAACAGCCTTCAGGGCAGGTCTGTATCACAAAGGGTCAAGACCTGTCCTCTCTGGCCAAAACCACTTAGATGAAGTCTCCAGTGTGATTTGGGGTCGGTACAGCCAATGGTTAAAGCATGAGTAGGCTGGAAAGCTTCCTCCTTTCAGCTGGTACTCAGGATAATGCCTAATAGGATTTTATTCTCTTAGGAATGTTCGGCTGACCACAGCGCCAATTAAACCAGAGGAAACCCGACTCTACGTTAACCCTCCAACAAAGCAATACATGTGGAAATGTTTTGCCATGTTTTGCCATAGTTCACCATTAAAGTTTCTGTAAATGTTTCTGATGTTTTGTTTAAATTGAGCGTGGGTGAATGAATATTTGTTTGGGGATCAATCAAATCACAGGAAATGTCACCGAGCAGCTTCCCAGACTTCATATTGTTTAAAGTATTGAAAGTTGAGCATGTTGACCTCAACAGAGTTGTCTCTCCGGGGCTGCAGGAGTTGTGGGCCAACCGTCTGGGTTGTTTCTTAGCAGCCATGAGAGATGTGAGGGCGAGTTTTGTTCTTTGATAGTAAAGGACTAGCTGGTGCAGATAGCCTAGTGGTTATGTTGTACTGAGGCTGTAGTCCTCATTGCAGCAGCCCATGGGTTCCAATCCAACCTCGGCCCTTTACTGCATGTCATCCCCCACTCTCTCCTCCCAACATTTCCTTTCTCTCTTCATCTGTCCTATCCAATAAAAGCAAAAGTGGCCCAATAAAAGACATCTTTAAAAAGAGTACACTACAGAGCAGTCATTTTATAAGCATTGCTTTCATAGTTTTGGGGGGAAGGTGTACCTAATATTTAGCTGCCTTCTTTTAAGTTAATGGGGAGGCAAAATATCATGAACGCCTTTCATTATAATGCACTCCAGCACACCACTTCTACCCACCTTTAATAACAAATATAAAGTAGATGTATCATGTCCATGTCATTAAAAACTGAAAACATAGACGCTTTGTAGAATTAGAACTCTTGCATTGGACATCCTTAGATTGGACAGGTTGTCATAATGTTTTGGCTAATTGGGCTAATTTGTTTGTCTTGCAGGGGTATCGGGCAGGTGTTAACAGACTACGTCCATGGCGACGCAAAGATCAAGATGGCAAACGCGGGTCTCTTCCTCCTGTCGACGGTCACCTTCGCCGGCCTGTGCTACTTCAACTACAACGACGTGGGCATCTGCAAAGCCATCGCCCTGCTGTGGAGCAAATGAACATGACTGTGGACTGGGGAAGTTGGGAGGACCGAGACACTGGGGACGGGAACTGTCTGGTCCTGGCTGATTGTAAAAAATCAAGGTGTTCCATGTAAATTCTTATAAATATATATCATTTTGACGATACGACAGCGATTCACACGTGTGTAGTTGTCATCAATGCCCATCACTTCAGGCTTGTCCATGTGGTAAGTTCTTGCTCAGTTTAGTTAAACAGGTGTCCGTTTTTTCTACAACAACGAGGGAGTTGAGCCTCCGTTTGGACTCGGATGTTTCCCTCTAGTTTTTGACCCTTAGCTCGTCCAAATGTCACGCCCATTTTCTACATCACAATTATTTACAGGAGACATGTATGATTACAACAAAACAACTTCATCTTCTTTGGAAGAAGTCCTTTGACAGCTAATTTATTGTTTTCATGTGGCGGATTTGTTAAATGGTTTGTTTGGAACACATTTTGTACATAATCTTTTCTTTAAGACCCATCAGGAAGAACAGAGCAGCACAGTTCACCCTCCATACTAACCCCTAACTCACACATCCACTTTGTGTTTCCTGTTGTCACCCACAGCTTAAGAATACTTTCTGTACATGACTGACGGTCATGTGTGCAGCTTTGTGGTTTCTGCAGAGAGCAGCAGGTGTTGACATGAGAGCAGAATGCCATCTGTTAGTATTTACCTTTTTCATCAACGGAAGCTACAAGGGAAGAGGGGTTATTGCATCATGAGATTTTCACAGATTCTTTAAGTTTCTGCAGCATACTAACTTGGCGAGTCCGACTATGACCCATCGCACCATTGTTGTCATGTTTGAAAAATGCTTCTGCAAATAATTAAAAAAACAACCGCGATGTTAACTGATTTTTTTTTTTTTTTTTTTTTTTCTCCGTCTCTGAATATATTAAGGCTCCACTCAGCAGCTGTGTTAAAGCTGAAGCGAGACGTGTCAATAAACCGATTCTATACCAGTAGCCCCCCCGCAGTAATCGACTCGTTTCTTGTTCTCCAAAACAGCAGCACACACAGTCAATATGAACCACTACTGCCTCTCGAAGCTGCTGTTTGAAAGCTTGAAAGAAGAACTGATTTCAGGTAAATGATCACATTAAGACGGCAAACAAGGGGCTAGCAGAAAGTGTTACATCAATCAAAGCTAGCAAGGTTATGTTGTTTTCTTAAGGTGAAGCATTGAGGCTACTTTTGCATAATTTAAAACCAATAAATCTCAAAATAAAGACTGATTCAGTAATGTGGTGATGAGTATTTTTCAAACATGGAACAGCACAGATATGACGTGTTGTAGCGAGACTTGCAGCGATGCTTTCTTCATACTTAGAGTTCCTCTGGTTTAATCCAGGTGGATGTCTGCCTGCTGCTCTACTGAAGGTTAATTAAAAGGCGTAGGGAGGAGATCTGAGGTGTATCATACATTCAAGCCATCCAGCAAACACACCAGCTAATGAAGTCAAGCGTGTACTCGTAAGGAGACGGTGTGTAATCCACAGCAGGGTCTGCTGCCGTCCTCTGCCGGAGACAGTCAGATAAAGAGCTTTGTAACAGACTGGCTCATGCTGTGCATCATGTTTAAAATACAGACGGCTTCATTTGTTTAAAATTTGCATTCACTTCCATTTATTCAAGAACATGCAAACTTTAATATCAAGTGCAGTCTGTTCACTGAGAAGAAAACAACATGGCTTCCAGTGTTGATGTCAACGTGGAACATTTTACTCTGCGTTTATTAGCTACACACACATCGCCTTGCATGCAGCTTATAATGACAGCAAGAATCGATGTTACAGGTCGAGCAGATCACTTTAAAATCTGCATTCAGTCTGTTGTCACTTTGTTTGTCGAATGCTCCTTTTGAATCAATCATCAATATGTGATATCTGTTCAATTCATGTCGTGTCACATTAAACGCACAAAATGAGATGTGGAAAGAAAAGTGTTGTGTTTCCTGCCTCAGCAGAATAAAGTTGGCTTTAAGGACTTTATTTTGAATTTTTTTTATTTTACCAAACATGATCACAGAGTCGACAACATCAGGAGAGTACAAACGATAATGTTATATGAAAGGTTACAAAAAGTAAAAAAAATATAATTTACTGCACTTTTTCACATTCAAATGAACATCAAAACATCGAAATGAAAAATGTTTTTAGAAGTAAAAATGAAAGCCTAATGAAATAACATTATATCCTTCACAGTTCTAAACTGAGTGGATGAACTGGGATTGATTCATTCACACCTTTATACATATCTGATGTCTTATTGAACACTTTCGAGATCCAAATGTAAAAATAAATATTAGGGCCAAGCAAAAACCAAACACAGGGTTTGTTAAATGTTGCTTTTTTGGTAACAACATGGAGGAAAATAGTAAAAAAAAAAAAACAATGTGCTCCTCTACTTTAAAAATGTAAAGAAACGTTTTTTATTTATTTATAAACAATTGTTCATACAGAAAAAACTTCAATGAAAATAATTCTTCCTTATGCCTCAACCTGAAACTCTACATGACAGAGTATTAGGGCCACTGTGGAAAAAGACTTCATAATAATAATAATAATAATAATAATAATAGACTGAAGTAGTAAAATTACAAGATTAAAATTTTATTTTTTGAAGCGCTGATCCACCATGTTGAATCTGACTTTTCACATCGCCACCTTCTCCCCTGTTAGCTCTCTGTTACTACTTCTTGATTTGATTTTTTTTATTTGATTTGTTTATTCCGAACATGTAAGATAAGACAAGGGTGAACATAAAAAAACAGACAGAAAACAAATTATAATTACAAACATTGGAAAGTATAATTCAGAAAAAAAAAAAAATGTGGACGCTATGCTATTTTTAAGTAAAAACTCTCCATCTATTCAACTAGCTTGTATTATATTTGTAAATTACTATGACTATGATATAATATATTTAATTCATTTCTATAGTTTTTTATAGTTTATTTTTATAGTTTATAAACTATATAGTTTAGTTTATAGTTTATAGTTTATTTATGTATCTTTTCAATGTCAAGTTATGAGAAAAACATATACATAAATGACCTACAGATTCTAAATAATACAATAACAAAAACAACAGCAACAAAAAGGAAAAAAGAAAAAGTCTCCTCGTTGCGAACGAGAAGTGACAGGTCCCGCCTTGAAGTGGCTGTGTGTAGTCACTAGTTTCCTCCTTTCAAAATTTAGACCAGAGTGGTTCTCAACTGGTGGGTCGGGACCCAAAAGTGGGTCGCGGAACCGTTTTCAGTGGATCGTTAACGTGCGCCTGGACAGAACATTTTGTCAAAAAGTCCGTGAAGCGCTTTAAAAATGTGTTTTTTGTTTCCTTTCCCTTTGTTCTGTCATGTTTTGTACCATCTGAGGTCCAAACTGCCCCATTTTTGTGAGATTTAGATTTTTTTTGATTTAGACGTCCCTCTCCTTTATATTTCTTCCCTCATAGCATTACTACTCTATTGTCAGTCCTCTTTTTAATGTGGCCATAATACTGTTAAACTTTGTCCAAGACACAACATAAAGTTGCCAAAGTTTTCTGACTGACATTAATGCTCATTTCATGTTGGCTTCTGTCTTAAACCAAATGTGTGTTTTTTGCGATTAAAAGGTACAAAAATGATGTTTTAACCAGATTGTTTAGTGTGAAACTGCACTTTTTCCCCCAGTTCATCTATTCTACAAAAACTCTGGTTTTCTTGAATCAGCATTTTAAAAACACTGTATTGAAAATAACACTGCAGAATTCATCTAAATTTTTAAAGTCAGAAACTGGGTCGACTCATCCACTTCATCGCTACTTTTATGACGCAGGACCAGTTTCTCCAGAGAGCGGTTGCTCTCATCGGGCTCTAACCCCAGGTAGTGATCTCGGTACATAGACGACTCAAACAGGTACCTGCAAGACGTTGATGTGACATTCACCCGGTAGAATATGACCTTGTTTTTGTTATCCTCAATGTGACCTGGAAGATCCTGCTGAAACACAAACCATTTTCTATTTACTGCATGTCACTGCCTCCTAGTAGACATGTAAACATCAGACAAATGTAAAGTCTAGGCTCATTATTCCTCGTGTGGTACCTGCTTGGTTAAAAAGCATTAAGAAACTGTTGCCAAAATGCAAAGTTAGTAACAAATAACCTTGTCACAATTAAAGATCACATACTATCGTCCTTTTCGACCAGTTTAAATAAGTCTCAGAGCTCCCTAAAACATGTCTGTGAAGTTTCTTGTTCTAAATCCACTCTGATCCTGTATTTGATCATGTCTATAAACCCCTCTATTTCAGCTCTGCTCAGAACAGGCTGTTTCTGTGTCTGTAGCTTTAAATGCAAATGAGCTGTGTCTGACCACGCCCTCTCTCTGGAAGGACTTGGGTGGCTCAGGATTTCTTGCTCCATGCCCAACTGTTTATGGTTTCTCACCATAAAGAAATGGTGAGAAACCACCATCTGCAGACTCAGAGGGCAGAACAAACACCTAGCTGTGGGAGTGTCACCACTTGGGGGAGGGGTTACTGCCCTTTGTGATGTCATGAAGGGAAAATCTCCAAAATACCTGTTTGAGCACACATTTTTCTGAAAAGTGGAGCAGGCAAAAGACAGAGAGGATGGACTTTTGAATAGGGGGTCTGTAGACAGACTACGAACACATATTAAACACACTATAAAACATGGTGTATTTTGCATAATATGTGACTTGAGCTTTTTTGGCGCTTTTTACACCCCAGGTCACACACACCACATTGACGCTAGGGCTGGGAAATCAATCGCAATGGTATATGAGCATATTCTATATGAGCATATTCTGTATGAGCATTTGCAAGAAACACAGGATGAAGGTAAAGCTCACTATCAGCTTCTCTCTGATTAATTAGCACCAAATTAATGGAGAAAAAAACATTTGTAAGTGTTCATTTTAGAAGGGATATGCTGCAAGCACATCTGTCTGTTTCTTCTAGCATGTGTACAGATGGAATGAAGATGTCTCTGCTCAGGGAAAACAGATCCACTCGAGGTGGAACGTCACACATTTTTAGTGATTAGTGAAAGTAGTTGTTTTTACTCACCATTTCCTCCGGACACACTTGATGCTTATTACTGCAGGACACCACCATATTTTTGCCGTCTTTGTTGGAGTATAGAATGACGGCCTTCCCTGGCCTCTCGCTCTGGTTTTCGTTGTAAAACTGGAAGTGAAATTTGCAGCCTAAAAGAAACACTTGGTAAGGAAGAGGGGACAAAGCAGCTTGTCGCATCAAATCCACTTGATTTATATCTATTTCATTTTAGTCTGTCCTCTAATGTTCTTGCTAACCCCTCATCCTATTGACTTCACACCTTGCAGGTTTATTTCTGAGGACCGAAGACAGACCACTGTCTGAATTGGGTGCAATTTAATAGGACAATGTAATAAATGTTATGTTTTATATCGCACTCAGGCTCTATTTCCCTGCAATATAAATCCTGATATAATTTTTTCCCATTCTGTAAATGTATTTTTATCAAATGTAATTTTGAGGGTTTGGTAAAAATATCTGTAGGGAGTGAGGTGTTCAGACATTTCAAATAATGGTGTGTTCAATTTGATCTTGGAAGTCAGAAAAAAAGAGTTGCTGATATGTCATCAGGAACGCCCCCCTGAGGTCGGAATTCCGACTCGGAAACTCAGAGCAACTTCAGTAGTCCAAGTTCAAATCCAACATGGCTGCTACGTGCATCAACAGTAACATGTAAGCTGTAACTTTTGTGTTTATTAGCAGCTTAGTCCTCTTTTTGTGTAATTATAAATCAATCACACTGAAAGTATTGTGCAGTTTTTATCTGTAGACATGTCGTCAAGTTATTTTTGTGCCCAAACTATCAAGTAGTATTTAGTTATCAACAGGTATAAGCTGTCAAAACAAAGGTACTCCTGGAGTCGACCCTGTTGCTTGTCCGACTTGCAAACAGAACGCGTTTAATTCAGGTGTGACGTCATTCCCAGCTCTAAGATCCAGAGGTGGGACAAAGTCATTGCTTTGCAAGTCACAAGTAAGTCTCAAGTCTTTGGTCTCAAGTCCCGAGTCAAGTCCCAAGTAAAGACAGGCAAGTCTCAAGTCGAGTCAAAAGTAAAGACAGGCAAGTCTCAAGTCGAGTCACAAGTAAAGACAGGCAAGTCTCAAGTCGAGTCACAAGTAAAGACAGGCAAGTCTCAAGTCGAGTCACAAGTAAAGACTGGCAAGTCTCAAGTCGAGTCACAAGTCCTAACCTTTGAATTTCAAGTCCTAAACAAGTCATTAGCTCTCTTCACCAAATGAAATGCCATTTTCACAGAGTAATCATTTGTTAGTTACACAAATCATGATTGCTTACTTGATTTTATTTAGCCTACTTATAACAGTACCAGTGTGACTGACTCTGTTTTGTTTATCTTTCCTAAATTCATTTTTTTCCATTTTTATTTGACTGAATTCTGTGTTTAACGGTGTGTTCCATTAGATCAGATCACTGATTTGGCTCATTTTATTAGATCATGTCAGGAAATTGAGACATTTTAAAATATAAATTAGCTCACCTTGTTTTATTTTTTTAAAAGTAGTATGCCTAGTGCCCAGGCCATCCATGCGCGTGATGGCTGGCATTCCGGTGTGTGCATGCATGCATGTGTGTGTGTGTGTGTGAGTGTTTGTGTTTGTGTGTGTCAGCTCCCTCCTGCAACATGCAAACAGAAGAGGAGCAGCAGCGAGAAGCTGCAGGTACACCAAATGCGCGTAAAACTCCTCATATATTTTATAAAAACACGTAGGGTTTTTTAATAAATCACACCCACATTGAGGCAAATCCCACGATATTCTGTTCACAGTTGATTATATTTTCATTGTAAAACTCTGTGATTCCGTCCGTGTTTTGTTTTTGAAATTATATATGGGACCTAAAATAACATTAAAACCTCAAGTATTTTCGAGTCATTAGGCTCAAGTCCAAGTGAAGTCACGAGTCATTGGTGTTGAAGTGCAAGTCGAGTTGCAAGTCTTTCATGATTTTGTCAAGTTGAGTCCAAAGTCATCAAATCTGTGACTCAAGTCCGACTCAAGTCCAAGTCATGTGACTCGAGTCCACACCTCTGCTAAGATCCAAGGTAAATGGAATGCACCCTAACTCTCTGAGCCTGTTTGTGGTGAAAACAAGAACATATGTAGGACATACTCTGCTCCAGCTCATTTTCCCAATCTCAGCCTGTCCTGCAGCACTCTAATCAAGTTAATACACAACGTTTTCATCTTCATTATTGGCAAACCCCAATTCCAGTGATGTTGGGACGTTGTGTAAAACGTAAATAAAAACAAAATACAATGATTTGCAAATCCTTTTCAACCTATCTTCTATTGAATACACTACAAAGACAAGATATTTAATGATCAAACTGATAAACTCATTTTGAATTTGATGCCTGCAACACATTCCAAAAAAGCTGGGAGAGGGGCAACAAAAGACTGGGAAAGTTGAGGAATGCTCAAAAAACATCCCACAGGGGAACAGGTTAATTGGAAACAGGTAAGTGTCATGATTGGGTGTAAAAGGAACATCCCCAAAAGGCTCAGTCGTTCACAAGCAAGGATGGGGCGAGGTTCACCACTTTGTGAACAACTGCGTGAGCAAATAGTCCAACAGTTTAAGAACAATGGTTCTCAACGTACAATTGCAAGGAATGTAGGGATTTCATCATCTACAGTCCATGATTTCATCAAAAGATTCAGAGAATCTGGAGAAATCTCTGCATGTAAACAGCAAGGCCGAAAACCAACATTTAATGCCCGTGACCTTCGATCCCTCAGGCGGCACTGCATTAAAAACCGACATCATTCTGTAAAGGATATCACCACGTGGGCTCAGGAACACTACGGGAAACCATTGTCAGTTAACACAGTTGGTAGCTGCATCTACACGTGCAAGTTAAAACTCTACCATGCAAATCGAAAGCCATATATCATCAACACCCTGAAACGCACCTGGCTTCTCTGGACCCGAGCTCATCTGAGATGGACTGATGCAAAGTGGAAAAGTGTGCTGTGGTCTGATGAGTCCACTTTTCAAATTGTTTTTGGAAATCATGGACGTCGTGTCCTCCGGGTCAAAGAGGAAGATGAACATCCAGATTGTAATCAGGGCAAAGTTCAAAAGCCAGCATCTGTGATGGTATGGGGGTGTGTTAGTGCCCGTGGCATGGGTACATTGCACATCTGTGAAGGCACCATTAATGCTGAAAGGTACATATAGGTTTTAGAGCAACATATGCTGCCATCTAAGCAACATGTTTTTCAGGGACAGCCCTGCTTATTTCAGCAAGACAATGCCAAGCCACGTTCTGCATGTGTTACAACAGCGTGGCTTTGCAGTGAAAGAGTGCGGGTACTAGACCGGCCTGCCTGCAGTCCAGACCTGTCTCCCATTCAAAATGTGTGGCGCATTATGAAGCGCAAAATACAACAACGGAGACCCCGGACTGTTGAGCAACTGAAGTCGTACATCAAGCAAGAATGGGAAAAAATTCCACCTACAACTACAGAGCTTCTCCTCAGTCCCCAAACGCCTCATAAGTGTTGTTAAAAGGAAAGGTGATGTAACAGTGGTAAACATGCCCCTATCCCAGCTTTTTTGGAACATGTTGCAGGCATCAAATTCAAAATGAGTGAATATATGTGAAAAAACAATAAAGTTTATCAGTTTGAACATTAAATATATTGCCGTTGTAGTGTATTCAATTGAAGATAGGTGGAAAAGGATTTGCAAATCATTGTATTCTGTTTTTCTATTTACGTTTTACACAATGTCCCAACTTCACTGAAATTGGGGTTTGTAGACCCAACACAAGTAATCTAACTGGAATTCCCCTTTTATAACAGAACACTGTTTCACTGGATCTGGCTGGATTTGTCTCACCAGACTTGCTCTGCTGCTGCTGTATATTCAAGTTTTGTGCTTGAAATTGCCCGTCATCACTCAACATCAGGAATTTGTTGTTGTTGCTTTGGATCCAACATTGACAGCAATTATTAGTTTTTCCAAAGGCGTCCGAATCCATACATTTATCTGAGAGGTGGGGAAAAACATAATATAGAACTGACACCATGACCCACATGAAACACCTCATTTATACCATGCTAAAGATAAGGATATAGAGGAAGAGGTGAAACTTAAGCCAAACATATTCAACAATTTGAATGCCTTGGGCTGTATATTTCTATTCTTCAAAACAATATCAAGTATTGTCTTACCTGTTTCTCCCACTTTGAAAGACAGCATTGGAGAATAAGAGACAAGATTTCAGTATTAGTATACAAACATGTAAAAAACAGTGGTGAGTATTTGATACATTTAGGAATCAATTCATGAATCAATCTTTATTTCTATAGCGCCAGATCATAACAAAAGTTATCTCAAGATAAACTGCAAAAGAGCAAACAAAAGACCTTACTCATCGTCATGTAACAAAAGAGCGGGTAAAAGACCTTACTCATCGTCATGTAACAAAAGAGCAGGTAAAAGACCTTACTTATTGTTATGTAACAAAAGAGCAGGTAAAAGACCTTACTTATTGTTATGTAACAAAAAAGCAGGTAAAAGACCTTACTTATTGTTATGTTACAAAAAAGCAGGTAAAAGACCTTACTTATTGTTATGTTACAAAAGAGCAGGTAAAAGACCTTACTCATCGTCATGTTACAAAAGAGCAGGTAAAAGACCTTACTCACCGTCATGTTACAAAAGAGCAGGTAAAAGACCTTACTCATCGTCATGTTACAAAAGAGCAGGTAAAAGACCTTATTCATCGTCATGTTACAAAAGAGCAGGTAAAAGACCTTACTCATTGTCATGTTACAAAAGAGCGGGTAAAAGACCTTATTCATCGTCATGTTACAAAAGAGCAGGTAAAAGACCTTACTCGTTATATTAACTACAAAGACCCAACATTAATCCATCATGAGCACTAAGCAACATGGATGCAGATGCAGAGAGGTTTATTGTCATTCTAGAGCATGTAGGTACTTGAAAAGGACCAAATAAGCTACAAGGGTTTCAGTTTAGAAGAAAGCAATAATGTAAAATACATCAATAACAAAAGAAACCATGGACTATAATATAGTCTCTCAAAACGGAATGTGAGACAGATTGCTAAAAAAAAGTATGCAATAACATTTACCTTCAAAGTAGAAGGCATCCTCAAATGTATCCACAAATGTGGCAGTGGTGAAGCCATTGGTAGCCATAATGTAGTCCTGGTGAAAAAGCAATAAATGAAAACAGTTGTGTGCGTCATTACAGGGCATGTCTGTGTCTTTTTGAGTGTCACCAATTTGTGGATCTGGATTTACAACATTTTGTTTGACTGAAGTTTGATTAAGGTGTAGAGGCATGCGGTCTTACCACATTGCTCTAGATTTCATGTGGGCCAGTGTAATATGTAAATAGGACTTTTATGTACACCTGTATGGTAGAAATGCCACCCACCATACCGGTTTTCCCTCTAATTTTCAATTTATCGCTCCACTGTCTCATTTGTTTCACACACCCACTTGGCTGACTTGTGATCCAAGCTAGTTCAATAAAGAAGGATAACAACTTCCACAATATAAACAATGAAGGAAATGGCAAACATCATGAGTGAGGCAATTCACCGAGGGACTTTCCCTTTGTGTTTGTCTGAGGTTAGAAACACAAACTTGAATAACTCTTGGCAAAAACTGTAAAACAGTAAAGATACTGTGTTTTTGTGGTTGACAATCAAACACACTTATGTCTAAATTAGACACATCTAACCTGTGCTGTCATAAGAAACCAGAGATTACACTCTATGAAACCTCAATCATTCCATATTTACACACTTTTGTACTTAATTGCACTGTAATTAGAAAACAGCTACACCTTTTTAAAAGATTGTATACTTAGTAATCAAAGACCAGAACCGCAAGTTCAGCATTTTTGGCTTCCTGATGGTTCATGTTGGTTTTCTGTAAGTGATTATATTTAGACACGGGGTGGAGCTGGAGAGGAGCTGGGTCGGCAAAGATCCAGTCTGTGGCCTAGGCTATTCTTTGTTAGCCAACGCGTAAATCACAGTGTCTTCCACAGAATGAGGTAAGGTTGTCAATCATAGATTCTCACTCATATTAATGTTCATGTTGAAAAGTACCAAAGCTAAAGATCTTCGATCATAATTTTTATGCAAAAAGCTCCAACAGAGAGAGCACTGTCTATAAATACGTTAGTCACATTTCTGTCATGAAATGTTGCGAACATATTTGGGCAATTTAGACAGTGTGGAGGAGTTTGCCTAAAACCTTTGGTTATTTAAAACAAACGTTGTTTATTAATAAAAACTAACCTGGTAAATCAAATTAACCGGACTTCTCATTATTATGTTTTCGGTCCTCTTGCCTTTTTTGTAGTGAAAAGACAACAATAAACCTGTCATGAAGGCGTCACAAATAAATGAATGTTTAAGGAATTCAAGATCCTCCAGCTCCCTGATAATGTCTCCCTGTTCTTGGATATCAACCAGGACTCTATTCACAGCTTACAACTAGAGGAGAAAGGTGCAGCCACACTACTCTGCAGATAGAAAAAACAGGGTTGAGTGTCTTCTTGTCAAAGGACACATCAGACATGTGGCTGCAGAGCTGGGGATTGAACCCCCAACCTTCTGATTGAGACTCGACCAACTGAGCCACAGCCGCCCACAGTTTTGGATTCTGGGTGTGTCCCGAACAGTGGAAGGAATCCACCATAATCCAAATCCCCCAGAAGACACACGCTAGGGACCCTAAGGACTAGAGAGACCAGTGACCCCGACCCATGTGATGTCTAAATGTATGGAGAGAGCAGTGTGTGACCACCTGTCTAAAAAACTTGATACCATACAATTTGCCTTAAGGCAAAACGTGGAGTAGTGGATGCACTAGTATAACTGACCCACAACCAGCAGGCAGTCAACAACCTGGTCCAGACATTTGGTGAAGACTCACTTGATCTTAACATCACATCCAAAGGCTAAAGAGTTGTGCTGTGGAGGCAGGGGAAAATCACTGCTCACAACCCAGGCCCAGCTCGTAGAGCAGGTTCAGTCTAAATGGATCACTTTAGCTTTAAGCAATGTCTTAACAATGACTCACATTTGCGTCACTGTTTTCAATGTTGACATGATTTTGCATTTCCTGATGCATGAACCTAATCATGCCTGTGTTTGTGTGTTTAAGTTTATGTACTTTTTTTTCTTCTCTTTAATTTATTTCAAATCACTTTGGCACACACTTTGTTTATTTTTAGAAGCACTCTTAAAATGTCCTGACCCCGATCTTTTGTTTTTGCAATAGGACATTTATTATATAACATATTTTGAGAACAAATAAGTTACATTTTGCTATAATGGATGTGTCAGGGTTGTTTATTCTTGTTGTCCTCAGGGCTCCAGTCATTAGTTCCTTGTATGTTACATTTGTTTGCAACGTGTCAGCAGTTTTCAAAATTTAGACTCATTTATAGACATATCTTTGATACAAAATAACTGTTGAAAGGAAATATATAACCGTCTGAAAATGCATTTGCTTTGGTTTTAATTATCTTTAAGCACGACCTCCATCTACAGTGCATTTTACTGGGGCATATGAGTCAGTACTAAATAGTCTCAAACACTAAAATGGAGCTTGGGCCCCTAGGGAAATGAAACAGTTTCCATTATTCTCCCCTGGATTACATGTGAAGATATTACATGCGTCCAGTATGCCCATTTTACAGAAATAAAAATGGTTACAGCCTGGTTAAAACAAATTGGTCTGAATAGCTTATTGCCAGTTGATGATGCAATAACATGTAAATATTGCATAAAGGGCTTCTAAGCCAGCATTAAATTCACAGCCTTTAAAACACATGAATGGCAGAAGTGAGGTCATTTGTCGAGGGAAGAATTCAATCGTGGATAATGCAAAAATGCTCACTGAAGACAAGGAAGAATTGAAGACAAGGAAGAATTGATGACAAGGAAGAATTGATGACAAGGAAGAATTGAATTATAGGTTAATACTGTATGTAGCCTACTGACTTATATATCCAGTCTAGCTGTTAAAAGTTAAAACCGCTCGTAATGAAGCCAAATGTAAACTCCAACTCGATGTAAAAACAAAAAGAGCCGTCATGTCATAAAACGTTCAGCATACCTTTTGGTGAAAGGGCGAGTTCCTCCTTCTTACTGTCACCTGTAACAGACAGGACACATACGATCTCATACGGTCTAATAACAACTTAACTAAAGTGTTTATCGTCCGGTTTCAAGTTAAGAGACTGAGAATAAGTCCTGCTTACTAGAGGTTTAGTTTTAGGTTTATGTTAAATAATGTTACCTTGTTTCCTGATAAGCCTCTCTCCCTCTCTCTCTCTCTCTCTCTCTCTCTCTCCCTCTTTCTCTCTCTCTGATCCAGCGGAGGAGGGAAAGCTTCAGACTGGAGGTGGAAGACGAGTCTCGCAATTTCCAGATTTCGCTTTAAAAGGAGCATGGCGGAAGTGAAAACTAAAGAAAGTGTTATTCCTGTTTCTCTTTTTCTAAATTGTAAGTGTCCTGTTTTTTTTTTTTTGCTTAAGGTTGATAAACCTCTTCCCTCTAACACCCCAGACCATAAAAACCACATGTTTGATCTCTTTGAGTAATATTAGTAGCCCTAGTTAAAATATGTTTATGATAATTGTTTCTTGTGTTGCATCCACTAAAACCAATCACGATCATTTATGGAGTGAAAAATAGCTTTTAAAAATAGCTTTCCCCCCTGTTAAATAGTTATTCACATTATTTTAGATTTTATTTTACGTTTGTATGTTGGTCATTTGTAGGTTTGTAATAGCAGCTTTCTACCACCAGAGGGCCCAATTGAGCTGAAGAATAATGCCAAAATGCTCCAGAAGTATCAATAGTCTTTCTTTATTCTGAAAGCTTGTGTCATATACCAAATTCAAAATATTTGTCAACATGTTGGTTGGTAGCTACTGATCATATGTTTTCATAAAGTCTCCCACCATTCACCTTCTCACTTGTACGCAATGATTTAGGTTATTGATAAACAGTTTTGGATGTCCAAAAATCTCCTTAAAGTCATTTTTGTGCAGTATTAAGTAGGCAATATTGTTGGTGATTAGAAAAACAAGGGGTTGAGAGAGATGTACGAGTATATGTTCACATTCTTTAGAAATAACTATGGACTGTAAAAACGGAGAAAGTCTTTGATGATCTTTCCTCAACAGGCTATCAACAGTGAGAATGGAAAATCATTCATAAATGTACTTTAATGTGTGCCTGACTAAGTTAAAAATGCACTCCCAACAATGGTAGATTTCTAAAAATAAAAGTTATGGAATCAGATAAATCTTGAAAACATGTTTTTGAAATAGAAAAGGGTTACATAATCGGATTAGGTAATCCCTCTTCTATCTGGATAAAACTCCAGTTTGTGTTGTTTAAACTTTTGAGTAGGATCAGGAAAACTTTGATCCAAGCAGACGGCTGGATTCTGACTGAAATATAGGAGGAAATGCAAGAAAATGATTAAATTGGTCAAACAACACAACATTTTTACGAGGTAGTTGTTATGTTAAAGACATTTTTCTGAATATATTTTGCTCTGAATGCTGTTAAATGCTGTTTTGCTCCACTGACAAAGTGGCAGATAGGGTTGGAGAATTGAATTGAACTGAAAGCCTTTATTGTCATTGCATAACAGGATATAACAAGATTAAGAGCCACGGCTGGTGCAGAGAAGTTAAAAGGACACACAGGCACACAGTATTTATAACATTTGTACAGACAAGCACATTTAAAACAAAGAAACAGTCATGTAAAAAAAAAAAAATACAGAAATAAACCAAATAATGAAGGGTTTTATTTCCAAAACACAAAAGGCATCCTTATTAAACATTAACATTCAATTTCAAGTAACAGAGGATCCTTTCATTTGGATTTCAGCACCCCTGTAGACAAATCCCCTGTAGGAATTTAAAGGGATGCTGAAAGAGCACAAACTTAAATCAATTTGGAGTTTTCTATGTTAATAGTCCTGCATTGGACATCTGACTTGACATGTGTTTGTATGATGTTTTTGTGTGTATTGGCCATGCATCTACTTTGTGTTTTTGATGTCTGTTATTTCGATGTTTTTATTATTTTATTTTCCACTGATGTACCCAGGTCTCTCTTGAAAAAGAGATTCCAAAATCTGAATGAGACTACCTGGTAAAATAAAATGAAATAATTTATTGGGAAGTCAGATTTGACAATCCTTTGACAAAGTCTTAATCAGGTTGATTCAATACAGTGTTTCTTTGAAGAACCAGGATAAACGTGAGCTGGATTATTTGATCCATATAGTAAAAGTTTACAATCTCTTTTATTTTTATGATCAACACTTTCAAAAAGTACTTTTTTTTGTTTTTTTAACTTCTGTGTACCAACCATCTTTCTGATTAAAATGACTTTGAAGTGACACTCTGTGTTTGGAGTTGTGCATTTTGGGTTCTCTGTTTTATCGTTCAGCCTGACAGAAGTAGGCTACTAAAGGTTGTTTTTTTTTTTTTTTTTTAAACTACTTCTATTTCTTAAGTCAATGCAAATGAGAAGAATGAGCCCATCAATAATTGCATCAACTCCTGTACATTATCTAAATTGCACAAATACATTGGCAATGTTTTGCGGAGGTAGAAAAAAAGTGGGGTATCAAATCCAGATCATTTTTCTTCTGATCAAGCCTTTTCAACAACAGGGCCCATGGTACCCTGGATTTCCTGCAGGTCTTAATGGTTGGCAGTCCTGCTGCTGCAGTCATCGTCCAAATATAAGGGAGTCTATGCATCCTGTCAGGGAATTCCTCTTGTATGTCTGTCTGTCAGTAGCCCCGAAAAATCAGCCATACTTTCTAAATCCTTTCTTCCAGTTGTAGGTCGTCACTTGTTCAGGTCAAGGGCCATTTGATTTAAAGCTCAACCCCCCTCCCCAGATTGACAAAGAAGAGGAGTGTCCTGTGCATGTGCAAAGGGCTATCTTTAAATGTACAAATCTGCTCCGGCCTGCTTTCCAGATTTGTGATGCACTATGCAGAATCATTTGGCTGCAATCCTCCGAGGGGGCTTTTCACTTTGAGCCTTGGTGGTACTGTATGTTTCAGGGCTAGGGGCACAACAACTGTCTGTCTAATTCTTACTCTCCAATGTCTGATATGCAGTCATAACTTCAGGATACGCCTGCATATAGAACTCGTTCTGTCTCACTTGGTGCCGTCTTGTGGTATATAATGTAGAGCAGACTGACAACTGTTGTGTTAACATCCAGCTTTATGACTGAAGTCCAGACTTTATTTTCTCAATTCTTTCCTCTACTTTTACGCTTAAGGATCTGTTGCTTATAAATACCTCAACGGCATCATTTCATCTCCATAAAGATTTTGAGTATGGTGATGAAGTTGGTTTATTTTTGACACTAGAATTCAGAAAATATGAAAACTTTGGACTTGTGTTGTTACACAGAATATACCAAATTATTCATTTCCTAACATAACGTTAGTTTGTGGGAATCATCCTGCAACTAAAGGATTTTTTTAAAGGAAGGAAACAAATCTCTAAATCACACTTGGAGATATGGCATCAAATCTGAAATGTAAACCTGTATCCTGTTATTCATTTGGGGTCATTGTCGTATGATATGAGAGTGCCAGCAGCTATGAGTCGACCTATATTTGTTGAAACAGGTCTCATATTCATTAACACTAGAGTCTCAACCCAGTACTGCATGACGACATTTATGAAAAATGGAACTAAATATATCACAAAAGATGATGACCTCGCACCAGTGTGAAAAGTTGCTTTATCTGCTATGTTTAGAGTCACAACTACCCTATCATGAATATGATCATGAATAAGATCAATTTTATCGTAGCGTATCATTTAGGTCAGTCTTTTGCAAAACATCCTAAACTGGCAACACAGCAACTAGTTAACTTTTAAAGTTCTGAAATTCAATTATCCATCCTTTATGCTACAACTTGAAATTTGTTCCCTCCTTGATTTGCCGCTCGAGCGTATTTATTTGCATGCTTGGAGCGGATTGAGATTACAAAGTCTATCATGAGCTTGTCACGTTCAGGGGAAAAACAAGGAACTGGACCCACGTGCAGACTTAACTAAATATATTTAATAAACAAAAAGGCGAAAGGCAAAACAAAAACTTACTTCAACAGCCAAAAAATAGAAGTCAAAAAACACAGGGAAAAATACTTGAAACACAGGTAAGTAGGGGTCTGGCATAGGACATGGGAAACAACCTACAACACTGACAAACGAAAATGAACTGACACAGAGGGGAAGAAACACAGAGACTAAATAGACATAGGGTAATCAGACACAGGTGAGACTAACAAGACACAGGTGAAGACAATCAGGGCAATCACACTAGGAAACACACAGAGGCAGGAATAAAATACAAGAAACACTGAGGACAACTACAAAACTAAAAACACTAAAGACACACAGAACTCAAGAATGAACAAAACACACTAGAAAATAAAGAAACACCAGGGTACGAAGTTACAAAATAATACACGAAAAACTAAAGACTAAACTATGAAACATTAGGACAAAAACACACAAGGGAAACAAGCAACACTAGGATAAACAGGAGAAATTAAAACATGGAAACCTAAACTCTGAAATACAAAACTAAATAAGACCAAATCATGACAGATCTGATTTTTGAAAGTGTAAGCCTTTTTCCTCCCACATGTTTGGCCATTTGACACACTAACTCTCTAAAACATGGATGTAGTCTCTGTGAGGTCTCCCATAGGTTTCTGAAGGGACGTTATAAATGAATGCAGGCCTTGAGCTTTCATCTGGTCAACACGTACAATGCACCTATACAGTAAGTATCATTCAGATCAGCTGTGCCCCTAATTATGCATAACTCTCATAATACAATCCAAAAACAGAACAATAAAAGTGTACTCTGTACAGTGTGTGCCAGTAAAGAAATGTTTATTGGACAGTTGACAACATGTAGACTTTGCTGTGGATATAAAATTGTAAGTTTCAGAATTTAATTAAAATAAAAGAATGCTTTTCTGTATTTGAATTTATAAATTGTCAATGAGTTATGAAGCCTCCAATCTAATCTTTTTGTTTTTATGGTTTGTGAACCACCAGTAAATCTGTGACACACAGAGACGGTGTAAAAGTGCTTTGAGGAGTCAGAAGACTAGAAAAGCGCCATACAAGCTCAAGTCCATTTACCATTTGCAAATGCTGAAAATGCCCACTCAGAACTGGCTTAAAGCAGCAAGAAAATAAGGATTTAAAACGTTTGTGTTAACCAGGAGAAAGCCAAGGACCTTGCACCAATGTAAAATATTGCTCTATCTGCTGAGTACAGAGTGATGACTTCCTTATCATGAAATACTATTATCTCTGAAGGGCTGTCAAACAGTGGTTAAACTCTGTCTGACTTCGGTCATAACAGAGATATACTGTACAACTCATAAGGACAGTCAAAGTCAGGAGGTCATTTTAAGTGTGGTTCCAATATTTTTTTATTCTTTCTATCCATCATTGGTGCCTGATAAGATTATATGTTATCAGTGAAAAAAGGGGTGTGTGGAGAATAGTGTATGATGTCTGAGCTGGATTTGTAAAGGATAGTGCTGAATGTGTTGCTGTACAACGATGTGGACAATATAATCATAGTAGGGATTCTCGGTGGTGGGATAACAATCCATAAAAATATAGAAAAGTGTTTTACTTGATATTGTGTTTTGATGTTAATTTTATCATTCAAAAACAGATGAAACCCCTACATTTAGGATTAGGGTTAGAGTGGGCCTATACACCAAACTGTATGAAAACAGGGACAAAAAAAAAAATCCAAACATGGTTTCTGTTAGTTCTTCTCATGCTGGTTTATGTCTTGAAGTGCTGCATTTGCATGCAATTTAGCAGTGGTGTTTAACTATGATTGGTTATTTCCTTGTCAGACGCAGGACTTTGTTGGACAACTATTTGGGCTGTGTTGGAGGCTGCCTCAGAGTGAAGCCTAAGTATGACTAACTATTCCAGTAAATCTGAGACACACCAGAAATACAGGACAGAGAATGTAAAGATATGATGGTGTTTATTTTGCATAAATATCTGGAGGGGTACATTTTTTCTTTGCATCTGAACATAAGGTTGCGTCTTAGGTTGCTGATTAGACCGTCAACAATGCAACTCATCTAAATGGATGTCTTGGTTGGGAGTTGTTTAACAAATTAAAAAGAAGTTGGCTGTCTTTCCCAGAGACATATACAGTATGTCATCATCAGACAATAGCTGATGCAAAAGGGCGTCTTGGAAGTAGTTTCTATCTCCCAGCTTGCTGCACTGGAATGCCCTAGAGGTTGGCCACTGTTCCCAGGTAACACCATAAGTATCTAAGTAAAGCTAGTGTGTAAGTCAAGTCAAGTCACATTTATTTATAAAGCACATTGAAGATCAACAGCAGCTGACCAAAGTGCTGTACAATTAATTAAGAATCTATATACAGGAGTTCACTAATCCACAAGAACAAATAAAACAACAATAAAGAAAGCAACAAAGAAAACCTGAGAGAAACGGCCCATTCAGGACCAGAGGACTCAAACGGGTCAGTCAGGGCCCAAAAGAGTCAACAGAGGAGCTGATGGAATGGGGGGAGGCTGTTCCACAGTTTAGGGCAGGCATGGGCAAACTACGGCCCGCGGGCCATATACGGCCCGTTGGGCTTTTTAATCCGGCCCGCCGAACTTGTCCAAATTATATCATTATTAAATTAAATTTTATTATAATTAAACCTTGTTCGTTGTCCCCTGTAATGCCCGCGTTTCCCCAATAGATGGCGCACTTCAGAGTGTGGTGTATTACTCCCTTCTTCACTTTGCCCTATGAACCCGTATGAGCCCTTCTGTAAAAATGAGCGGATCAAAGAAAAGAAAAGTGGACAGTGAATGCCGAGTGTTTAATACGGAGTGGACAACTAAATATTTTTTCACTGAAGTCCGATCAAAGGCTGTATGCCTGATATGCCAAGAAACTGTCGCAGTTTTCAAAGAGTACAGTATCAGCCGTCACTTTGCAACGAAGCATGCTAACTACGCTAGCAAGCAGTCCCTGCAAGAACGGGCGGCTTTTTTTCACCAACAAACTGCGATTCAAGAGTCAACTACCAAGGCAAGTTTTTTGCTGGCATTCAAATTAGCAAAGGCTAGCAAGCCTTTCTCCGAAGGCGAGTTTTTAAAAGACTGCATGGTAGAGACAGCAGGTCTCTTGTGTCCGGAGAGCCAAGGCCAGTTTGAAAAAATCAGTTTATCACACAGGACTGTGACTCGCCGTGTGGAACTGATTGACGAAGATATAGCCAGTGAATTAAACAAAAAGGCTGAGTCCTTTAAGTTATATTCACTAGCGCTGGATGAAAGTAATGACGTAAAAGACACTGCTCAGCTCCTCATTTTTATCCGAGGGATTAATGACAGTTTTGAGATAACGGAGGAGTTTTTGACCATGGAGTCCCTGAAAGGAAAAACGCGAGGAGAGGACTTGTATAACCAGGTGTCTGCTGTCATCGAGAGAATGAAGCTACCTTGGAGTAAACTTGCCAATGTCACAACGGATGGATCGCCAAATTTAACTGGAAAACATGTTGGTCTGCTGAAAAGAATCCAGGATAAAGTGAAAGAGAAAAACCCTGACCAGGATGTTATTTTCCTTCACTGCATCATCCATCAGGAATCTCTGTGTAAGTCTGTATTGCAGCTTAATCATGTCGTGAATCCAGTTGTAGAACTTGTTAACTTTATACGAGCAAGTGGACTTCAGCATCGTCAGTTTATTATGTTCCTGGAGGAAACTGATGTGGATCATCAGGACTTACTGTACCACTCTCGTGTCCGCTGGTTAAGTTTGGGCAAAGTGTTTCAACGAGTGTGGGAGCTGAAAGAGGAGATCAGCGCATTTTTGGAGTTAATGGGGAAATCTGACAAATTTCCTGAGCTAAGCGATATACCTACGTATGTGAGCAGACATTCAGCGTCATGAACATCAACAAAGCCCCTCACAGATCCTAGTTAACTGACCAACACCTCGGATCTATCCTGAGAATTACCACTACTAAACTAACTCCAGACTTTAATGCACTGGCAAAAAAGGGAGATCAACAACACTGTTCCCACTGAAACTGAACGTGAGTTTCTCTACTGTGTTTATTAAAATTTAAATTAATTAAATGAATGCATTTGGAAATCAATTTGTACAATGAGCCTTGCATATTCATGCTTTGCTACCTGTTAAAGGCCAAATCCTTTCATGTAATGGCTTTTACATGTCATTTATATTAGTTCACACAAACACTCCATCCATCTGTTCCTGGCCCGGCCCCTCTGGCAAATTTTAGAACCCATTGTGGCCCGCGAGTCAAAAAGTTTGCCCACCCCTGGTTTAGGGGCTTTGACTGCAAAAGCACGATCACCTTTGAGCTTGAGCCGTGAGCGGGGGACAGCCAGGAGGCCCGTATTGGACGATCTAAGGGGCCTAGATAAAGTGTACAGGCTAAGGAGGTTGGTAATGTACAGGGGTGGGGCAACCCATTCAGGGCTTTAAAAACAAATAGCACAACCCAAAAATGCAATGGATCCAATGAAGGGATGCTAGGACCGGACTGATATACTCCCTCTTCCTGGACCCAGTCAAAAAAAGACTTAACTACTTAGCAATATCTACTGATATACAATTTGTTAAAACTTAAAACCAATTCTTATTAATCACTTTCTCCACCATCTGGGGAAGTTTATACATATAGGGCAGTAATGGAAACGCCATTTTGGCAGAGGTCTTTAGCAAGCACTGTTACCTAAAGATAATGTCAGTCTAATCAGTTACACCCTATATGGACTAGAACTATAAATATATGTTTACTTTGTAGTCTGATCAATTGAATTTTCCGTTGATTTCAGTGTCTGTGGGTTAAAAAAAACCAAGTCAAATCAAGAATGAAAAGTCCCCTAAAACTCATTAAAGTTTTGTTTTTAGCGATGAGAAAATATCATGTTGTGCTACATGGGTGACATGGAAGCAAGCCCATTGCTGTTTTGATTTCAGCTTTTTACAGAGTTATTTATCAGGGTCCATTCTGCTACACTGATCAGCAGATACAAGCTGCGCTTTGTTCCTCGTCCATCCCAAAGTTGAAATATTTGGGTCATGATGTCCTAAATGAATCAAATAAAAAACAGCAAACTACGCAGCATTTGTAAACAGATTTTATTGTAATTGTAAGCTCGCTGCAATGCAGTGGACAACTTGTAAACAAAAGTTCCATCATCCTTCCTGAATAGACCAAAATCAACAATTGAGCTCTTTTTTACATAAATCGATTTGTAACGACACAGTAGTTCTTTCTCTGAAGGTGATTCCTATTTTTAACATTTATAATTCTTTATTCTCAAGCCAGTAGAAACAAATCAGTCAATCACAAAAAGATTAGATTTTTAGCATAAACACCACACTGTTCACCCATGAAGCTATGTAAATGGTTTGGTTCTGCCTTTGTTTTTGTGATCAATGTATCATCAGTGTTGACATTGCTGCAGGGCAAGAGTTGTTTTTCTGGGAACTTCCAAGTTGAGTTATGCTGACTCATGTATCAAAAGGGTAAAACGACTAACCTCATTTTATCAGAGCTTCTAAACCAGGGGTGGGCAAACTTTTTGACTCGCGGGCCACAATGGGTTCTAAAATTTGACAGAGGGGCCGGGCCAGGAACAGATGGATGGAGTGTTTGTGTGAACTAATATAAATGACATGTAAAAGCCATTACATGAAAGGATTTGGCCTTTAACAGGTAGCAAAGCATGAATATGCAAGGCTCATTGTACAAATTGATTTCCAAATGCATTCATTTAATTAAATTTAAATTTAATTTTAAAAAACACAGTAGAGAAACTCACGTTCAGTTTCAGTGGGAACAGTGTTGGTGATCTCCCTTTTTTGCCAGTGCATTAAAGTCTGGAGTTAGTTTTGTAGTGGTAATTCTCAGGATAGATCCGAGGTGTTGGTCAGTTAACTAGGATCTGTGAGGGGCTTTGTTGATGTTCATGACGCTGAATGTCTGCTCACATACGTAGGTCGAGCCAAACAAAGTCAGCATCTTCTGTGCCGTCCTCCGGAGGTTTGGAAACGTGGCTTCGTTAAGTGAAGCATAAAAGTCATTCAGTTTAAGAGAGTTGAACTTCTCCTTTAAGACGGAGTCAGACTGAAGATCGATCAGTTCCAATTGAAGTTCCAATTGCAGCTCCTGTGGTGCTGTCCTGTCCCCTGTCAGAAGACCCTGACAGGGGACAGGACACCAGCTGAAGTGACTTTTCAATGTTTTCAAAATCAGAAAACCGACGGCAGAATTCTCCGTGCAGGTCGTCAAGGGATTTGCTGTATTTCTTTGCATTTCGCGTCGCCTCTTTCTGCATGGCAAGTGTGGGGAAATGAGCGAAAGATTTGTTTGCAATTTGTCTGGAGAATAAAGTTAGCTTGGATTTGAAGGCTCTAACATTTTTGTACATGTTGTGCACAAACTGATCTTTCCCCTGTAGTTTCACATTCAGCTCATTCATGTGTGAAAATATGTCCACAGCAAATGCAAAGTCACAAAGCCAGTTCTTGTCGCTTAGCTCAGGAAATTTGTCGGATTTCCCCATTAACTCCAAAAATGCGCTGATCTCCTCTTTCAGCTCCCACACTCGTTGAAACACTTTGCCCAAACTTAACCAGCGGACACGAGAGTGGTACAGTAAGTCCTGATGATCCACATCAGTTTCCTCCAGGAACATAATAAACTGACGATGCTAAAGTCCCCTTGCTCGTATAAAGTTAACAAGTTCTACAACTGGATTCACGACATGATTAAGCTGCAATACAGACTTACACAGAGATTCCTGATGGATGATGCAGTGAAGGAAAATAACATCCTGGTCAGGGTTTTCCTCTTTCACTTTATCCTAGATTCTTTTCAGCAGACCAACATGTTTTCCAGTTAAATTTGGCGATCCATCCGTTGTGACATTGGCAAGTTTACTCCAAGGTAGCTTCATTCTCTCGATGACAGCAGACACCTGGTTATACAAGTCCTCTCCTCGCGTTTTTCCTTTCAGGGACTCCATGGTCAAAAACTCCTCCGTTATCTCAAAACTGTCATTAATCCCTCGGATAAAAATGAGGAGCTGAGCAGTGTCTTTTACGTCATTACTTTCATCCAGCGCTAGTGAATATAACTTAAAGGACTCAGCCTTTTTGTTTAATTCACTGGCTATATCTTCGTCAATCAGTTCCACACAGCGAGTCACAGTCCTGTGTGATAAACTGATTTTTTCAAACTGGCCTTGGCTCTCCGGACACAAGAGACCTGCTGTCTCTACCATGCATTCTTTTAAAAACTCGCCTTCGGAGAAAGGCTTGCTAGCCTTTGCTAATTTGAATGCCAGCAAAAAACTTGCCTTGGTAGTTGACTCTTGAATCGCAGTTTGTTGGTGAAAAGAATGTTGCTGAGTCTGTAAATTATCCTTCAACCTCTGAGCCGCAGCCGCCCGTTCTTGCAGGGACTGCTTGCTAGCGTAGTTAGCATGCTTCGTAGCAAAGTGACGGCTGATACTGTACTCTTCGAAAACTGCGACAGTTTCTTGGCATATCAGGCATACAGCCTTTGATCGGACTTCAGTGAAAAAATATTTAGTTGTCCACTCCGTATTAAACACTCGGCATTCACTGTCCACTTTTCTTTTCTTTGATCCGCTCATTTTTACAGAAGGGCTCATACGGGTTCATAGGGCAAAGCGAAAAAGTGAAGAAGGGCGTAATACACCACACTCTGAAGTGCGCCATCTATTGGGGAAACGCGGGCATTACAGGGGAAAACGAACGAGGTTTAATTATAATAAAATTTAATTTAATAATAATATAATTTGGACAAGTTCGGCGGGCCGGATTAAAAAGCCCAACGGGCCGTATATGGCCCGCGGGCCGTAGTTTGCCCATGCCTGCTCTAGAACCAAAATCTCAATTTGAGCGACCAATCAGTTTGAGATCTCTGATCTGAATGGGACTAACCTGCCTAAATAAATGGTTAACAAAACTAACAATCAAAGTACCTTCTTGTTAGTGTTAGATGGCCTTTTTATGTGAAAAGTTGCCTCTACTCGGTGGTGGCTGATGCAATTTTTCACTTATGGACCAGGATGTACATTTTGGTTTGTTAGCTGGATGCTAAATTAAATTATAGAACATAACATAAAAGAAACTGCTATTAACAGGCTATCAAAGTTAGCATTGCAAACGCAGCTTTTGTAACTGAAGAAACAATCTATTTAAATTCACAATGTTCAGTAAAATAGATTCTTTATTAACTTAAGTGATTAGTTAAGTTAGTTTCTTATCCTCTCTACAGTCTCCAACGCTACAGTTGTATCATTGGTCAAAAAATCAGCGACCTGTGGGCTGATTGAATTTAGCCTAAATGGTCAGCAAATCAAAGGGGCGTGTCATGACACCTGTCAATCATTTACACTTCGAGAGTGATAGGATGAGGATGCCACAGTGCTTGGGCTGTAGACTGTTTGAAGACATTGCGTGTTTTTCTTGTAACAATTAGGTTTGGTTGCTACTCTAGGTTCCACCCAATTTGGAAACAATCTGCTGTAAGTTATTTGAAGAATCAAAGGCCTTTACTGGATAGGACAGCTGAAGAGAGACAGGAAATGTTGGGAGGAGAGAGCGGGGGATGACATGCAGCAAAGGGACGATGCAGGAATCGAACCCACGGCCACTGCATGAAGACTATGGCTTCTGTACATGGGTTGTGTGACATAACTGCCAGGATATCCAGCGCCCCTAATCTGTCTATATCGATATTATTACCATTACCTCAATGCTAAGAAATAAAAGAACTCCCTCTAACGTAGACTGAAAGTACTTTAAGTGAAATATGAGATGAACGAATAACTATCATTTCAATATACACATATCATTTATATAACTGTTAGATTAGATAGTTCATGTATAAAAGATAAACAGGTTGAATGAGGGAGCGTGCAGTTCAACTGCATCATCTCCTTTGGGTGGAGAAGAGGCCACCCTGTTAACGCATGCCCGCTGTTTCACCCCATACATCCATAATGTTGATCAATGTTCAATGTGTCAATATAGATAAGACAAAGTGAGAGCAGATAAATACTATTTAGATAAGAGCATGTAAAGATCATGCAAATCCCTCCACCATTAAAGCTGATCCGTTTAATACATGCAAAGAAACATCAAGAGATCTTGTTGAACTTCAACTTGTCAAACAGACAAACATCATTAAAATAAATATAACAATAACATAACAAGAGGCTACCCCATTATGCCCCGACTTCATCGTAACCAGTTACAGCCTACAAAACAAAACACATCTACATTTTATAAAACACATTTACAAGACGTGAAACACTTTTACCAGTCCCCAAACAAATTTACAAACGACAGAGTCTTGACGGAAAGGGAATGTAACAAATTTTGGAATTGATTGAGGGGTCATTTTGTTTGTTTTGGAGGAAAGACTTGGCGGACAGTGATATGGAGTTTGTGCTGACAGAAAGATGTTTTGCCCGTTTTGTGGAACTCATTTGAGCCAGATTAGTCAGTTTTGCTTTTCATGTGGACGGTCTCTCAAACTTTTGAAGTATCCAGCATCTCAGAGGTCTGCAAATAACAGAGACATATAGAAACCAATATAATCTTATGTTTATACATATATGATTAACATAAAAATGTATTAAAATTAAATTATCCGCCAAACAAAACACTCAATCACTTCGGAGTCACTTCCGACATTTGGTACATTCCCTTTCCGTCAAGATTCTGTCGTTTGTAAATTTGTTTGGAGACTGGTAAAAGTGTTTCACAAAATGTAAATGTGTTTTGTCCTTTAAAAATGTTTTTCAAAATGTAAATTGGTCTCAAATGTTGTAAAAGTGTTTCACACTTTGTCATTTTGCTTTTGCACTTCCCAGCCACCGTAAAGTCTGTGACCTTTGTGAAGAATGAAGAAACAAAGATTCACTATTCCTCACAGTCTGATAACTGATTCACCTTTCAGTGCCCCGACGGGGACCATAAAATGTGCTTGTTATCCTCTTTATTGGTGATATACATTAAGGAGATATCAGACACTCATGTGGAGGACAATTTAAATAAATATCTGATGGAGAAAATTGCAAACGCAATACAAATGACAGAAATTGGACTTTTCAGTCAAAAGGCTGATTCAATATAAACATGCATATTAAACATTCAGAATAAAGTCAGATGTATGAAGAATGATGATCTCACAGTAAAAATTTCCATCACTTGTTAGTAAGATCAAGTGATTATCTCTGTGAATAAGTTACCACTTGTATTATCTTATGATTATGGAAAACTTAAATTTTGCAGAGGATTACACAAGCATGAAATCACTGTCTGCATGCCAACTTATCTTACTGGGGGGCAAATCAAGGGGAGGGCGTCACTGTCAGGAGGACAGTATAAAGCTTAGTGCCAAACCAAGAGAAAGCACACGACTGCAGGAGGAGTGTACAAGACCTTTCAACACTGTAACATACTCAAGGAAGAAAACCACAGCCATGGCAAGCATCGAAATCCAGCAGCAGGACAATGCTTCAGGTAAATATTTGATTCTACAAACTTTTCAAAACAAAGGTACCTAACCAGCTGTTTTCATAAATCACAATGATGTATCTAGATGTATATGTAAAACATTGTGACTTCATGTTTTTTCTTTTTTCCCACAGCACTCAAAAAATCAAAGTCTAAGAAGAACATCAACCACTTCACAGATGTGCACGGTCTGCCCTGCATTGAGAAGATTGTGAGCTCAGTGGAGGAAACACCTGAGCCAATCGTCACCAAAATCACTGGCAAAATCCCAGAATGGATCAACGGGAACTTGCTGAGAAACGGACCTGGGAAGTTTGAGATTGGAAACCAGAAGTGAGTATTCAAAGTGTTGATACGTATCCTGCAGCCACTACATAACAAAGCTGACTGCATGTATAGTAATCCAGTTGGATAAGGAAGATTTGTATTTCAGCAGATCAGGTCCTACAATTTCTTTGCATCATTTAATATTTTGTGTCCATAATTAACGAATCAACTAAATACAGTTGCAGTGAGCCTATCAGATCTGCTTACCATTTTAATAAACATAGTGAACCAAATGTTATCATCAAAATCTTGTATTTTAGTGTGTGTTGGTATGTTAGATAAAGTTAGATATTGCCTTTTTGACAATGTATGTAGATATTATAACACATCACTCCTACTGTATATTTCTAACTTCTCTTTTTGACTTCCCTTTCTCACCAGGTTCAATCACTGGTTTGATGGTATGGCTCTCCTGCACCAGTTCAAAATATGTAATGGTGAAGTGACTTACAAAAGTCGCTTCCTGTCCAGTGATAGTTACCAAGCCAACAAGGAGCACAACCGCATCGCCGTGTCGGAGTTTGGCACTGTCAATGTGCCAGACCCCTGCAAAAACTTCTTCCAGCGCTTCCTGTCAAGATTTGAGTTACCAAGTGAGTATTTTATTGAGTAATCTTGAAAGGAACAATATCACATGATGCAACAGGATATGATACAATACAATATGTTGATACGATATGATACCATAGGAAACACTTAATTTGTCTTGGACTCGAGGGCTGCAAACATTTACTTTCCTCTACAAGTGTCAATCATCACTTTTCATTGAGTTATCTCTATAAAATGATGAACACAGTCCCATGTTCTGGACTGTTGTTGTAGTTGCTGTTAACTTTCACATGTTGTTTCTCCCCTCTAGAACCCACAGATAATGCAAATGTGAGCTTTGTGACCTACAAGGGTGATTATTATGTCAGTACGGAAACCAACGCCATGCACAAGGTGGACCCTGAGACACTTGAGAGGACTAAAAAGGTAACACAATGATTATGTTTTTAGTGTTAAGATAAGTGGCGACATATCGTCTTTATTGGTGCTTTACACGTGATTGCAAAAGTCAAACTGGCCTGGTGCTTCACACAAAGCAAAAGTCATAAAAGAGTGCAGTATCCAGCTTATTTATAGCAGGCCTTCAGGCTACTGTCACAGCTTATTGGCACTAAGCAGTAGTATAAAATCAAAAAATAGAACAAAAGCGTTTACAAGCCTTTCTGCTCGCTAATCAGGTGGACTGGAGCAAATTTATTGCTGTGAATGGAGCGACAGCACACCCTCACACCGAGCCTGATGGAACAACCTACAACATGGGGAACTCCTACAACCCTAAAGGTATTTTAGAAACACCAAATCACTTTTTTTTAAGGAACCATCATAGAAGCACAGAACAACATTTCTGCTGACCTTTAGCCGTTAACGGTTGTCTGTGCTTGTAGGAGCATCCTACAACATCATCCGTGTGCCACCAACCAAGGACACAGATGACGAGACCCTGGAGGGAGCCACTGTGTTGTGCTCTATTCCCTCACTGGAAAAGACTAAACCGTCCTACTACCACAGCTTTGGTGAGCAAAAGTTTCACCCAGGTCAGCCGAAGCTATAAATCAAATGGAAGGAGTTGAACTTTACTATGTAAATGCATATTACAGCAATATCTATGAAGATTACATCTTTACAAACACTGTTACATAATTTGGTCACAGCAATCCATCTTCATTTAAATTTATGCCATATGAGATAAGAAGCCTGACAACAGACAATAAAACTCCGATCCCATTTGGAATTGAGATGGAGACCAACAGTCTAAGCAGTCAGTATCAGAAATGGTATCTGGATTGGAAAACCACTCTTTTTCTCAATGAATTTTGATATGTAACCCTGTCAATTACAGCAATGTCTGAGAACTACGTGGTGTTCATTGAGCAGCCAATCAAGATGGATCTGTTGAAGATTGTGACAGGCAAGCTGAGAACGAAAAGCATCAGCGACGGTTTTTACTGGGACCCGAAACTCAACACCATCTTCCACCTGATTGACAAGAAGACAGGAAAGGTAAGGCTTGGAAACTGACTTTCATCTCACTATGTAGCCTCTATAGAGGCCAGGTCAGTGTCCTTACTGGTGGAAAACCAAAAGACCTTTCATTTGGAAAAAAAATTGGACTATAGTGAGTGGCGTGACATTAATAATTCTTGTATCATGTTTTAAGTTTAGTCATATATGAATGTGATGTCCCCAAACAAAGATTTCATTTTGTTAAAATACGTTTTAAGACTTGAAAAATACATCACAAGAATGACTACACACTCAAAGGTCTGCAGGTGACGCATCTCAACCTTGTAGAGACAGTCCATTTAATTCATGATATCATTACAGTTCTCTCTGCAAGTGACTTAAATGTACATATATTTAGATTAAGGGTCTTACTGGGTCTAACAGAAGTAAAACAACCTTGACCCTCTTCTTACTATTTCTGTACTGTATAACTTCTTCTGTCCCATCATGCTTTCCAGGTAAGATCAATCAAGTACCTAGCCAAGGCACTGTCAACCTTCCATCAGATCAACGCGTACGAAGAGGGCGGCTTCTTGATCATAGATATGTGTGCTTCAGATGACGGCCAGGCAATCTCCAACTACAACGTTCAGAACCTGAGGCAGTCCGGAGAAGCTCTTGATGAGGTAAGGGGACTAAGTAAACCCTTTATCTTGTTTTTGTTAAGTTGAAAAGTATTGTGTTTTTCCTGATCCTGTTAAAGTCATGTTTATATTGTCCCATCAGGTGTATAACACCCTGTGCCGAGTCTTTCCACGGCGCTTTGTTCTTCCTCTCAATGTGGGCAATGATACCCCCTTCAACCAGAACTTGAACAACCAGTTCAACACCACAGCCACTGCTATAAGAACGGCCAAAAGCAAGGTGAGCGGCCAACGCTGTCTACACATATCAACAACTTAGGTCTATTCCAAAAATGAAAAGATAACTCTTTATGTTAGCACAAAGTAAATGGACCATGGGCCAAGCGTTGTCAGTTAGAGACACTTCCCTTAAAAAGTCTTATGATAACTTGGTCTGGATAATTCTGTTAAAAAAAGGCATTTTTTAACTTAAAACAGTAGTTCTGTTTGCCAGTGTTCCTTGAGCCCCATTGCCTTACGCAGATGTTTTGTCACTGTTCAGGTCTTCTGTACCCATGAAGACCTCCACGGAGAAGATATTCATCAGTATGGAGGTCTGGAGTTCCCTCAGATAAACTATAGCAAGTACAACACCAAGCCCTACCGCTACTTCTATGGCTGCGGCTTCAGACATCTTGTGGGAGACACACTGCTCAAGATGGACCTCAACGGGAAACAAATGAAGGTGAGTTTCAGTCTCTGATCATCACAGTCAAACAATCAGTACAATAAAAGTCAATGATCCTCAGAGGTGAGTAATCAGAGCTGGTATCTTATCTCACGGTGCTTTTAATAGTCAATAACATACCGTAACATTTTCAAACTGCAACAAACTTAATCTCTAAGACTACTGTATTTACTCACAGGTGTGGGAACGAACTGGTCTTTATCCATCTGAACCAATCTTCGTACCCTCCCCCAATGCAACTGAAGAGGACGACGGTGTTGTCTTGTCTGTGGTCATCACTCCTAATAAGGTAAATCTGGTTCAGTGAAGTCATTTTGACCACGGAAAAGTTGGGACATTTGCACTTATGGTCATATACCTTTTATTTCTGGATTAAAGTTACGTCTGATGATTTTGCCAGCAGCTCTATATCCCCATTTTTCTTCACAGCTCACTGTTGATTTAATAAAATCAGACAATGAAAATGTTTCTCAAACAATCAACACATCTGAGGAAATTGCAGGAGGCAATGTACTAAAACAGAGACTGTACATGTTAGGGATCTTCATAGGCGACTCATTTTCTAGTCTGTTAAATGGAAATTAAAATTCCAACTACTCTAAATAAAAGAAAATCACATTTCCTGTGCTGAATGTGGTTACGCATTGCACTGGTCGATATTCCACTTTAAACCTGACACAGCCTTTTCGTACATTTTATCTCAATTTTCTAGATCAAAATAATTTCAAACTGGGGCGCTGGTGGCGCAGTGGTTAGTGCGCGAGCCCCATGTATGGAGGCTATAGTCCTCAAAGCGGGCGGTTCCAATCCCACTTGTGGCTCCTTTGTCATTCCCCACTCTCTCTCTCCCTGATTTCCGACTCTATCCACGGTCCTCTCTACATTAAAGGCAGAAAAAGCCCAAAATAAAAAAATAATAAAATAAAGTCAAACTACACTGCTACTAAAGGATGCTTTCGATTTACTGTGCTTGTTTACATCCGGGTAGTAGAGCGGTTTAGTCGACTAATTGCGCACATCCCTAGTATGTATCCATCTGGTTAGTGGTGTATCGTTTTGAAGTCTTACAATTTAGGGTTTTACCAAGCTGTTTGTTTTGGCGACCTTGTTTAACTTTCTTTGCTGACTCCAAACGGGTCCATAATTTACAAAACTTCATGCCATATAGAGCCTAAAGGTGATGTTTATTAAGTCATGAGGAAAAGTTTCCCAAAGTGCATGTCAGAGCTTCAAATGTCAGTATGTTGGATAAACTTCTGATTTCTTAAACTGTTGAGTACTTACATTCTTTTTTTTCCCCTCCTTCATCTTGATTACTTACAGGACAAGAGCACGTTCCTCCTGGTTTTAGATGCTCAAACGTTCGAGGAGCTGGGCAGGGCTGCGGTGCCTGTGAACATCCCCTACGGTTTCCACGGGACATTCAATAACAAGGCTTAGACATGTGAGGAAGACACAAAAACTCACTGTACCTCCGGACTCACTGAAAATTAAACCCTATATGTAAATATTAACTGTGCTGTTTTGTTTGTCTAAAGTGGAAACAAAGAGGTCACTCCATATGTGAATGTATTGTAAATATGTTTTTTCCACTTTACTTTTTACCATTTCCATTTTCATAAAGTGTTTGAAATAGTGGTCATTTAGGGCAAAGTAAGGTCATCTTCAATGTCGGCTGTTTAGTTATGTACATACTGGTAATGTGATAAAACAAGTTCACAGCCAAACATGTCAGATTCATTACAAATTAAGAGAACTCCAACTCCAATTCTCTCAGCACCTGTTGTGTCAGATAGAGTGATAAGTAAATGCATTGTGGCTGTAGAGAAAACGTCATCGATTTCATGAATGATTTATAAAACAGCTTGTGAATCTCTGTACCAAAACTGTGGGTCGATACTCTGTAAATAAATAAAGTGTTCTTAAATAATTGATTGTGTCCTCCATGTAATAATAGTCATACACAATAATTGCTTGAGATTGTAATGCTGGAACAGAAAGACTTTGCATAGAAGTTAGATAGAGGAGTCTTCTTTCATTCCCTGCTATAGTAGGACATTAACAAAATTTAAAGTTGATCAATGCAAAATGCAGAAATATTCTGTAAATATAGGAAGCTGTGGTAACTGAGAGTGGCCCACCAGCACCCTCTGCTGACCAAACACAATTTAAACAACATTTTTAAAACAGATCTGAAATCATAGCAGAGAAGTAAAGGCAAGTGGACATACATATGAAAATTAACATAGAAAAGCAAGACAGTCCAAATGCATTTTTTAATCTCAGTCAAGTCCTTTAAAATGAATTATTAGTTAATTATTTATTATTATTAGAATTATTAGTTATTTCATCCAAGTTCCTTTTTGTGTTTGTGTTGAAGTGGATAATAAACCAAATCCCTCTTTTATAACTTTACAATAATGAAAGAGTATAAAAGTATTTTGTAATTAACACACTTTAATGTTCTTATTAACAGTTATAAATACATTTGTGAACACATAACTTTCTCTTTATATGTTTTATTATATACATAAACTATATTAAATGTATATATATAAATGTAAGCCCTGTATGAAGAATGAAAAGTGAGATTATGTATTTAAAACTATGAAAGCATGAATATTGGCTTCATCAAATAATTGAGTAAACTTAAAACAAACATTAGGTATTTATATATCATTTCAAAGCTACATAAAAAGCAATACCAAAATGAACTAGAGAGGCACAACATGTAAACAAAAAGAGTAGAATGACCAGAACTGATTCATCCCAACAAAGCACACCTAGCCCTGCAGTTTATCAGAGATGGAGGCCAGTGTTTGCTTCAGAAGGTTTTTCTTCCCTATAAGGTAAGCTTGAAAGTTTTGAGCCTCTCTCAAAAGTCCATCCAGCTCTTCCATCTGGGCGGAGTCCGCTGCAGCTCTCTCACTGCAACAAACCGTTGATAATGACATTAGATCAATCGGTGACAGATCAAAGCTCTGAAATGTAGTTGCACAAATACAACTTACCGTAACACTTCGGCAAATTTTGAGGACAGCATCCTGAACTCTCTGCTAGCACCTGTTTCAGGGAGCAAAACAAACAAAAGATGCTGTAAATTTATCTCAAAGGCAAAAAAAATGTATATTATATACCTACGGAAATAAGTCAAGAGACTGACACTGAAAAGAAAGGACTGGTTCTCATGACTGGAAACACCTGCACGCCAGTGTGCCAGGCCGCTGGCTTTGTTCGACGTGGACAGTGTTGCAGGGGAGCGACAAGCCCAGGCTTAGTCTATGAGTTCAGTTTTTGTCTGGTTGGATATTGAAAAGAAGATGATTGCTAGTTTCGTTCCAATTTATTGGTGTGGGTCAGCTGTCGATTCTACTAGCTTCTGAAAGTCGGCGTCCATACGGGTTCCCTCTCAGCTGCAGCCATTCACCTGAGTCTTGTTACATCATTTAAAGGAGACACAGCACCCGCTCTGTGCGCACCTCAGGAATGGTGCGTTTAGGGCTATTGGACAAACCAGTGACTTACAACACAGCTCAAACCCTAGCAACTAGCAATCATCTTACTTACTTACCGTACTCAAACGCATTCTTTATTTGCTCCATGAAAACCAGTCCAAAGTAATTTCCAAAATAGAAAAGAAGAAGAGGAACATGAAAGTTACCTATTTTTCTTTGTGAAAAATACTTCAGTATCTAAGTGTAGGCTGAATTTAATTTTGTTAATCCAACTTTGAGAATACTAAAGAATGTTTTTTAACTGATAGTGTGACCATGTACATACCTGCAGCTGTACCCTCAAATATATCAGCTGATTCTGATGTTGATGGTTTGGATGGAGCTTTTCTCTTCATCGGTGGAGATGTGTCTTGATTTGCAGCGGTCTAAAGCGATGGGCAAAGTTTTAGTTTAGTAGTTTTGGACGTTCAAAATAAATAAATAAAAACACCTGAACCCCTTCCAGGACAAAGGCTACTTTAATCATGTCTAAACTTTTATTTTTATTTTTACTTACCATAAACTCCTGAATATAAGTGCAACGGTATACAAGACGGAGACCGTTTTTTTGGGGTCTTCCAGAGGGAAAACTGCTTTAAACTGTCTTTCTGTGTGAGAGTTTCCACTGCATTCATCACATTTCACAACATGCAGTTTCTGTGCAGCTCTTTCTACTACTCTCTGTTTTCCCCATGTAGAGTAGCAGTCCTGTTACCTACTGGTACGGTACAGTAGGTAAGCTCTCAGCCTACAGTTAGCTGATAGTTGTGAAGTACAGACCCAAGAAAAAGTGGTGCTGCTAGTCTGGTCTGCATATATATATATATAAATAATATATATAAAAATCATTTGTCGCAGGCTGTGGGTCTGTACTTCACAACTATCAACTAACTGTAAGCTGAGAGCTCAACTACCTTACTGTACCAGGAGCTAGCATGTCTGCTACTATACATGGTCAGGTCAGGTGAAGTGCAGTGGGTGATGGCTGTCCTGAGGGCATGTCTCAGCATTTAATACAAGTACATTGGTCACACGGTATACAAGGGCCCGTTATCATTCGATCTTAGATCCAATTTACTTTTCAGTTTCAGTTATAAGTGTCTTTTCTTTGCGGTCGTTGAATCAAGAGGACAATATTTACTACTTCATGGAAAAGCATAATTTTCTCATAAGGATTACATAGCCTTTTTATTAAGCAATGAGTGGCTACCGGCTGCTTCTCTTACCTCATGTGGTGTTGGCTGTTTAGGGCCTTTGCTGTTTTTCATGGCCCTCTTGGGAAGTACTGGTGGAAGCATCTTTCCTGCCATTGGTGTTGATTCTTCCATTATCAGGTTCACTGGAAACGATAAATGTTATTGTCCAGCTTTGTAACCTTAAAGGCCTGTTTGTATCTCATTACTGTCAGTCAGTGACAGTAAAGTGTATGTCAAGGTCTAAATAGCTGATTGTATTCACATATTTTAGCCATAGTTACTATATGAGGGCAAAAGCCTCTTGTTAGCTGAAATAACAACTCACAAAAAGTTAAAATTTGCACAATAATTTATCCAAAGGTGTTCAAGTTGGATGATAATTCATGTTAGTGCTGCAATAACTAATCTCCACAACAATGAATTGCTTGATGACAATTGCCTAGGAAGAATTTCTGCAGTATTTTTTCAGTCTAAATTTCAAACATTTGCTAGTTTCAATGTTTTAAATGCAGGACTGGCGGCTTATTTTCATCATTTATGGCAGCAATCTGAGTCATTGATATCTGGACTATAAAAACACATTATAACCATCTTTACAGTTAGGTTAAAGAGGAAAACCATCTTGAATTATATAACTTAGATGACTCTTTCAATTGTTGCTCCTTGGTGTTTAATATGAGGGACAAAAAATGACTAAAATATAAATAAATAAATGTTGGGAGAAATGCATATAATAATGTATAAATAAATAAATAATTAAATAAATGCATCGATAAATATATAAATGCTGAAAACAATACATCAATGAATAAATAATAAATACACTTTGTTAATGAAAAAGGCTATTTATATATTTTTACATGTATTTATTCATTTATTAGCGTATTTCTAAAGTTATATATGTATCAATGCATACATTTCCACATTAATTGAGGTATTCATTCATTTCTGTATTTTACATTTACACATCTATTTATTTCTGTGTCCAGGTCGTAAGAGGAAAAGTATATATGTAAATTTGCTTCTGTCTGTTTTTCAAAATTGACCAATCCTACTTCAGTAATGTTAGGACGGCCCACTTAATTTACATATTTACTTTTCCTTGTACAACATGGACACAGAAATACATAAATAAATATATGAATATATTTATTGTATGCATTTCTCCCAACATTTATTTATTTATTCATTTATTTATACTTCAGTTTGTCCCTCATAGTTAAAAGCCTCATGTAAAGAAACTGAAAGAAATGTTATCAAACCATACTTACTAAATTCATTAAGTGAATTCAGAGCGAATAGTTATGTTGTAGTAATTATTTTGATAACTAGCTTACAAACAGCTAAAACATTAATGTAAAGTTAGCAGGGAGTTAGCCACCAACCTGTAGCCTACATTAACAAAAGGTACTTAGCTAGGATTGTTAAAGTAAGGGAAGCTAATATCTATTTTAAAGACAACGGTGTGAGTGAAATATTCACTGAATAAATGAAAACGTTACGGGTTATTGGTGGTTGTTTAAGGACATTACCTTTAATTTGATCTCTGATGATTTCAGGCAGAAAACAAAGATTTACGCGCCGTGCACATGCTGCATTCAAGGGTACTCGTAAATTACATGCGGTAACATTCGTTGTTAAAAAAAGGAAGACAATGCGGAAGTGCAAAATCCTGCAGTTCGTCGAGTGTCCGCATGAGGTTGGCCTCAGAAGAACCGGAAGCCACATACACACCCCATTTAAAAAAGCCAGAAATTAACATCTGGGTTCAACAGCTGGGTTCAAAAAACGATGTTGGTCTGATTAGTTATTGTTCTCATGGGCACACACTGAATGGGGGTGATGTTTTTTTTTTTTTTTTTTTTTGACAATAGACCTACATCAGTTCTTTTTTTAAATTTTATTAACGATAAGCGTTATTGACAATAAGACGCATAGCTGACTGATTGACGGGCAGGGGCAGTGTAGCAGTTTGTCAATAGGCTTAAAACCCCCTGATTATGACCTGATCAAATGCTCCTGACCGGTTGAATTCATTTCTGTCTTGTCAGAAATTTTGGTTGACCAACAGCATAATCTGAAAGCATAACCATGAGCTGCTTCTCCAATTTAGGCTTTTTTTCCCCCTGATTGTGCACAAAATTGCAGACAGCATCTTACACCATGGCATGATGGCTCCTCTTTTTTGGGGAGGTTTCAGCTCACATGGAACAGATCACTATGGTGACACGTTTCTGCTTTGTTAGCATCGCATCAACCATCTTACCACTCGTAAGCAAACCACCTAAACCTCCTTCTTCTCTGACTTTAACTTCCATCTGTCTGAGTTTTCAAGGAAGTTTTATTGAAGATTGTCAATGCTCTATGCAGCTCATAGGGCATATTACCCCTCGAGAACATTAGAATACAGCTGCCTGCTGGGTGTCTTCTAAAATATTATGGGACGCAGAGCCTTCATTTATCAGGCTTCCCTCCTATTCTTGACAGGGTCAGACACTCTCTTTTTAGAGTATAGACAAAAATCTTGGATGAAGTTAAGGCTGGCTCGAGCTTGGAAAAGTCTCTAGATGTGCTGCTTTAGGCTTCGACTGTCAAAGGACTTGACACACAGAGCTCCAGACTCCTCGTCTATATCTCAATCTTCCATCAATGTATGTTTCTCACTTTGTATCGAAATGCAATGTGTCAAAGGGTCAAAAGTATCTTGACATAAAAAGTGTTGGCTTGATGAAATACATAACAAATATAGCCTTGCCTTGAGTCTAACAAGCTCACCTCTGTTTCTAAACTGCATTATTTAGGAGCAATCCTTTTAATAAATGACTTTATAACCCGTAATGAAATCTCCAGAGCTCACATTGAGGCAGTGGTGTTGGTGCAACATGGAGAAAACTTTGTTTTGCTTTGGAGATAGGGGAGGCTCAATCAATATCTCACTAATTCAAAGGTTTCGCCGGAAATAATGTGATTCTTTGAGGAAGTTTGTGAATGCAACCCCCGAAGAGAACAATCGATAGAAATAAAGTAGACTGAATCTTCCTTGCAGTAGAGAAACCGCAGGACTGAAACTGTTAGAGCTGCTTTGAGTTAGACTGAGAACGTATTTATTGATTTAATAACATTTTTGGATGTTCAAAATCTCATGCACTGATAGACCTTGTTGGCAGAATACTGTTGCTCTTTATGCCCTTTAAATATTTAACAGGCCCTTAAAACACATCTGAGTCAATGTTTTACAACTAATTAAATAGAGCTCGTCAACCAAAACCCAATAATCCTGCATGAATATACTGTAGCTCGGACTTATTTCCATGTACTTATATTTATTTAAACTTTTTTCCGTCAGGATAAGGAGTAACAATTTGTCCTGAAATTCAATATTTTTTTATGAATTGTCAATAAAAACTCAGACAGATGGAAGTTAAAGTCAGAGAAGAAGGAGGTTGAAGTTGTTTTGCTTGCGAGAGGTAAGATGGTTGATGTAAAGCTAACAAAGCAGACTTGTGTACATCAGTGTACTTCTAGTGATGAAAGACACCACAGAAAACTCAAAGTTCTTGGTCATTTTTTCAGACTACAAACAAAGGACTGGATGGATCATTTCACATGTTGTGGGTCAGTAGACACTCAGGTTACCCAAATATACGCTCAAAAACACTGTAAAAGTGGATTTTTCATAATATGTCCCCTTTAAGACATTTAATGAAATTCCCTGCAATCTTTTTTTTATCAAATATGTTTTCTAAAGTGAAATAATTCAAATCTATGCCATATAGTTAGCATAAACAAAATTGACAGCCTGTATAGTGCAATTTAAGAACGTGTGACAGAAAGTTAACTTGTCCTAATGACTGAGGACGACTGACTATTGTAGACTTTGCATTGACTTTGAATAGGCAATTAAATTGTTTTTGAGTGTATTCTCGATATCTCAGCTTATTATAGTATTCTCTGTATAACAATGCTGGTTTTCCATGATAACCAGTAGCTATATTTCAGTCATTTTCTTGAGAACTCAAGACATGAACTCGTTATCTTAGAAAAACCAGCATTGTAGCCTACTCAGAGAAAGCTAGATAAATAAGGGTAGCTATTGAGAGAACAATTAAAATGTACATGTTATCACAGGTAAAACAGAGTAAATACTGTATAATGCATGGATGAATGTCTGCTTAGGTCGTGCATATAATAATAATAATAATACTTATTATTATTGTTATTATTATTATTGTTGTTGTTGTTGTTGTTGTTGTTGTTGTTGTTGTTGTAGTAGGCTAATTGTTTTTTTTTACGTGTTGGTAAGCTGTCCTTTCAAAAATAAATCAAATTAAATTAAAAGCTTTTAATACCTTTTGTTATTTATTTTTTTGCGGTTGACACTGTGTCCTTTGTTCACTTTATAAAAGACGTGTTGTGTGGCGCAGTGGTGGCTTGTTAACTGCCTTTGTTTACCGCAAAGCATATGAAAAGAGAAGTCTCGTATTTCCCGACATTCCCATGGTCCAGAAACGCAGCATGAACCAGCTCCACTGCCAGTAGAAGGAGCCCTTCAGTCTTACCTAATCCAGAAGCGAAACATACACAAACATGGCGATATTACAAGCAGTCAAGATGCAGCCCTCTCTTCGCTCTTCGTTATATTTATTAGTCTTCTGGGTTGCTGGATTTAATGCGTCGACCCTTCGTCTTCACCCGGAGCAGCGTTACATGCTGCCGCAGAACAGAGGATTTTTCACAATAGAAGCAAATGAGGATTTACCGTGGGGAGATGGAGGAGGCGCCGAGGATCCGGAGCTGCCTCTGTCCGCTCGGAGCGTCGCTGAAGGCGGGTCGGACTCCGGCGCCTTCCCGCTGCAGCGAAGCCGCCGGAGCGCAGGAGATTCGCCCATGCCAAAGGTGTACGGGCAGGTAATGTAGCCTACATCCTAGTGCTTACTGCCCTCTAAAATATGAACACTGTGCATCACCTCGGGTTGCCCTTAGCTGATTAGGATGTCTTGAAGAAAATTACGCAAGCATCTGTGTTTTTAGTCATATCATTGCTTGCATCTTTTACTGAAGATTGTGTTTTTGGAGGGGAAAACATCGAAAATGAGTGACCTGTTTCACCTCAAAGCAACACACCCAGTGCACATAATATACAGTGGGTCAGTCGTTACAGCTTGCTTTTATGTGTTTCAGTTATCAGCTCAAACCCTTGTTTACCTATAGGTCGATAAATGGCAACCTGCCGTGGCATCTTCTGAAAGTCAGCCATAAATGACAAAAAAATAGAGAGTTATGTGGCTGCTACGTCGTGTTAATTCCGGCCGAAGTTACCAGAAAGCTGTGGAGATTCTGCCAATGTTTTCGGTTTTGTTTTACCAGGTGTGTCGTGTACTTCTATACACAAGGAACCCAAATAATGCGTTTTCATAATGGAAGTTCTCCATAGAGGGGCACTCGGGGAGAGAAGGGTGATGCTAGGGCCCGATAGGTGTGAAACATATGGCTCCAGCTGTTGTTTCCTTTTAACCTCTGTGACTGACAGAGTTGAAAAAGAATGAAAAGTTGATGTCAGGATACCAGCTTCACAGATCCCATACATGCAAAGTAGCTCCGGTGAGCTGCTCAACCAAACTCCAGTCAGCATTAAGGGGATTTAGTGGGTCTGCTTGCCCTCATGAGAGAGAACACACTTTGTTGAAAAAGAGTCAGGACAGTGGCTTTTGTCAAATCAAAATTGTGGATGTCTTTTGTGCATTTGGTGAAAACAAGAGCAAAGATGTCATATATATCTTGACACATACAGTACTGAAGAAATATCACAAAATTACAATGCAGCAGCTTGTGTAATTAATTTTCTGCTGAGATGCAAAATCATTTTTTAATGTGCGCCGTTAGAACTCTCCAAATAACTCAGAAGGCTGTACACTGTATTACATTGAAGTGTCAACTAATTCTGCAGCAGTCCACTGTCTGTTTAGCTGTGATGCTCTGCTACATGTGCTGCAGACAGTGTGTAGATGATCGTGAACTAAGTCAGGGTGCACTCTGCTATTCGAGGACACCATTTCTAAATTACCCCAGGCATATTTGCATCGGTGCATATCGAAAAACATTTACTCCTGATAACAATTTACCTGTGCGATGACCATATATGGTAATTCAAGCCGACCAACATGTCATTTGGCCTCAGATATTTTTAGAAGAATACACTAATCATCAAGCATTTTAAGCATGATACATGAATAAGCAAATTTCTGCAGGAGTGCATGTGTAAAAACGGCAAGTAAAACACAAGGGATAACATTTCACCTCCGAGTGGAGACAGAAAGTGAGAGACGCAGCAGTCATTGTCAAACTTCCTGAACTGTTCTGGGAACTTGTGTGATGATTATGTCATACACAAATTATGTAGAACTGTAAAGGGAACTGTTCCTCAAAGGTCAAGGTTCCTCTACAAATGTTTCAGTAGGTGTGGAACTACACATTCAGAAATACTTTAAACTTTATTTATACAGGAAGAATTGTGGAGTACAATATTTTTTCTAAGTTGACCAAAAAAAAAGATACTTATTACAACCAAGAGGCAACCTCCAGTGTTGAAAAATAAAGCTAATGCTGAAGTGCAAAAAACAGTGCATACCAGCAGACAACGGAAGTCTGATATTTGTAAAAGGGAAACCGAAAGATACAAATGGCAGCGTTTTTTTTACATTTGTTCATCATTTTTCTGCTGAACGTGTTTAATTACCTCGACTTGAGAAATTGTGAAAAGTTACAAAGACAGTACTAGCGTTACATGAGGAAAGACTTCTGTGCGTGCCCTCTTGACTTGTTGTTTGTTTTCCTTCATCGCTTCTGTTTCTCTTCTCGTTACCCGAGGCGCTGGCTGAGAGCCAATCAAGAGTGATTTCTCTCCCAGACTGGCTGATTCTACATGTTGAATCTGGCAAAAAAAGCTTCTGACAAGCCCCAAGCAGTACCAACGCTGCTGTTCACACCACAGCGACCATAACCACTGACTCTGTGACAGCCATGACAAGCCTCCACCTCCCAAACAGTCGGCCCATGTGTACCTACCTTTTAGGGCATTAAATTACCAAGCAATACTTAAGTTATCTGACAGGTCAAGGGTCAGATGAAAGAGTGAACAAGGGTGAAAAAAAAAACCTCTGTACAAATGCAGACAAAGCATCCAGCGAGAGCAAACAAGAAAAACAGTGTGGGTGTTTGTCACTGCATGAGTTGGTGTCTGTGGTTGACAATCCCACAATGAGCACTGTAGAGGAGGTGAAGTAAGCAAAGAGGAGGGAGGAGTGTTTGTCTCTCCATCACACATCAGGTCTCACACTGACTGCCTGTCTTGTCTGCTGACACCCAGCGTCCGAAACACAGCAGACAGGACAAACAGACTCCAGAGAGTCACATCAGGATCAGGTTTCTCGGCTTGTAAAGGGGGGGGGGACGCGTGGAGGTTGTTATTTAGTGCTTAGCATGTCGTGTGTGTTTGCTCGAGCTGGCTTGTTGTCGAGGGATGACTGGCCTTGTTAAGAAGCAGAGCACAGTGGTTATTGGAGAGATAATGTCTCGGTCTGAGTGGGGGCACTGTTTGCATACTTAATCATGTTGAACTAAGATGAGGGTTAACTGGTTTAGTGTGAGGGTAATGGTGGCTCAGAAGACTGCAATACAACTCGGATGAAATAATCTACATGCTTGGATTTAGTTGGAATGATTTCAGTGACAAATGTCTCCTCTATAGATGGATGTTTGGAAGGGTTTTTTTTTCACTGTCAAGGGTCCCTCTTTCTTGGGTGGGGGGGGGGGGGGGGTGTAGGGGGGGTTCTCAGGAAGCAGGAAGTGACATATCTACAGAAGTGGTGGACACAAGGAAACAGAGTCCGATTCAGTAATGACACTATCTGCTTTTGTATCAATGCTACGTGAAGTTCGACATGTTCACAATATCGACAACAGATCGGTCAAAGAACAAACTGGCAAACAGACAACAAAATTAAGCTGTTTTTATTACGTGCAGGGAGATTGACTATAAGTTGCTGCAAACAAAATTTTAAGAAACTTACCATGTTCATTTTGATTGCTGTAATGGCAGCAATTAAGGCCTTATGTTTTGTTCTCTATATGTCTTCAGATAAGATGTCTATATGGACTGTTGTTTATATTAAGTGTGATGAGATTTTGACTGAAAATGAGACAAATACACTTTGTAAATTTTGAGTTTTTGCAGTGTGTTCAGAACCCGCACTATGCATCTTTTCTCTTAACTCTTGCGTGCAGAGTCTTGATTCAAAAAGCCTCCTTAAAATTCATCACTGACTCTCACTCTTAGCACCCGTCTGAGTGTGTGTGTGTGTGTGTGTGTGTATGTGTGTGTATCTTGAACGCAGCACTTAGCTCCAGTATGAAAACATGTTTCTTGGTATTTGTCTGGTTGAGTTTGTGCAGCTGCTGTTGAGACATTTCAAGCGGGGCTGTCGTGTGGTGGAGCAACTTTAAGCCTACTTGTCATTCTTAAAGAAATGATGTTGATATCCACCGTTTCCCATTGATTGCCTTGTTTGTACACAATAATAATAATCTACACAAATAACAAAGAACCCCAAAGAGCAGGTCTGCTGTCACAATTTGAGCACAGAGGATAAATTGTGTGTCCTCCCTGTAGCCAGAAATATGCTAACAGCACATGCCAACTTACACATGCAAAGTGTAGAGCATGCCAGTCCTGCAGAGATGATGTCATTGTTTGAGACTGGGCTTGGCCGCCGATGCTCTCCTGACTACGATGCTATCCCCTCCAGCCACAGTTGAATAATGGAGAACTCAGAGCTGAGGAGAGGGGAGGGTGGAGTGGGAGAGTGTAGGCTAAATGCCCAGGCGTATTGTTGCTCTGTTCTGCTCCTTGGTAGTACCAGACACAGAGCCAAACTTCTCCACGCTACCAACAGGACATCAAAGTGTCAGAAGGGAGTAAAGAGGAATGCAGCATGAAGAAGTATTTCTTCATTCTGCTGTAGGGCTGGGTGACCCTGCAAAAAAAGATTCTCATTTTTCATATATGATTTGATAATGTTGCCACTTTGACGAGCATCTCGATTGGGACATAAACTAAATGGCTCATTAGAAAAACTTCAGAAGTTTGTTTACATGTGCAAGAGTTGGCTATCACATATTTTTATGCCTTGTTCTAGTTTTGAAGTAAAATCAACCAAATCAGTGAAAAAAATATGAATAAAGTGGTATGAGGTTATAAATCAGCATGTCAGGATGGGCTGTGAGCCGAGCTGCAGCTCTGAAATCATCTCAGCTTGTTTTTTTCTTTTGGATATAATTCTTTCAGTGTTCATCGTTCATGAAGTATTTTTGGCAGCAACATAATTATCTTCAGAGACATGCCCAGTCGTAAAAAATAACAATACACTTAAATCAAGCAGTCACAGGTAATAAATCGGTGTCCTGCTAAAACTCTTTGGTGGAAACAGGATGTTCTGAGGGGGCTGCCAGCTGAGCTGTCACTCACATTAGCTGAGATTATTATTATTTAAGATTTATTTTTGGGCTTAGAAATCAGAGAGAGAGAGTGGAATGATATGCGGCAAAAGAGCCACATGTGGAGTTCGATCCCAGGCTGCCCACTAAGAGGACTGTAGCATCTGTACATGGGTCACGCAAACTGAGCCCCTACTCAGCTTGTTTTTATTTAAGTCAGGATTCTTACGATCTTCATCATTTAGAAGATTTTAAATCAGACTTGAATTATTTGAAGAGGTCTCTTATTCTAAAGTAAAACAGTCCCTGTAATTGAAAACATTATCACATCACTTGAAAAAAGTATCTCTGATGCTCTTAGAGGGGGCTGCTGGCTGAGCTGACATAAACACTAGCTTAGCTATTCCTCCCGATTTCAAATTTTTCAACATTTTTAACAGAAGCCCAATTATCTGCAAAGGTCTCATTTCTCCCTAAAACTAACAGCACGTGATATTTAAAACCACTAAACACATGAAATAGTTTGTGCTTTGTAGTAAACAGTGGTGCCTCTCACAGGCTGTTCTGCCATGGATGTTAAAGCAGGGGGCTGCTAGCCGAGCTGCCACTGACTTGTCATGAATGTTCTGAAGATGGGATGGAATATGTTCTCCCTGACAGAAGTCACACTTTCCTTACTGACACAGTGGCACCTCAAATATGCGTTGCAGTGAGAAGTGGGCACATGCTCCATTCACCTGCAAGCAAGAAGTAACTGTGGACCAACTGGCTTTTTGCACTTTGTATGTTAGGACGTCTGATGGATTACATTTTTATTAAAAACTCTACAATCTACTATGATGATCGTTACATTGTACAGCCTGTCATTGTAGAGAAGAAATGTGATTATTTCTGCCTCCTTTTGATTCTTGTTTCCAGAAAAATCTGAAACCTGCTTTACAAAAGGTTCTTTCTCTAACTGTGCTGTAAAAAATAATATTTTTTGGTTGGATAAAAATATGCACAGGCTTGGAACGGCTAAGACTTGAAATGAGCTGCTCTTCCAGTGGGATGATGACAAATAGCACAGGCTGTTCATGTGCCCATTCTCACCCAGGGAAGGATTTTCTAGCATGTTCTAATAGGTGAGATCAGTAGCTTTGTCTGGAGTTTATTTAATTGTGTTCAAGTTTCACTTTGCTAATCCTCCGACGAAGCTCTGTCTGGCCTGCACTTGTCTGCTCGGTATGACTAATGCTGTGTCACATCCAGGCCTGGTCATGCTTTTTATCAACACTCTCATATGGCAATTAATCTGCTCTGTGAATATTAAACACATTTCTGTCCAGTGGTTCTGATTCCATCCCAAGTAATCAATACATCGATGAGGCTTTTAAACTGTTGTCAGGCAGCCAGTAGAAACCCCTGCAGCGACAAGACCAGAGGCCTTTTTTATTTGGATCCAAGCGCCGATGAGGAATGCGGCCAGTTCTTTCTCAGTCGCATGTTTTGGCTTGTTGTTTAAAGAAACGGCCTCATCGCCTGCCGGCCGGGGGATATGACACAAATAAGTGTGTTCGGGGAAAACACATGATGCCATTTGAAGGGATTGTAAACTGTTCATTTTGGCACCAGATGACAATTTCGTTTCAGTCTTTAAGGTTGTATTCTAGTAAGCTTGTTTAACCAAAATGAACACTGTATGCAAACAAAAGCAACGCCTGCCGTATTCCAGCCAGCTTATTTTGCCTACTGTATAACAGAATGCAAAGTTCTGCAGCATGCAACTTCTCAAGCTAGCCAACCTGTCACAATGCTTTACACTATACGCCATAACACAGGAGACTTGTGATACATTTTGTCATGTATTTTGATGAAGTTAGGCTGCTATGGCCATGGATGACTTATGTCCAAGTAGAAGGGTGTGTCATTAGTTGCACAATAATAAACTAACCAACCAAAATGATGTAATGGTAGACCAGCAACTCCCATGTTCTGCAAGTTTCAATTACGCCAATGGATTCTGGTGGCTTTGAGGAGAGTGATTTAACGGCTGTTTCTGGTTACAAAGAATAGCACCTATAAGATGAATGAAGAGTTTAATCTCTGTAGGAATCCTCTTCATAACGTTGTCACATTACACATGATCTCAGTTGTAAATACAAGCACATTCAGTGGCTTGTTTCTGCAGCCTGTCCTTAGTTTACAGACAATAGTAAGACAGACAGGTTTGTTTATTTTGTTCTTTGTTGCATGGTGGTTCCACTGTTAGTAAAAAAAAAAGACACTTCGAGGTTTGGCATTTATTGAAATTCTCTCTTTTTACCGTTTTATATTATGATAAATAGGGCTGCTCAGTAAATTTCAATATTTACATTATGGCGATGAGCATTGACAGTCTGAATTTGTTGAATGAATTTCACTTGTTTGCACCAGAACAATGTGCTGCTGCAAACAATTTAAAAGACAATTCAAATGTCATGTCTCAACAAATATTTGCTAAAAGCTTTAATCTCCCAGTTGGAGTTTTTGTGTGGTTTCCTTTTTTTTTTTTTTTTACAATGACAGTTCTTTTTTTTGCATTTGGGTATTTGAGCAGAATGAGGCAGTGCACACATGAATCTCCCCCTCCTCGCTACAGAGGGAACTATAAAGATGGCGATAAACTCGCTGTTCCAGTCTGTTGCCTCTCAAGGTCTGGCAGAGGAGCGACCCATCAGGAAAAGAGAGAAATCCTCCGCTGCTGCTCCTTCTGACTCGTTTGCTGTGTTTACTGAATCCTTTTCTGCTCGCTCAGGTGTGAAGGCTTTGCACACGATCGCTTCTGGTGACTTCTGGTGACTTAGAATGCATTATACATGTGAGATCGAGAGAGAAAGACAGAGACAGTGACAGTACAGTAGCCTTGATGGCTGTCTGTGATGCTCTTGACTCCGCCCCCCCCTACCCTCCCTCCCCCAGCCTCCCCCAGCCTCCCCCAGCCTCCCCAAGTGACCACAAAGCTGTCTCAGAGATTGATGGATGGTAGCAGTCTGGGTTTACACCTTTTTTAAAACCAGCCGCCATGTTGCTTTGCAGAGTATGTGAGGGGAGAGAAGAAGAAATAAAAACAGAGCAGCACAGGAAATACGTTAAACAGGAATTATAGCATGAAATCTTGTTAGCCTGAAGGTGTCCATTATTCTCAGATGAACGTACGGCTGTGACACAGCAGCTGTCCTAAATGAAGTCTGAGGTGGGAGGTGTCTGTTCAGCTGTTACTAGGCTACAGCTTCTCTTCCTTCATGTAATGTTTACAAGCCTGATCAAGGTAGTGGTTATATAGAGGAAGTGGCTCCATGCATGATCAAGCAACACTTTGTAACAGACTATCAAACTGAAACCCCACATCTGTGTTTCCAGGCATGGTTAAAGTGTGAAATGATGATTAAACAAACACAGCATTAGGATGATATTAATATAACAATATTTAATATTTATTTTAATTGATTTTAGGAAAATATGACCGTTAAAGGATGATAACGTCTCTATTTCAGTGTGCAAGAGTTTGCCTGCAGTTGTGTGAATGAAAAAAACAAGAAATGACCAATGCACCGGTGTATAAGGTGCTGTCTGTTTTTAGGTGTCTCCCATAGAGAAAACAAGGTTTATACTAGGGCTGTGCTCAAACAATCACCATGGCAATATATCGTCATGTGCTCCTTGTAAATACATGTATGGATGCAGATGTTACAGAATCAATACAGCTGCAAAGCTGTGATGACAGTTGACAACTGGCAAATTAGCTGCACAGACGCAGCCTCCTTTTTAGATGAGGTCTATTACACCTGATTTTACTTTTTATAGCAGGAGATGGTTTCAAGCTGTTAGCTAATGTTAGCTTATAGCTAGGCTAATGTACCCAGAAGTTTTACAAGTTTTAATCATTGGCTCATTTGAATTTTTTTCTTTGGACAATTCAGCTCAAAACGAACAAAAAATCTCATGACAGATGAACACTGAAAGGTCCTTTTGTTGCTGTGTTTGTTAAATGTATAACAGTCTGTTTGTTGCTCATGCGTTGCTCTGTATGACGCGGCTAAATTAGAAACTACGTTGCAGAGATACGACGGTCAATTTGAGTCTTCTTGACTGATGATAGTAATCTTAGACTTTTAGTGGGCAGCCCAAGAGGAAGCCAACATTAAATGGTAGTGCTGCCCTTCATTTGGAGCCACTACCTGTGAACAGAGGGGGCAATCATCATACAGATGGACCCTCCAAGCTTTGACTTTAATGATGCACTCTGCCGCAACCTGGCAAATAGTTTTTATCACCGTCATCACCATTCCCTAGATTCAGCTGCAGAGCCGCCGGCGAACTTCTTGGCCCCGCTCGCACCGCGACCCAATGAGGCCTAAAATGCAGAGATTTACTGCTGCAACACCTCGGCTGGAGAGGGAGAGACAGCAGTGGCTTTTTACTGAGGTGGCCCTGAGGGAGGAGGACTGAGGAAGATGGAGAGGAGGAGGAGGAGGCTGATGACTAAAGCAAGAAATGGAAAAGCAAGTTGTGTATCAGCGAGGCTGGCTTCATGACAGCAGCTCATATAGCCATCCCTTTGTTGAGGAAAAGGTTAAACTTGTGTCTTGCAGGCGACACTCAGTCTGGTTCCTGCAGGATGTTGGCTTTTGCAGACAACTTTAGCATCGTGCTAACGGGGAAAAATCAACACTTGGGTCGTCTTGCATTTAAATATCATCAGTCTCTGGTGATTTAGGATGCCTTCAAGGAGTTTTTTTTGTTGTGATAAACGGTTGTAATTTTCAATAAATACCCACTGCCTCATCCAGAACACAATATGTGCTGTTGCTGCTGTGCTTTTATAGATTTGTGAGGCCTCTGTGGGTGGTGATATTAGCGTCTCAGCCTTTTTCTGCTGCATGTTTTCTCCTTGCAAGATTATTGTTGAATCCAAACCCTGATGTTAACCACACCACAGGCCCAGCAATGCACGCCGCACTGCCAGCAGCTCTTCATAAGTGCTGAAATATTTCGAGCCAAATATTGTATTAAACTCCACTTCCCCCATGCTTTCACAATAACAACGTTTTGGCCCTGTCATCCACCATCAGCGCAGCGATAGTAGAAGTTGCAAACGAGAAGTGGGTCCAGGGTTGTCTGATCACGGCTGACAGGGGAAGCGGGGAGACATTTGCTGTTTACTCCACAGTGTGAAGAGCAAAGGAACAAAAAAAGAAAAGACTTTGAAGCAAAAAGCAGAGCTCCTTCAGACGCCTGCCCCCTCGCAGAATCATCAATAAAAGATAAGAGAAGAACGGCAGCACGGCGGGTGAGGCAGTGACAATGAAAAAGATGAAATAGCCTATTTCTTTTCATTGATCTACGAGCCCTGTGGGAGGTGCACTGAGCAGGGGAATCAGTATGTGTTCCAGAAAGTCATTACATTAGCCCTCCTCTACATGGACGGAGACCGGCTGAACTACGGCATATGCACACACTATGCAAGCCTGATCGGGCCAGGTGTTAATGTGAGTGTTCAACCACTCTGAATACCACACTAATTCCATGTATGTCATTCCTTGAGCTCACTCTGTGGTTGGTAAAAGTGCTTTTAATGACTTTGCCCCCTCATCCTGGAAGCTGCGGAGTCACCTTAAACTACAGCCTTTGAGGACTTAAAAAACAGGATTAAGGATCATGTACAAGTGGATGAACCTGCTTTTAATGCTGAAAGCTGCTAATGTTTTATTTGATGAAATGTTCTACTGTTTATTGTCTGTTGTTTCTTCTTTGGATGAAACGTCATGCTGCTGTCTAGGCCAGGACTCCCTCGCAAAAGAGATTTTGTTTGTTAATGGGAATATTCCTGGTAAAATAAAAAGAAGGCAACATTACGCCCATCTATGCATTAGTGATCTCCAGCAGCAGAAAAGTTATTGACCCATTCTTTGTAGCACTGACTTTTAAATATGAGTCAAAATGTGCTTTTAAACTTTCAGGTTGAGCTTCACTTGTGAACACAAACAGACAAACTTTTCACCCCGACTTTACCTGGAAGTTTATCCCGCTGCCTGCCTCCTTGTAGGTTTTTCTGTCTGAAGACACTTTGAGCTGATGTGAGAATTATATATTCAGGGAAATTCACAGCAAGCAAGTGGAAGGCGGTGTTGATGTTTATATTCTGCTACCGGTGCACAACCCGTTACCGGTCGTGCATATAATGTATGAATGTGACCGGTTGCCATCTCTGCTCACGTAATAACACCACTTCATTATGTTTTTTCATTCTAAATTCAAACCTGGGGGATTTGAACCGTAATGAGCTGTTCAAAATTCAAACTCTACAGTCTAGCAGTGCATCATACGAGGCTTCTGAAGTCCCAAAAATACAAAAATATATATATATCTTGTGTGTAGATATGAACATGGACAGCCTGGAGCAGTATGATCCTTTACGCTCTTGTTTACATTGTGAATGTGTCGATCTACAGGTGGCATTGATATAAATGCTAAAAATCTCATAATAGCGTCAGACTTTGTTGCTTCATCCACCACTTCCACATCGTTCTTTTTTATGTCTTGTTTGGCCTCCTGAGACCCCCCCCCCCTCCTGTCTGACACAGTCTCCCGATGTGAAAGACATGCGTGAAAAACCAACTCAGGAAGATTTCATGGGCAGCCTCCCTGAAATTTTCTAGACATTTTCAGATTTTCATTATTCAACTCCTCGGTGTTGAGACAAATGTAAGAATGAAAATGAGATTAACTTTCATATTATAAAAGTGAATGTGATAATGTTTCGCTCTGGGGAAGAAGGATGACTGTAACAAATCAGTGTGATCTGCTAACTGTCTCGAGAATAGATTTAGACATCAGTTCAGCTCAACACATGGTTTATATCTGAGGCTTCAGCAGACAGCCATGACTTTCTGCTTCACAGTAAAACCTCAGACATAATGCTGCAAATCTGTCCTGATTTAAAGAGCAGGGCAGCTAGACGAGCTCATTTCTCTTCCTTCATTTTAAAAGCATGAAGACTCAATTACTTTGTCTCTTCCATGTCCCGTCTGTCAAACTTAAACAATGAAGATAAAGATCAAGGAAGAGAAGCCTTCAGGGCTTCATGACAACTCATTACGGTTTGCAAACAAACACGGCTGACACCTGAGAGAACCTCCCGCTGTAGAGCCCAAATCTGTCAGAGCACATCTAAAAAACAAGTCGCATAACAGATAATAAACAAGTTAACCAAGATAGTGTTCACCTTGAGGGCTAATTCTGAGTTTAAAGCTGCACTCCTAAATAATGAAGTATGAAGGAACTGTTCACATCACTATGGTTAAAGATAATTGTGTCACTTGTAGATACAAACCATGCCCATAAACTCCACTCTTTTACTCTTTTCACACATGCAAAACTCCTGAACATTTCAGAGGGATCTGCATGTGTCAATGACATTTTCACCCAAATTTAACCCAGACATGTTGCAGCCAATTCTTTAGAACATTTCTGCAAGAAGTCATGGTTAGCACTCGGGGCGTGCGGAAAACCGATATCAATACCGTCACCGGTTTTACATTCTGCCAAGACATGGGTTTGTGCGATACCGTTATCACCGATTTTAAAACCACACTTTTGGTTGTAGCGCACACTTGAGCCGACACCAATTGCTAAACCTACCTGCAACAGTGACGCGTAAATTAAAGTAGCGTCAAATAGTGATTTGTGATAGACAACAGCTCGGAGTGAGTGCAGAAGTCTTCTGCTTGTTTAGCTCTGACACCCAGAGCAGAGCCAGCGGCCTCACACGCTCACTGACCAAACGGCACCGCCCACTCTTCGTGCCAGAGCAGGTGAAATGTTGAGTGAAATGTGGCACAGCAATCCTGTTTTCTCCCCTCTCCATTTTCAGCACATAACAGCAACATTAAGCCAGTGTGTTCACTCAGGATCAAGAGATTGGCTGTAAATACAGTAACTCCCTTCGGTGTTATTGAAAAACCTCTGCTAAATCTCAGTTAATTCAATGATAAACACTCCCTTCACAATACAAGTCCCCCGCTAACAACTGAACACAGTGACTTAGAAAGGTATCTTTCTCTTGTCTGATGCACAGAAATGATTATCACATCACAGGCTTGTTTGACGGGGAGAAGGGGGGATCTAGGGTGTGTGGCTATGCATTCATATGCACAATCTGTTTTCCAATCCGAAGTTATCACCAAGCTTTTCTTGTTTCTGTTGTTGCTAACCTTTAGTAATAAACTTAATTGTTTTTTAGAAATAAACACTACATTTAATAAAAAGGATAACAAAAATGACAAAGATGATTGGAAAGTACCAATCAGATGTCCTGCACCAGCCGGCGCTCAAAGCTTCCCTGCCGTCTGAGCTATTCCACATTTACCGTAGGATGGCAGAGAAAGCTCAGCTCAAATGACCACCGCCACGTTTACTGGTGACCGCACGTCACGTCACACATCCTGCTAAACAAGGGAAAGAAAAGACAGACAGAAGCAGAGAAGGCCGCAACGAGAAAGAGTTTTGATAAAGCAAGAGGACAAACCAGAGGAAGCACTCGTAACACTTTTGAAGTAACATTTGAGGGAGCGCTGAGGGGAGCGTGTGGGCTAAGACGGAGCCCTGAGGCGATGCTACTTTTCAAATCTTGCTAGCTTTCAATAATTACCACCCTGCCTTTAAAAGGAACCAATGCTTAATCCAGATACGGTGTAAAAGCAGCTGCAAGGCATTTAATGCTGCTTACTCAAGCTGTCCCTGTTTATGCCACACCACCAGCCCTTTATTACATTACATTTTCTAACAGTGCTGATAAGGAAGCTCCACCATCATTATCAGCTTTGTACATATACATTGAATCCACAATCGATTGCATGATTTAACGGAAGAAAGAGCAGCACAACATGTAAACAAACAGCGGGAGCTTCACTCAGTTAGCACCTCAAACAGCCCTGTAAGAGTGGGGTCGTAAAAGTTCTGCCTTGAGCTGACAATGTGAAAGGGGCTTGTGACTCTGTAGCTAAGACAGATGAATGAAAAGTAGCAAAAAGAGCTCTCAATTTTCACTTACATTTCCATGTTTCACAGGGATCTTTATTGAGCTGTTTGCATACTGCCTGGTCGATTCAAATTTCAAAGTCAAAATGTGTTTTTGCAACGTGAGCAGCTGTTGTTGTTTAAAATAAAGACTTAATTGTGCAGCACACCGGGAGCTGACGGGACAGTTGGAGAATAAAATGTTATGTTCACTCTTGTTTTATTTTTATCACAACACATTAAACTGTGCTGGAAGCAGGTTGTTTAGGTTTGCTTGACATCCTCTGCAGCTGGAGTCTCAATCACTATAGTGCACGATTGAGGTTAATGAACCTACCTTGACCTCAAAACAACAACAAGGCAGATAAAAAAAAACTGATTCATAGAAACATTCAGTTTGACTCCAGATTTGATTTTAAAGCTTTGCTCAACTGACCCTTCAGTCCTTGTTAATGTTTCGTTTCTTATTTGTCCTGTTCTCTCGCTTTGCACCAAACCAGTATCTCCGTGGTGAAGTGTGAATCAGCGTGTTTGCCTTTTTCCCTGATGCACATCTTTAATTCATCTCATTTTGTCCTGCAGGCCAACCTGAACGACTCTCATAACCAGATGGTGGTCCACTGGGCTGGAGAGAAGAGCAATGTGATCGTCGCGTTGGCCCGAGACAGCGCAGGAGCCACCGGGCCCAAAACCAGCTCGGTACGTTCAGCTAGAACATAAATGAGAGATTATCTTGTTGCCTGAAACTCCTCGCATATTGTCCATGTTGTCTCCCCAGTCTTACCGTCCCTTTTGAATTGAAACTCCATCAGTAAGTAACCTCAATAAGTGAGCAGTGCAGCAGAAGGTGTGTTTGCTCACACTCGTCTAACATGTTTCTCATGTTTCTGGTGATGTTTTGATTGTAGGGCCACAGATTGAGTCCTCCATCTGTCATCTAATAACACAAACACACAAACACAAGCACACACTTGTGAGAAACTGAAAGCCTAAAGCTCAGTCATTGAACCTGCTCCTCTTTATCTTTCTGTTCTAACTTCCCCACCGGCACTGCTTTTGATTAATTCCCTTCCCGAACTTACTTGAAAACAATGGAAGATAACAGGCAGACTATATCTCCAATGGATTATGCATTAGGGTGTTTTTTGTTTGTTGAGAAACCTTGGTTCCTGTTTTTACACATTTTGGGGGTTTTAATGACTGATAGACACACAACATTTGGAATTGCAGTTATCACAGACCACAAAGTGAAGTCATTGATTTTTTTCCCTCTTCTGCTTTTTCTCCTCCAGGTCTATGTGTCGTACGACTACGGGACCACCTTCACGCTCGTCTCAGAGAAATTCCAGCTCTCAGGGGTGAAGTTCAAAGAGGGAGCAAAGCAGGTCATCTCCCAGTTCTACCACAGTCCTGCAGACAACAGACGGGTAGGTCACAGTCAGGTCTGCAATGTAACAGTTTGAAGCAAATGAATTCAGCTCTTCCTGGTGTAAGGAGGGATTGCAGTGATAGTGAAAATAAGACTGGAAGAACAGTAGAGGAATCAGAAACTCTGGAAATACTCTGAAAACGTCTAACGTCAGGTATAATCAGTTGATGAGTGTGGAAAAACTATCAGGAGGGATATGAGGGCTGTTTCCGCCTCACAGAGACTCTGTCAGGATCCTTTCTGTAATGTTGTCAGACACTACAGTAAAAGAATCTGAGCTTGTTAGTGACAGACACAAGAACTGTAAGTGGACTTACTTTGATCCAGCATGCTTTGCCAACAGGGATTATGATGCAGCTTTGTTTCACTGAAGCTGGAGCACCACCAAAACTTTCTGTACCTTGTACTTTAGACCCCCAGAGAAATAAAATAATGATGGTATCAAAGTTTAAAATACCAGTATTCCCCTTTAATGCGTTTGCAGTGGATGTCTGTCTTGCTTGGAACTGGAATAGACGGAGATGCAGAAAGAAAGAGACGGATAGAGACAAAAAAACAACAATTAATAAGATCTATCTATATAGCTGCAATGTCAAAAACAATTAGGGACTGACCAATATGGAATTTTTGGGTCCGATACCGATATTATGAAGAGAGAAAAATGTGATAAATAAATATCGGTTGATATCTTCTTCAGATCTATCTGAGATCATAGAGATAAATATAGATATAGATACACACTTGTATTGTGTTGATCACTCAAATGCAGTTATCACACACTTGTGGAAAAGATTTATAATGAAGACAAGATGGTCACTTAACTGGAAAGTAGCTGCGCATGTACGTGCTTGACACTCTGGAGAGTGATGATGTTTGTTATAATCCATATAGCGCCCTCTGCTGGTGAAAGAGAACTGCTAGTTTAAAACAATGAAACTCAAATTAAAAGTTTGTTGACTGGTGAATAAATCTCGGAAAATCACAGCATGTCTGTGATCAAATTAGCCGATACCGATGGTCACTGCGTATGCCAATATCGGCCAATATTATCGGTCGATAATATTCAGTGATAATGGTGAAAGTATGTGTAGTATTAGTAAGCGCTAAGTATGATAATGAGATTGAACAGTCTAATAATAACATTGTTGAATTTGAGCAGCTCTAAGATTCACTGTAATATTTATAATAATGATCACAGATGAAAGACTGATATTAATAGTTTTAAGAATCTAAAAAAGTGCGAACATGAAATAAAACTGAATCAAATATTAATTAAGGAAATTCAACTGCTCCTAGAATTTCTTCTTTCTTGTTCGTAGATATTATTCAGATGCTATCCTCTGAACACTTGAACGGCCCCCTGATCCCAGCAGGCATGACTTAGGGAAGCTTCCTCTGTGCATTAGTGATCCTCCACCCTTGACTTTCTGTTCAAACACTGCAGTCAGAAATCACTGAAGCACCTGTGAAAGCCTTCCTGCTTCAGTAACTTGTGTTTTCTGCTTCGCTCTGCCCTGCTTATGGAGAACTGAGTGGTTATTGGGGAAAACAGTGACGCAGCACATCAAAGCGAGCTGAGAAACGTGGGATTAGCTCAGTGCAATTACATAATCAAACTGTGTAATGCCACTGGGGAATGCAAAGTGTTGATGGAGCACTGAGCTGTAAGACTTCCTAGCTTGAAAAAAATGCAATATTTCAGCTCCAAGTGAGGTTTAAAATTCAGTCGTATGTGTTTTTTTGTTTGTTTCTAATGAGCTTGTTTTCTTCCTCTCCATCAGTACCTTTTTGTGGACTCCACCAACAACTACCTGTGGAACACCTTTGACTTCTGTAAGAGTGTGCAAGGCTTCTCTCTGCCCTTCAAACCCACAGACCTGCTGCTCCACAACAGAAGATCCAACCTGGTGCTGGGCTACGATGGCTCACACCCGAACAAGCAGGTACAGACAGACCCGCTCCCCCAGTAACAGAAAGTGTATCATCATCACAAGGTGTACGCTAGATTCACATAGATTTATTAGCTAACCTTTTGTGTTACTTCAAGAATGACACCTGCAGAGCATCAACTGAAAGAATAGAAATGTAACAAATGTATTTTTGCTCCTACTATTTTTTTACAAGTTAAATCAAAAGATCTAAAACCTTTAAAGTCAAACCAAATGCTTGTTTCTCTCAATTATGTTCACAAAGTCGTAAAACCCATTTAACTCAGGTTAGTCATGATTGACAGCTCTGTTGACAGCGTCCTCAACTGATTTAGCAGAGGAGAGAAAGAGTAATAAAAACTACCACAGAAGTCATAACTGTGAGTGTGTGTTTTGAAATGACACAAAAATCTGTTCTGCTGTGGACTGTACCCACCAGAGTGATCTTTGACGTTTAATCTGTGAGTTAAATGTGTGCTTCGGTTAGCGGAAAAGGGGCATGGCGCTAATTTCCGCGGATCCAACAACCAGCTCTCTTCTGCCCGTTTTGAGGCGCTAAATTGGGTCACCAGCGCAATACATGTCATCATCGAACATGGAGGTATTTTGGCTTCAATTTTATTCAATGAAAGGAGACAAAGACGTGCTGTCCATATTTATATACGGTTAATAACACCAACCTAATGTTCCTTAGTGTAGCTTTTAAGTTTAAGTTATTAAGTTAGAACAATTCTGGTTTCATTAATTTAGACTTCATGATGAAAACAACAATCTCTGTTGGCTATCTCGCAGCCCTGTCATGCATTTTTCACGATAGGGAGCTGCTGTAATGAGGTCAACTAGGAGGAAGGTTGTTTTTATAGAGTTACGGGAAGTAGAAGTCATATAACACTTTTACCTGACCGTACTTCCAACCGACGGGTCGGGTGTATCAAGATGCTGCTTAAACAGCAGGAGTGTCTGAACAGGTTTTTGTTGGTTGCTGTTAACACTTTAATGTGCAGTTTCATTCAACCAAACAAAGCCTGGGAATTTGACATCACACTCATCTAGCCAGTACGACTAGATTCCCCCTGCAAGATAGTCTCAGACCAGCCACACGCAGGTATGTGTGTCCTGGTGTTGTGTGGTTGACAACACATTATAAAGCCAGCTTTTGTTGCCAGCTGCAGTCCAGACACACCTGGGTAAATAATGACTATGTTTATCCTGCTACAGGGATTTCAAGTTATAAAAAATGAGAGAAAAAAGCCATTTGAGTGTCTTATTTTTTCTGTAACGTCATAAATAATAGAAGCAAAAACAAAAAGTGGTGTTATTGTGTTATTGTTGCATTTCACTGCTCACATGTGGACCAAGAGGCTACTTTTCCATCAGTTATGCCCTCAAACTTCAACTCATAGTCACATTCTGATACAATATTTTTAAATTCAGATACTTCTAATGCACATATGTAATACATCAAATCATCAATTTCCTCATGATTGGGTCTATTTAGAAATGCTTAAGCTTCTGTGCACCTCATGAGCTGATTTTAGATTTTATGCACTTTTCTGATGTTGAATACAGAATAAATGGTAACTGAGAGCAGAGAGTGTCTGTGCCAAGGTTTCACCATGGAAGGTTTTTTTTTGTTTTCTTGAAGCACAATAGCGCCAAACGGCTCTTCAGTGTTCTCATGTCACATGTGCAAGAGCCAAAACGAAAGGAATGAGCATGACCTACATTTTTACAGTTCACCATCCCCCTCCTCCTTTTTCTTTTTCTTCCTCTTCTTCCTCCTCCTCGTCCTCCTCCTCCTCACACCGCATCTCTCCCCTCCTGCAGCTGTGGAAATCAGACGACTTTGGGGAGACATGGGTGTTGATCCAAGAGCACGTGAAGACCTACTTTTGGTAAGACACATCCACTGTCTCAGGATTGTATATATACTTCAGATGACAAATGTCCTGAACTCTGTGCTGCATTCAGGGCCCCCGGTATGTGCAGGAAATAGCAAATATAACCTTCCAGAAATTCCAGTTCAGCCCTTGCTACAAAATAATACTCTGCTTTCAGACAGAAAGGACCATGAAACTGTTCACAAATGGTATGGGTTAAAAATACTGTAATGCTTTATTACATGCATGGCTGTAATATATATGAAATCACAAGTTGTTAAAGTGTAATGATATATCAGTTTATCAGACCTCTAGGGCCTTATATTTATATTTTAATATTAAAAATAGGACTCTCTAATCAGATTCTGGTGCCAGTTCAGTCACTGCGTCACTATTTAACGACTCCTGACGATGGCACTCATGACTGTAATGACGATAACTTGAACAGAAGTGATCCAAATAAGAAGTGGATTAAAGTGAGATAAAAGATGAAAAAGAGAACCCACTTTACCTTTTGAGGGGCTTTTTGTGTTCTTCAGTGAATCATAAATAGTGATTAATCCTACATGATGGGCTTGCAGTACACGATCATCGCAGAATCGCTGAGTCATGATATTATATATGATATTGTAAACGTGGGACATCGTATTGTGTGGTACCCTGTGGTTCTTTCCTAATATTAATGTGATATTGATGAACGTTTATTGAAAGATTTCCAAAAACAACAACAACAAAAAATCAACCTTAATGCATTCTTATCAGCTTTGTTTGACATTAAAGAGTCTAGAGCCAAACGACGCTCCCCTGACAGCTGTAAATGAGTCAAAAGAATCCAGTTGGATTGGGATGTGTGTTCTTGAGAGGTTTTAAACACGTTTACACAACATGACGGTGAAACACTGTGTTTGTCTTTAAGGAGGGGCGAGTGAAAGGCTTCATTATTTGAGTAGCTGAACAGGATCAGACACGAGGGCTGACCTGGTTCATATTTACTTTATCAATTTCTCACTTTGACTGTGTGTGTGTGTGTGTGTGTTTGTGCGTGCGTGCGTGCGTGCGTGCGTGCGTGCGTGTGAGCTGTTAACAGGGGCTCTATTGCTTCTTGTTTATTCTCACAGCATTTAAAAGAGCTGGAATCGAAGGAGTGGCAAGTGCTCGTATGTGTTTGTGTCTCATTGCCTATAGTCAGCTCACAGATTCAGTTGTGTGTTTGATGAATATGTAATGATCAAACATGTCAGTTGTAACTGCCATCCATACTATCAATATGATGTAAATAATTGGGATTTGTGGCACGAGTCGTTAGACCGCTGTTGGTGCTCCGTTCAGCAGAAGAGTTAAAACACTGTTTGAAGCACAAACCGAGCTTGGATTGTTAAAGGATAATAAAGAATGACCAGGATAAAAGTCTGTTGGCTTTTTCCTCGGAAACCTGGTTTAAATCATTCCTCTTCTTCACAAACATCAAACTTTCATAACTACCAGGTTGTGACAAAACGAGTTCAACCTGACATCTCACACCTCTCAGGCTCATTAACAGAAATATAGACTGTTACACAAGAGGTTTCTAACAACAAAGTGTAGTGTTACTGGAAGTTAGTCTAAATGAAAAATGGGATTAACGTGTGGCTGTTTGACTCTAGTGGTGAGTAAAAAGATGTTCTACTGGTCAGGAGGCGGGAATCTTTGCAGAAAAAATGCACAAAAGAGCAAAAACAAAAGCAAAACCCCACACACTATGGCTGAGTCTACTGTCATTACTCTCTTCGCCCCGCCCTGATCCGAGCAAACCATTTCAGGAGTCAAAGCCAAAGAACAAAATTCCCCGTGAAACGACAGTTAATCATCAAACAGAAAAATAACATGACAAGTTGGAAGCTAAAGAAAAACACAAACCGCCAATGATGTGGGGCAATAACTGGGGAGGCAGTAGCTCAGTCTGTAGGGACTCAAACAGGTTCAAGTCATGGTGTGGACCAAGTATGGAAGTTGGTCTGGTACCTGGAGAGGTACTGCCCAGGTGCCCTTGCGCAAGGCACTGAACCCACATCCACACTCTGACATCTCTCCACCAACGCATGTCCACAGGTCAAGTTTGTGCATGTGTGTATTTTCAGGCCTGTGTGTGTGAGAAGCAGGTCTCTCAATGACAGAGTGTGAAACCAGAATTTCCCCCCAGGGATTAATAAAGTATATAAGAATGATATTTTAACTAGTTAAGTACAGGTGGCCTCACTCTGCTGGCTGCAGTAAGTGTAGGGGATGTAGGGGCAGGTGAAAAAAGTATGGAGGAACCTTTTCACAGAACATTTCAAACCAGTACACACTTTACACAACCCTCAAGTTTGGGAGCCTCTCCAGAAGTGTCTGTTTTTTTGAGGCTCTTAAAGGCCCATCCAGAATAAATGTTATATAACAAAATCTTATTGGTTTGATGCTTTAGGCGTGAGCACTGTGTGGTGTGTAGCTGCTTCTTTGAACAGACGTTGTGAGGTAACTCTTATGAACAACACAGAAGGACCACTGACAGGCAGGAGAAGAAAATAGGATTCTTTTAAGCCCTGCTTTTTCATTTAAGACTTCTGTGATGTATTTGTTTTAATTGCCTTAAACCTTACAAGATCTATTTCCTTCATGTGATGTTAATAATTGACATAATCGACGTGAATGTAACATCCTTGAGCTTACTGATTTCTGGCGTCTATAAAAGTCGGCCTGTTGCTCAGGTCTGATGAATACAGTTCGGTTGTGTTGAATTTCCTGCCTGAATCAAAGAGAAAAGGACTCTCCTGCTTTGAATGAAAACATATTGATTCATATTCTTTTTTTAAACTCAGATTGACAAAAGCTTGTAAATAGCTTAGCTGTTAAAGTAGTGAAAGTTGTGGCACTGCTGCCAGCAGCCACACACTGAAGGCAGTGATTGCATATCTACGTTCATGCCAAATACTTCCTCAGTCTGTTGCTTTAAATTGAAATGAAGGCGGGGCTTAAGACTCTACAAAACAACTTGTGAGGAAAAAAACAGCTCTAAACAAGGCCTTAGTGCTGATATCTGCTCGTTGATAAATTAGTATCAAGATCAAAATCAAAATAACTTTTTTTTCTGGATTCTGTCACCGATAACACACACACACACACACACACACACACACACACACACACACACACACACACACACACACACACACACACACACCTACATACCTTGTTTAAGTGAAAAGTGCCTGATTTGTTTAGTAATACAGTTAAAGCTTACTGTAGTGTTGATATTTGAATAATAAAACTGAGGAAAAAGAAAATCCCCCAAAAATCAGTTAAAATGTTTTAAAAGTACATTCATCCACAACATGGAGATATACACTAGACAACCAAAAAAAAAAGAATAATGAATCAGCAGTTACAGCACTCCTTTAATTTGAGAGAAGCCAACCTACAGAAGATCATTTCATTATAAGGATTATGGTAGTTGAATTGTTGCAGAGTTAATAGCAGAGAAAAAGAAAGAAGTGACAGAATGTTAAAAATGTATAGCCTCAAATGAAATCTCTGACTCTCTAAACTCCAGATAAACAAGTTGTTCGCCCTGGTAAAATGTGTTCTCAACACTTTCTCATCGCCCCAGTCGTATTTTATGTACACATGATCATTCCTCATTATTCATTAATAGACACTAGCTCTGAAGTCTTTAATGAATTCAGGAAGCTCTACTGAAGACAGCTAGGTCAGCCTTATTTATTAATGTGATCAGATAGTTAAAAATATCTGCTCACTTTTATGTAGAGGCTTTAAATTTGTGACTATGCATCCGATGTTTGTTAAAAAACAATGATGGCTCACTTTTTAAATCTCACAAGATATCATTTATTCCTCCTCACAAAATGTCCTTTATGTGTTCATCCACCAGGGCTGGAAATTAGCACCCGTCACCTGCTGAATACGGGTGTTTATTTTGCAGTGACGGGTGAATTTGCTCAAATTACCAGTGACGGTGGCTGTTAAATAACAGTGAGGTAACAGAGATATTTTAAAACGTATTCTTTTGAAAGAACAAATTGATTATCTTGCCTTTCAGTCGATTTGCAGCTGAATCAGCTAAATTAGTTAGCCTTTGAGAACATGGCTGCAATGGAAACTCTTACCAGCCTCTTTTTAATGATCTAATAAAATCACAAAGATATTCTTTTTTTATAGCGAGACAAAAAGCATGTCAGTATTTTCTTTAATAGTTGAAACATTTCCCTTCATAAAATAGCCGATTACTTGAGTACTGTTAGCCTTGATCTTATACGTCATTACATTATGCTGCCAGTTAAAAAAAAAAAAGTGGCAGGTAAAAAAAAAAGAGTAACTGGTACATTTTTGAATCCACCAGTCAGAGTAGCAGGTAGGTGAAAACGTTCATTTCCATCCCCGTCATCCCCACACCCTGAAATCACTCCAAAACTGATTTAAAAAGTCATCCCAACATCACAGCAGCCCAAAGACTGATGTGTATATTTCCCTGTAGCCTCCCAGCAATATACAGCCTCTAACAGAATCTGTAGTTTAAGCTTTCTCTCTCATAGATTGCCTGATTATTTAATCATTGATGGCATGCAGCGGTCAGCCAGCAAGACTTGATAGAGTCTGTTAAAGCTACCCCTCTGCAGAGCTACACCCGCCAAGAAAAACTGCAAATAATCTGGGGACAAAGGCAGCACAAATAAAGATTGATCTGAACCCGAACTCTAGCCCCCGAAGGCCCGCCGTGGCTCCATCCAATTTGGGTCTAATCCTGTTTGTTCTGGCTTTAGGAAGAGGGGGGGCCTCTGTCATGCTGCAGATCAGTCTAAAGGCTCTGCTACTGGATGCGTTTAAAACCCAATCTGATGTGTCGATCCCCCACCCGACTCTTAATCTTCTGATCTCAGCGCTCTGAGACGTGCTACAATCCTCTGTGTATACAATGAGAAGTACAATCCCCTTTTCTTCTACGGATTACAGATGTAAAGCAAATCCTGCAGAAGCTTCTTTGAAATGCATCGAGGCGAATAAAAGAGGGTTAACAAGAAAACACAAGGAAGGAGTAAACGTCATGGCTAAGAAAGTAAATGCACAGGTTAAAGTTGTCTTTTGGAGTTTATTTTTGTTTTATAAAGCAGAACTATTAATATGTTATAAGTAGGGATGTGCACATTTATTTCACTAAACGTCGTCTCCCCTTCTAGTTGGCACCAGAGTGGGTAAAAAGAATGATTATTTGACCTTTGATTGAGGTGAAATGTTTTGCTGCGTAACATAGCATAACATCCATCGACTGGCTGTAGCTCCGGTTAATGGGTCTGCTCTTCCAGCTCTACTACCTGGATGTAAACAAGCACAGTGAACTGGTAGCATCTCGCAGGACCAGCGCTGTTTGCTGTATTTTGATCTAAAAAAACAGAGACAAAAGTGGTGTCTCTGAACATCCCTAATTATTAGGACTGTTACTCAGATTCAAAACCAGAAAAGACCGGGTCCTGTCATTTCTATCTGTTATGTACTTGTTGTCCTTCGAGAGAGAACTTGGCTATTGGTGTCGTTTGACATTGACATGTCATGCAAAAAGATAATTTTCAAAACAAGGTTTCTAAGAGCCAATGAGTGGAAGCGTTCTTCATTGGGCACTTCAGGTCCAAACTGATTTGATTCAGATTTTCTTCTGATATGAGATTTTCCGACCAGAAATATTTACCTCATTCATTATCATCAATGAGGATGTTAGATTCTGTTCAGTTTAAAGTAAACCTGCACATTTTAAAAGGACAGATTTGAGGACATCTTGACTCTTTGTGTTTGTTTACCCTGCTGTGAATGTACTCCAAAATAAAGTACGGCAACAAGCGACCGTTAGCCGACAGCTAACGACTCAGATGTGTTGAAGGGTTAAAGTACGAGGACATTTTAACAGGCACAGTGTAAAGCGCCTTCCTTTCTTTTTAAAAACCTTGCAAGGACACCCAAATCAAATGACAAACACAACTGTCAGAAAATGGGACCCTAGCAGACGGAGGGGGGATTTTTTTGAAGTGTTTAGAGTGTGCAGAGATGAATCTAAAGGAAGGGACAGAGACGGACTGCCAATGGCCTTCTGTGCACTCTCAGCCCAGACAGCGTCCATCAGCTGAACAGGAACCTTTGAAAGAATGCCACAGAGGCCGAGCAGAGTGGAGACACACTGCTCCCTCTGTTCGGCTCCCCAGAGTCTGCAGGAAAACACACTGATTTAGAAGGCAAGACGATAAGACGCAGTGAACCTCCTCCATTCATTCAGGCTGACTCTCTGTGCAACTGTGTCAGAACAGCCTGGCCGTACACTTGAGGCCACAAATAGTTTGAACACACTTGTTTTAAAGGTTCACACATAGACATGTGCTTTTAATTTGGACATCCTGATGCTCCCCTTTTTGAAATTCTGCTATTTGATACAGCAAAAGAAATGACGAATGCTGTGCCATTGAAACAGCAAGAAGCAAGAATAATTCCGATGTTTTAGAAGGTGTAGCAGCAGAGTCCTCAGGCTGAATTCAGTACATGTTTTTCACAGACTGACACCTCTTAAGATGTTGGATAAAAGTCTCCACATTTAGATGATTTCTGAAATGAGACCTGGAGGAAAAGCCCACTGAATAGCAGGATTAAAGCTGAGTTTGTCCTGAATATCAAAACAGTTACCATTGCAGTGCATATCCAAAGATATGGATCTTCTGTGTGCTGTTTGGAGTCCTAAGCTCACCTTCCCTTAATTTCCGGGAAATGTGGGGGGAAAAAATCTCTCTATGGGAAAAAAGACCACTGGGAGTGCATGTGAACTCCTCACAGACAGAACAGGGGTGTGATTCAAACTCTAAACGTCTCCATGAGAAGTGACAGAGGCTGAAAATGTACGCCCTGGTAAGTGTTGTACGTAGTGAATGAAGGCAGAACGGTAAATCAGCCAACACACAGTGGAAGCACCAAGACCAAGAATACAACTAATGGAGCAGTATTCACATGGGCTATAGGACACCACCACAAAGCATCACCAATGGTGCTTTTACAGTTTCACAACACTACTGTGAACTTCTGGGATTTTGTCAGGGGCTGCATGTGTGAATGCAAACAGGCACATTTTTCACTCCGACTTTTGCACCCACAATTTTGTCCTGCCAGCTCCCCCTAGTACATTTTCCCTGTGAAATCAGGTCGAGCTGATGTGAGAACACAACAGGAAATATGGGAATTCACAGCGAGTTTGCAGGAGTTTTTGGTGATGTTTTTTAGCTGTTTGTCAGGAGGCTTAAGGCCTGCCTCTGCTCCATCTCTTTGACTGTTATTATAGAGGGATTAAACATTAGGTGAAGCATTTCCAAAATGGGGGGAATGCTTTTACAGAGGACGATGCCTAAATGGTGAAAGAAGCTACAGTATTGATGCTGTGATGACAGAATATTGTCAGGCTTGCTAAGTGTGAAAAAACATCAATAATCACTCATCATTCATAAACTGATTTAAGGATGACATTTGTGGGGCCACTTTCTGGTTTGACTGTGTTTAAAAAGCAGTTAAAGTTGATGTACGTAGTACATAGTATACTTTTGGTTCAATTAGATGGATTGATTAATGAAGATTGATTGGATTACAATAAAATAACACCTGCTTTTTTAGAGAATAAGATCTCGTAAACTTACCTCTGCAACAAAAATACTATGTTATTATACAGTTACACTTTTGTCCAGCCATAAATCCAATAAAATTCACGATTAATAACAATATTTCTGGTGAGTTAATAAAGCTACAGAGAAATCTTTAAGCAGTGAGACATAAACTACAGGCTTAGGTAGAAGAGGATTTCCTCTTTGATGTGAAGTAGGTCTAAGTGGGTTAGTTAGATGGAGGACAAAGTGTTAAAAATTTGATGTAGGCCTACTTTTACTCCATTAATTTACCACTAAAGTACTGTGTTTGGACAGATAGGAGGACTTACAAGAAATGTGCAAGAATACAAGAATGTTTTGGTTCCTATAACATCTGTTATATTTCAAGAAGGGACGGCTCACTAATTGTTCTTATGTTTTTTTGTTTTTTTTATCCTTCCTGCTTTCTCATCCTCCTGTATCTCTTTTCTTTTCCTCCTTATCTTTCGTTGCTCCCCTATTCTAGGGGCGTGGATCCCTACGACCCCCCGACCACAGTGCTGGTCCAGAGACACGAGCCCCAGGGTGTCTCCACCATACTGAGCAGCACCGACTTCTTCCAGAGTGAACTGAACCGCCGGGTGATCCTGGAGCAGGTGGACAGCTTCCAGCTCCGAGAGAAGTACATGTTTGCTACCACCACTCGGGTAAGTGACCGGGGGAGGGGGGGTTGGGCTGACCACTGAAGTGTTTGAATGTGTGCGTTAATAATCATTTTGATTCAACTTGGAAGGGTGAAGCATCGACCAATTTTGCGATCTTTAACTTGAAACCTGCAAATTATTATTTTAATTCTTTCTTTTTAGGCCATTTTTGCCTTCATCATATAGGACAGCTAAAAAGAGACGGGGAATGTTGGGAGTAGAGAGGGGGGGATGACATGCAGCAAAGGGCTGAGGTCAGATTTGCACCCATGGCCGCTGTGGCGAGAACTACAGACCTCAACACATGGGACGCACAACATAACTGCTAGGCTACCGGCGCCCAGAAACCTGCGATTTTTAAACTTTTTTTTTTATTGCACTTAAACCTCAAATTGCCTGTAGAGATGACCTTAATGGAGGGTTAAAACTATTGACCTTAGCTGCATATACCTGTACATGTGTTTACAACTAATTAGCACTACTTTGGAGTCAGCTAAATGTCTGTCACACAAGAATCCAAGTCAAGTCAAATTTCACATCAAATCTAGATACTTTTGCCTAAAGGCTTGGTGAATGTCTAAACCCAACAATAAAAACATATCCCATATAACCTCTGCTGAAAAAACTCGGACTGTCCTTTGTTTTATGTCACCAAAAACATCATTAAAAAAAAGAAAACAAGGCTCAGGGTATTTTAGGATTCATTTGAAATGTCATCTGTGAGTGCTGTTATGTTTTCTGTGGTTTCTTCTTGATTGCATAAACATCATTCCCCACATAAAGAAGTTACCAGGCACCTTTACACAGAGATGTAATGGAGCAACTGAAAAAAAAGTGTGTTCCTGCTGTGCACCGACATTCAGTTTGAAAGCTGACATTGTATTACAGCAGAGTTAAGCAAGTGAGTAGTCGGTTTCCACCTCAGCATAATGCGCTAAGTCGAACAGACGTTGGATCAATATCTGGCAGGCGGTCACACGAGGCTTCTCTGTGTTTGTCACTTTTTAGTCTCGAGTGTTTGTGCACAGAAAGCCTCAATCAGGCAGCAGACAAACAGACAGCAGAGCAGATGGAGAGGATAGTTTGAATCTCATGTCCTGTGTTGTTTCACAGGCTGCCCAGGACAGATTTCCTGCAGCTTTAGAAACGGTCGATATGCAAAAGAGAGGTCGGCTGTGAGTGATTCATCTGATCTGATCATTGCTATCAGATGGTTCATGATGCAGAGTTAATGTATGTAACTGTACGTTAAATCAGCAGGGGAAACAAAGGAATTACAAGCAGCATCCTTCATTGTTATGAAATCAAAACCAATCAACAAATTGCAAAAAAATGCATTTCCTTAAATAGCCACTTGAGGCTGCTTGTAAAATCCCTATCAAGCATCTTAAATGGCCCAACTTCAAAGTCAAATTATACATTTCTAGTGCCTGAAACAAAATACAATTTTTGGTCTTTGAAGCTCTTTTGAGATTTTTGCTAACGCTGTAGGAAGAGATTTACAGATGCTCCTTTCACCATGAGTCAGCATTACAGCCCGCTTCTTTTAATCACCTTGGTCTTCAGACAAGAATGACTTCAGTTTAAACACAACCACAACTGCTATGATTTAGCGGCTCTTTGCATGCTGCTTACATGCTTTAGTCAGTTCTGTTCATCTGTGCTTCGGTTAAAGATTGATGTTCCTCAGCGTTATCATTTTCAGCGCAACACTTAAAGCATTATATGAGTGATTTAAATGACTATGGCTCGGCTGCTCTCTGCTCTGGTACTCGCAAAGCAAGATCATGATATATCTATAAACTCTGAGTGTGTTGTCATCTGTTGGTGCAGATGCATGTGGTGCAATTGAGTGTGTACACAGCACACAGGCGGTGTTTAACACTGAGCTAATGAAATCAGAGCAATATAGACCAGCCTTTAATAAATCCCAGTGGCTAATGTGGTTAAAACTAATGAGTAAATCCTCATTTCCAATTACTTATGTGGTCCCATAAAACACAGAGTTTAACCTCAAAGTGTTTAGAAGCAAACAGCTGCTGAGTGTGTTTTTTCTTTTTTTTTTAAAGACTGCTCAGAGTTGGGGAAGAAAAGGCCTGGTGAAAAGAAGCATGTGCAGGGTTCTAGTAAGAGACATTGACCTGCTTTAATTAAAACGTTGGGTCAGTACCATCGACCTGCAAGTAAATATTGTCCAGAAAGGTTTTTTTTTTTTGGGTCATTTTTTTTTGCCTTTATTGGAGAGGACAGCTGAAGAGAGACATGATATGTTGGGGATGACATGCAGCAAAGAGCGTAGGTTGGATTCAAACCCACAGCAGCTGCAACGAGGACTAAAGCCTCTGTACATGCGGCACAGAAAGGCTTCCTACTGCTGCACACTATGGAGAAGCTGCTGGTCTCTGTTGCTAGCTACGGGTTTATACCAGTTTTTAAATATTCTACAATTCTACAATTCACTTAGCAGACGCTTTTATCCAAAGCAACATATTAATAATATATAATAAATATAATTTTTTTTTTAACCAAAGTTTGCTGTTGTTTAACTGTATGCAATAGACCAGTGGTGCTCAACTGGTCGAGCCTCAGAACCCACCAACCACTCCTTCAAGAAAAATTGCCACCCAAATGTCTTAGATGTTTCAATCAATCAATTATATTTTAAAAAAAAAGTGCAGTTTGGACCTCAGACAGTACAAAGTGTGATAGAACAAGAAGCTGAATGAAACCATCTTGTTAAAAAAGCGCTTCAGTTCATAGACTTCTTGACAGCATTTTTCTTCCAGACACACATTACCGACCCACTGAAAACGACTCCGCGACCCACTTTTGGGTCCCGGCCCACCAGTTGAGAACCCTCTGGATTTGACGGCTTGTACTTCAGTGGAAATATGATGTTATCTTGATCGAAATATTACTGCCCCAGATCACAGAGTGAAAGTGACAGCGGCAGGACAGGGACCCTGATACTATCGTTAGGTAACATATCATTAACTAGCGATTGTAAGCTAATTAGGCTCAGCTACGCTTTGATGATAAAGAATGTCTTGCCCTTCTCTTCCTTAACGACAGCGTTATTGAGCGAGCCACATGGAAAATCCATAGAGCTCAACTATTTCCCTTGATCGTGGTTTGCTCTCATTTGATTGTCTCCACTCTTAGAGAATAACGAGAGCTGCTGTGCTGAATCGCATCAAACCCAAAAACACATGGAGAACAAAACCTCCTAAAATAAGTCTGTGACCTAAAACTGATCCATCAGGGGCTATCTGACATGGGAAGACAGAGAGAGAGGCTCTGAGCACAAGAGGGCAAATTAATGCCAGTGCCAACGCTTGGCCGATTTGTTTGGATCTTTTCTTCCTCTGGTGTTTCTTCAGAGACGGTCGTTTCTAGAAGAATCCATCATTGCTGCTGCATGTGATGACAGAAGTCGAAACTCTAAACATCTGTGATATCCAGATACAGAGGGAGTTTTAAATTGACTGAACAATAAACAGGCTGATTCAGAGAGATGATGGATGGTTATTGAGAAGTGCCTTCAAACACTCCTCTAAATACTACTGACCTGTTGTTGTTGTTGTTTGTTGTTGTTGTTGTTGTTAGAAAAACACATTGAGTTAAGACCCAGCAGCAAGCTCTGATGTTCACAAATCAAGCCAATAAGGAAGTACAAAAAACTGTAGTACCTCGAGTGTCCACTTGAGACTGTCTGCAAAAACCAAGGAATTCTCATAAGGTCTCATATTAAAATGTCCACACACACACACACACACACACACACACACACACACACACACACACACACACACACACACACACACACACACACACACACACTGGACAGCAGGGTTTGCCTGTAGGTGTTGTGACTGACCCGCCTGTGCCCTTCCTCCTGTCTGAACTCCAGAGCTGATGTGAGCATACACACACACCATTATCATCCTCAGCTGAGACGCCTCCTCTGACAATGTGCAGAAAATGAGTGTGTGTGTGTGTGTGTGTGTGTGTGTGTGTGTAGAGGAATGAAACAGATACAGGCTGACCCGTCACAAAGCATCAGCTCTATTAGCCACTCTCTGCTAGCAGAGTTCTGCCGTGTTCATTAGCTATAAAAAGATGGTTCCTTTAGTGCAGTCCCACTTTCTCTCTCTGCTCTTCTGTCTTTGCTCTTGTGCTAATAGGATTAGAATAATGGAATATCACAAGCGCTTTTGGCAGCACCAAGCTGCTTAAGCTAATTAAAGAGCCAGAAATGGAGAGTTTTATCTAACAATAGGGATCCTGAGGAAAAGCGTGTTAATCAGACCTTAAAGAGCCCGGCCTTTCTTCCTCAGAGGGGACCCGGGGAAGATAACGGGCTAAGAAGATGTAATGGGGGTGTCGATAAGGCCCATCCCTTCTCCCCACTTTTATCTGTCAGCCATATTCCTTCTCATTTAGATCAGAGATTCTCTGTGAAGAACGTCTGAGACAGACAGAAAAAAACACAAAAAAAAACAGGAAGAGGGGATTGAAGGAGGAATGATTCACAGTCACAGTGCCGCATGCCTCCAAGCTTCTGAAGTATTTTGTTTACTTTCAGTTCCTTAAACAATCCAGTTAAGTTCCTCAGACAGCTTTGAATTCCTGGCAGTGCCCTCTTTTTATGTTTTGGTATTTCACAGGAAATTCTCAAGAGATGTAAGTTGTTGTTAAGAGCGTCATGCTCCGACACTGAAAATTCCTGCTTTTCTGTGGCCGCTCAATACAGAAAGTTTTATTTACTCCAGACACTTACAGTTTCAGTTTGAGTAAGTCACCAGAAAGAGTCAATAAAAATGTAGAACTGCTTTTCTTCAGTGCCTCAGGGAGGGTTTTTTTTTTACCCTGAGTGTTGCCTTAGAGGCTCGCTCACACTCCTACAACTTTATTTTAAATGCCTTTTTATAATGTTTGATGTCTGCTCGACTGTTTTAGGGCTGTTTCAGGATTCATCTACTACCTGCTAACTCGCATAGTACATGACAGAAACACTGATGTAATGGTGAAGCCCAGGCCTCGCTTCAGACTGGACGCTGTGGTTGGACCTTTAGCAGCTAAATGCTAAACCGTGTTCAAAAGTTACCCATTCATTTTGTCTCCTTGTTATTTATCCCTCATCAGAGAAAAACAATAACAGTACAACAATAAACCTTTTCTATCTTACCATTGAAACAAATGATACCAAACCATTCTTCTTTAAAGTTACAGACTATTGGAGAATGGGGATGAAGTGCGCTGGTTGACTTTGTCACATTTCTAGAAATTAAAGAATTAGGCATTTTGCATTTTTGATCTTGGATTCCAGTAGATTCTTATTCCTGAATACCTTTCTTGAATCTCAGTGTAGTTCTTTGAACAGACGTCAAGATTTAAGACCTAAATCTGAGCAGTAGAATCACAAAAAATGAAGGGTGGAGGAGTAACAAACATAATGGGAAATAGTAACTAAGATGTGCTCTCCACTGAACCATTGTTTCTTAGATTTACAACCATTCGTTGAACTTAAAGAGGGGGGGAAAACGACTCAGCTAGTGTGTTGATCTAGGAAATGTAGGCAACTGTTTGCAACCATTTTTACTTCCTAAAGAACCTCCATGTGCATGCCAAATGACAGAATCACGTTAAATGTACGTCTACATGAGCAGCTGAGATCGACTCGAACACAGATCTAAAAGAAAAAAAAAGATGTGTTGCCTTCATGCTGTAATAAAGCTATTTGAATAACATGCCTCACGCATGCCTGAGGTGCAGCGTCAGGCTAGTGGGTCATGAATATGTAACAGATGATGCCTGAGTCTTAGGCATGGATCGAGCAAACAGGGAGTCTCACTGCACTGACTGTGAAGCACATGAAGGTCTGAGAGGGCAGGACTGTGCAGCAGAAGGCACTCTGCCCCCGAGGATTTGACCTGTGGCATTTCCAGCTTGTTGTGGTATGAGTGCACGTACCTTTGGTTGTATTAAAATGTCAGCCTTTAAAGAAGATACAGCAGCAGTTAACATGCGCTCTTCCTCTGGGGCGAGTCATTAACCAATGTCACCTTGCAGCAGTTTGCTATGTGGGCATAGAGCTCTTACTGTGCAGACTTTGTGGGTTATTAAATATATAAATCCTGGGAAACATATGCAGGAGTTGGCCTTAGTTTTGCTTAAGATACTGGCAATGTACCATGGCTTTAGGTGCCACTACAACTTGCAATAGGATTTAGTGTTACATTATTATTTAACACAGGGTAACTAGCAGGCTGAGGCGTCGGTGGACCTGCATCTCCATCGTTCTGAGACGTAAAATTATCGTTTTTTTGTAAAGGAGTGTAGTGGCTTTGAAGACTGGGATGTCTCATCCCATTTATAAACATCCTACTCTTTCACCCTGCTCTGTGTGAAATGATTCATACAGAGCTGAAGTCTAGCTCTGCATGAATCATTTCCCCTGCTGTTAAATAGTTACAATAACACTTTAATGCTTTCAGTAGCCAATACAAGCTCTGTGCTGTGGCATGATTTCATCTCAGAAATGACTTCCAACAATGACATTGTAGCAGTTTCTGCCTGTTTTAACTGCTACTGGCTGAAGCAAACCTAAACTTTTTCTTAATCTTTAAGCCAGTCAGAGCCCAAAATATGAACAACTAGGACCCCATGATTCAAAAATACCTCAATTCCCCTCTAATCTACCTGTCCCTTGAGAACCACCATGGAGATACTGGTACACAGTCTGGACCTGCATGGCAGCACTGAGGGTTGCCGAAACATTGCCAACATATTTGTGCACTTTAGACAGTGTCATCTCTGCTGTAACCTCCTCTGCTGTCTGTTTTTCTGACAAAAACGTTACTTTAGCATCTTTATGAGACGCCAAAAGGACTTTACTAAAAATCAGTATTTGCAGACTTGAGAATTTAACTTGACCACCGCTGCTCTCTCTCTCTCTCTCTCTCTATCTCTCTCTCTCTCTCTCTCTCTCTCTCTCTCTCTCTCTCTCTCTCTCTCTCTCGATTCAATTCAAAGGGCTTTATTAGCATGGAAAACATCCGTTAACATTGCTAAAGCTTAAGTCGAAATAGAACACAAAATTGCGTACAATTAAAGAATACCAAAGATGAAATATTTAATTAACAGAGCTGTGCAGGTTTATTTATTCATTTTTTTAATATAAGAAGAAAGAAAATAAATTAATAATAATAATTTCATTTAGCTTTTTAAAATATGTACAGATGACTACAGATTACTTACAGAAATATAAAATAAAGAATCAAATAAATAAAAAATCGATCTCTCTCGCAGCAGCTTTAGGTAAAATAAATGTAAAATAAATCCTCTGATGTCATATTTCATTGTTTCATTTCAATCTTAGGTAACATAATTGCATGACCAACTCTCTGTTATATTGGCTTGTATTATTATTGAGTGTGTTTGCCACCCAGGCTGAGTTGATCCCAGGCCTGGAAACCACATCTCAACTCAGGGGTTTAAGATGTTAGTGAGGATCAGTATGAGCGAACAGGAGCACAGTGGAATGTGTGGCTCTCTTACAGTTGCCATTGCAGTGCAATCTGTGGTCTCTCCGGAAAATTATAAAAAATTGTCTCGCCACTTACATATGAAAATACATGGAAGACATTTTCCTGTCCGTTTTCCCCCTTGACTCATAAAGTCAACTGACCTCACTTTGTCTACGTCTGAGAAAGTCTATTTGTGTTTCAGGTGATTTCTTACCATAGAGACTTTTCACATGCCCTTTTTTTTGTAAACTCCATACAATCTATATTCTTTATTATCTCTTTGCTCTACCTCAAATGGCCCTCATCTCCGTCCCCCTCTCTTTCTCTGAGTGTTGTAGCTGCTTTGCTTTCACATCACGACACACAGTCGATCGCGGGCACTACGCTAGATAAATCAATAGACAGAACGGGAAAGGCTGAAATGCTCTGCTGGAGTCGAGGGATTCTCAGGCTCTCAGGGATGGAAACAAATCCTCCTTTCCAAGGCACACACACACACACACACACACACACACACACACACACACACACACACACACACACACACACACACACACACACACACACAAAACAGGATTGTAAAAGCCAGCACCAGTATGTTAAAATTGCAGGAGCTTTAAATTGTACACACAGTGACTGATATCTTCGATTGTTTTCACTGCCTGTGGCAAACAGCTTGCTCTCTCTAATAACTGATTGTCTTTGAAAACTGCGAAACAAAAGCAAAGATGCTAACAGCTCAAAAGAAAGGGTTACGATTAAAAACAGACCACGGTCCGTCTTCCAACTCAGCGGCAAGGAAGAGTGGACAACAGGCACGAGAGGAATGCAAAGGAGAAATCCTTCCTGCAACTTATCCCATCTCCCCCCTGTCCTGTTTTTCTAAACCATGAGTAAGCTATTTTACCTGCTCTTTGTAAAGCGCCTTGTGATAACACTTGTTGTGAATTGGCACTATACAAATAATGAATGATTAATTGTGCATTATCCTCATGTTTTTTTTTTTCTTTACAATTCGTCGTTTCTATTTTATGAACGACATGGGAGTGTGAGCGATCTGACTGCAAATGACCGTGTTGTAGAGGTCTGTCAGGAGGAGGCTTAAAGCCCGCCTGAACTCCAGCGTATTGCCTGTTGTTGTAGGTTGACTGAAAGTTTAATAAAGACTTTTCCAATATGGCAACCACTTTCAAAATTGCCCTTCAAAAGCCGATGAGTGACGTCACTGAGACGTTGTCCATGTTTATATACAGTCTATGGGTGACACTGTAGCACCCCTTGTCTCGCGCCCCTTACTCACAAATGTTACAAGCTAAACCTGATTAGACTCTAAGAGACTCTACTAAGAGATTGAATAGAATTTAAATTTGATGAACACATTCAGTACTGCTCTCAGATGCATTATGATGCCTCTAAACCCCTCTGACTTCAGAAGTGTGACACATAATGGCTTTGATAGGACATTGATAAATGCTCTTTTTATTAATCTAATCTTTATAAAAATTGAATTGAAGACACATAATGAACACAGGTTGTGCAGCTCGCCTCTCTGAATTTCAGTCTCTACCTTTGTTCAACTTCAATTATAGTTTTCTAAAGCCTCCTGCCTGTTGGATTCTCTCTCCTGATCTCTCTCTGTTTAACTCCCTGATGGATTTGTCTTCTTTCTCTGCCTTTTTATTCTCACTATCTCTCTCTCTCTCATCTCTCTCTCTCCTCTCTCTGTCTGTCTCTCTCTCTCTCTGTTTGATTCTCTCTCCCTCTCTCTCCTCTCTCTCTCTCCTCTCTCTCTCTCTCTCTCCTCTGTCTCTCTCTCCTCTCTCTGTCTCTCTCTGTCTCTCTCTCTCTCTCTCTCTGTTTGATTCTCTCTCCCTCTCTCTCTCTCTGTCTCTCTCTCCTCTGTCTTTCTCTCCTCTCTCTCTCTGTCTCTCTCTCCTCTGTCTCTCTCTCCTCTCTCTCTCTCTCCTCTCTCTCTCTGTCTCTCTCTCTCTGTCTCTCTCTCCTCTCTCTCTCTGTCTCTCTCTCCTCTGTCTCTCTCTCCTCTCTCTCTCCTCTGTCTCTCTCTCCTCTCTCTCTCTCCTCTGTCTCTCTCTCCCCCCTCTCTCTCTCTCTCTCTCTCTCTCTCTCTCTCTCTCTCTCTCTCTCTGGAGGGAATAGCTGTTGAAGCATGGAGCAGGGTGGTCTGAATTAATCGGGAGTAAAATAAATAACAAAGCAGCTCGGCTCTCTGTTAGTTTGGATCGAACAACATCACAAAATATATTTACGGCTGGGAGAGCGACGCAGAGCGAGAGGGGAGAGGAAATAGGAGAGAAAACTGTGAGACTGTTAAATTAGAGTACATAGAAGAGATTTAACAAGCAGAGAGAGCGGGTTTATCCACAGAGAGGAAACTGACACATTTGGTCTGTTGCTCTGACTGTAGATTAGGACAGGGAGGGGGTTTCTCAGGAGGGAAGACATTACTCTGACATTTTTTTTATCTCAATGTTATGTGTAATTGGATGGATTCACGAGTGGAGGAGAAAAGAGTATGAAGCTAAGCTACTTCATTATGTGCAGGAGTATTTCACCAACATGAATAAGTCATGTATATAAAAAGCATCACCTCGGCCCTCTTGATCACGCTGGAGATACCTGAATGTCTACTTCTGACTTCTCACCAGGGATGGGTCATGATTTGTGAATATTGGAATAAACTCAGACTGGATTTGTTTGCCTGATCCTGAAATGAGTTTGGTCTGCTGTTCTGAAAAAAACATTTTTTTTGGTTGAGGATTCAGCACCCATATAGGTTACTGAGGGTGAGCACGTTTTTTGGCAAGCATTATCAGATGGTGAAAAAAAAAAAAATGAGTCACTGGCAATAATTAGAATTTAATACTAATAATATCGAGAGATTTTCAAATAGTACATTTACTTGTTATTCACACCCCTAGTTCTCACGCTGGCTCATCCAGCCTTCAAGCGCTTATTTTGCTGGCAGGAAAAAAGTCATGGTTAAAAAATGTGGCCCTGTTCGTGCACATTTGATAACACTAAAAGAACCACGCAAAGAGGGAACTCAATAGAAGAAGAACAACAAGAGGGAATTAATGATATTTGTCACAGCTTTGTTTGTGCATTGTTGTTTTAACAATGTAAATTAGTCATAATAGGAGACAAAAAAACTTCAATTCCAGTGTATGAAATGTCACCATTGTGCACCTGCATTGTGGGTAGTCAATATTTCAGGGTTCAAAAGAAAATAAGAGTCACTCATCTAAAAACAAAACCTCATGTATATACCTCCTTCAAACACTCTGTCACACAAACACACACACACACACACACACACACACACACACACACACACACACACACACACACACACACACACACACACACACACACACACACACACACACACACACACACACAGCCACACATGTACACACAGACAGACATGGGATATGCTCCAGCTATGTCTGGTCTGCACACTTGTAATTCATAAAAGATCAGAGCTCGGCTCCCTCCAGCAGCCAGGCTTCTAATGCATAGGTAATGACAATGAAGACGTGTCCTCTGAGTACCTCTCTCACATACACGCACACACACACACACACACACATTATTGCACCCCACTGGGAGTCCTTTTAAGTCTGGCCTTTTAATGTTTTCTGACTCAGCTGTCGGGCTCTGTACAGCTGGGATATTAGGACAGAAAAACATAACCAGGAGAGTCTGAGTAACTGAAGTCTGGAGTCTTTAACCTCACTTATCTGGGGACAGCGCCGTCCAGATGTCTGCTTTGTCATTATCTTTGTCTCTCAGTGTCATGGGATTCTTTAATAAAGTTCTTTGCCTGTTTGTTTTGGAAGGTTTTTCATAAAGCGTGTGTTTTATTTTGAAGTTGGAGCAGCTGAGAAATGTTTCCAGATTGGCTGTCTGTGAAATGTTGAAGTGTTTGACATAAATGATGGGCGGCTGACTGAACTGTGCCGTCTCTGTGTCCTCTTCAGAAACTGTTTGGCAGCCATGAACCTTCATCTGTTCAGCTCTGGGTCTCCTACAACCGCCAACCAATGAAAAATGCCAGGTTCATGACCAGACATCCAATCACAGTGAGTCTCTTTTACACACACTGCAGCAATAATTCAGAAATGAAGAGTCTATGAAAGCTTAAGTGATACATTTACGATGAAGTAGGGCTTAATATGCACCACAAAGGTTGTTGTATTGGAAAGTGTTGCATTTGCAAAATTGTTTGAATTTGTATTTTAAGGCTGAAACTAATTTCAGAGGGAAAGAAAAACAACATCTGATTTAACAGTCATTTTGTCTCTGTGTGGATTTGCAACAAATTTGTACAGACATGACAACATGACCATTGCAGACGTACCGATAGGCCAGTGCTTCTTTTTCAACATATAACTTCATTAAGAACATTTGAAATTTGAATTGCAAAATCACATTGTGAAATACAATTTAAGTGCAGGTTGGAAACATGGCAACTAGCTCACATCAATGCATCTGTCTTTGTCCCCAGTGCCCAGTTTGTTGTCTGGACACAGACTTGGACTTGATTCTCTCAAAACATGAAACCTTTATGATCCTGAAAGCTTTCTAGGTTCATGTACCTGCTTTTGGTTGAATGTTCAAGATAAGTTCTCTGAACTCAGCAAACTGCGTCAGAACAGTGTGCTTCTTATTTCTAAAAATATGTGAAACAATCGACTTCTTGGTTTTGCTGGAAGAACCACCTACACCTCCCTGCACAGACTTTGTTTGAGCGCTGATATCCAGTATTTTCTCACTGTGATTGTCAAGATGATTCTCCTCTCTTCTTTCTTTCCCTAACAGGAGTACTACATTGCCGACGCTTCAGAGGACCAGGTGTTTGTGTGTGTGAACCACCTGAACAATGTCACACACCTTTACATCTCGGACACACAGGGCCTGTCCTTCTCTCTGTCATTGGAGAATGTGCTGTACTACAGTCCGGAGGGCTCTGGCAGCAACACACTGATCAGGTAACACACACACACACGCATCTGTAGCTAAGGTTAATCATTTCCCTGTTGGTTAAGCAAAAATTAAAATTCACAACGGCAAGTTAAGAAAACAGTCCAAATGATTTAACACTACTAAACACAGGATCACAGAGTCTGCAGGTAAATCACCTCTGATTGGTTTTGATGAGTCGGGCTAATGTTAGCGGTTCTAGCACTACCAGCCTTCAGTCCTCCTGGCAGGTAAACATCCACATGCGTGTGCTGACTGGTTTCACATTTCTCCGTTTGATATGCCACTTGAACCTGACACAGCCTTCATCTCTGTTGTCTGGATTGAAATACTGCCAGACTGCTCCGCTCCTACGAGATGCTGATTCACATCCAGGGAGTGGAGTGAGGAGATCAGCCCCATCTAGTGGTGGGTGGCTGCATTACAGCTTAGACACAACATTTAACGAGCATTGTGGGCCTACATTAATAATAATAAAAAAAAGAATAATTAGTTAAACCGACTTGTAATTCAGGTGCTAACTAGCAGAGTGCAGCGTTGACAAATGCTGTATTATTTGACCAGTTCAGAAGTTTTGTCACTTTTTGTGTATTCAGATCCTTCTCAAAAGTTTTGAACAACAAACACCAAAGATTTGATACAAATTGAACCAAAAAGCTTAATTATGTACTGTAATATTATCCACCATCCCTTTTTCTAATAACAAGCCATTTAAAGATTTTATACAATCCTCTAAACAAAATGGTTTCTCAGATTTCTTTCTTTCTACAGAGTCATTGTGATACAGTCAAAAGCTGCAGGAATAGTCTGCTTAGTTTTTAAAACTCCTATTTTTAGGTCATTAATTCCCTTCTGCCTTCATGAAAGCAATTCATCGTACCAGGATATAGAATTCATCTGATGTGTACGCACAGGACAATTAAACCCAACCACTTATGCAGATGTAATAATAAAGCAGCTTCTTTAGCATCCTCAGGAAGTGTCAGGAATGTGTCTATGTCCCATTAAAAACAGCTCATATCTCTGATAATCTAAAGACTCAGCAAACACTGACACATAATGCCGCTGTATCTAATAACAGACAATCTGTTGATGTGACGCTGTCTGACCTTTCCGCGCTGTATTCATTGTTCATCTGCTCTGGTTTTTTAGTTGCTTTGTTGTTTTGGCAGGATCAGTCAGAGTGTTGACTCAGGTGTTTGTCTGCCAATGATGATTTTGTCTGTTTGTGTGACACTATGTCTTCTCTAATGAAATTATCTGTGGATCCCCCCCCCGCCGTCTGTTCCTGTGCAGATCTGATCAAACATGTTTTTTTGTTTGTTTGCATACATGCTGATTTCCTGCTCTATTTGGGTTCATAAAGTTCAAATTTGAATTTACCTCTCTCTGTGGTGCAAAAATTTGACTCTAACAGCCAGATTTTTAAAATGCTGATGCGTATAATTTGCCTGTATTTGTCCTTCAGTGTTCTTGAACCAAGCTAAGATGAGCATGAACAGGGATTATGGCGATAACAAAAAGAAGCTCTATGCAAGACATGAATCAGCAAAACCTCTTTAAGCCATATTGAATATGAAATAACTGCACTTTTTTTAATAACAGATTTTTTTTTATTACATTTAGGAATATACAACCCTATCATCAGCCCCCTGAGCCTGCTGATAATGACATTTCTCCTCTGTCTTTCAGGTACTTTGCCAATGAGCCTTTTGCAGATCTTCACAGAGTGGAGGGACTGCGAGGAGTCTTCATCGCCACGCTCAACAACGGCTCGGTCAGCGAGGACAACATGCGCTCCGTCATCACGTTTGACAAAGGGGGGACATGGGAGCTGCTGCAGCCACCCGCTGCAGACAGCCTGGGAGGATCTGTGGACTGCCAGGTACGCCTACACTCTTCAATAATGTCTGTTTGCATGCAGAAGAAATTGCTTCCTTATTGTCACCCATTATTTTTAATGGTTGACATGATTTCATTGGTTATTTTTGTGGTCATATCTGTTAACGCGGTATGTTTGCTCTGATGCTGATGTTTTTACTCAGCTGTGCAGCCAAAGAAAGTGCTCGACCTCTTCTCAAAAACAATGTGGGGTTTCTGTAGAGAGGAATATGGCTCAGTTTGGTTTCTGTCTTGGGAAGAAAAAAACTTTGTTCCATTGCTGCGTCTGCTGCACATGTGCTGACCTGCTCACACAGTCGGTTAAAAGAAAAATATGTCTGACTGATTATTAATTTAGCAGGAAGCGCTGAAAGACAAGTGAGAAATGTGAAAAACCTGAAAGAAGCTCCCCTCTCTGTTTCAGCTCAGTAAAGGTTGCTCTCTGCACTTGGCTCAGCGCTGGAGTCAGCTGTTCAACATCCAGCTGAGGAGGATGCCCATTCTATCCAAAGACTCTGCCCCGGGACTCATCATGGCCACAGGTGGGACTACAAGCAGCAACACCAGGGGACCCATAAACACCTCTTTTCAAACCTCAAATCATGCAGTTCTCATTCATTTGCAAAGGATAAAGATATAGAGATAGATAGAGAGAAATGCAGCATTGAAACAAATCAAAATAACATAATAGATTAATGATAGCTCTCTTTTCTTGCACTCTGACCTGAACTGGTTTGAGATCACCATCCTCATTTAAACGTGAAACAAAAATGCTTCGATCTTGAGGTCGTGCTGTAAATAATTCTACATGTTTGGTGAAAATACACAAAGAGGAAATGAGCAAATTCAGGATACACTTTGCGGACTAGAAGCATTGGACAATTTTGGTATTGTCTTGTTTTCCCGTTGAACATTGTAAACAGTGTTCATCTCACCTCCATGGCAGAGAACACTAACTTAGTGTAGTTTATAAACGTGATACAGAGTGTCATAGAGATCTCCCGCAATGAATTTGATGGATTTTGAGTCCAGGGACTGGAGTTTGGAAGCAGCAGCATGTTTTCAGGTTATATCATTTCATCAAGGACTGATAGAAATACTGTTTCAATGAGACGTCTCTCGTTCCTGTAAAACCATCTGATATTGCTTGCCTGGAGGCGAGGAGGGGGGGTGGGGTCTAGGGAGAAGGGGCATCTGGTATAAAGTAAGCCTCCGATGTAATATTTACAAGATATCCAAGATGGCAGGTGAAGCAGAGTCCAATGGCACAATTATAGTTTGTTCATTTATATCAATGCTATGTGTAATTTGACGTAATCACAGTATCAACAAAAGAATGGTTAAAGAGCAGCTTCATTACGTGCATTCCCATTACACCTGTCGAGATATAAAGTAAGCATCATTACCCTATTCTGCACAGATCTGCTGCAGAATTTTCTGCTGCGTTCACACATCCACTCACCCTGATTTTAGCTGAATGTCGGGGGAGGGGGGGATTTTGCCATTTGCGTTCACACATACATTTTTTGGGGGGGATGAATTAAGTGCCTGTGATAGAACTGACAAAGAGTATACTTGTAGAAGTCAAAATCCTCTTAACACAAATGTTTTACAGTCAGGGATGACTCCATATGAGCACCAGACTCTCTTTGGCCTAATTTGAATCCACACTGTGCACAGAGGACAGGCACAAAAAGTATTTTTTAGGCAAAATAATTGAGTGAAATTTCAGAGATTTGCATCACAGATGGTGTCTGTAAACTTTTTTTAACTGTCCTCAATCAGTTTCATCTCATCCCTACAGTCCTCTGTACTTCTTAATATCCCTGAAACAAACACACAGAAAAAGTCTTGTTTTTTTTAAAATTTCACCATGTTGGCAGGACTTTGTCTGTCTGAGTGTCTCTTAGTCATGGCCGATGAAGGGATTGTGGGGGCCATCTGTCGGAGGGTGAACTCACTGTCAGAGCTGGAGCCAGGCGAGCTCAGGCAACTTCCTTTTGTTCTGATAAGGCAGATTAGTTTGCTCTGCACAGGAAACAAGCGATACAAACGCACAATTGTTCCTCTGTGGTAACAAGCTGAGCTTCCTTTCTTTCTTTCTCAGTAAATATACACTTCCTGTATAGCCCTTAGCATAGGAAATGCTGTTTTGGACCTGCAGAGAAGGTGCTGAAACTGTCTGCTTCAGTGTGTTGGTGTTTTGAGGTTTGATGTTTCATGAGCCATACCGATCACCCGTCCCCCATGGTTATATGATCCTGCTAGTTTACCATCAATATGTTTAATACCTTTAATAATAATTATTGTTATTTAAAGGCACCTTTCAAAGCACTCAAGCCGATATGGGATTTTTGTGTCCGATACCGATATTGATATTGGTGAGAGAAAAAATCTGATACCGATATATCGACCCATATCTTTCTGAGATCTATCTTCGATCTGTAGAGAATGATAGATATAGATACACACATTTATTGTGTTGATCCCTCAAATGCACTTCATCAAACACTTGTGATATATAATGAGGAAAAGATGGTCACTCAGCTGGAAAGTAAGTGCTCACATCGAGCATCACCACTTGACACCGCTTGAGAGTGATGATGCTCGTTGTAATCCATACAGCGCCCTCTGCAGGTGAAAGAAACTGCTAGTTTTATACAATGAAACTCAAATGAAATGCTATTTAACTGCTTGATAAATCTATTAATATCAGTGCATATCTGGGATAAAATGAGCAGATACGGATAGTCACTGGATATGCTAATATCGGCCCATATAATCGACCGATTAATCGGTCATGCTCTGATAAAAACAACAAAGTAACATTGCATGGATAAAATTAACATTAAAAGACAAATTTAAAGTGTATAAAAATCATCGTGTAGAGGATTAAAGAGACAGGATGGAGAATGAACAGAACATGGCAGTTTAAAAAGATGTGTTTTTAGAGTCAATATTATGGATGTGTGGTGGGAGGGAGTTCCCGAGGCGGGGGGGCAGAGCGGCTGACAGCTCTGGACCCCATGGTGGTCAGGCGGGGCGGGTGGTGCAGTGAGTTGAATGGAAGAAGAAGACCTGAGAGTGCTGGTGTGTTTGTATGCAGGAGTTCAGAGAGGTAAAGTGGAGTGAGGTTATGGATGGTCTTAAAGGTGAGGAGCAGAATGTTGAAGTCAATGCAGTGTTTAACTGTGAGCTGATGAAGCTGCTGACGGACAGCAGTGATGTGATTAATGGAGGAGGATCTGGAGATGATACGAGCAGAAGAGTTCTGGACCAGTTGAAGAAGTTTGTGGGTTTGGACTTTACTGCCGATAGATACCTGTTCAGAGTCTCAAATGAAAAGAGAATGAAAGAAATGTCAAAGTAATATTTAAAATATATAATTTATTTTAAACAAATTCAGAGGCAGAAAAGTTTTCCTGATCACTGGAAAGTTTATGCATGTTATCTCCATTATTTAAATACTGCAGCACAGTTACCACCAACTCTTAACAGACTGTAAGGTTTCCACTGCGTGTGGCTATTAGCACCTGTTTTTATGAATCAGACATTTTTGCATTGACACCGTTTTCCACTCTGGGGCCACATTTTCCCAGACAACTGCATAATGGCTCATTAAAATACGCTCGGCAGCACCGACCCACGTGGATGCTGTTTGCTCTGCTGCACAGTTACGGGGCTTTGCGTGTGTTTTTTGTGAATCACAAAAAGTCAGTTTATCAGGCGAAAAAGCTGCGCAGTCCTTTTGTGGATCAGGCCCCTCAGAGTGAAGTGGAAACAGTTCCTGTGCTCCGTTACTGAAGCCGAGTTTCTGCCTCCAGTCTCAACCTCCTCGCTTGTTTACAGCCGATGAAAAGCATTGATTTGTTGATACTCTTCAGTGTCTAGGAGACTGCTTCCCCTGCAACCAGCCAGTCCCTCTAATTAAATTCTTATTAGATAATGGGCATAGGGAGAAAGTGAGAGAGAGAGAGAGAGAGAGAGAGTGAGAGAGGGGGCAGAGCAAGAGAGAGTGAGAGAGTAGAGGGAGGGCTGGCAATTGCCGGCGCCATTCTTTCGTTATCGCTCTCAAGCAGATGGGATAATTACTGCTGCTGCACCCAGCGGGCACACGGCGGGTCAAACACACACTCATGAATACAGGCAGTCACACACCCACACACACACACACACACACACACACACACACACCTCAAACACAGGACTCTGACATGTTTACATAAACAACAGCCTGAATCAACTGCTCATATATTCCTCCACACACTTGACCAAGATGTCACATGAAAATTACAATCACAGTGTTCAACATATGGCACACATTTATTATTTATATATACTGTACATGTATCATCATTATTTAATACAGTGTATCAGGAAGCCCTGGTAGGTGTGGTTCAACATAAACTACCATTCAGACAATAATATGAAACAGACACGTGATGAACTGTTTGGGATGTAAAAACAGTAAAAACATATCAGACTGAACTTCACAGATGAAACATTAGGATAACCAACAATTCTACAATTCACTTAGCAGACGCTTTTATCCAAAGCGACGTACATCAGAGAGTAAGTACAACACAAGCAAGGATCTAGAAAAAGGGAACAATGTCAAAGAGCAAACGATCAGCTTTGAGTCCGATTGGACACACAGGTGCTGACAGGAAGTGACCAGAGGCAAAGCACAACATTGAGGGCAGTTCTTGAGAGCTCTAATCAGTATAGAAACCATCTTATAAGTCATCGTTATCAAACAAAAACCATCGTCACAACCATCATCATCATCAATAATATGGAGACCATCATCATTAAGTTAGTAGGTATTTATGAAAGAGCTGGGTCTTTAGCTTTTTCTTAAAGGTGCAGAGGGACTCTGCAGATCACATGGAGTTTGGAAGTTCATTCCACCACCGGGGGGCGACAGAGGAGAAGAGTCTAGTCAGAGACTTAGGACCCTGTTGTGAAGGTTGGATCAGACGCCTTTCATTGGCAGAGCGTAGTGGGCGGGAGGGAGTGTAGACCTGGATGAGAGAGTTAAAGTAAGGAGGAGCTGTTTTTGTCGCTGTTTTGTAAGCGAGCAGCAGAGTTTTAAATTTGAAAGCAAAGCATGAAAAAAGAGCCCTCGAGGAGAAAGGAAACACGATACTTCAAACCTGAAAAACAAAGAACATACAACAAGTTAGCTGAACTGATGTGGTTTAAAGATTGATGGTTCAATTCAGATGAATGGACAAAAAAAAAATGTGTTTCATTATGAGCCTTCAAAAAGAACCATTGAATCCAAACATCATTATTTACACAGCGCCAATTCATAACAAGTGTTACCTCGAGACGCTTTACAAAAAGAGCAGATGGCATAATATGCAGGAAGGATTCCTCATTTGTATTCCTCGCGATCCTGTTGTCCACACTTCCTCCCCACTCAGGTGGAGGTGGGAGCAGGCCGTGCATGAATGAGGACGGCGGTGGTTGTGGAGGAAGGACACATATCTCATTTGTCTTTGTTTCCATTTCTCCATTGCTCATTATTTTAGTTTGTTATCCTCTTCTCGTCTCAAGTTTCATGCTCCTCAACAAAATAGAAATGGAGAAAAAAACAAGAACTGAGAGTCTTATAAAATGTTGAACTTTTGCAATCCTACAAGTCCTGTCGTTACATATACATATGAGTGTATATCTTAAAAGATGAACATAACACAACCTGACCATGTTTTCCTCCAGTGTTTTAAGTTTTGACTTGAGTGAATTGAAGCTCGGGATCGACCCCTCTGTGTCGACTCTCTAAAGCTTTCAATGATGCTGCCTGTGATCAGAGTGTAAATACTGATGCTTTGCTACTCTATATATCTCTGGAAAACACATTTAAAGTGACCGCATGTGTTGATAGAGGCTGTGAGCCTGTGTAGGAACATTTGGTTTTATAGTCTGGAGTCTCTGGCTGTCTGTCTGATGATGTTTAATGAGTGTCATTAACCCGTTTTTTACACAGAGATGGGGTGTAATTCATTTTGGAGGCATTCTTACAGCCCTCGACGGAGACGCTATAACTGTTCTCCCGTCTTTTTAATCTCTGTTTCTGGAAGCTGTTCACCCTTAAAGATTTGATTCATACGATTGACTTCTGCGTTTACAAGCAGGCGTCCGTTAGCTGCAGATGTAGATCCTGCTGCTGATCAGCACATCAATTGTTCTTTAAGGATCGGAAGAAGCCATGCTCTAAATCTTAGTTTAGCGTGTTTGAATGTTACACCATCAGGTCGACACTTTGTCATTATTTCACTTTTTATGGCATTGAGTAAGTGTGCAGGCTCTTCTTCCTGGTGCAAAGAAATCCACTTCGATGATCCTTTGACCTTTCCTCTGGCTCCCTAACTCACGGCATCGATCCAGCAAGACATCGCAATATCTGCTGGATGCATTTATTCTCCATTAAATGCACACATTGGTGTTCCAGTGTGCGATAGAATAGAATAGAAGTTTATTTATGAAGCACATTTCATTACATGTAAGCTCAATGTGCTTTACATTGAAGATTGAAAAAAAAAAAACATAGGAATACGAGAGACAAAATAGCAGACTCAACAATCATGAATATGATACAAAAATCAGATTGGGGACAACAACAGAACAAAAACAAAACAAAACCAAAACAAAACAAAACACTTACACATACCCACATATCCACAAAGAGTAATGACTTGTATGCTTGAGAGAACAGATGAAAGTAGAGATAGTTGTGATGGACCTCAGGTCAGCAGGGAGTTTGTTCCAGAGAGAAGGACCACAGTAACTAAAGGCCCCCTCACCGCGATGATTTGCAATAAAATGAATGATAAAGATCAAGATATTTCACAAGAGCCTTGCACCATCTAGTATCATGAAAAACATATCTCAACACTGTCATGCTTACAAAACAAAAAAGCCGTTACACATCTCTGCAACATCATACTTACCTCTGCTTATGCAACCGCAAGCGCAAAGAATCATTACAAACTTTGACCTCTTATTTTGACACTCCAGAAACACTGCAGGATTAATAAGAAGGCTTGGGGTCTATTGTGCATGTTTTATTCCTTTGTGAATAGCCTGAGCAGATCATTCTTGGTGTTCTGTATTCTCCGTTTTAAGAGGTTTAATGTCACTTTTTATGTGACTGTTCTTGAAATTCTTGTCCTGGAAATGTCTTAACAATGTACAGTTAGGTTATTATCTGTGAGTGCATAGAAAGGTCACATGCATGCAAGGAACTGAATGCTTTGGTTTGACTTCTTGGGTTACAAGTTTTCCATTATGTGAAGCTAAAGCAGTGGTTAAATGCTGTCTGTAATGAGGGGAAACCCCCTGTAATGTGTGCATTTAAAAGCCTTTCTGTCCTCTGATTGCAGGATCTGTAGGCAGGAACTTGGCCAACAAGCCCAATGTGTACGTATCCAGCAGCGCTGGAGCCCGCTGGAAGGAGGTCAGTCCAAAATCTGACACAAGATGACAAGAAAAACACAGCTTGTAAAACTGAGTCACAATCAATTCATCGTCTACAGACAGTTCTGAGCTAACTGTATGTTTATCCTGGCTGTATGGACTTTTATGCTCTTTTTGCTACGGCTAACCTTTTCTATGCTTAGCATCTAAGAAGAGCAAAACCAGAGCATCGATACAGTTTAGATTGAACCACCTCTAGAATCCTGTTTCAAGAGCTGTATGTAGAGCTAAATGACCTGTTTGCTTTTTGCTCCTGATAGTTCCTTTACCATGCTTTTTGTTATGCAGGCTCTTGCAGGCCCCTACTTCTTCACATGGGGAGACCACGGTGGCATCCTGATGGCCATCCCACAGGGAGGAGCCACCACACACCTCAAGTGAGTCCAAATGACCTGAACAAATGCTCCTCCAGGACAACAATAACAATCACTTTAAAGCTGTCTGTACTCTAGCTATCCTTCTGTTGGTTCCTCCGAAATGAACATTTTCAAACATTAGACCCGGAGACGCTGTTTTTATGACTTGAAGCACCTCACAGTGTGCAAACAAGTCTTTGATTATTGAGCTCAGACAAATACTTAATGATATATTTAAATCATATATTAATTATTTCAACTTTGTTTTCATGCCTCTCTTTATTTTTAATGGTGTCTTTTAACCCCCCTACACTATTAATGCATCACACTGAAATCAAATCAATCCATTTTTTATAACTCAGTTATATTCCAATTTATTTTGCTGGTAAACGTCCATATGACCATCTTAAACTGTTTTTTTTTTTGTTTATTTGAAAGTATCTTCCTTCCTGCATGAAATAAAATTCTGGGGACTGAATTAAGCAAGAGAACACATACATGCAAAAAGACCAACAAAACCCATGAGAAACAGCTTAAATCTGTTGTTGCCTTCTATAAAAGACAGGTTACATTCTGTCCGTGTCCCCTGCAGGTTCAGCACTAATGAAGGCGAGACGTGGACGGACTTCAAGTTCTCCGACAGGGAGGTGTTTGTGTACCAGCTGCTGACTGAACCCGGGGAGAAGAGCACCATCTTCACCATCTTTGGCTCCTACGCTGACCAGAGACACAGCTGGCTCATCCTGCAGGTCAACACCTCCGACGTCCTGGGTAGGTTGGAATGTCAGAGGAAAGAGAGCATCAACAGCGGCCATCAGCTATTTATAAGATCACACCACAGCCTGTATCAGTCATGGACGTAGTCACCCGTTGGTTTCTGAAGCTGAATGACCGTGGTCGACATGTTGGAAATTCTATCTCTGAATTTTGATCGATCTAAAAACAGGCAAAGAAGTGGAGCTGAGGCGGGGATAAAGCCTCCTGGTGACAGCTACAACATGATCACCTGTCAGTCAACTCAGCCATCCCCCTTGTTATGCTAATGCATGCATAACTCTTAGACCATGTATAGTTTTTTCCAATACAGAATTAAGCTCTAGAGACCGAAAATCTTCTTTTCAACCCGTCTGTTAACATGTTTATTTTTGCTGTAAAAATGTACATTTTAATATGGGACATTCCTTGGCTTTTGCACCAAGCCTGAAGTGGACATCTGAGGAACTGCAGCTTTTTGCACTTCTGCATTGGCTCTAGTTTTTGAACACCAGTTAACTTGCAGCTTTTATTTTTTAATTTCAGCTCCCTTAAAAGATCTCAATGCAGAAATACTTTGAAAAGTAACTCTAAGTTCATTATCAATGTCAGATATCTAAAGCATAGTTTTTCTTCTTTTTGTTTTCCTTCAGGTGTGCCGTGTTCAGAGGCCGACTACAAGCGCTGGTCTCCGTCAGACGAGCACGGTAACGACTGTCTGCTGGGCAGAGAGATAACGTTTAAGAGACGAGCTCCTCACGCTACGTGTTTTAACGGAGAGGACTTCGACCGGCCAGTCACCATCTCTAACTGCTCCTGCACCCGGCAGGACTACGAGTGGTGAGAGACTGATGCACAAGACATCCACATACCTAGGTCATAAATGCTTTTTGTTGTTGTCTTGGTTGTTCGATGATAACTGTTCAAGGAGACATATTTTGAATAATCCACATTTCCAGTGTTTTTTAACATATATTTGGGTAACCTGAGTGTCTACCAACCCACAAAATGTGAAATACATCGATCCAGTCCTTTCTTTGTGGTCTGCATAAGTCTTACAAAACAAGAAAAATGCTCCGTTTCAGATTTGCTCTCCTTGTGACGTCACAGTGGGATTCTGGTAAACCAAAGCACAGCACAGATGTTTCATTTAGACCACAGGGGACTGTTTTAAAAGGTGGATAAGGGGTATAATATGTCCTCTTTAAAACCAGTCAGTAAAGGAAGCACATGTTTCATTAAAATGTACACTTTTTTAAATGACTGTTCACAACAGATAAAGCTCTGTGGTCTGTTTCACCAGTTCAGTCTGAAGTCAGGGTGTCAAATCCACACTTCACCCTACGTGTGAACTAGTCCGTTTGTAACTTAGTTGTGCCATTGATTTGTTACCATGGTGATGTATGTTTCATCTTGAAGGGTAGCGTGAGAGTCCATACTAACCAATATATTGGATACCTCTTGACTTCATGTGACCAATCAGTGAGCAGCATTTTTCTTATTTCAGTGTTTGTTCCAATGTTTTCTCTCATGACTGATTGTCTCTGAACAGACTAACAGCTGAGCATAATATCTGTACACAAAGAGTGATGATAATGTATGTAAACTATGACCCACTGATTAGGTGATAACTAAAGCCTACAACCATAATCCACAGCTGGAGTAAAATGACCACAGTGACGTTAAGTGGTTAAATCTTTATCTGCAGCGTTAAGTTATTTACTCTGGTGTTCTGTCTCAGATGGATGAAAATATCTCCGGCTCCGCTCATTTAAACAAAAGCAGGAGTAAGAAAACAAAGTCACCATAGAGTTCTGAGGGATGTAATCTATCCTCTGCTCCTCCTCATCCTCTCTAAGTTATCCCACCAAAAAAACATGTTTTTTTACGCAGGACTTAACGTCTACAACATGCCAGGTTTAAGATTTAAGTTTATGACTTCAGCCTACGTCAGGATTATCTCCGCTGGTGCAACACCTTCGATGTTTAAACTCCGTCCTAAATTAGAACAAAATTAGACAAACTTTAAACCACAGCAGTTGCTATAAATTATGCAAATGTTGCAATGACAGTAGGAAACCTCCCTGAGGGGGCCCCATCTGACAGCCCTCCCTCTTGTTGCCCTGCTAAGTGTGCTTTGAACATCAACATGTTCAATGAAAGTCACAGAAGGAAAATGAAAATGAATTATCTGTCTGGCAGAGAAAGCGACAGACGAGTAAATGTCGGGAAACGGGCAGACAAAATGGTGATGAACACTAGCTGGAGGGGCCCCCCAATGATTTGTTGCCTAGGGCCCCAACAGACTCTAGAATCACCACTGACTACAAGTGATAACGAGCATGCTTTAATAGAGTTGTGGGACGTATTTTCTTGTAATTATGGTTCTTTTTTTTTTAAATAACTCTGGAAACAGCTCCCCAAAGCCTGATTTCATGAAACTGGTTCTACCCGGGGATTTCCTGCTATTTTAGAGGTTTCCCATGAGACCAATATCATCATGCCTTCTTTGTCTGCTGAAATAATTTGCACTAATGTTTTTGATATAGTATTTATGGACATGGTAGAATCACCCCTAGATAGAAATTAAAGACCAACTCAGTTATTTTTTTCTAATTACTAGAGGTCCCCAGGTTGACATTAGTCCCGTGTAAATAAGTCTGTAGACATCACATGAGAATTACTTGAACATAAAAGTTAGATTTAAAAATCTTTGATCATTAGCTCCAGTGTGAGTTAGATGTCTTTCATATCAGAAGGTAGATGCAGCTGTGTGCCTGACTCTTAATTAAATCCACTTCTGACAGACCTCGACGTCAGATTCAGCCGTTGCTGCACATTTTTTAGTGCTCCTGGAGCTCCCATCACAGCTCATAATGAGCCTGTTTTAAAATGCACGTCAGGTGCCGCTGTTAATCACAGGGCAGAAGCTAACCGGCTTGTTTTTCTTTCTTCCCTCTCCCCACCTGTCTTCCTCCCTCCTCCTTCCTCTTCCTCCTCTCAGTGACTACGGCTTCAAGCTGAGTGAAGACTTGTCTCTGCAGGTGTGTGTGCCTGACCCTGAGTTTGTAGGTGACCTGTACGCTCCTCCAGTGCCGTGTCCTGTCGGCACCACGTACCGCCGCAGCAAAGGGTGAGCTGCTACTCCCTGACATCATATTTTAAAAAAATGTGCAACCTGAGATTCTGCCTGGTTTATTAGCATAATGTTGGCATCTGCTGCATTCATTTTTCATCCAGTTTTATTCACCATTTGCCCAGTTTTCTTGAATATATTCAAGTCATGGGCATCTCTTAATTGCCATGTTTAATGACCAGATGGGCTCTAAATCAGCCTCATGCCCCCAATATTAAATAACTTTTAAGTTTAAACTACAGTCTTTGCTACTTAGCTTTTAGGCCTTGTAGAAACTGAAGGATAAAACGCCTTTTTAACAAGCTGTGTCTGAGGGTTAATGAAGATGACTGGATTGTTAGTAACTCTGTAAGAAGTGTCTGCTATTAAAGGAACAGCAGTTTACAGAGTCAAAGTACCATGAAGATGAGGATTGAAATATAATTTTATAACTTTTTTATTATGAGCAAAAGTCTTGCAGAAAGTATAGCTGAATCAAAACTTACAAAGAGATGTCTTTACCTAAAGATGGAGTTGTTAAATCAATACAGCTAGTATGCAAGCGACCAGTTTTAAAAGGTAGTTTGGTATAGGAATGTTTTTAATTTTATTTTCCAAAAGCTATGCTAAGTAAACGCATAAACATTCATGCTTGAGTAAAACAAGTCACTATAAGTTACTTCACTTCTGCTACCAGATCATTCTAGCAGTATGAAGGAGGCATAAAGTGGGATTATTTGTGTTCTAAAGTTGATTAAATCTGTATTTTATGGACAAGACAAAAGAAAAAATATACATCTTCCTGAGGAGAGTTCAACTGTAAAGATTGCTCCAGTATATCATCATTTTAGTTTTATTTATTTCTGTCAAACTGCAGAGCTGTTCAAGGTTAAAAAAAAGTCAGACTGAAACCTGAACTGGAAGTGAAGAATTTCATTTTCTTGTTTTTAAATGTTTCTGTTCCTTCTTTTTCTTTTGAACCTTTAAAGTCTTTCTTGTCACATTTTTGCATGACTGTCTCTTCTAATTTAAAAAGCTGACTTGAGCTGAGAATCCCCCTTTGTCTTTGATTTGTCACTGTTACGGTGATGAAGTCATGTTGCTGTGATCAGATGTTTAAGGTTAGAGCACCACCTAGTGGTCCAACTGAGTACCCCTCCTGTTCCTCTTGCAGCTACAGGAAGGTACCGGGTGACAGCTGCAGTGGAGGAGATGTGGAGTCCAGACTGGACGGAGAGATGCTGCCGTGTCCAGTCGGAGGTAAACCTGCGACCATCAGATGATCCCTACAGTTATGAATGAGTCTGAAAATAAGATCTGGAAGATACATCATACCTTTTTTATGGCAGAATATTTTTAAAGAAACATCAGTATAATTAGCTGAAGTAGTTAAAGTCTCTAGAGCAATATGATTTATTCTAAGCGTAGTTTAGTAGACAGGTTAGTACAGACATATTATTAGAGTAGACTAAACCCACAGTGAGCATGGGAAAACTGTTCAATGTGTGTCTGAGGGGACAATTCACAAAATCCCTCTGCAGCTAAATTTGCAAAAGTAGGGGAACATAAGAAGACATTTCTTAAGTATCCAGAAAAGTTGGAATGCACCCCTTAGTGCCCGAAGCAAGCTGCCTCTTCCAGTGCTTTTTGCAGATATTTAAATTTAATTGTATCCCTGCATTTTATGGAAAAATCTGCATCCTCTCTATTAAAATATGCCTCACTGCAGAAAAAGTCCAGTTAAGAGATAAGAGATAAGATAATCCTTTATTTATCCCACAATGGGGAACTTTACGGTGTTACAGCAGCAAAGAGCAAAGATTGCAAACAAAAAGTGAACACAGTACAATTTAAATAAAAAAAGAAAAATTAAAAATGTACAAAAAATAGATAGATACCACAATATAGATTTTTGAAAATAGATTTTAAAAAAGTTCATAGTTGACAAACAACGCTATCTGAACTGGTACCTCCTGCAGCAGTAGAGACCGGAGGTGCAAGGCATACATGAGAAAATTAAACTCAATTGTCATTTTTGCAAGAGAACATCATGACTACAGTTTTTTTTTTGTAAATTGAATCATGAGAGACACAGTAGTGTAAAATGTAATGCAGTCCTTGGTGCTATACATGGGTGTCTCATCTGTCAGTCGTGTCTCCTGTACTTTCTCAGAGAGTAACGAGTTCATCCTGTACGCGGTGAGGAACTCCATCCATCGATACGACCTGGCCACAGGAGCAGACCAAGTCCTGCCTCTGGCCGGACTCAGAGAGGCCGTGGCTCTGGACTTTGACTACGACAGGAACTGCCTGTACTGGGCTGACATCTCTCTGGACACCATACAAGTGAGTGAGAAGCTTCTCCTGCAGGACACTTTTCTTTGAAGTTCAGGAGCTCTTGTTACTGTTAATAGAATGATATGAAAGATTTACCTGCCTCTCTCTGACCTCTCTCCTGCAGCGCCTGTGTCTGAACGGCAGCACGGGTCAGGAGGTCGTCGTCAGGAAAGATCTGCAGAACGTGGAAGCTCTTACCTTTGATCCCGTCAGCAGGCTGCTGTACTGGGTCGATGCTGGAGCGCAGAAGATTGAGGTATTTTTGTTTAAGCACTGTATAGGACTCCATATAGGATACCATATAATATATGTGCTGCTGTGGACACATCGGCAGCCTGTTCTTTAAACAAGGTTGAACGGTATTCATTGGTGATGATCCTGTTAATACATTACATCTCTTAAATAGAAGAAAAACTTAAATATGTGCCCTTCAGGAGCACTCTGTCATTTTTATGTTGAGGTTGTGAGTCTGTGAGGTTATTATGTGCCTCTTAAAGGTTCATAATGATCACTCCATGTTGATGAAGTGTGCATCCTCTGTGAGATACCTTTGGAGTGTCACAGGAGGTCGTTTCAAGCAGGTGCAGTGGTTATTCATGCTTAATCACCGCTTGTGGACGCCAGTAAAGGCAGAGACCATGGACTGGCCTGGTACAAAAAACAAATACATCTGATTAGTTAAAGTCCTCATGGACACACACTGTGCGGGGGATGATTTTGATTTGATGAACGATAAGTGTTATCCATAGTTAGTGAGTGAGCAGGCATGTGGGCTTTATATTTGTGTGCAGCATGCAAAACGTACACTGCATGTCATACGTATATCTCTTCAATAACTTCATGTCTTTGTTATTTAAAAAAAACAAAACTTCTATTAACGAAGCTCTGAAAAGTATTCTCTTCACTTTTGAAGGTGTCTAACCCTGACGGCGACCTGCGTCACACTCTGCTCAACTCGTCCGTCCTGGAGCATCCCAGAGCTCTGGTTCTGCTGCCTGGAGAGAGGTAACAAACATCTCTCTTTCTAACAGCTGTGTTAGTGTTTCTACACCGCAGGTCACACCTACACGTTCACTCACTGATGGCAAAGTGACCATCAGAAATAACTAATCTCATCATACACACTCATATGCTGCTTTAACCAGTTGATTGAGCTTTAATTTAAGGAATCAACACAGAAAAAAACAAGACTTTGTCATTTTAGTTTTTAAAAAAAAAAGACAAAATGCAGACACTTTTAAATTCTAAAAGTCAAAGAAAAGATAAAACTTCCAGTATGCATGAACATCATTCACGCTGTTGTGGTGAGCACACTAAGGATTGAGGCTTTAACCTCCACAGCTGTTTGGCTAACCCAGACTTTAACCTCCTTCCACTGAAACTTTCAACTCAACCCCACCACATGCCTTTGAGGAAGCGATGACCAGACTAAAAGTTCTCACACAAACTCACATGCACTATAACCAAGGCAGTTTCACTTCTGCTAAACAGAACTTCTGCTTTTCTTTAAGATGAGTTCAGCTGAGTAACTCCTCTATGGTATTCATGTTTTCCTGTATAGTCTTTGTTTCACCGTCATTCCTCTTTTCTTAATCCACAAAATTCACTTATTTTCAGCCTCATGTCACCTGCTTCCTCTTCCTCTCCAGTATAGTGTCTCGTATTCCAAACACAGAGCTAATGAATTGAAACTCCATGTACAATACAAAGGTTTCTACTTCCAATGTTTTATGCTTTTATGAATAACTGTAGAGCTGGGTGATAAAACAATGTAAAAACATGACAGGGTAAGATTTAAATAATATCTAAGATAAACTTTGGTCTTGATATGAACAGATCTAAGAGTGAAAGTAAACAACAAAACAGCCAGTCTGAAGATTAAGCCTGAAAAACAGGTGGGAAAACATTTCCAGCCCGATTCTTACTTACTGTGCAGCTCGTATCACTGTGTCTTTGTAAATGTACTGAAGGTAGTTTTATCTTATCTTATACATCTTCAAACCAAACAAAGGGTCACCTTTTGATCCAGTAGTACCAAAACAAACTGCTGTTTGACACCTCGGCCACACCGAATCCTCCGCTCTCCTACAGCAACACACATCCAATCCCTCTCCCCTCAAGATTCAAGATTCAAGATTTTTATTTGTCACATGCTCATACAGATGTGCAGTGAAATGTAAAGACTGTTCCGCAAGGCCATGCAATAAACACTCAAATTACTAATACACATATATACAGTAATATAGAAATATAATGTAAAATTTAAAAATAAATATTTGAATAAACAAAATATAGAATAATGTAAACAGTGTGTCAGTGTGTAAAGTGTCCAGGGTGTCAAAGTGCAATGTGCAGATTGGAGTGTGTGGTGTGTGTGCATCATGTAGGCACAGTTCTGTTTTTATTCATGAGGTGTTTTTAACTGAGGAGAGTGGAATTAACAGTCCGGACAGCCTGAGGAAAGAAGCTTGCCTTTGCAAAAAGGACTTATCAAATTGGAAGGCACCATAATGAAGCATTAAGCGCAAGCGGTGGACAAAATCGTCCTTGTCTCGAGCTGCATTGTTGTGTGAGCAGAGATTTATTTACAGAGGATAAACTGGATTTCTGCTGTATTTATCTGTAAAATGTCACACCTTCCTCTTTAAAGACAAAAAAACAAAGTCAGAGCTTAACTTTGTTGCAGCTCATCTTGAATCCCCCAAAACACCATCAAAGAGCATGGAAGATATGTTTTTATTTTTATTTTATTTTATTTTTTAACACTTATTAATTACTGGGTCTGTTTGTTTTCAAGAGATGGAATAACTTAACTTCCAGTGAAATATTCCTGGTGAACGCTGAAGGAATATTCTAAACCATTAGCTAAGGTTGTAGCAGTAGCTCAGCTCCCAGCCCCTCCTGACCTGCTGTGTCTAAAGAGCGGGTAACAGATACTGAATTTAATGAAGAACTTTTTGATTAAGTGTTTTGACTGGTTTCATTTATCTTAATAAAATCAGAGAATACGTGGGTGAAAAGAATTGTCCATGCGCGTAAATAAACTGTACTCTAAAGATGTAAATGTATGTCTTTCTGTTAAATCCCTCTGTGTCGTTCCACAGTCTGATGTTCTGGACCGACTGGGGAGACCGAGCAGCCGGCATTTACCGGAGCTACATGGACGGATTCAATGTGTCCTGCATCGTGTCTGAAGGCGTCCGCTGGCCCAACGGGATCACGGCCGACGACCACTGGCTGTACTGGACCGAGGCGTACAGCGACCGCATTGAGAGAGCTGACTTCATGGGGGGCCAGAGGAGCGTTCTGATGGAGGGGCTGCCCCACCCGTACGCCATCGCTGTCTTTAAAGTGAGACCCTAAACTCAAATATATGTTTACAAACTTTAAAATGCCTTGTCCTCTATTGGCCTGCCCACACTACTTTATAGTAAACAAACATGAAGGACGGGAGGAACTGATAATTATCACGTTGAAATACCTTTTCTAGCTGGAGATGAGTAAAAATGAATTTGCTGTCGGTTTGATTCCTATTTGGCTATCGTTTCATTCACAATCATCGACAATCCACAGAGTCTAGGCTCGACTTTCCCTGGGGTTCTCCCCACTCAACAGGAAGTCGATGCAGCCCTGTCATTCTTCATAGCTGATCGAATCACTCGAAACACATTTAAAAACACAGGAAATCTGACAAAATCATCTTTAGAACCATCAAAAAATCTGAACTTTGCTAACTGTTGTCAGAAAGGGGAAATCAGAACTAAATCTTCATTTTAACATTAACATTATTTTGGATGCTTTTCTTTCAGAATGACCTGTACTGGGACGACTGGTCCAGAATGGGAATCTTCAAAGCTCCTAAAGCCGGCTCCCAGAGCAACGAGCAGATCGTCGGCAGACTAACCGGAGTCATGGACCTCAAGATCTTCTATAAAGGGAAGAACAGAGGTGAGGAACAGAGAGTGCAGCGGAGTCCGAAAATATTTGACAGAGCAGCAAAAATATCTGTGTGAAAATCTTTTTAGTAACAAGGTCTTTAAATTTGAAAAAAGAAGTTAATAGGAAGAATTGAGCCATCTCATTACTGCGTGCAGAGTTCTGAAACTGTTTTAAAACACACTGGATTCACAGGCGAGGGGATGTAGAAAGTCTACGATTATTTAATACATTTTTTATTTATTTTAAATGATTGAACGGCACCAAAAGTTTAGTCTAATATTGCTAAGGATGAAATTTGTGCAAATGTCTGTTGATCCTCATTAGGACATGGTCAAACTCTTACCTCCTGATCTTTTTGTCCACCAGGTCATAACGCCTGTGTGGACCAGCCGTGCAGTCTGCTGTGTCTGCCTCAGCCCGGACATCGACACACCTGCGTCTGCCCAGACGGAGCCCCGACTTTAACAATGCCCGATGGAGAGCTGCAGTGCCAGTGTCCCAGCGGCTACCAGCTCCAGAATAACACCTGCGTGAAGACCGGTGAGATAAACGCACCTACTTCAGAATCCAGATGGTCTCGTGCTACAATTTAAATGATAATGTTGAAAATGAAGTTTTTTAAAGAGATGCTCAGATGAATAATCTGTTGCATGAACTCTTTTTCTCTTTCCTCCTCATAGAGCACAGCTGTTTGCCCAACCAGTACCGCTGCTCTAACGGCCGCTGCATCAGCAGCATCTGGAAGTGCGACAGCGACAATGACTGTGGAGACATGAGTGATGAACAAGAGTGTCGTAAGTATTCAGCCTCATCAGATTGATCAAATTGATCAAGAATTAAATCTTTAGAGTTTAGCAAATGGTTTGTGCATGGCTCTTTCAACATTTGCATCAATCTATGGAAGATTGCATAAATTTGTACATTTAGTTTTACTCTGTTTTCACTTGATCATGATGCTTAAACAACTTAAATCAACTTTTCTTTGATTTTCCATCTGATTTCATGAATTCTCCCAAAACTGTACTGGTGAAAAAAGATAGTTATGACTATTACAAAGACGTCAAAGTAATGTAGAATAAATAAACAACAGACAATGTACAATATGAACCTTACCTGTTGAGACATAAACAAACAATAACCTGAAAGAAAACACAAATACCTTCAGTCCCTACTTATACCTCGGGGTGGTTGGACACCTGACCTCTTGTGACCAAAATAATTATTACAACAACACCACCACACCCACATACAAATGCACCACACACAGATTTTTCACCTTTTATACTTCCCACCTCAACTGTTCCATAAAAAGAAATGTAGTATTTGTCACTCTTAGGAATAAAAGAACATCATGTATAAATGTTTGTCCTCGTCTGTGTCATGTTCACCCTTCAGCCACTACGACCTGTGACCCATCAAACCAGTTCCGCTGCATAGCCTCAGGGTCCTGCATCCCTCTGGCCTTCAAGTGTGACCACGAAGATGACTGTGGAGACAACAGTGATGAAGAGCACTGTGGTAAGAAAACCCTGGGAGATATGGAGGGTTTAATACATTAACTCTTCTTTATAAAGCTTTTCATTCAGAGAGTTGTTTCTTACAGATCAAACTTTAAGTAGTTATTCATCTGTGTGTGTGGGGTCTCAGTTATCCAGGTCAGCGTAAATCGAAGCGAAATCCAAAAGGCAACTGGACTCGGTTGAAGATGCTACCCCTTTCATAGCCAAAGATATACATGTTGTTTGTGTAGTTAGATCAGCGACAGCACTGACTTTGAGTTTGATGCATTTCTCAGAGTCTCACCAGTGTGGCCCAGGAGAGTTCACGTGTGCACGAGGTGTTTGTATCCGTGAGGCGTGGCGCTGTGATGGAGACAACGACTGCAGAGACTGGTCTGATGAGGCCAACTGTACAGGTAAACACTATAACATAAATCTGCTTTGTTTCAGGTTAAATAGAATCACTGTAGAAGTTTTTGATTTTATATTCAATCACACAAAGAAGCAGAGAATGACTGGCAGGAAGAATCTTATCGTTTTGAAGGGGTTTAATGCATTTGTCTGAAATATTGTCTTTCACTTAACAGCTTCTCCAAGTTTTTTTAATCTCTCTGTTTTTGTCCTAAGTGGGCCACCATACATGTGAGGCCAGCAGCTTCCAGTGTCACACGGGTCACTGTATACCACAGCGCTGGGTGTGTGATGGTGATGACGACTGCCAGGACGACTCTGATGAGGATCCCCAACATTGTAGTAAGTACACACACACACACACACACACACACACACACACACACACACACACACACACACACACACACACACACACACACAACAGACAACAGTGTCATTATAACACACTCTGCTGTACTGTGAATACTAAGTGTGTGTGTGTGTGTGTAGCATTTATCAGGTAATTTTAGAATAAACAGAAAATGTTGTTCTGGTGACGGTTGAATTATCAGACGTGTTGCAGGTTTGTATGTTTTCAGTTGACTTATTATTATTAATAAACATGGCATGCGTTTATTTTCATCCTTTTACACACTTTTGTGCTCTTTGGGCTTTAGAGCTTCACAGTTCTGAAAGTGATATCGTCGTTTTGTGTGTGTTTTTTTTTTAGAAGGAACTCGCTGTAACGGCTTTCTCTGCTCCAATCACACCTGCCTTCCTGCCACTGCTCACTGCAACGGCATCCAGGAGTGTCCAGATGGTGCTGACGAGCACAATTGTGGTGAGTGATCCTGTTCGTTGAGCAGAAACACCAGAAACAGATTAGTAATAAATCTGGAATTAAAAAAATCCTATCCCATCGAATTAACAGGGATGTGATTTTTACAGATTCAACTTTGAATTCTGTATTTTCTGACTTAAAAGGTTGGCCCAGTAAACTTAATTTATCCATGAGGATGTTCATTGGTGTTCAGCTCAAAGTCAACCTGCTGATTTCAATGATCTTGATAATAAAACATGTTGATTTGTTTTGTCCACAGACCCGCTGTGTACCCGCTACATGGAGTTTGTGTGTAAGAACAGAGCTCAGTGTCTGTTCCAGTCTCTGGTTTGTGACGGGATCAAACACTGTGAGGACGGATCTGATGAGGACGCAGCCTACGCTGGATGTGGTGAGGAGCCCTAACATGTCTTAAGTCTATCACTGTACTGTCTTTGAGAAAGCTTTCAGTTGTTTTTCTTCTCCTTTTATCTCTGCCTCTAAAGCCTCTCAAGCTTAATATACCAAAGGGATTTGTATAACTCTCTTACATTCCTCTGTTTTTCCGTCAGCCACGCCCTCTGAGTTTGGTAAAGTGTGTGACGCCTACACCTTCCAGTGTGCCAACGGAGTGTGTGTGAGTCTGGAGTGGAAATGTGACGGCATGGACGACTGTGGCGATTACTCTGATGAAGCCAACTGTGGTGAGGAGGAAGAAGAGTTGATGCAGAAATTCATGAATGATGTTTATTATTTAACCATCAAGAATCCGTTGTTTGCACATATTTATACTCACTGTGGTTCCCTTTGATGATTTTAACTCTTGAACATAAGTGATAAAGTACAGATATATTAAGTCATGCTCCGTGTGTCGCAGCTGCTCCCACGGAGGTCCCCGGCTGCTCCAGGTATTTTCAGTACGAGTGCAGAAACGGACGCTGTATTCCAACATGGTGGAAGTGTGACGGAGAGAACGACTGTGGGGACTGGTCGGACGAGGCCCAGTGTACAGGTACTCACTCTGTGATTAGGCTACCCGGTTGTCAAGAACCGTAGAGCAGTTGTTGGAACCATTAAACCATATTATTATTTATGAAAGCCTTTTGTAATCTCTTACAGCACATCAATTAAACACAACCTCCCTGGCCTGTTACTTACAAGTATAACACCATCATCCATCCCACAGCTTCCCTACAGTTAAAGACTGTCAAAATTTACCTAGCACAAACCCCTCAACTGTACACCCTGTACTTATTTTGAAATTGAACTCAAGCACATGCTGCATTTTTTACTATTTATATGTTATGTAATAGTTTTTAATCTTAAATTGGAAAAAATAACTTTTCATCTCCAGTCACTAAACTTCTATTTTCTTCCTGAAGGTGGCGTTACTCCTCACACTGTAGCCCCTGGCCCCTCCACATGTGCCCCTAACCGCTTCCACTGTGGCTCTGGAGCCTGCATCATCAACACGTGGGTGTGTGACGGCTACGCTGACTGTCCTGACGGCAGCGACGAGCTGGGATGTCCCACAGGTAAACGTCTGTCTGCTGATGAGCGGAGATACGTAGAAGCAGCGGCAGGATCATTTCTTAAGTGTACTTTGTCGATGGTATTTGTCTCTGAAGACTGCATCTGTTGGGATTTTAATTATAGTTGACCAACCTGAATGAACATTTGTAAAAATCTACAAATAAACTGATAGAATAATTCACTTCAATCAAACAGTAACTTTCATCACAACTCTGTCAGCAGCTAACGGCTCTGTGACGGTCGCTCCAGCACCCACCCATCCCGCTCCTCCCCCGCCCTCCCCCAGCCGGTGCAGTAAGGGTCAGTTCCAGTGTCGCAGACCCCCCCTCTGCATCCCCGACTGGCAGCGCTGTGACGGTCAGATCCACTGTCAGGACCGCTCTGATGAAGCCCAATGCCGTGAGTTTGTGAAAACAGTGCACCTGTGACACCATCACACACACAAAGACGCACACAAAGACGCACACAAAGACGCACACAAAGACGCACACAAAGACGCACACAAAGACGCACACAAAGACGCACACAAAGACGCACACAAAGACACACACTGATAACGATGATGAGGCTGTGCTGTTGTGGTAAATTACTGTGGATTCAACAAACTGATCAATCTGATAAACTGACCCTTACATTGTAAAATATGAGATCATGCTTCACCTTAAAACCAGCTAAATCCTTACTCACACAGTATTAGTATTACCTGGAGGTCTCTGCTTCTCTGGTAATATAACACCAACTGTCAGTGTTTGGTGCGGTGTATTTTGCACTGGATGAACAGAGTCTGTAATTTACTCAAATGTACTGATGTTTCGAGGTGCTACATGTCCTCCACCTTGTCTCTGGGGTCAGAAACAAGGTGGAGGACTTCAAGATAAAGATTAGAACTTAAGGTCATATACAGTTTACAAGTTACCACACAATAACACAGTTTGTATTGAGCCCAGCACTAGCTCAATCTGAACACAAGATCTGAGCTTCAAATAACATTGTGTAAAGTGACACCATCACATATTCTTTTGCAAAAGCTAGGGCATCAGTCTTTTATTTAGTACAGCTACACATTTGTTAAGGATTTAATTATGGTAGAAGCTCCTGTGAACACACAGGCTGCAGGTTTCTGTTTGCATATTCGTGTGTGAATTGATCTGAATTTAAAGAACACAATTGATAGAGCATCTCGCACAAGGCTAAGACTGAGACTGAGGCCCTTTCATTGTAGGTGTTAAATTAAATTTTATTTAGTGACTCTTAATTAATGACATGAATTAAACTCTAACATTTTAGTAATATTTGTCAGTGCAAACAGAAATAGTGAGGGTTGTTTAGATGTATTCCAGTAACATGGAGTGATTTAAACCCTTTGTCTGTCTGTAGCCACTCGTGGTCCTCTGTCTTGTGTTAACGGGACTCGCTGCTCTGATGGAGAGGCCTGCGTGCTGGACGGTGAGAGGTGTGACGGTTTCCTGGACTGCTCCGACCACAGTGACGAGGACAACTGCACCCGTAGGTCCCCGATTCTCTAATAATAACCAAAATGTGTTTAGTTCATGAGCAAGATGAGAGAAAAAAAAATCAGCTGTAAAAAAAAACCATCAACCTCCAGATCCATTGGAAATCCTGGAAGGTAACTTGATTATTTTGACAGCAGTGTAATACTGCCCCCTGCTGGCTCTCTGTGTTTATTTCAGGCTTGTTACAATCCATAAAAAATCTGTTTCTCTCTTTGTCCCAGTCGATTCTCTGGCTTATAAAGTCCAGAACCTCCAGTGGACACGAGACTTCCTGGGTGCCATCACCTTGACCTGGTCTCGCCCCAAAAGCCTTCCTCTAGACTCCTGTTACTTCCTGGTTTACTACAGGTGAGACATTCTGCAACTTCATCCTGTTGTTTTCCTTATAAATTGGTTAAACATTTTTCTTGGCATAATCTGTTCCACCCTGCAGTTACACAGAAACCACTGTTCGACACTCATCAAAACCAGTTTCTATTAAGGACTTGGTTCCACGTTTTTCAAAACCTGAAATGTAGTAACATTTAACCCAGAGTCTCATTGGTTCTATAATGAAACGTTATATCTCAAGTCGTGTCCTGTCATGTAAAGGTCACATACTAAACTCTTTTTCAACCAGTTTAAATTATTCTCAGAGCTCCCCAAAACATGTCTGTGAAGTTTCTTTTTATAAATCCACCCTCAAACTCCTTCAACTCCAGCAGCTGCTGGGACAGTCATCCTGCCCAGCTTAGAGCAGACGTGGGGAAGCACATCTAAACTTTGAAGCAAGTCCCGTTAATTAAAACAATCCAATGTTAGAAATCTGTGTTGAAATCAGAAGGATAAAAGCTAGTTACCTAAATAAATGAGGTGACGTGAGATAAACGTTAAAATTTTATTCATGATCTGTTCAAATGTAACGTCAAGAAACAGAAAACTTCAGTTTTGGAGAGAAACCTAAATAATTACAGCTGTTTGTTGTTTTCTCAGCAACATAAAATGGATTTTAAAGATGTTTAATATCTTTTCTTATATATATTACTACCTGTTTAACTTTCTAGCACAAGCTCTAATCATCTAATGATGCATCAATATCACTACTGATACAAATAGATATAGAATAGATTTATTCCCTTGTCAGTACACATAGTTATCTCTTCTTTCCACCAAATAATAAAACAGTATCAACAGTGGTATCGACAAGGACTCGGCTCGTTAAGGAGTCTTGATAATGGTATCAATGTAATTAAAAAAATTAAAGATCCCCATCCCAAGTCATGTTTCCATGATGTGACCCACATTGTGTTTTTTTGTTTTTGTTGTTTTTTAGGCTGGTGGGCACCCAGCAGTGGACCATCATGGACACCCACAGCAACAAGACCATCTACCAGCTGACGGTGTTGAAACCGGACACCACCTACCAAGTCAAGGTGCTCACTCAGTGTCTCAGCAAGCTGCACAAGACCAACGAGATGATCACAGTCAGGACGCCTGAGGGATGTGAGTATCAGTATTTATACAGTTTTTAATCAACGCCAACACTTACATGATTTCCATTGCATTCAGCAAAGTCAACACCGTACAGTTGATGTGCAGCTGTGTAGCTCTTTTTAGCACCTCAGCCTACGGTTACGTTGATAGCTGTGAAGTACAGACCCATGACTCGCGCTGCCCTCCTCCTCTCAGAAGTCTTTTCAAACAAACCAGAACTTGACGGGGTTTATTTACTAAACACCATATGTATAACACTATATCACCATTTTCTATGATAGACCTGATATTTAAAAGTTGTGCAGTCAGCCTGGTCTGAATTGATATGTATCCCAGCAGGCTGCTTGCAATACATAATGTATGGGGGTGACTTTATAATCACATAAGGACACGTGCAGTGGGTGATGGTGGCGGCTGCCAGCATTTTAAACTGGTTTATAGGATGCAGTGCAATTTTTAGATAAAAAAAATAGTTAAAAAGTGCCTCTTATACACCAGATTTTATGTTAAATGATTTTAGGAAAGTTCAAAATTTTAATTTACACTATTTTTTAAGTTGAGGAGATAACAATATAAGTGTTGGATAGTAAAAAAATATCGGTTTGACGACACTAGACTGTTAAATAATCATATCATAAGCTCAAATACATTGACTATAAGAAATGAAAACACTGTAGGCTACATTTAAAGCTTTCTAGTATGAGTTTACTAATGTCAGATTAGAGAGAGAGAGTAGAGATTAGCTCAGTTTCACCCTGAAGATGCGTTCACTCTTTCATTCCTTTCATTGTGTGTGTCTCTGTATCCTGCAGTGCCCGACCCGCCCAGGAACCTGCAGCTGTCCTGTGATAACGACGAGGACGGGAAGGTGCAAGTGTCCTGGAGTCCTCCTGACAAAGGACACGGCCTCATCAGAGAGTACATCGTAAGTCCTTTTCATAAGCATCAAATCCTTTGACTGTGTATAAAGATGGACAACAAGTCTCCCCCCTACTGGTTTACAAAATTTGAAACCAAAATACTCCCTGACAATGTTCATTCAGCGCCAGTATCTGTGAAGTCTGGTGGAGCTATTTAGGCCCCGTCCCTTCCTCTAAACAAAACACACATTAAAGTGGTGCACACCGTACTGCAGGAGCCGCATTTGTCAACAGAGCTGTCAATCATTACATCCGATTTTATACAATAAAAAAATAAAAAATTGGGGCTTCTCAGAAAGAAAAAAAAAATTGGACATAAATCAGCATGAGAAGAAACTAACTATGACGATAGAATCCTCAGTTAAGCAAAATGTATTTGACGTGTATTTTGATTTTAGAGTTTGACCCATGTCCCATCTGTTAACATGGAGGAGGCGGAGCTTATGAGCTTTACTGCAGCCAGTCAGCAGGGGGAGCTCCTAGTGTTTTGGATTTGGATTTGGATTTTGGGCGGCTGTGGCTCAGTTGGTAGAGTCGACGCCTCTTAACCGGAAGGTCGAGGGTTCGATCCCCAGCTGGGCAACATGTCCGATGTGTCCTTGGGCAAGACACTTAACCCTGAATTGCTCCCGCTGCTTCAGTGGTGGTGTATGAATGGGATTAGTTACTTCTGATGCATGATACTACATAGCGACCACTACCATCAGTGTGTGAATGTGTAGGTGTGACATGCAGTGTAAAAGCGCTTTGAGTAGTCGGAAGACTAGAAAAGCGCTATATAAGCTCAAGTCCATTTACCATTTACTTTGAGTCGGGTATGGCTGCATCCAGGCGCTCTCTCGTCTGTGTTCTCTCGTCTCATGTGCTCTGGCGCTCCGCTCCTCCAGAAATTAACAACGGCAAGTGCGCTGGGTCAAGAGTGGTAGCAGTATGATTAATTCAAACATTACCACACAGTGTTAAAAGAAGATAAGAGTGTAGAAAACGGTGAAGAAGATGGAGTCATGCGCCCGAGGTTTACAAGAAGCCCAAATGAATGTATGAATGAAAAGACGTTCAAATGAGTCACGCCGAGGGGAGAGTTAGAGCGCCGTTTTTTTTCAACAGCTGAACTGACGCTGCTGATTGAGCTGTGTGTTTATTTATAACTAAAAAGCACATAAACATATAGAATGGCAAAATTGCTTATTTTTTATTTAGTCTTGAATGTATAAGTACGACGGAGGACTAGAGCCACGCTACATTTTTTTTTTAATTTCGAGATCAAAGTTGTAAATTTACGAGTTTAATCTCGAAATTAAAAAAATATATATATTTTTTTAACATGACCCTAATTCTCCGTCGTATATAAGCACCTAGTATGTTTGTAATATATCACATGTACACTACATATATTTTTATTTCCGGAGCGTTATGTTGAAAATTAGAAGCTCAGGGGGCTCGGCTTCAGGCACACAGACGAGAGCACACAGAAGAGAGTAGCCAGGCTGCAGACTTACAGTCTAGGTTACTTTTGGGGAGCTGTCATGCCATCCATCTTTTCATTCAATCAATGCAGGAAACCTCTTTTTGTTGCCTCCTCCTCACTGGGATATTTATGTGTCACTGTGTTTTTATCTGATGTCAGGTTGAGTACAGTGAGCGAGGGGGTCTTGAATGGACGTCACAGAGGTGCACCACCACCAACACTGAAGTTAAAGAGCTGCAGCCGGACACTATGTACAGGTTCAGGGTAAGAAAATAACACATGCACAAACAGAGTGTTCCTGTTTAAATGGCTGTCTCATTAAAACCATATTAGCTAAAGCTGTTATTCCTCTTTCATCAGAAATGTGTTACACTGTGAAACAAGTTGACAGTCAAACAGTAAAGCTTTTAAGATTGAATATTGACGCTGGTTAAAAGATCTGATCAGTGAAAGTGTAAAACAACATGATTATATAAAAATGTTACGGCTGTTTTTGATGTGGACTTTATTGACTTCTTTCATTACTGATGCATGATGGTTTCTGTTGCTATGGTGATGTTTCTCAGGTGGCAGCAGTGACGAGTCGAGGTGTTGGAAACTGGAGCGAAGTGAAATCTATCACGCCTAAAAAAGGTAAGATGAATGCCCTGACACTTTCCCACACACTCAAACACTGCCCCCTGCTGGTGGTAAACAAGTACTTGAGATTGTGCTGGTGTGACGTGAACGCTGCTGACGTTTCTGTTTCTAATGCCTCTGTCTCGGCCTCTTCTTCAGAGGCGCTGTTTTTCCTCTTTTTCAGATAATATTGATGAAAATTATAATGAAATCGTTTTGTCACCATGCATTTTATTTCAAAGCATCAGCTTAATTTAACGTTGAACATGTGGGCGAGTAGTTTGCAGATAGATATCGTCATCTGTGTGGACAATTCATATACATCATATTAATCCTGGTTTGTGTTTACCCACACGTACACATGCATAAAAACAAACACACACAACCAAATGCCAAAGCCTGGTGGAAGACCATTCCCACCCCACCCTCCAATTAACCTTCCCTCCTGCTGACTGGAGTTTCTACAGCTGAGAGACCGTGCAGCAGAGAGGTCTAAGGGCAATTTATTTAACAGCAGGTGCCACCAGTGATTTAATGACAGTGTTTGTGGTGGATCTCTTTGCAGCAGTAACACCAGAGAGCCATATTCTGTTCTCATGTGCACACATACAATAGGGACCTGGGAACAGTCATTAAGCAGGCATAGTAAGGGGCAACATGGAATCTCCTTACTGATCATTTCTGAGAGTGATTCTGTGATTTGTAACGAAAAAGGACTACACTGCAGGATACTCCCCAAACTCACGCCCTGGAAACATCCTGAGTTTTTCAGGAGATTTCTACAAGTGTGAAAGCCCTATATGTGTAAAAGAACCTATGCAACCTTGTGAACAGAATTGACATAAAGGAGATTAAAATAATTCAAGCCTATATCTAATTATAGGTGTTAAATAAGTGCATATCTTAAATGAATGGGTTAGCAGTCAGGATTTTATAGAAGGTGCTTTTTCTTAAGACAAAAAGGTGGAAGAAATCCAAATTAGCAGTTTCCAGCATGATATGATTAAATTCCTACATTTTTAACAAGTACTTTATTTATTCATTTTCACTCATTCAGATCTGATCTCTTTTTCACACATGAAGAAATCATGCAGGTTTTTAATTTGAAGCCCATGGAGGGAGTCCTGAGTTATTGGTTTACAGCAGAATAAAGTTAAAATCTCTGAAGAAGAGGAAGTTGTCATCATTTAGACAGCTCTAAATCTGTTAGTTTATTTTTGTCTCCTCTGCAGCTCTGCCTCCGCCCTCTGTGATCACCGACACTGTCACCAACGACTCGCTGAGCTTCTCATTCAGCTTCAACTCTCAGTACGAGGTGAGAGATTTTCTCTGTCAGGTTCCCAAAAATGATGGACAAACTGAAAAGAAAATGTGTTTTTACTTTCCTACTTTAAATTTCCAAAGATAAGACATAAATAATATGAGACCATGAAAATGTGCTGTGTGCTACTTTAATAGAAAAGGTCTCATCGACTAAACATTTTCCATAAAATATAATAATGTGATTATTTCAGTTTATAAAAAAGATGTGAAACGTTCTGAATAATGCAGATCTGTTTGATGTTTGTTGTCATTGAAATTATCTCCAGAGTTGAGAACATTTCTCCTGTGTGTCTCTGTCAAAGCTTTAGTGCTCTCTGTGTGTGTTGAGACAGGACTAACACGTCTCTGGTGTTTCTTACAGGTCAAACAGTACATTGTGATTCTATCATGGCAGTTTGACTCCCATGTCAAGGAGAACAAGAACTACACCGTCACTGAGAGGATCCTCAGAGGTGATCATGGTGGAAAACAAGTTTTAATCATGTTTTAATCACACTCATTTATCTGAAAAATAATGTTGATGCGTGTGTGTGTTTCCAGCTACAAACCTGACAGAAGGGACGGTGTACGAGGTGGCCGTGTGGGCTCACACCAGTATAGGAGACAGTCCCACTGCTCTGTCCCATCACCAGACCAGCGGCACCCAGCCAGACCGGCCCCATTTCAAAGCCCGGGCCCTCAACCAGACCGCTGTGGACTGCAGCTGGAACATGACCGGACCCCTTCCTCAGGTACAAAACAAAGCAGATGTAGACTTCCAGTGAAAAAGTCAAATCTGTTAATACATTTTAATGAAAGCCAAGGTTTGTGTGTGTGTGGTTTAGGTGTACGGTGTGTTTTATGCCACCTCCTTCCTGGATCTGTACCGAAGTCCTCGTCAGCTCAGCACCTCGTCTCCCAGTCTGACGGTCACAGTGGACAGTGATGAGCAGTATCTGTTCCTGGTGAGTCCAAATCCAAACTGGAATCACAGTGTCACAGAGTCTCTATGTTTCGACAATCTTCTGAGCTTTCACACTTATAAGTCAAAATGTTAAATGCAGAAACGACTGTGAGCTTTAAGATCTCAAAGATTTAGGGATACGAAAGGAAGTCAGAGGAGAAGTGTTAATTATTGGGCGTGAAGTTTGATGAATCCTGGTGAATATTGGATCCATGGGCTGGGGGTGTTCTCTGACACCACCACAGTTCCTCCAAAAAAGTAATAAACTTTAAGGGGTTAAACTGCAGCTCAGTGTCTTCCAACAGTTTAAAATAGCATGAGAACAGAGAGTGATGATCGACGACATCATCAATCCAAAAGTTGAGTCTAAATTGGTTTTAATGTTAAAAAAGTAAAATAGAGAATGGTGCAGGATGAATTAAAACTCTATCTTATAAAAACTATGATGTGAAATAAGATCACTTAACAAGAAATGAAGGGTTGGCTTGTTAATTAACTTTTTGTATAATTAAAAAAATGTATCCCTAAAGAAAGAAAATAATCACTAAACATTTTGAGCTCTTTTAACACACATGAAGAAATTCATGTTTGCACTTTAACAAAGTGAAGAAGAAAGTTTGTAGAGAACAGTTTGCTCTCAGTAAAAAAAGCCATTATACTATTAATTAAATTGTACACCTAAGATTTGCAAACATTTTTGATGGCATTAGACAAAGGCAATCTTGCAGTTAAAGAACAAAATTAGGAGGGAACGGTTTACTGAAAATAAGAGGATGAATGAATGTTCAAAAATGTGTTTATAAAAAATCTTACCAGCTCCCACAAAATCATTGTATATATATATTATAGAGAGATAGATAACAGCAAAAAAAAATCATTATACTATTTATTAAATTGTAAATCCAAGATTTGAGAAAGAAAAATCCAAGAAAATGTTGCCTCTGTTTGCGTCTGTTCCCTCTATGACTCGTGTATGTTATAATCGTGACTGTAATGTGTGCTGTCTGCCTGCAGGTGCGCGTCGTCTCCCCCTTCTTGGGTCCTCCCTCTGAGTACGCCGTGGTGAAAATGATCCCCAACGAGAGGCTGCCTCCCAGAAACCTGCATCGAGTCAGAGTGGACAAGACACAAGCCACGCTGAAGTGGCAGCCGCCATACGACACTCCCAACGCACCTCTGGTACGACTCATGTTCCAGTGCTCAATGATCAAAAGTTCATTATTACATCCACAGCTTTACAAATCCTGGTATTCTATGAGTTTGTAAAAATTGTGTTTTGATGCACTTAATACATCATGTAACCTGCCTTGTGTCTTTGTTATTGTGACTTCCTGCCCTCTCTCTCTCTGGCTTTGTGAATCTGTAGACGTACGCGATCCATGTGCGGGACGGGATCCGTAAAGTGGAGCGCGACTACAAGCTGACCACGCAGAACAACACGGTGGAGTATCTTCTGAAAGGCCTTGAGCCCGGAGGACGATACAGCATCTCTGTCCGCCTGAGAAACATGAGCAAGGAGGCCAGCTTCACTCTCAGCACAGGTACACACACGGCTTCATCTCAGCCCGTTTGAAACATAAAGACTCATCGTGCAACCCGTGGGTCACAAGTTAACAGCGCTCTCTCCCTGCTGTGCTTTTTTCATGGTAGCTGTTCCTCTTGATGTCTTCTTATCAGTCCCTTCAGGATTTCTTTTTCTGTGATTAATGCAGCCTAAAATGTCTGATTTCACTTTTGTAAAAGTTAAGCACAATTAATTAAAAACTGCTGAATACTGAACAAAACCATATTGCATCCCGCCTAGTTGATTGCTATATGAAAAAAAGTTCATCACATTTTTCATGAATGAAATTGACAGCTGTTTGAAATGCCACTGAAATGTGTGGCACAATGGTGGATGATGTTAGCATTGTTAGCACCTCCAGCCTTCAGTCCTCTTGCAGGTTAACGTCTGCAGTCTGTGCTGAATTTGTTTACTCTATGCTCTGGTTTAAATGGTTATACTCTAGTTTAACCTGCACTGCCATCCGTCCACTGTGCTGGTTTACCTGGCAATATAGCAAGGAGAGCAGGGAGAGCAGGTCCATTAACTGGAGCAACTGCCCCATCTAGTGGTGGGTGGCGGTCTAACAGCTTAGACACAACAATGAACCGGCATTGTGGTCCTACATTGATATAAATATTTATAAATGAATGTGACAATGTTTAGTTGTCTGATTGCACACATCAGAGATTCTGTTCTTTTTTTTAAAACATATTTTCCCTCTGATTCAGTTCCCCTTCCGGCTCCCGAGGCTCTGAAGATCCTGACTGAGAACGACCATGTGTTCCTGTTCTGGAAGAGTCTCGCTGTCCGAGAAAAGGGCTTCAACGAGAGCAGGGTGAGACAAAAATGACAAAAACATCTTCCACATTATTTACACAGTCATAACTCTTTCTTTCACACAACTTCTAGGTTTCTGTAAGGTTTCTACGCCCTCTTTTTATCAATCAAACTTTGCACAAATGGCTATCAGAATCAACTACTTCTTTAATCAATCAACTAAGTTTAATATGTGGATGATGTACTGAAGAAAGAATCAGTTCAAACTTTCATTTTAAAGCCTAAACATAATTTGACTAACATGATTGTGAGCTAGCTAAAGCCTTTAAGTTGTTATGATGCATAATTTAACTTTTTTTTTTTAAAACAACATCCAATCACCATCAAGCAGGATCAACCAAAACTGTCATCTGTTCATTTCTTTTTACTTGCCCCTCATATTTATCATAAACATGTTTCATTACATTTTCAGGGGTATGAGGTGCATGTTTACGACAGTGTGACCAACCAGACGTCCATCCTGGGAAACACCACAGAGACATATTTCAGAATCAGCAGCCTGCTGCTCGGACACAACTACACCTTCTCCGTGCAGGCGCGCTGTCTGCTCAGCGGTCAACTGTGCGGAGAGCCTGCACTCCTGCTTTATAACCAGCTGGCAGCAGGTACGGCGATATATACACAGACAAACTCAAACATTACTGTAAGAGCTTGTAAATAGCAATAAATAAAAAATTTTAAAAAAGATTTCCCATTATTCTTCCAACATTACCTTCTCACCTCCCCAGGGGCGAGTGATGGCTCCCGCGCCGACAGCCACTCAGGGGACATGGCGGCCGTGGTGGTTCCCGTCCTCTTCCTGTTGCTCCTGGGAGTGTGTGGCGGCTTGGTGGCGCTCTACCTCCGACACCGCAGGCTGCAGAACAACTTCACCGCCTTCGCAAATTCGCATTACAACTCCCGCCTGGGCTCAGCCATCTTCTCCTCTGGGGACGAACTGGGTGAGACGTTTGAAACGTTTCTGTCGCTGTGTGTATTTCTTTAGGCAGCACACAGCGTCAAGAGAGCGGACACTTTGTTGATGCATTGGCAACACTGGGGGCCTGATGCACAAAAGGATTGCATGGCTTTTGTGCGAGCTGAACTTGTGTAAATGAGATCAGTTCTGTCAGCGACTCATCACATGTTTGAAGATGATCCGGAGCTGTTGTTTCTGAGTTGCCCTAACTTACTTCATTCAGGGAGGAAGCTTTGTTTTAAACTGTGAAACTTGTAACCCTTTTTTTTCCGAGCGCAGCCTCACAATTAACTTGAAAAAGTATTCCCTTACCTCCTATCTCATAATCTATTTGCTGAGGGAATTGAGCTCCGTAAGCATGAGAGCACAGCCCCGCGCAGACTTTAGGGGAAGATTTATTTTCTCCACATTCAGACTGAAAAACAAGAGTGAACTGTAGCAGGAGCAGGCCAACTTTTGGGTTTTTTTGCGAATATCATTAAACTTTATGCTTTGGGAATTAGACTTTGAGACAGAGCAGATAGTAGACACAAATGATGCAGTTTGTGGTGCCATAAAGCAGCCACAAAACTATTCTGTGCTTTAAACTTTGGCTCTCTCTGAAAGAAGGTCGATGCAAGCAGAGTTGAAAAGTTCATGAAACAAATCCAACACTCAGGAGAGCGAGAGGGAGCTGCACATTTTTCTGTTTGTTAGCACAAGCGTCCTCTTTGATTTATGTACATTATGCCACTGTGCTCATGTTTATTACATTTGATGAAGTGAACATGTTCACAAACATCCCTCTCTCTTCCCTTCCTCTCCAGGTGATGATGATGAGGATGCTCCCATGATCAGCGGCTTCTCGGACGATGTTCCCATGGTCATCGCGTAGCACCACATCCCTCCCTTACCAGTTTTCTCTTTCCTTCTCCCCCTTTTCTCTTCTTCCTCCCCCCCTTCACTCCCCCCGTTTCTTCCAGTCAAATGGTACGGTACACAGTGGAAAAGGTCGAAAAAACTTTGCCGCCATCCCAAAAATCCGTCGATAGGAAGCCATCCCGATTAGCAGGAAACATGAAGAAAAATGGAAAAGTGTAAAGAGAGAAAGAGATATTTTTCAAATATACAATGCACTTTTTTTGGATGCGCAATAACTTATTTTTTATATTGTTAAATATATATATATATATATATATATATATATAGTATATATATATATGGGGTCGAATGAGGACTGTCAGGAAGAGGTGAACACTGAAGAAACTGTGAAGGATTTGAGTTTGTGGAGCTCGCCCAGGGAAAGAGAGACCCTATTTGTAAAGCAAACTCACCATCCATAGGAGGGGTTCATTGCTTAAAGCCAAAATCAGCATCCAGAGACTGTAATATAGAATGCAAAAAAAAAACAACACACACCATGAGAAAAAAAAAAAGAGAATAAGACAACATGCTGTATACTATATGTACAAAAAGAAGATGGAGGAGTATCAGTTATGTTTCGTGTTCATAGTACAGTAGTAATATAGCAGTATGTAACGTTGGTGTCATGTAAGAAGCAGTTTGATTAGTTAAAGAGGAACTCTGTCGTTTTATCCTGGGCACTATCTTCTGGTGGTTTTTAGGGGCTAAATGACTTTTTGAAATTGATTCAGTAGATGACGTCAGCCAGTAGTATTGAAAACAGGAAGTAAGGCTGCAAAGAAATATTTCAAAAAAGCTCCAATCAAAGTGCTTGTTTTTGTCGCTGACAGTAACAGAAATAGTCCCTACAGACTCTTTTTCTGAATGAGTAAGATGATTTCCCTGTAATGAGACACCTCTGTCGTATCTCTCCCTTTAGAGCCAGACGAGTTCATGGACAAACACAGTACGTTTACTTCACAGGACACAGGAGGTAGTGGTCTGCCTCGGCCTCTGCCTCAGTCTCTGTTTTTGATTTGTTGTGTGATCTTGCTTCTTTGAAAGGGTTGGCTTTAATTTAACAAAACAGAATGATACAAACTTACAAACTGTGCCAGCAGTAAACCTGAACTCTTTAAGTCTATGTTTTTTTTGTGAAATGTTGTCAGACACTTATAAAAACAATCTGAGCCTGCAAGTGCTCAAAGCTAAAACCTTTAGTGAGTGTTACCTTCAGCTCTTAAAGCCCACTTTGCAGCTGCTGGCTAAGTCAATGTACAAGAACAGTTCCAAACATTTCGGTACATATTTGTCATTTACCCCTCAAATCTATTAAAATAGTGACCAGAAAAAAAAAACAACAGACCTCCTCTTTAACAGCGGATCATTTGAAATCATTCACATCTTTTGAGTTCTTCGTCTCTGTGAATGATCACCAGTCCAGAAACTGTTGATTCATGTAAATTCATCAACTAAAGACTCATGACACCCAGCAGCTCAGTGTCTGCTTCGACCAGTGGCACCGTGTAGTGTCCTTATAGATACACCTTTATTTTCTCACCACCAGCACACTGTTGTACGTCTGTATGTAGAGAAAACACGCGTACCATGATGAAAGAATAATCATGGCTTTTAGGTGGGAAAGACTCCCCATCAGAAATATTTGTAAATATTGGCTTTTAATGTGTCCTCTCCTTGTAATGCTGCACCATATTATTCTGTCAAATGTGTTCTTTTTTTTTTTCTCTCGAATTGTTCAGGACCACACATTATTTTGTCCCCCTGCGTATTGCCATAGCTGTAGTCATAGAGGAAGTGGGTTCTCAGGGAACTGTGTCGGAGTGGACACCCGCGCAGCATCACCATCAGCATCATGGCTCAGGCAGCACTGTCCATCTACTGATGAAGAGGTACAGAAACATGGTGGAGGTACTGGATCGGCTGTGGGTGGAATGACGGGGCAGACGCAGATTATTGTCAGGGGGGAGTTGATGAGAGAGTCAGGATTTAGATAAGAGTTAACTCAAACAAACCTTTTTGCTCACTTTTAACTGAGCTTTAGTGTAAAGTCAGGTGTGAGAATCCAACAGCAACACGCCTTTCCACAAACGGTTTGCTAGCAGCTTGGTCAAATAAAGGTTAAATATGCAAGTTAGCTTACCAAAACAGACCACTCCTGATCTCTTTGGAGGAGCAGAATTTGTTTTAACAAGGTAAATAAGTTGAATTCAGGTTCCAGACAAGTAGATTTTTTTTTTCTTAGAGCTGTGAGGAGTTTTGAACTGGTTATGAAAAACACTGAAATTCATGCTGATGTTGATGATGAAAATCATACAAAACCATCAGCAACAAGACTGATACTTTCTTTATAGTCATTTTGAATGCTTGTAGCCACTGCTGCCAAGGGGTCGGTGTCAGACGAGGTGATTAACAACACGCTGCGGAAACAGACTTTCATTATATTTTCTAAAGATTCCCAGGGACTGACATGTTTGACTGTTCAAAGATACCAGGAGGAGATTTTTCATCACAGAACACCTCTTACAAATGGACAGGACACGATCAGCTAAGTGATAAGAGGTGTTGCTCTGTCCACAGGGGGGCGCCACAATCCATACAAACTGGATGTTCCTTAAATTTTTCGCAGCAAAGGGAGAATCTTTTGTCAAACTTAACGTCAAGGTTTCTCTTTTCAGTCACATCTAACAAAGGAAAGCAGAAAGCACTGTCACTGTTGGGCAGCTTTGCTGTGAATCAAACGAAATGATTGCCAGACCCCGTTGAATGGCAATTTCCATTAAAGCTTTTTATGAGGAAGTTTCCATGTGTGCTGATTTTGGCGCCCCCCTGTGGACAAAGCAGTGCATCTTATCTCTTTGCTGATTTTGTCCTGTTCACGTTACAAAAAAATTCTTCTTTAACAATCAAATGTATCTCATGGAGAATATTTACCAGCAAAAAATGTCAGCTAAGGCTGTGTATGCATTGTTCACTTTGTCTGACACGCACCACACAGCACGGGCTTCAAACATTAATAATTACAGTGAAGAAGTAACACAGTCTTAATGCTGATGGTCATGCTCTCATGTTTCATAACCTGCTCCTCACAGGAGCTCTAAAGTGAATATCATTTAGTCCAAGTTGTAGCTGGTGTTAGAAATGATGATGTGACCTGGCTTTAAAGGACGCTGTTTCTGGAAAAATTTGATTTTTTATTTTTTTTTGCTTTGAGTGTCCGTTACTGCATGGAGCGACACTCCTCAAAGTACATAATGTGAGAGAACATGATTTTTATTTGTTTTGTTTCTTATTCAAATGTGCCATTAGTTGGTCTTTGCTCAGTAGGAGGACAGAGATGATAACCTGTGAGGGAGGGGTTTTGTCTCTTTTGATGTGATGAATCTCACTGTTGCACGCCCATAAACTGATCAACTCAAAGACGTTTTATTGAGTCATGCTTCTGTTCGGCCCCCTGCCCATATAGTGTAGTCTTATCACCTGATATTTGTGGTCTGCCTCTCAGCTTGAGCCATTTGAACTGATGGTGTTCTGCTTTTTAATGACCTTGTTCTTTGTTTTGTTTGTAAAAAAAAAAAATGTCTCCATGAATGTATTTTGTATCTTTTTATGGTACTGTCCCAGCTCATGATGCTAGCATCACCACCTGTGAAGTCAATGCACTCTCTCTGCTTCTAGCCCCCCTGTTTTTCTTTTGGTTGTTTCTCTGTGGGCTGGCTTCTGCAGACAAATCTCAGCTGTTACAACCCAAACCCTCTTTTACTCACCCAGAGCAACAAACCATTCTTTGTCTGATTTTTTGTGTTCATAAATTTTCATTGCCAGATCTTTAACCGGTGTCTGTACAGAGTTTTAAGGTTTCCTCAAGACGTCACTTTGATTTCACGCAGCTTCTCATTTTGTACTTTGTTCTGTTTTCTTGCCTTAAAAAACAGAATTTGTGGCATTAACGGTTTTTTTTTTGTTTGTTTTTTTTGGCTCTGTGGAGATTCTGATTATTTTGTTTAGCCACATAATGCCTTATTAAAAAAACATTGGGTTTCTATGTGATGACATGTTTGTAGAGCTAATGTTACTTTCATTATCGGTAGATGTGCCAATTTTCGTCACAATCCATGGATTCATTTTTGAGTACATAAAATGTAAAAAAAAAAGAAAAAGTGTACTCCTTTTAAACAATTTCCCAGAGCTCAACGTTATGTTTTCAAACTTCTCTGTTTGTCAAAACTCCCAGAAATCTTTATTTATGCTCTTTAAAGACAAAGTAAAGCAGCAAATCTTCTCGTGTAAGAAGCTGGAACCGATATGACATATTTTCCCCACAGGAAGTTACTGAAACAGCAAATTGACTAAATAATGTTTGCAATTAATTTTCTTTGAATCGATTAAGTGAAAATCATTGCAGCTTTGTTTGTATGATAATACACGAGTGCACACACATGCATGCACACACACTCACACACACAGCCTGCACACGAGGCTCAGGAGGCTGAAGAGGAAGTTCCTTTTAGGGCATTTGGTTGATTTTGTCAGATCACTGCACCTTCCTGCATCGGCTGCTATAAGCCAGCCGCTAAGTCTCTCTTTTTAGTCCGCTTTTACACATGTACAAAGTTCAGTCATTGGTTCTTAAATGACTGTTTTGCTCCCCACTTGTCTTAATGTTGCCTCTTAATGTCAAATAGTTTGCTTTAAAAAAAATGTCGTTGGGCACAGAGTTTGATCATGTTGAACTTGGCCATGTTTGGAGATGTTAATGTCTTGCTTGCTTATCTCAGAGGTTGCAGGAACAATGTGATGTTTGGAGAAACAGTGTGAGGTGTTTTAAAAACCACTTATACTGAAATAAACTTTATGAAAATCAAACTGGGATCCTTTTTTTTATTCTGGGAAGGAGGATTTGTAATATCAATGAATGGAACTTTTCTCTTTTTCAGTATTGAGGAATGTAAAAAGAAGTGTCATGTGTACCATCACCTGTATAAACAAATAAACGATATAGGATACCTTAAAAGTGAAGCCAAAACATTGGGAGCGCCCCCTACTGACAGGCTGCAGTATAAGTCATAAAACCCATCTGCTCCATGTTAACATCAAGGCCAAGGATCAAACTAGAAAATCTAAAGACACTTCAAATACATTTTTCTCAAGCATGGTTTCCGTTGCTATAGTAACAAGAGTTCATTTTTCTGAGGCCTTTGGTTTTAGTACATTTTAGGGTGCCAAGAAGGGGTTTTAAACGCCTGGAAATGACATCTCAATTTACGTGCAGTGACTAAAACTTGCCATATAAGCTTCTCTGCATGACTCCTTAAAAAAACAGAATATAAATCAAAACCTGTCTGCTCACCTATAAAGCTCTTAATGGTCAGACACCACCATCTCTCAAAGAGCTCAGAGGAGTGTATGACCCCTCTAGAACATTACGCTCCCATACTACAGGCCTAAAGGTAGTTCATTCTGTGAGGCGACATCCCTTTTCAGGCAAACGGGGACGCTCAGTATTTCAATGGTGGCTCATTCTGTCAGGTGAGTAACCTCATTCATATAAAGGTAACTCATTCTTTGAGGTGAGGAATCTCCATCATATACTGTTAAGGTAACTCATACTTTGATAGGAAGAGAGCTCACTCTTTAAAATGCAGTTCATTCCTTCAGGTGAGGAAGCTTTTCCCGCAAAAGAGGACGCTCATCATTTCAATGGTAGCTCATTCATACTGTATAAAGGTAGCTAAGTGTTTGAGGTGAGGACGCTCACTATTTCAAAAGAAGTTCTTTCAGTCAGGAGAGGAAGCTGAGATCTTTTTTTTCCGCTGGTCCAACATGACAAAGACTTCTGTCACATTACAAAAAGTGGTCGTTTCCATTTCTGTTAAAAAGATATTGATCAGTGCAGCATTAGATCAGTGTTTTTTATGCACACAGGGGACTGAGACGATTACTGAACAACAGCAGTGACTCAGTGATGACTTGCTTAGTTTCTGGCTCTCAAATCTACATTTCCAGTCCGCTCTTTGTTTGAGGACAAAGGGTTGTCTGTTTTCATGCAGGTTATTGAAAAGACTCGTACAGTAATTCCTTTCTTTCTGAAATATTCCCAGCTAAATGGCCTATCACTCGGGATCGAAGAGCTCCTAAGAGCTCACACAGAGTTCAGATGGGTTCATTGTGAACTGTTGAACTGTTGAGTAAGACAATTGGAAGTCAGTGCAGACGAAGCTGGAGGCTCCTCGTTAAAATATATATCACTCCCACTCACATTTACTGAAAATATCAGCCGTATGAAAAGATTTAACTTTATCGAGGCAAGTCTGTTTTCTCAGCAAAGATGGCTGCTAAAGATATCCCAAACTTTATTTAATGCAACTTTTGGAGCTCACAGAAGAATAATTTTGTGCCTCCAGGTCTTCAGGAATGTTTCACTTTGGAGAGGCAGGTGGTGTGCACAGATTAGATTAGATCAGATTAGGAAAGTGTCAGAAAGGTCCGAAAGAGTTTGAAGACAAAAGACAAAAGAGTATTTTATATTAGTATCAGTATTGCAGTCCTAAACAGTCAGAGACAAATGAACAGTAAATATAGTAAGAGGGCTGATATTCATCTTTACTGTTCACTCCTTGGTACAAATCAAGCTCAACCCATAGACTGAATAAGTGAATGTGTGTAACCTCCATAATGGTATCATTTAAATATAATAATACTGAACAAGCTTGAACTAAAGTCAGTGTTTAACATTTACTCATATCAATGTGTTTTATGATATAGCAACAAACCGTCACGTTTATAAAAAAAGGAGTGAAAAGTACAGTAAATTTATTTTTTACAGACTGTAACCCAATAATGATTCAGGAATATTTCATTTTTTCGGAAAAATGTGAACAACTTTTTTGCAGTGTTCATTTGGGAAGACATTTTAGATTTAGTTTTAGTCTTTGTTGAAGTTCTCGAAATCGGTCTTTGTCTCAGGGCCGGTGTTGAGACCACTTTTTGAAGGTCTCGGAATAGAAAGCATTTTTAATCGTTCTCGTCTCGGTCTCATACTGGGCGGACTCTGGATTTTAAATCAAGATGGGTCAAGACCCACCACTGACAGGCTATTTGTCCACGTCATTACTGTGATAAGGAGGAAAACACCTCATTCTAAAAGAAGGAATAACTTCAATTCATTTTGATTTTTTATCCCCCCGGTTACGGCCGCAACCTTCCCGTTGTATACGGTCTAAGGAAGTGACAGGCTCGCTGCACACAAGATGATGAGATATGTATGGTCTTGGTCTTGTCTCAGTTTTGCCCTGCTTTGGTCTCTTTTTGGTCCTGATCCCTAAATGTCTCTGTCTTGTCTCTGAGCTCTCTGATCTCGGGGTCTTGGTTATTGTGGTCTTGAATACAGCACTAGTCTTTAGATGAAAATGTGAGCGGCTGTGGCTCAGTTGGTAGAGTCGGTCATCTCTCAACCTGAAGGTCGGGGGTTTGATCCCCAGCTCCTTCAGCCACATGTCCAATGTGTCCTTGGGCAAGACACCTAACCCCAAGTTGCTCCCGCTGCTTCGCTGGTGGCGTGTCTGTGTTAGACACTTTACACAGCAGCCTCTGCCATCAGTGTGTGAATGTGTAGGTGTGACATGTGATGTATAAGCCCTTTGAGTAGTCAGAAGACTAGAAAAGTGCAAAACAAGCTCCAGTCCATTTGAATATTAGTTTTAGTCACTTTTGCCCTTTATACTTTAAGTCTAGTTGTAGTCGTCAAACTTAATATATTTCAGGTCAGTTTGAGTAAGAAAACAATGATTACATAAGACTCAACCTCACAGACTGTTCTGGTAATAAACCTCTTTCTTCTCAGTTCTATGTAGTGTAATGTAAGGATGTACGCTGTAGTTGCAGTAACTCTGCGTTAACGTTGTTTTGCTTGCAGGTGTGTCATGTGTTCCAGGTGCAGCTCACTGATGACTGATTGTGATTGGTTCACCTGTGTGAAGGTGTGGGCTGGGTCTATATATGATACATGTTACTCTGCCCTCTCACAGATGAACAGGTTTTCATTTGATTCCTTATTGTTTCTGGACTTTTTTGTCTGACAAGGAAAAAAATATATATACACAAAAAGAAAACAGAAGTCTTAAGTGACCAAAAGCTGAACCTTTCACTCAGACGGTTAAAGGGACATTTTTTGTTTTGGCCTGGGAAACAGTTTTTTTGGTTGTTGTCTTGTGATAATAAGCTATGTATGTGATGTTCAATATAAAATGTATAATGAACTTAAACAAAGCCCTACAGACATGATTTAGTCCTGTACAGCTGGGGGCAGCACCTTATCAGCCTGACAGGTTGCAGACTTGGTGACTGGGTGCTGCTGCTGATGATGATGATGATGGGTGGAGGAGGGAGGGAGGGAGAGAGAGAGAGAGAGAGAGAGAGTGTTTGCTCAGAAGAGATTAGAGGTAGAGGTCAGGGGTTGTAGATAAACAGTCCTATCCTGTCTTGGTCAGGAAGTGAACACCCACACAGAGCTCTGTGTTTGATAAAATGAACACTCCTGAAATAGCCCCCTCCTCTGTGAACCGGTTGGACAGTATGAGAGGAACATGGTGGGTTTGATGTTGCAGCCGGTCAAAGTAAAAACCAGGCTGCCTCCAGGCCCCTCAGATGGGCCTCAGGTTGCTGAGGAACACGGAGCCACTCTGGACAACAGCAGCTCAGAGTCAGACCAAACACAGCTGTGTGTGTGTGTGTGTGTGTGTGTGTGTGTGTGTGTGTGTGTGTGTGTGTGTGGTGTGTGTGTGTGTGTGTGTGTGTGTGTGTGTGTGTGTGTGTGGTGTGTGTGTGTGTGTGTGTGTGTGTGTGTGTGTGTGTGTGTGATTAACAGCCACCAGGGGGCAGGAGAGACTGTGCTGCAGCTCCATCATCTCCAGTTACGTTTCATCAAAGATGCATTTCAGTCGGTCTTGCTGGATCTGTTCTGTTTTATCACCGTCTGCAGATCAGTGTTTATAGCTTCATAAAGGAGCATATTGTCACAAAATTAACCCGAGCTGATATTTGAGCCGTAACGTCAACTTTGGTGTTGCTTTTAATCAGCACTTCTGTAGGTCAATGTTTACAGGTTTTTGCAGAGAGCTGACCTGCAGATGGTTGTGTTGCTCCACCTCATGCAGGGATACATTTTAAACATGTACACTTTTAGGACAGAGTTGCTTTAATGTGAAATTGGACATATTCTTTCTCTGTATGATTGTGTCATTAAAGTTGCAAAGTTGATCATTACTGTGCCCATGAAAAGGTCGTGCCATGGCTTAAGGGACCACGTTCAAAATCAAATATTTGAACTATTATATTTAGAATATTCATGATCCCTAGAAGACAAATCTCACAGACTTTGGTGAACATTAGACATTCTTTATCTTCATCATTAGGACAGTTTATTGTGTAAAAAACTGTAGATTGTGACTAATTACCTACAAGAATGAAGAAAATTCCATCAGTGGTGGAGACAGGCTTTTTTGACTTAGGTTAGTCAAGTCTTAACTGGCTTACTGACTTCTGTAGGGATGGCTTGAAGACACGTACACACACACACATACATACACACACACACACACGCACAAATGGCACTTATTTACCCTTTCAATCTCCACTACTCATATCTACTTTAACTGCTTACTTTAAACGTTTTATCTGCCTAAACTTCAAAGTTTGTATCTGTTATTTATGTTATGACTATTTAAATCCTCAGGCTGTTTCAAACATGGACACAGTATCAGTGACGTCACCCATTGGTTTCTGAAGAGGCAATGTGAAAACCAACGATGGTGGTTGCTATATCGGAAATGAATCCAAACTAACTTTTGAGTAATCTACAAATAGACAAAAATATGGAGCTAAGGCCGGACTTTCCCTACATTCATGTTGTGTCGGACACATCGGAAAAATGAGTTTTCAACATCAGTGCCCGACATGCCGACTTGACATCATATTCATCATTTCTTAATATTAAGATACTTTTTTTTATTAATTCACGTATTGCACATCAGCCTTTTGCTTAAGAATAACTTGTAACAGTGACATCCCACACATCTTCTTCTGCAACATCCACACTGTTTGTTGTTGTTATAACATTATTACTTTCAAAAACTAAAAACACGTGAACACACTGAAGTCGCTGAAGAACGACATCCTTACTCGGAGACTGGGACCATCCAAGGAACCCATGAATGCAGCATTAAGCCTCGTGTTGAAAAGCTACAGCGCGCCCATCTGTCAGTCAACTAGACCACGCCCCCTCAATCTTAAAAATGGAAAATATATTACTTTTAGCCTAGCATCAGATCAGATGGGTTATGAATAGAAAAACCAGGCTGCAAACGTGTTTATTTCTGCTGTAAAAAATTACATTTGATATAGGACCACATGGGGGTTTATTGATTTCTGCAGACAGCCTCAAGTGGACACTGAAGGAACTGCAGTTTATACACTTTACAATTGGCTTCTTTTTCAACACTGAAGAGTACTGCTTGTGTAAATCAGGCTTATATCTATTAGGCGTAAAAAAAAAAAAAAAAGAAAAAAAAAAAGGTTTTGGATGCAATTGTGGTCTGTTTTGTGTTTTTGCAACACACTGCAAACACAAACACAACACATCTACACACAAACACACACCCTCAGACAGACTCTCAGTAGGTGACTATAAGCTAAACTCACCAGGGAGCTGTTGGTTGCTGTCTAATGCACTCAGTAGTCAAAGGTCAGAAGCGGTCAGACTGCAACACACACACAGTCATGCACACACATGCACACACACAACACAACAAAAACAAACCACTCGTCTCTCTCTCCAAAGGTCAAGAGTTGGTCAAGAGGTTCCTGTCGGTTTGTGATTGGCAGGCGGACAGCGTGAGGTGGGGAACAGGTGAGAGACAAACAGGAGCAACAAGAGACAAAGAATACAGAGCAGAGAGTTCAGACACAGCGTCGCTGCAGCATCATGGTCCAGTCACGGACACAATTAGTATCAGTATAATTATTCATTCCTGCCTTTTTGGAGCGTTATAATGGTGTCACCATTTTTGGGAAATGTCCTGTGTATGATGATACTTCACAAATATACAAGAAGAAATGTTTTGCAGTGTTGAACAGATTTCCTGTTGTCTTTCTGAAAGTCCGGTGGGAATTTTTTCTTGGCAAGAAAACGAGAGTTAAGAGAAAGGTTGTGGTGATGTGGGTGTATGGCAGTGTTTCTATTAACTGCATTTGAACCTTAATTTCACAAGGCAGCTTCCACTGAGATCAGATCCTCTGTTGTAATCTAACCTGGACAACACCGTCACAATGCAGCATGTATACAGAGACCGATCAAAACACTGCCAGCCTCTGTAACCACTGCAAGATGAGAGTCCAAAATCATGCATCATCACCGATTCAGACAGCACCGCCGCCGTGCGCTCTCCCCGTATCAAAACACACCAGGGTTAGCTGTTGCTCCTCCAGTTTAACTTTGACCTTTCTGTGATAAAATGATTCAAGATGAAAACAAACACTGGAACCTTTGAACTTAATCTATTGCAATCTGTGTAACTTTTTTTTTTCAATGGGTGGTTTCTTACCTGAAGAGAATCACATCATGCAGATAATTAATAGATTATTTTGATATAATATATATCCTTGTAAAAATGAGTGCCCAACATCAACCCAAAATTCAGCAGTGCTTGTCCACTTCTGACCAACTGATAAGCCGTCGTTCATTTCCCCCATCCAATGAATATTTCCCTCTGACATGGTCCCTTTGCTCACTTTGGAAACTGATTTTGGACCCCATGAAGAATAACGGAGCTCTAGGGCAGTGGTTCCCAAAGTGCCCAACCTCCAGGGGGGTTGCGAGAATTCATCCAAAAACATAATTGAGAAAATATGTACTGTACAAAAAAGTGTGCCACATTCTAAACGACAAAAAGTGCAGAGCTCTTCCGACTGGTGATATCCAAAAATCAACCCAAATACAACAACGATTTGACAGCAGTCCCTTGTGTTTAACCCCCCTATGTTTCATTTTCACTCAGTTTTGATTGGTTCTAACCCCCAGAATATGACACCCTGTTAAATGTAAAGTTATGATATTGTTTCAATAGCTGTTTTCACACATGCACAAAAACTCCTGAAAATTGCTCAAAATATTTTAAGTGAGAAAAATCCACCATGAGTGAGTGGTGATGATGTCTATATCGTGCGATCAGTTAACAACTGCTTCGATCTTTGTGCATGGTATAAAGCTGCTTCGAAAAAATGTGTGTCGCCAGTATGTACTTTTCCAATCACACAATTCATTGATCAAGGCAAAAACTGTTAAAAAAAAATGTCAGAAATGTGTAAAGGAGAAACTTTTTGGGGCAGTGTGTCTGAAATGTTCTAGATATATTCATGAAAGCATGTGTTAGCATAGCTAATGTTTAGCTTTATAGTATGTAAATACTAGAACTTATTTCAAATACATTTTTAAGTATCTATATTTTTATCGTATATGCCACGTCTTTCTAGTGCTTTAAGTTTCTTGTATGTACTGGATTATTTTATCTCTAACTGTGGTGTTGTAGTTCTACCTTGCAGGTGATTATTTAGAATGGCTATTATCTCTGTGTGACAGTCTCTCAGTCAGGCGGCTGCTTTGGGCTGACTTCACTCTCTCTCTCTCTGTCTGCAGGAGGAATCACTGCTCTGACCTTGTCAGCCGCTCAGACAGAAGCAGGAGGCGTCTCCTCGGGGATCTGTGGCTGCCTTTCTGCCCTTTAGAGAGATTTAGAAGACTTAAAAGTTTCTGCAGCTTGATGGGTATTGCAGCACAGATTTATCTCTGCAGATGAACAGAAAGAGAGTCAAACTGCTTATTTTTAGATGAGAGATTAGATTTTTACTTTTTGACTTCTTTAAACAAACATTATTGATCTGAGTTATTAAAAAGATGATTTTATTTTATTTCAGGTGAAGTTCAAAAGTTTCAAACTTGTGTTTCATACTCAGTTTTCTCAGCTGAGATGTAACCACACTGCCACACTGCCAGCTGCAACTTTTTTAACCCTGTTAACTATAACACCTCCTTCTTCTAGAAGCAATTACTGATCTAGAAAGCAAACGTTGAATAGTTCCAGTTTTTAAATCAGTGATTTCTGCACCTGCTGAGTGACACTGAGGGTCAGTGGGCAGGGTTGTGATGTACGATCATGCACCTGTAGTTCATTTGCAGATGAAAATAAAGGAGACAACAACAGGGGCAGAGCTAGACTTCTGTGACTGTAGGGGCCCAACTGGGACTGGTGCATGGAGTTTCTGTGCACACAGACACAAGAATTAAAAGCATTTATTATCTCCACTAAACATATCTACTTTAACTACTAACATTAAATTATTAAGATGCTGCATTCTCTTCTATATTGTTTTAACTTAGTAAAACACATTCTTTTTTAGATTAGTTCTTTAAGGATACCAAAAGATGTTTGTCCAAAGTGAGAGTTTAAAATACTAATAAAAGGAAGTGTACTACCCTGCAATGCAATGAAAGCTATTGGCAGCCAGTTGCAACACAGACAATATAGTTGATTTTTACTTAAGTGAAAAGTTAAAGTTTTTACAGAACGACCCGATATCAGGGGTGGTCCTGGCCATGCCTTAACACCTCTTAGGGGCACACTCATACTAGGCAAAATTGTCTCGTACCGTGCTTTGCACCCCCCCCAATTGTCCTGCACTCACACTGCTCCAGGACTAACCGGGCCTGAGCACGTTTAGCAGCATCACCACTCATATCAATAATGCTACACACTGTGTGTTTTCACAAGTTTCCACAAGTGGAAGTGCACATACCTGGTATTATTCTATTATTGTATTTTTTCTGCCTTTATTTAACTGATGTACATATGTTTTATTTTTATTTTTATTTTTAATAATTTTATTCTTTTTTTTCCCTGTTTTCTTGAGCTGCTGTAATGCAAAAAATTCCCCCATAGGGGATCAATAAAGTTTATCTTTATCTTTACCTCTTGTACATAACGTTGTAATGCAACTCATTGTGAGGCGTGAGAAAAAGAAAAAAACGAAAGGGACGCTCATGCATAAACTGTACCGTGCCCAAGCACACCTCTTCTAAGGGCGCGGTCGCACTGGCCATCCGTACCGTGCTGTACCCAAGCACGATTGCCCCCCCGCAGCGCCATTCCCCCGCTGGCCGGCACAGCCCGCGGTCACACTACACAGGACTATCTGTGCCTAAGCACGATTACCTCTTGTTCATAATGTCATAATACAACACATGCACGCTTTATGTTATTATGAAGCGCTCAGTTTACAAACAAGCGGACGATAGAGAGAGAGAGAGAGAGAGAGAGAGAGAGAGAGAGAGAGAGAAAAAAAGAGACGCACAGTCGAGTCCACGTCTGCACATCAGAGAACAACACAGAGCATGACAGCTACTTTACTGACTTTGCAGCTTATTTTAAACCATTTTAATCAGACACAGCAATAAATAAATAAAATAATAAAATAGGCCGAGTCCGTGCGTGAGTCCGCGCGGACGCCCGCACATCGGAGAACAACACATGAGCATGACAGCTACTTTGTGGCTTGTGTCATTTTAGTCAGATACAGCCATGAAACTCTGGATTTCTCCATAATGAAGGCTGTCAGCATTGTGCACCCGCAGGCTTGTGCTCGTGCATGAAGTGTACCGTGCCTGAGCACGATACGGAGCGGTCACACTGGTCAAACGAACTGGACTTTAGCGTTGAAGCCTGCTTGGGCACGGTACAGATGGCCAGTGTGACCGTGCCCTAAGCGTGCCAGGACCAAGTAAGTGTACTTGGTCACTTGCTTGAGCAAGGATTGGAGGACTCACACTAGTGCAAACTGGACTTTAGGGGTGAAGCATGCTTCAGCATGGAACAGATTGCCTAGTGTGAGTGCGCCCTTAGATTCCTCCCTGGACACCAATCATCTCACCCATCATGCAGCCAGCCACCAACGAAAAACACGCTTATTTTGTTCTGAATTTGACTGATTTTACTTTTCAGGAATCGAGGTGTTACCACTTTAAAATGGCAGCCAAGCCCCCCTCCTGAGTGACGGGAGAAAGGTTATGAGTAATTTTTGTTCAGATATGAGATAACTGACAAATACATGTCTCTACCTTGATGTTATTTTACATTTATTGCTGACAGAGTAGTGGGCACCCACGTCAAACGTGTGTGTGTGCGCACACACAGCTTAACCCCTCTCTTCTCCTCCACCAACAGTCCCACTGTTGACCTTTCCAACAGGTATTTGGCAGCCCACTTCAACCACAGAGGCACCGTGATAATTGAGTCTGGATGACTATCACTGTCCTGCTGCTGGGGGGCTTTTTATTGGATGAACATCCCGGCCAATAGAAGAGATACGGGTTTCATCTCTCCTAGCAACAAGACTCATTGGCTGTGTGTAGCCACTAGCTAACTGAGACACATTTAAAAAAAATCCCTTTTGTCTTGGATGACATTAAACTTGTTTTGGTCCTTTCATCAGCAACAACAGTATGAATAAAAGATATCAGATGACAGCTGGTATTTTCATGTGTTTCTCTCTTTCCATGTTAAATCGAGTTCATCTTTCATTTTAATTGTGTCTTAACTGCATACAGCAGGGGAAGAGAGGGATCCTGTTACATGACACATTCAGTCATCTATGTGTTGTTCTTCCTCTCGACTAATGACAAATCATTTCACTACACTTCCAGGCAGGAAAGAGAAAGATTCAATTTATTAAATGGGCAATCCTTTAGGCCTAATATCCAAAACAAGTTTCAATAATTCAAAATGAAACCTGACTGACTCTTCGAAGTTTGAGTTCAAAATCATATGTTCTGATTGTATTGGCTAGTTTGAATTCAAGTTTTTTTTTACACTTCAGTTTAGCTCTTAATTTGCTTTTTAATTAGCTAGTTTGTTAGTTTAGTTTACTTCAGCTTTAATTTTATTGTCCCCGAGGGATTAATTTGTTTTGCAGTCTCATAAATAGGCACAAGGCACATAGACTCAGACATTAAAAATATCGTAAGACATTTTTCTATGTTGACAGTGTCTCTAAAAATGGCACACATTGAGTCTGTTCAGAACGGAGAGGCTGTAAAAATTATAAAGATTTTATTTGTTTGTCAGAATCCCTACGTGTACAAGTCGTTCAATCTCTGACAGTCTGACTTTCCACCTTGAGCGTGACTTGAGGCTGACTTGAATTCTCCATGAAGATACAATAACTTATCAGAAGAGATATGATCATCATTTTCTCGTACCAACAACTTTATAACATATTGATTTGAAAATTTGTTTAGTTTCTGAAGTAGACACAAAAATGTATCTCTAAAAGAATATTTTACAAAGTGAAGCGCAGGAGAACAATTTTACTTCTAAATTGTAAATTATGAATCTATAGGTTCTTCATATCTCACTTCTTAACTTTAAGACTGTCGGCTACATTCACTTCTTTTTTAAAGGTCCCATATTATGCTTTTTCTGGTTTTATATGCTCTTTACTGTGTTTTCCAAGTGTCCTGTGCATGTTTAGGCAAAAATTCAAAGTCAGCGGAAACGCAGCTTCTCCTACGTCCTCCTGTTAGCTGTAGCATTAGCCGCATGTAACACTCGGTTCTAGCCCCCCTCGATAAAAATTTGTCAGTGTGATATCACTGATCTAAGTCCATTGGCTCGTTGTGGCAAGCCCTGCAGCTCATGTTGCACGCCCGTTAACTTCTGTAGCACGCCCACGATATGCCGTAGCCTGCGGTAGCACAGTAGTGCTAAGGTGCTAATGTTTTTGCTCACCTCGGACGGAGCCAGTGGCTGCATTCCCAATATGGTAAAAGGACATTTCCGAGAACCGTGCTGAGCAACTGACCAATTACGGCAGAGCCGACAGGCCGACCAATCAGATCAGACTTGGCACACTTGGGACTCTTAACGTGGGCACTTCAGAGCCTTAGAGAGAGAGTCAGAAGCGAGCCGGTGCATGGAGCGACAGAACATGAAAACAGACACTTTTTTTATAACTTTAGCTATTGTGAACATACTTTAGTAGGTACATAGATTAAATATATGAACCCCAAAAAGGACATAATATGGGCTCTTTAAATCTACATTTCTAACATATTCGAAAAAATATATATATAATGCCCCTAAGACATAAAGGGGCACATTATCATGGGGTATTGTGCAGTTAAAGCTCCTTATGAAGATAACAACGAGTGTATCTCACAGCGTGCAGTTAACGACATAGACACATCATGAATACATGTCAGTGCATCTCGCCTCTGACCACACAGAGGTGTTGCATTACTGCAAGCCAGCGCCATAGCTGTGTGTGTGAAGAGACCCCCTGCAGCTTCAACCAATAACCCCCCCATCACCACGCTGTCAAAGGGATGGAAGGATGGAGCCACCGAGGGAGGCGTTAAACCTCCCTTATTGGCAGTGAGGAGGGGAAGACTACTGTAGCTGAAGATGAAGATGTACAGCGCAGACTCCCCAGCGTCTTCTTTGGAGGATGTGTTTGATGTGTGTGTGTGTGTGTGTGTGTGTTTGTGTGTGTGTGTGTGTGTGTGTGTGTTTGTGTGTATGTGTGTGTGTATGTGTGTGATGTCCTCTTTTCATCTCTGTCAGCATGTTCAGCTTCAGCAGAGAGTCTGTCTGTCAATATGAGCTCTCAGTTGTATCTCACTTCCATTTGTAGAGAGTAAGCACTCCTGAAAAAAGGAAGAAATAATCAGAAGATAATTGGATTATTCCTCAGGGATATCTTAAGATAGATTTATTAGAACAAACACATCATCGTTTGCTCACAACTACGGTTGTCAACATAGCAGATTTGATATCATTCCAGTTCAAATCAAATGATCCTGATAGCTGTTTGGTTTCCACGGTCAAAACAATACTATAACAAATCCTAGGCATCCAATAATGGGTACAGTCTCGTTTTCAGTTTAGGTAAAACGGTGCAATTTATGAGGCTTTTACACTCGATCAAAACTCATCAAAAAATTCTTCACTCCCACTTTACCTTGAATGTACTGCCACTCATTTTCTGAGTGAATTTTGGGCGAGCTTGATGTGAGAATTCAGCAGGAAAACAAGTGGAAAGAGATGATGTCAACTATCCCTCGTCTGTGGCCGACAATAAACTGAATTGAACTGAAATGAACATGACCGGTGCGATCTCCGTGCACATAATGGAGAGTTTTCATTATGTTTGAACAAGCAAGTCAGTGAAAATTCAGAGGCAGCCTTCCTGAAATGTTCTTGAAATGACTTCTTATTTATTTATTGAATTTATTTGTGTGTGTTGGGATGTTGCTTTATCTGTCTTCTACTCTCTAAAGGCCTGCAGTTTCTGCACTAGAGCGCAATTACACTAAAAAAAAGACGAGTTGTTAAACACGCCGTCCCACAAAAAAATAAAAGAAGTGATGAACAAAATATGAATAAGAAAAGCTTACAAAAACACACTAAAGTCACTTTGGGTTAAACAGATATAACATAGCATCGTTATATGATGGAAAAAAGAAGATGGGGTATTTTCCAGAATGTGTGATGCTATCAGAGACTTTAACACCATGTTCCTATGCTTTTTAACTTGTTGCACACCATGAGTGTGTTATCTTTCAACTTGTCACATGTGCAGATATTCTCCTTTCTATCTGCAGTGTGAGAATACACCCCTCCTCATATATCCTCTACCCCCCCTTCTCTGAGAACAAGGCCCCCACTGGACAAGAAGGACACATTTGTTCTCAACCTTGTGCCATGCTTCTCCTCGCCATTGTTCTGCAAGCCTACTGTTAATATCCGTTGCAAATCTGCTTACTTTCAGATTCCATCAATACGGGCGGGGCGGACAAAGAGCGGACTATAGGGCTCGTTCAGGGCCCGGAGAAAGGACGCAAACAGAGGTTGTCAGTGTGTTGGTTGACTTAAGGAGGCCGCTGACAATGGCAGCAGTGTGAGGCAGCGTGGTGATTGATCAGTCTGATGTGGTGCTGTGTGGGATGGATGTCGCAGGCAGAATTAAACAAACAATAGGTTTAGAGGAAGTGGCATGATTTAGATGATGGGATTTAGGAAGGATGAATATGAGCCTGATTGGATGTGGTGGGTCTATGTGTCCTCTCTGTACTTCATAAATTATTTCACACTGCGTCAGGATTAACGTCAAAAGAAACAGAGACAGAGGCATCTTCTGTAGATTTGTTTTTCAGGCCATGAGTAAAATGAAAACCTGCAGGTTTGGTTTAGAATCATGTTTTAATGGTGGAGGTGCTCTGGTAAGAAGAAATAATAAATCATTCACAGCCAACGGATGGAATTGATTCACCATGCCAAGTCAGGATGAAAACGTGTAAAAATAGGAGCAGGCGGACAAAGTAAGAAGCCAACAAATCTGAGGCTGTCAGGGGACTTCATCATTACATTACATTTAATCTCAATATTTAGCAAAACCATGAAATATAATAGATACTAGTGTATTCATCGCTGCTTTCAGCCACTACAAATAATATAATGGAAAGTGTTCAAGGTTTGTCGATGTATTATACTAAGCAATGATTTACTTTGATGTTTAGTGTTTTTTAACTACTGCTCTGCTTTAATGCAACACTTGTTCATGTGTATTACAAAAAGTTTTGCACAAATTTTCATGACAAATTTATGTCGCCTACAAGGTGGCGTTGGCTTAGGCAGGAGTTATACTTGCTTTAAACTCTGTGTTTCAGTGTGCATGACGGCTGGAGCGATGGGATGACATCTCAAACCCTCCAGTCGGAGACTACAGGTGGATGCTGGTGTGGTAGTGAGGCTGAGCATGAGTGCAGCACTGGTGCTGGTCAGAGCTGGCAATGAAAGAGCAGAGGGAGAGACCGGACATCTCACAGCTTAAACAGATCGTTAATTGGAAGGAGGTGTTGTCAGGTGATTGTGGATAATGACACATGTGACGTTTGAAACCAGTGCAGCTCGAGCTGACTGCCTGAACTAGCTTGCAGGCATCAGCTCATTTATGTTCATGAGGCAGCACCATAAGTACGTGAGTGCAATGTTAAAAACGTATTGTGATTTTGGTCATAACTTTTAGCAGCTGTTTTAAAGTGTATATTTAATACCCTCGGTATATGGTACTCATCTGTTTTAATGTACCCTATTGTCTGTTCCAAGGAAGCCTTTAGCTACTGTTTCATTGTTTCTTTATGCATCTGTGCGAGCTACGTTTTTTAGCCTTTGTTTCAAGGTATCTATAATGTCTGTTTCAGGGTACCCTTTACAATCTATCTTAAGGGGTCGCTGGTAGAGTAGTATTTAGTGCACGCGCCCCATGTGTGGAGGCTGTAGTCCTCCAAGCAGGCAGCCCAGGTTGAATTCCAAACTTCTCCACTCTCTCTCTCTGATTTCTGACTCTATACACTGTCCTATCTCTACAATAAAGGCAAAAAAAAATCTATTTGTAGGTAGCCTCAATGTGTAAATGTTACCCTTCGCTAGTGATGGGCGAATGAAATTTTCTTTGGGACTTTGTGCCAAATAGTTGCTGAAAATGTTTTGAAGCTTCAAACTCAGCAAACAGAGTGACATCCGGTCAGGTGTTTAAGTTGAAGCAGCTCCCTAAATGATGGTCACTCTACAGCACTTTTCAACCTTTATTTATACTCGAAAGATCATTGAGGGGCAAACCATCATTTACAATGACATCGTGTTATTACAGAAATAATTACAGAACAGACATTAAATCAAAAAGAAAAACAGGGGACAGATAATACAAGACTGCTAAAATCAGTTTAAAAAAGGCTAAAATGTACTAAGATAATTAAGCGAGTACAAAACTACAATAAATAAACACACTTATGTAAAACAGTTACAAACAGAGACTTAAAATCAGGTTTCTAAAATGCCCAAAAGGTAAAAGTTAATTTCCCTCAAGAAGATGCTGTATGTTGTTCCAAGAGTCCTGTGCAGAATAAGAAAAAGCAGATTTTCCCAGTTCTGATCTGACTCGAGGAACATTCAACAGTAACATATCAGAATATGGGCAGAGGTGTTTTTTTCACTCCTGCATTTGCTTCAGTTTTTAACACGAAAGCTTGCTACTTGTTTTGACATATCTCAATTTAAAATGTTAAGGAACGAAGGTGAGACTCAGTTTGTTCTCAGGGTGAAACATGATGCAACATTTCAGTCCCGAGAGGAATCTTCAGCTGATAAAGACCTCATGTGAGACGTCTCTCTGATACGTCCGAAATGTATCAAAACCTTCATCTTCTCCTCAAGCCCGAGATCACAGCACAACACACATCGCTCCTCTCCAACCTTTTGTCAGCCTCTCATTTTGATCTCACTGTTGTGTGAAGACTACAGACAGATAAGCTTCAGAAATGTTCTGTTATCCTGATAGATGTGTCTTAGATGATAATACTTTAATCCCTTTACATGCTTTCCCATCGTAGCAATGTTGGTGAAAGTGTCCTTTCAAATGAGCACATGGCGCACAGCTTTGCACTGCAGGAAAAACAGCATCACTAAACTTGAGTCCTACCTTTTTCTCCTTGGAAGTAGATGAGGATGGATTTTGTTCTCCGTGCTGACACGACTTACTGTAAACGCTAATTTAGACGCTGACAGAGCGCCAGCACTCGACATGTTTGATCTCTTCTTCAGCTGCATCATTACATTAAGAACTAGGAAACATCTTTGATCCTAATCTCTACAAAGAAACACATGAAGGCCAAATGAGACACTACACAGTGAGAGGTTGGAAATATTCATTCTATAAAGTATATTTCAAGCACATGATTTATTTGATTCAGGTTTCATTTGCAGATATTCATTTGAACTTTGCCTTCTCAGGGTAAAAAGGAAACAGATGATTGGGTGCAAATGTACCATGAACACTTTTTGTGAAGAGTCTGCCCAAACCTAGAATTAAAGGAAAGCTTAGAATCACAGCTTTTAATGAATGAAGTTAATGTCTGTAGACATGTCATTTAACACCTCAATAACATTATTTTAGAAATATTCTGCAGTAATTCTTGACATGACCACTGTGCTAGCACTGGTTAATTTCCCACTTCCACTCACTTTAAGACAATAATTGAGTGGATAAATGTAAATATGATGGCCAAACTGACTGTTTTACAAAATGATCAACATATACCTTAAAATTTGGTGCATGTGGCGCATTTAATAACTATTTTTCTCATCTAAACATTTGGTTCCGCCCTATACCAGTGTTACCAACATACCAGTATAAAATGTTGGTGGAATGCACCGTCATGACCACAAGTGCAGTCACCAACATCATTTACTGCACATCATTTGAAAAGTTGCCCCCCCATTCTTTGTGTATTGCAAGTGGCCATTTCACTGCACAAAGTGTGCAGGAATTTAAAGTGGCGCAGACCAGACTGGCACTTTTTCCTCCCTCATTAGGTCATAATCTATCATTTAAAGAAGATGTTGGTATACTGTTAATAAAATAAACCCTTGAGGAGTGCTGGTTTGATCCTCAATTCAAGATAACAAGTGATCAGCGATAACAGTGTAGGCTGAGAGCTGAACTAGCTTACCGTCAGCTCGCAGGATTGCAAACTAGAAGTTGAGACAACAGATGGTAAAGAGCTGCACGGAAACTGCCTGTTGAGGAGTTTGCTGAACAAAATGCAATCTTCACATATGAAGACAATTTAAACATTTTTTACCCTCTGTGAGACCCCCCTCACACCGACTGTGTGTTTCAACTAATATTGCATATTTTATGGTAATTATTCATTTCACATTTGAAAGTTAAAAAAGTTGTTTATATCAGCAGGTTTTATTGTTAAGGCTGGACACTTTGTGTTTGTTATGTCTTATAATTACTGACTTGATGTGCAAAGTTTTGCACATGAAAAACAAAAGAAGGATATCTTGATCTACATGTTTCATAGCAAAAGGTTGCTGACCATGCTGCTGCATCTGACCAGATGAAAACTCTGTGACTTTTAAGAATTGAAATGCACATGTTCCAGTTTGCATCCTTTGGTTTAACTCAACTATTGCTATTGGCCGGCACTCTCATATGACAGATTACACTTACATACAGTTAAATCTTCTCCTTCCCGTCCTCATTTTGTACAAGCGTATATTTTAGTCTTTGAACATAGCAGCTAGTACAAGACTGTGTGTTTAGATCCAGCTGATAAAGACTGACTTCCTGTCTTTCAGCAAAGCAGCACTTGGGGGGGCCTTTGGCAGCTAAAGCCCACAACAGGAACTAAAGTGCCTGTGTTACTGACTGTTGGAGGGTAATCCAGCAGGCTGTAAACTAACTCTGGTTGATACATGATGAAAACACCTCCTAAACCAAGAGCAAACCTTTGATCCTTACCAGAGGAGAATTATTAGTCAGTAATTGTCGGGACTCTAAAATGTGTCAGAAGGTGTATTTATCAAACTGTGTTTCCTGATTAGAAAACGGTACAACGCTGATTCAAGCATCAATATTTGCGTTGATATTTCGAAGATGTTTCCTCTGATTATTTGCAGCCCCAGAGTGACTCTGTGTGGGAGCTGCATGGGAAATGTCTTTATGGACATAACATGGCAGGTTGAACAGAAACAACAGTGTAGGAAGTATTAGGAAATTAGTAGCCTGTAAAAGATGGCGGCTATCTGTTGACAAGCTACATGTAAAATCTAGTTAGCTATGTGTGTGATCAGAGGTGATTCTAGAGGCTGTTGGGGTATAGGCAAAGATTAATTGGGAGGCCCTCCAGCGTTCATCACCATCATGTCTGCCAGTGTCCCGACGCTTCCCCTTGTTCCTCTTTTTCCTCTTTCTTTTTCTTTATTGACTTTCATTGATAAACTCTGGTTTTCCTAGCAATAATGCTGCAACGCTTAGCAGTGCAACGAGATGGGGCCCCCTTAGGGAGTTGTCCTACTGTCATTGAAAAATTTGCACATTTTGGTGTCACTGCTTTGGTTTAAAGTTTGTGAGCCCTCAGGGGGCCCCCTACTGGTGTGGGGCCCCAAGCATTTGCCTACCTTGCCTGTTGACGAGTAGCGCCCCTGTGTGTGATATGACTGACAACATCCCCTCTAACCGGCAGAAACAGGTGATACCTTATTGATTCATCAAGCCGGGTGTCCATGTAGAAGAACTGTGAACTGTTTTAGTATAAAATGTGGTTTATTGTAACGTCTTTTGCAGATACTGAAGAGAATGTGGATCAATGCACATTACATTATTTAAATATCACCCTTGATTGATGTTTTTTCTGTGGACTGTAATTCCTTTGTTTCTTTGAAATCTGTGCATGCTTTGCAGGGCAGTGTGACCTGGCTGTGCAGCTCCAGAACGATGGCTCCATACGTGTGAGCGCTCATTGTGTCAGTGTAATGAGGGAAGTTCTCCCCAGTGATGAACCCCTCACGCATTTAATTTTAGACACTGTGTGTGACCACTGCCCCGCCTCACAGACAATCTCCTGTGGTTAATGAAAACATAACAGACTGTTTAGCTGGTCCGGGCAAGATCCCCATCATCTCCCAGTCATACCAGCCAAATCTAACCCCCTCACTCTCACCCAAACAGTCCCCCTCTGTCCCCCAGCCTATCTGTCTCCCCTCCGCCTCATTTACAATGCTCCCCTGTCGCCCCCCCCGGCCCTACACATGCCTGAATGTCAGCCAAACCTATTCTGCTCCTCGCCTCCATATCCTCTGGGCTTCTTCTTTCTCCCATCACTCCTCAGCCTCCATTCACTTGTCATCCGCTTTCTCACCCCTCCTCAGGCTCCCTCATCCCTCAACCCACAAAACTTTGCCCCCACGAAGCCCCAATTTGTCCTCAATTTGTGCCACTCCAACCTCAGCTCCCTCGATGTGCTGCTACTTCTACCCCGATGACTCCCCTTTCCTCTTACATATCAATTTCTGCCTGTGCTATGTTTTCCCCTTCCTTCACCATCACGCTCTCTCTGTTCCTCCCTTATCTCACTTCACTCTGGCTCTGCTGCCTTTTCTAGTTCCTCTGTTTGACAATTCAGAAGATCACTCCATTTCCCCCCGACAGTCTGGTCTGGGGAGGCTGCCCTGCCGCTCTGAATACAGCCTGGGAGACACGAAGGCCTACCAGCTTCCGATGTCATTACTGGAACACAACACGCTCAGACAGGCAGACGCGAACACACACGCCATGCACATTTCTGCACACTCACACTCGAAAGCATGCACATAGACCCAAACACACACACACACACACACACACACACACACACACACACACACACACACACACACACACACATTATGGAGTGTAGTGAGGGAGTTGTGTATTGTTGTGAAAAATGAACTTAGCAACAGTATTTATAACTTCAAAGTATTTGCTCCTACCACAGATGCAAGATACTCGGAGATAAACATATTTTGCTGCAACCAGCAAAAATGAACATGAGTGAAAAATTGCATCATCAAATTGGAGAGAAAATTCCATTAAAAAGGACCATCACATGCATTAGATATTGTGTACACAGCACACATGGTTGCAACAAAATCAGCTTTGCAGCACAAAGGAATATTAAGGATTTAATTATTCAGATATCTTAGAAATCAAATTGCTTGTGATTAAAAACATAAAGGTGTTCATCCAATGATAAAGGAGGGTGGGCAGCTTGGAATCAGAAGTATTCTGATTTCCGTTTGTAGAACGAGGAGTCTTCATCCACTTTTTCAATGAGCATTTGCTATCCACAGGGAAACTCTCAACATTCATTTTATTTCCATTTTGATCTTTTTTTTCTACCTTTTCTACATTTGGGAAAACTAATGTATTTCATCAAAGTTTGTCAGCACTTTATATATTTTTACTCATCTGCTTGTGAGAGGAAGGTGAGAAGCTCCTTTGTTAATAAAGGTTTAGTTGAATATTTGATATTGATTGTGTGTGTCCTCCAGATTAATTTAGGACCACCATTAGTTGATTGAAACATTTGCTTTTTATCTCTTTTTTTGTCTGTTTTCATTTCTTACCATTGCATTTTTCCATTTTCCACTTCCTTCCTTCCTTCCTTCCATTTTCCACAAGCGCACCTGAAGGCCTCTTCCTCCAACAAGTGTTGGTAGTGTGGATTGTACCAAGTGCGACCTTTGGAGGGGGGAGAGAGCAATGGTGTTAGTGTTTGTATTACCTTCTCGACCAGTCTTTGTATAACCAACTCCAGCATGAAAAACATGGGGAAGAATTATAGGAAATCTCTATTTATTAATGTTAAGACAGATGTTGCAAACATTGTCAGAATCTTTGATTGGGTGTTTAATTTCCCCCTCCTTAGGTAGCCTAATGTAGTCTAACCAGGAAGTATATAAAGGATGTGTACATCATAAAAACAACCTCTCTTCTATAAGCTGTGGACCCCCTCTTTGTCAGTGAGTTTCTTTTGATCTTGAGCTCATGTGTTCGTTTGAATGTAGGTTAATGCAAAGCAGCAGAAAAGTGGACTGTTGCGGCAACGTGGAACTGCAACTCCCTGATTTGTTGCTGGGTTCTCAATCCCCACATTGCACCATCTGTAAACGACACCTCTGATATAAACATGTTAACAGCCTGGTACAATAAATGGTTATGGTCTCTAAAGCTTATGGTGGAGCCAAAATGTAGTTTTTTTTTTGCTCTTATCTGCTAAATGATGATGAACAAATAAAATTGTTGAGACGCAGGGTAACACATCATGTATATTATTGTACTTTCAACACTAAACTAGACTCTTGGCTTATGATGCTTAAAGCCAAGGCACCATTGAGGTGTGTGAGTGGAAGTAGAAAGTTGTTGGTGTGTGTGCAGTTTGTGTTAATATGAGTCTCTGGTTTGGATTTTGTATATTGTATTTTTGTTTTGAATCAATGGTACATTTTGTGGATTATTTTATACGATATAATGTTGGGAGTTTATAGGATTGTTGTTGGCTTCTGAATAGTCATGGAGAAATATGATTTTGCCTTGCTGGACCAGTACACTACCAGTGCAGGTTCCCAAACTTGAGCTGCACATATCATGAAGTGAAAACCCTCAATTGGAGAAAAAAACAAAACTCTTTCACTTTAAAGACATATCAGGTGTTGATCATGCAGGGTAAAAAATCAAACATTTGTCTCCTCATGGGAGGGGAAAGCAGAGCAAAAAAAAAAAAAAGTTAACAGTTTGCAGAGTAAATCATCTTTGTTTTTATCAGTTTCTTTTACAACAGCTGAATCACTTCTTGAACACTTTATGTTTGTTGCTGTGTTTTACACATACCTCCACCTTTACCCCTCCTCATCCTCTTTTGTTCTCACACGATTTCACAAGACTTTCTCGGAAGAGCCTCCACAGATGCATCATGCTTCAGTTGATGTGATTAGTTTTTAAGCTTATAGGATCTAGATGAAAGGAAACAGACGGAAGCCTTCTGTTGGCTTTTCCCACTGACAGTTGAATAGGCACTCTGTGACTCGGAGAGCACCACACACTAAATTTGCTGTGGCAGGCTCAGATGGCGTATAACTTAGGATGGCCACCTCGCAGAGAGGCCCAGAGATACAGTGATCAGAGAAGTAGTTGAAGAGAGGCAACCGAACTCAGCAACTGTTGCACTCTAAAGAAAGGTTGTCAAAATACTTTTCAATACCATGTGTTTTAAAACGATTCCATCTGTTGTTTTAATCATCAATAGAATAAAAGAGGACAGAATCTTTAAAAAAAAACCTCTAGCCGTTCACAAACATTGGAAACATTTCAGTCAGAAACCTTCCTGATGTATCTGTGTTGTCTCTCCTTCGCTCATAGCAGCTTTGGGCTAAACATATGATTTAATAAGTCTTTTTAAAGCTTTGTTACTTTTCGATACTGTCGACCAATAAACTAAACAAAGATTGTATCGTTTAAATACATGAGGTATTAAAAAGTGTCAAACTTGAACTCTATAATTTTGTTGTTTTCAATATATTGTTGATATTGTCCAGTGTATAGGTTAAGCTAAAAAAAAATGCATTTTTATCCTGGCTTTAATGTGTTAACAGTTTTGTGTTGGTATGAAAGGCTTTTTGATTTTCCGGTGCAGAGCAGTTGGAGACAAAGAGTCAGTAATGTATTTACACGGAGCAGTGGGCGGGAGACGAGCAACAGGATAAAACGGGGGTGAGGATGAGAGACAGCGAGAGAGAGAGGAGGAGTGCAACATCAAGGGAGAGAGAGGGGAAGACATTCAGAGTGGTGGGAGGGGGATGCATGGGGTGGGGAGGTGGGTTTAGTGCAGTGGAGTCAAGCTGCCGTCTGGCCTAATGTACCCGCCGTGTGATTGGCTGGGATTGCTGGCCTGCATACCTGATACCAGGCTCTGCTATAATCGTCCTTTTCCTGTAGCCGGGCTTGGACAACGCTCCTTTCTCCTTTTATCTCGCCCTGCTCCGCTCCCCGCTCAGATCAGGTTGCTAAAAGAAAAATGCTGCCTGCCTGCCACCAACTCTCCATTTCTTCCCCCCTTGCAGTACCTCTCTCTTTCTCTCCGTCTCTGTCTCACATTGCTGCTGCAGCCCTCTTTTCCCTCCACCCTTCTGATTATGTCTCTGTTGTGATGGCAAGAACCTGTTTCTTTCCCTCCTGTGTTTGTACATTGGAAGCTGACACAAGATGGCTGCCCAAGGATAACGAGACAGGAGGCGGGAGGCCCCCTGGAAGCAGGGCCTTGAGTTTGGAAACTTGATATTAGAAATGATGATGACAATTACATGAGTCACAGGTATAGCAAACAGTAACAGGTTCATTGTTTGCTCCTTTTTTTTTTTATAAATAGGGACAGTGCACATTAAGGAACATGAACATGTCAATATTGCCATATTGTATCCATAGGCTAGTTTCCATCTGTAGTCCCTTGGCAGGTTGATGATCCACATATACAAATGTACATATAAAGACAATGACAAGCAAAAACCTAACAAAAAAATAATATCCAACAACAACATAAACTGCCCACCTTCAATGTGGATCTTTTTTGCATATCAAGCTGCAAATAGTTTTTATTTTTGGATAAATAACGTCTTAATTTTAATTTCCTACTTTTACTATGTAAAAATGTAGCACTTTCTTTTGTCTATATAAATACCAAGTAAGACATCCTCCTTAAGATACCTCCTTCTGGGATCATCTTTAATAACTCTAAATCTGCAAATCCACATAAACTCTGTAAACTCTGGATCTATAGTGTGTTATTCCCATGGGACACCAGGTCATCAAAAGCAGATAAACTGAAACCAAAGTTGTAGCCAAACAGTAGTCTGTATTCGAAGACAATGACCAATTACTTTGCTTGGGAATAAAACACCAAAAAATGTGTTCTCCAGATTCTATAGAAATAACACGTATCCAATTTGGGGCACCACAGGGGTGATTCCTGGGACCACTGTATTTCTTAACTCGCATGCTTTTTAACTCATGGATGCAAACTCCCTTGTATTTATAAACCACTGTGGAACTCATAGCAATGTATAGAGTATTTATGGACAGCTTACAAAAGGACACTTGGAACCCCCTCACAAGTTTTACTTTAGTTACTTTGTATATTATCTTGTTCAGTAATAAAATGATATATATCCATGTTCAAAAGCAACCCTGACCCTAACCCTTGATATTTAAAGTAATTAGTAATATAGCCATGCTGAGCTGATGCACTTGTGTTGCTGCATTTCAGAAACAGTAAAACTTTGTTTAAAAAACCCATGCATCCCTAGAAGTCTGTTGTCCAAGTGTGCAAGAAGACCTCTGCACCTGCAATACTGAGACGGCAACTAAAACTACCTGTTAAGGGTTAGGAAAATATAGTGGTCATAGAAAGATTTTTTGGTTTTAGTTTCAAAAGGATTTGAGACAGGTGAAGATCAGATTCACAGAACAATGTTTCTTAAAGTTCACCTTTTGAAAGTTGTGAACACTTGAACATGTTTCTGAAGTAATGATGTAAGATGTCATTGATTTTGTTGAGCATAGCTGACTTTTCTGTTCCTTCGTGTATTATCAGCGTTGTCCTACATTGTCCTGTCCTACCTTCCCCTGTGTTAAAGCAGAGGAGACACACAGCATTGTAGGGGCCAGGTGTTGCTGTGTGTGGATTCTCAGTGTCACTGTGCACAGTGGTAGGACAAAGACAGTATTGAGGAGCCAGGCATGGAGCAGGGAGCAGCACAGGATACTCTTACAGACCGGCTAGTGTTTGTGCCAAGTTCTCCCTTCATACGCACAACAGACACTGTGTTCAGTTTCTCCTCACTCCCAGCTTTGTGCTGTCTGGCTCTCTTTCTCTCCCTCCCTTTCCCTCTACCTCCTCCTCTCCTTTTTTTTTTGTTTAGAGCAGGTTGCATTGGAGTCGGCATCTAGAGTGTAGATGAGAGGCCCAGATAGCAGAAGGTCTAAGAACAGACTTGGGTATTCAAATCCATTCTCTAAACCTGCGGGACACAAAGAGGTGGAGGGTGGAATAAACTTGAAAGAAACGCCGTCCAGTTGCACTTCAAGCTGCATGACAAAAGACGGCAAAGAACCTGACAGAGGACATGGTCTTAAAGTTTGAGGAGGGTGACTTCTCCCTGAGTTTGGTCTCATTGAGGAGATTGAGGTCATAGTTGTTGTTTATATTTCTGTAAAACAGGTTTGTGCTAAAACATCCATGAAAAAGATCAGATCTTGTTACACTGAATGCAGTGAGGTAAAGGTATCACATCTGCGCTGTTAGATAAGAGAGAGGCATCAGACACCCGAATGCTAACCATGGCAAAGAAAGGAAAGAGATAATGTGATTGAACCAGAACATTTAGACAAAAGTCCAGAGAGCATGAGGAAGCTGTAACTGCTGGCATTGATACAGATTCCTTGGGGGCCCTGGCACTCAGCCATGACAAACGTAACTTGTTGCATTAGCCTGGTGCTCAGGCTGAACGGCTGTTTGGGTCAGTGATGGGCATGAGTCACCTTTTTGGAAGTAAAAGTCAATGCTCTGATGGTTTAAATAATTAATAATTAAATTTTACAGTCATAGCAAGGCCAACCCAGCTCTTGGAAGCAGGTTTCCTCTATTGAAAGTACAGGAACGACTCTGTTTCATTATCTTTTATGGTTATTTATTAGTTAATGTAAAATCACACACTTACGGAACCGCCCACCTGGTGGCAAAAAAGGCCTACTACGGAGAAGTTGCCCGATTCAGATGCCAGATAAAAGTTTTAACCGGTTTTATTTCATTTTTTTACGGAATCTCATCTCAAATTTATCCACCACCCCCTTCCCGCCACTTTTTTTATTTTTTTATTACCAGTTTTCTATGCCTTTCTTTGTGTGTCTGACCTTTTAACAATATCATCAGCGGATCATTTTAAAAAGATGCCCAATTAACAGTGGAGTGGAATCGGCTTGTTAATCATGTAGTGTATTGCAATGATCTGTAACTAAGATGCAACCAGCCTCACAACACTATTTAAACAGCGTTTTTAAGAAGCTGTTGCTTGTGCTATAAACACCTCCAGCTATTTCTCCCTCACCAGCCATCTTGCTGTGCATCAGAGATCTCATTGTCTCTTCTACTCTAACTCTACTCTTTTTTTTTTTTTTCAAGGTGGATCTACTTCCTGTACTGCAAACAATACATTTGTTTGTGCTGTTCGTTCTTCTGTGCCCTTCCTTTCATCAATCCTGAGCTCTTTTTCAGTCCAATCCCTAAACACTGTGAGGGCTACATGGCTAGCACTACAGTATGAATGAATGAATTGTAGAATGAATCTTAACTTCCTGTGTGGCTGCTCAACATGGCCCATAACTTATAGAATATTTCAGACACATTTTAAGAAAACATTCCCTTATATACAAAACGAATCAAATACAAAAATGATACAAAGATAGAGTTAACAATTCAGCATGAAAAAAAACCTGGAATAACACAATAAATACCTGATACAAAAAGAGAGAGTGAGAGACAGAGAGAGAGAGACACGCTTTATGCTTTCAAATGTGTAAACCTGCTCATTCATACCCAGGGCAAAGTAATGCTTTGTAAGCTCCACACTGGGAGCCTCCTACTGTGCAGAAGTTGTGTGCTTCCTTCCCTTCCAGGCTTTATAAATATAATTAGATATTGCAAATATGTGGTTATCAAAATGCTGTTTCATTGTATCACTACCCTGGAGCATACTTGTTGGTACATGGTCAAAGAGTATTTTTCTTAGGTCGTCATAAGTTAAATCTGGTTCCACCACGTGGTGCAGACGTGTGCAGTAAGAATACTTTTACACAAACCAAAAAGGAATAATCTGAAAAAGTGTTTACATCAATATTGACCCGTATGACAAACGACATAAATCGCGCCTCTCAATTATTGTGAAATTTGTTTCAGGTCGGAGCAGGCTCTTCAGGTGAGGTGTTTCCATGAAGCACTTTCAATCTGATCAGCCCATTATTCCCATTGTTAGAGTTGGATGTGAACATAGCTGGTGACACCACGAGACCTCTGAATCACTAGAATGAATTTAAAAAGTGGGCGGGTTATTCAGGGGTCTAAAATGAGGCCACGGTTACACTAAAACATTTGTGCTGTGATGTGAAACCTCGCTCCCAGACACCCGACCTGTTGAACAAGTCAGGTTCAAAAGTCACCCGTTAGGCAGTGGGTGATACACAGTAACAGGCCCATAAACTGATGTAGAGATGATGATTGTGTGTGTGTGTGTGTTTATGTGTGTTTCTCCATCTGTCTCTGCGGGGTGTGATCTGGCTTTTGGATGAAAACAGTGAAAGATGACACTGATGTGATAATGAGAACCTCGCCCCACGTCTCTTGGAGCATTTTTTTTTTCTCCTGGCCTCCACAAATTGCGGTGTCATCAGAAAACAGACGGTGGTGCTCGGTCTGCTCGCACCATATCCGTAAATAAAGCTTTTAATTAGCTTGAGCTCTGCCAGACTGTCTGCAACACCTGCACGTCTCACACATTAAACCCCCCCCCCCCCCCCCCCGCCTCCGTTATATAGCTCTCATGTCTGATTTTTATTCCTCAGTCTTGAAGCAAGATAAAATGAAAGCTTCAGAGACCGAAATGCACAGTTCAGGTATGAGGATGAGGATGCGAGAAATTAAGGTGTTGAGCTACAAAATCCTGATGGTTCACTATCATGAACCTGCAGGATGAAGAAAGCAGAAGACAGATTTTCTATGATCCGTTTTTTTCAGCCTGATCTACTTCTACAAACCATCTTTACTCCCCAAATGTTGTTTGTATTATTCATCTCACTTGTTTTTAATATCCCTCTTCTTCATTAATTATTTCTCTTCAACTCTAAAGTTTGAAGATCTTTTTGCAGACTTTTTGCCTGATTCCCCATTCGGCAAAATTAAGCAAAGTCTCGATTATTTCATGCTATCCTGCCAAATTTTCTTGTGGTGTGGTGTGAGTTTAGAGTGATCCAAACCTCCCGGGACAATGTTGTAGCCGAAACAGATTTAAGATGATAAATATTAACATTTTTGATCAGAACTCCTGTTGTGAACGATACAGCCAATTGGGAATCAAGCTGACTGAAGAAGGAAGAACTACAACAACCGCCGTGAGTCAATTTTTACCCAGCTCGCACTGTAACATGTACATCTTTAGTTACCGTCCCCACGACTTCACCCATTGTTATTTTTTAATTCTTTGTGAATTATCAGTAAAAGAAGTCCAAAAATATCATGAATTCTTCCTGCCTGTCAGTCGCCATGTTTGTGTGCCCTGAAGTCTGACTGCTAGATTTTGTGCGATTTCCAGATTTGAGAGTCAGGACTTTGGATGTTGTTGGTGAATTAATCTGTTAGTGTGTGGTGTGTTGTTTCGGTCTTTTCGTTGCTGTCCACCAAGCAGCAACCCCCAGTGTTGAAAAATTAAGCCAACGCAGAAGTGCAGCAAACTGTAGTTCCTTGAGCGTCGCATACACACCTATTCCAAAAGGAAGGTAGCTGTTTGTCAGGAGTCTTGAGGTCCGCCTCTTTGTCTGTGACTACATGGACTGACAGTTAACTTGTGTCAGCATTTTTAACATGGAAACTGTCATCAGCTTCACAAGTGCGCTTCAGAAACCAATGGGTGACATCACTGAGAGACTACATCCATGTTTTTTATTTATTTATTTATTTTTAAAGATTTATTTTTGGGCTTTTTGTGGCTTTAATGGAGAGATAGGACAGTGGATAGAATCAGAAATCAGGGAGAGAGAGTAGGGAATGACATGCAGGAAAGGAGCGACAGGCTGGATTTACCTCCATACATGGGGCACGCACCACCCACTGCGCCACCAGCGCCCCGACTACATCCATGTTTTAAACAGTCAAGGCTCTTCACATTCTTAAGGAACAAAACTGTTACATCTTTCACTGTTTGTCATCATGTGTGGGCTCTCTGACATCTTCAACATTTGTAAAGATTTTAAAAATATTTTTTTGTGGGCCAGGATTAGGCTGAGAAATGAAGTTGTTAAAGGGCCAAACAACATTTCACCAAAATGGCTTTGTGTTAAATGATAATTAAATGCAGTTTTTTCCAATGCTTTTCTTTGTCATGTTGTTAATTTTTAAATACGGTTCTCCCTAAAGAACAATGTCTTTAGATCTAGACCCTTGAGATAAATAAAACTATTATAATGTTGTTTGAATATTAACAAAAATATATTAAAAAATGATGTGACTGTGGAAACCTCTTTTGTATTTAATTTCCCTTGAATATACAAACTGTGATTTAAAAACAATCAAAATGCCAAAAATTTGAATTATTATAGAGATTAGGACATCATTGGCTGAGCGTTGACAGATCTCTGACAATTGGCCATGTCTCATCTCAGCTGACAAAAACATTCTTTTATTTGTTAGACATCATTTGCCAAAAATAAAAAAAAATCCAAAGTTGAACAAAGGCAATAAAGAACATAACTAGAGTTGAGCTGCATCTGCAAAACTTTAAAATGTTATCAACCTCCAGCTTTTAGCCGTGAACTCACTGAAACAAAAGCAGCGAGGAAGCGCTGTTAGTACGGCTTCAGATCAGAGTGCATACACACTCCAGAAAGCGCCTTTATGAAGAGATAAAATCCAGATCTGAGTAAATCTTTCATGGCAGGGACGAGTGCAGGTTGGCAGAGTGTCAGGACGTCCTGGGTGGTGCCTTCATGTGCAAGCAGATCACCTGTAGAAAACTCCTATGGCATCTTAAATCTTTTTGTACCGTTGGGGGTTGAAGCTTATTAAATATCTATAAAAATGGGCTACGTATTTTTTTTCCTGATATTTTTGCATTCACAGATAAAAGTTTGAGTTACGGTATTTGAAGGATGAATTGTTCCGCTGTGGATGAAAAAAAAAGAAGCTTGCAGCAAAATTTGCAGACAATGAGTTTGGGTGAATAAAGGCGGATTTGGGTGAAAATGGGTGTGAAAGATTTTGTGTACGTGTGTGCATTGTGGCATATGTTCATCTGCATCTGAGGCATTCACGTATACTGTGTGTGGAAGTGGGTGCAAGTGTGTGTCTAAGATAATTAACCGTCCACAGAAGCGTGTCATTCCTCTATTGTGTGTCAGAGCGAGCAGCGGGGGTCCAGAGGAGGAGCGGAAATGCTGATTTAGTCTCACATTAGTCCGTGGGCTCCTCTTTCTCCTCGCTTTCCCTTTTGATTACACCAGCATCCTCCTTGGGTGTTAGCTCACAAATGTTACCTTCCTACCACCTGCATGGCAAGCTTGGAACCCCCCCCCCCACACACACACACACACACACACACACACACAAACTCACAAACACAATGAACTTCAACCTTCTGCATCCACCACCCATAAACTTTACCACCAGCAGACTTCTGTCCAGTTGGCCGGCTCGATGCTTGGTGGCCTTTTCCAGAGGAATTCTTAGGGTGGATTTTTTTTCTTGTAGATATTCCACGCCGCTTTGCGCCCTCAGATTTCACGCTGCAACATTAACAAGAGCTGACACACTGGATTAAAGGCAGACAGCAGGAATGCCCGGGCCCTTTGTGCAGCGTGGACCTCGGCCAAGAGCCTTCGCTGTGAGGCCAAGAGAGACCTGGGAAAGAGAGCACTCCTTGGAAACAAACACAAGACCGGCCAAGAGGCTGGAATGTACCTGACGGAGTAAATCCCCCACTGGCCCAACCTGGTTTGGACCGGTCATTTGAGTCCGGACAGGTGAACCTGAAAGAGGTCTCAGTGGGCAGAAAATATAGAGGACTCAAGTCAGAATAATGCAGGAAATAGGACTGTTGGAGACATCTGAGGAAGGTCTTACCTGTTATGGCAACATGATCCCACTGCCAACTCGTCAAAAACAGCTCAGTCAGTTGACCTACGACTCATAATAAGACCTCCAAGTGTTAGTTCTGCACATAAAAGGCTACTGAGGACAAATAAGTACAATGGGTTCAGTCTTTTACATCAATTATTGAGGACGGATGGATGGATGGATGGATGGATGGACACTGATCTCAACTGGGACATTTTGGGTAATACTAGGAAATTAAGAGCAAATGTGATGAGTAGATGATAGTATGAGTATAACCTGGGAACCTCTGGAAATATGGGAATTATACCCCAGCATCAGAGTTCGGTGTGGTGAGTTTGCACTAGATAAGTGAAGCCTGTGGTTGACTGTAAATGTCTGATATTCCTGATTTAAAATGTCTGGGACAATAAATAAAGAGCTGCCATCTTCATCAGGGAAAACATACACAAAATTGCAATGCAGTGTACTTTGCGTTTGCAGATTACACTGCCTTCATGTACACGTTCTGTTAGCCATTGTTTCCTTTATAGACGACATCTAGGCAAGTCGGCCAAGTGTAGTGGACAACCATTATTCTTTTCAAGATTTCTACCCACTCCCTTGTTCTCCCCCCTGAGTGTACACATTGAAGTAGCATCTGACACCTGCTCTAAGGTGAAACACACAATAAACCTATAAGACAACCAAATATGAATACATGACCTAATAAAGATAGGGTATTGTATTTTTAAATGTATTATCTACTGACAAGCCGAAAAAAGGGTTTGTGGAGTATTCGCAAAACAAATTACCAACCCAACAGCGGATGTGGCTCAGTTGGTAAGGTCGGTTTGTTGTCACTCAACCAGAAGGTTGGGGGTTGGATCCCCAGCTCCTGCAGCGACATGTCTGATTTGTCCTTGAGCAAGACACTTAACCCAAAGTAGCTCCAGCTGTTTGGTCAGTGGGGTATAATTGTGATAAGTCATTTCTGATCGTCACTTTACAGCCTCTACCATCAGTGTGTGACTGTGTAGGTGTGACCTGCAGTGTAAAAGAGCTTTGAGTAATCAGAAGAATAGAAAAGCTCTATACAAGCTCAAGTCCATTTACCATTACCAAATGACTGAGATGCTGATACATATTGCAATAGTATAATCAAAGCTTGTGTTAGCTGAAATATGGTCGGTCATTTGCCCTGGAAGTCTGACTTTATAAAATACAGACATGGCCGATTCTCACAGAATCAAAACCACAGACATCCTGCATGATTATAAAAAAATGATCAGAGGTCCCCAGGTAAGACTAATCCAACAAATACTTAATGAGAAACTGTTAAACTCAGTCTTTAATCTGGCCTGAAAATGAGAGTAACACAAACTGGGGGTTAAAAGGGAGAGATCAGACGGAGGAGGGGTTAGTTGTCACACCTCATTTTGGCGAGCTGAGTGTTTGTATTGGTTGTCCTGTTCCGGATGTGTTCTCTCCATGCTAATAGCCTTCAGATGCCATCGACTCACTGGGCTCAGCAATGTCACCCAGCTTGCCCACACACACACTCACACACACACACACACACACACAAAGACAGAAACAGTCTCACACACACACACACACAGAGGCAGGGAGAGGAGAGAACTGACAGTTTCATGGCTTCAGATATTTCCCCCCAAGAGATCTGTCCAAACAGATGACATAATCATACCTAAACTACTGCTGGCTGCATTCACTCCTCTAAGCTGTCCCCTGTGAGTGTGTGTGTTTGTTTGTCTGATTATGTGCCCTTATGAATCCCACATGTGTGTTTTTGCATGTGTCCGTTTTACTATGACTGACAATCATTTTCAATTCAATTTTTATTCAAAGAGCCGACTTGATTTCAAATCGCTGCAAGCTTGATATAAACAGTTGAGTCTGACACCTACAGAAAACTCATCAGTAAAATACCTACAAACTGAAAACTTAATGAATACCTACTAACTTAATGATGATGGTCTCCATATTATTGATGATGATGATGATGGTAATGACGATGGTTTTTGTTTGATAACGATGACTTATAAGATGGTTTCTATACTGATTAGAGCTCTTAAGAACTGCCCTCAATGTTGTGCTTTGCCTCTGGTCACTTCCTGTCAGCACCTGTGTGTCCAATCAGACTCGAAGCTGACCGTTTGCTCTTACTGACATTGTTCCCTTTTTTTCTAGATCCTTGCTTGTGTTGTTCTTACTCCAAAGCGTACGTCGCTTTGGATAAAAGTGTCTGCTAAGTGAATTGTAGAATTGAAAACGGCTACAATGATATTTGATATTTGCAAGTGTTTTCCTCTCACACTGTCACAGCAACATAAATGTTGTGAACATTCATTTGAGTATTTAAAAATACTTTCCCAAGTAACCAGTTACTTTTATAATGCAATAACTTAGTTAGTAACTAAGTTACTTTTCATAGCACTAACTAGTTACTCATTTTCAGTAGCTTGCCCATCACTGCCATGCACTAATGTAAAAGTCTAAATGAGACAATAATGCAATCATGAGAAGTGCAAAGAAAGTCATCTGATAAAAAATGTTCATTTGTTCACTTGAACTTTGAAAACAACATTAATGGATTACATTATCAAAAAAGTTTTCAGTGTCAGAAAATGTAGTGTGAGTGGAACCTTCAAGAGGAATCCCACAGTCTGATATTGACAATTCAGTTATCAGAAAAAATACTTTAATTTCTAACTTTTGCCATGTTGTGAGCTCTCTGCTGTGGTACATGATGAGGGGAAAACGGGCCGTGTGAGAGACTGATGCCGTGTGCACTGATGCTCAACCAGACGCTCCTTTGGGACTTCACAGGAATTTAGTTTAACCGTGTTTAGTGACGGAGACACAGAGGCGTAGATTGGATAAGAGGTGGAGCGCAAGTAAAGAAACAAAGAAGAGAAACATGGAGAGAGAGAGAGTGAAAAAAGAGAGGTGAAACAAGGAGGACGTGTATGAATGGCAAGAGAGAAGAAAAGTTTTTTTTCTTCCAAGTTATTAAGGGGCCGAAGAGAGGGGAGCCGCTGTTGATGGGGTCTTGGTGCTGGCAGACAGTATTCAGCATTTTGAAAAAAACAACAAAGGAGTTACAAATGGTCATTAATTCAGCCTCACTGTACTGTATGATTAATAAAAATGACTACACATAATGTGTTGAGCTATATTAGAGACTCTGAAGTTGTGTTTGATCCAAAACATGGAGGTGTTTTTTGTTTTTGTACAGTAGTATTTTGTGCCAAAAATTGATCTTAAAGAGTTTCCCATTGGAGGATTTAGTTTTTTCTACCTGCAGAGAGCTTATTTGATAGACATTTTTTTCACGATGAAGAAGTCCTGAGCATGCTTTAATCTGCACACAGTGACTGAATATACAATATCTGAACAATTAAAAAAAACAGAAGCTACCTTTATGTTTAATAAGCCTTAACATTTTCACTATAATCTTCCACACATTTTCTCAGATGTTTATAGTCTGACATTTTTTTGTCAGTGTCTCTGAAAATCATGAGACATCTTGTCATCTTCTTCAGTTTTTAATTACTTGCTGTAAAATGTAGAGCTGTTAGCTGCCTTTGGACTCTTACTGAAAGCAATAGATTCTTAAAACAAAGTATTTTTACCTAAAGTATTGATGGCTAAATTATTGGAAATCTCTTCTACAACTTGCTCACAGGGAGCATAGAAGTAACAGAAAAAAGCTAAAATGTCATTAAAAGAAAAAGCTGCAGAACATAATTATTTGATGTCTGTTGGTGCATCAAAAAGAAAGGATATTGACATTATGTGCATGTTGTTGTTGTAATGCTGAATTAACATTTATTCTCCAAAAATACTCATGCTACAACACATAAAATGTGCAATATTTATTTGTACAGTAGCATCTCTTTTGCAATGTAATTTATGTTGACATTTCACTTCAATATTGACTATGATGAGAAACTTAAGGTGCAATAATATCCAAAGGTCCTATAACACTGAAGTCTGCACTCTTTCTTAATACTTATCTACATCTTTTCATAACTTTTGTAACTGTTATGAATGAACATGTGTGGCTGAATGTGATGAATTATATTATTTTCTGTTTTAAAGAAGCACAGCAAATGTCATTGTTCAACATGAAATGACCGTAAAAGCATTAGATATAACATGTTATTCGATTTGTCCAGTTTGTATTTCAGATTCTCATCATGCAGCAACAGAAACATAGCACAGAGGCTAATTTTAGTGGCTTAATTAGCATAAGGTTACACCTTATTTACCTTACATCAAAGTGGCTATGTCCAAATTTTGCAAAACTTAAATCTTAAATTTATTTTTTATATATTATTTAAATCAACCCCAGTATAGCTGTCAGGATTCATATGACCGCTCTATAAACATGTTTATTTCTGCTGTTGAGTTGGGTTAGGGTTAGGGTGACTCTATGGGCATTGACTCAGTTTTGGAGCCAGCCTCTAGTGGCCACAGGAGGAACTGCATTAAGATGATTGATTGTTAGTGCAGCTATGTGGAGTGAAGGATCATGTGTCCACTGATCCTGTGCTAGAAGGACCTAGTTTGCCTCCATGTTCGCCAGAGACCTGTCTATATAAACATTCAATGTGTGGGCATAAAATGTAAAAGCTTGAAGAGACAAACAAATCCTTCTTATTGGTTTTATTATATTCATCACAGGGGACGGCATAATGAATTGTTTACACACATACACACTCTCACACTGTCACCTACCCGCTCTTTGAACACAAGTTAATTTCCCACAGGGCCAGAAACACACACATAATAATTATGAAAGAAGCTACAGGTAGGCTGTGATGTCAGAGCCTGTTGCTAGGCAGACTTCTCTGCAGACGTGAACTCACACATCCAGCAACTGAGAGGGCTCGGCCTATTATCTGGATTTATGGAATGTCAGAAAAAGATTTTCTAACAGTATATCATTGATTCCAGGATGATAGAGATACTCATACCTAGAAATGCAACCGAAACTTAAACATAGAATAATTCTGATCTTATTGTGGTGAACTCTCTGGATGTATATTTCATGTTTGGCTTGTAGCCTGGGTTTGTCAGTTTTAGGTCCTCTGTTAAGTTTTTTTTATTAAGGTGTTAAAGAGGGTAGCAGAATTCTCTCATGAGATTTGTCTCAAACATTTAGACACATTTCATGTCACGTCTTCATTTTTTGCACAAAATCATGAAGAGAAGTAGCGATAAGAGTACCGACAAGAGTCACTATAAGAATCAGTAACCAACCATACATATACCATATTGATAAAATCCTAAAGATACTCATCCCAACTGATCGTTGATAAATGAATAAACCTAAAAATATAACAAGGTGAACGAGTAAACAAACAGTAATAATAGTAATAATACATTATATAGCCCTTTTCAAAACGCTCAAACACACTTTACAGATTTACATTAATTGTTCTATTGGATTTAAAATAAAAAAATTGCAAAACAGATTTAAACATTTTCTAAAAACGGTGACCTATGTGAAGAAATGTAAACGAGAATATTCCCCTCATTTTCCTCAGGTAAAACATGGCAAATTTCAGGGGGGAAAAACGAGCTCTTGTGACCTAAAATAGGCCGTGTTTTTCCCATAAATCCCTGCAGTTAAACATGTAGCAGAGTGAGGTAGACAAGTGGTTGTTTGGATAAAGTCCCTGTGGGTCTCCTCTGTGTCTGTGGTGACTGATAAGTGGCCTGTGATTGGGCTTATCTCCATGTGGGTGGGTTGAAAAGGCACATTCAGTCAGGCGGCCGAGATGGAAAAAAAAGGGGCTACAAAACACCAGCGGCAAACATTGTTTATGTGGTTCCACACAATTTGTTATAAATAGGCCCTTTATGATAAAGTCATGAGGAAAATGCCAGGCTCGTGGCATTAAATGACACACACACACATCCCGAAACCACACATATACAGATTGTATCAGACATTGTGGTTTAGCCCAGCTTTAAACAACCAGGGAACCTCTCTGCAAAAGAAAAAAAACAGCAGAAAAAAAGAAAGAAAACAGTCTGCAGAGGAGTGAAGGTGTCAGCAGAAGAGTGGGGGTGACTGCAGGAGTGGATGTGTCTGCAGCCAAGCGCAGGTGTGTGCAGAAGAGTGGGGGTGTCTGCAGGAGTGTAGATGTTTGCAGAAGAGTGGAAGTTTCTGCAGGGGAGTGGAGGTGTCCGCAGATGAGCTGAGACGTCTGCAGCATGCCAGACTGCTGCTGCAGTTGTCTGTTGTTGACCGTCAGTGACAAGATTGATCATTTCCATATAGTGGTTTTGAATGTATGTAAACACTGTTGCTATAGGTCGATGTCAGCACACTGCAGAAACAGCCTTTGTTTACATTTTCCTCAGCAAAGATTCCAACTCAGTGACATGCTTGACTGTAAAAAGACAGCAGGATGAGATTTTTTATAATTCAGCAAATCTTACACCTGTCCTCTAACGCCCTGACGAAGGCCATTAGGCTAAAACACGTGGGTGTTTTCCACTCTTTTCCTTTCCTTTCCACCTTACCCTCTTCCACTGCCTGTTACCGCTTCAGAGACCGCTCTACTACCAAACGGAGGTAAGCCGGTCCACTGTTGTGTTTCTTTCTTCAACTTGTCCCTTCTACAGTGCACCTTGTGTTGCCCATCACTCGACACAGTGATCACACCAGCTTCCATTCCTTTTACCTGTACAGAAGAATTTTACCTGTACGGAAGAAGAAGAAGAGAGAAGAAATTCCTTTTCTATAAAGAGGAGAGACCAAAATTCAAATGCAAACCCAAAAATTCCTCACAGGAGCTTTAAAATGTGATGTGGAAAAAAAATGCATTTACTGATATCTGCAGCCCCTGAGCAGGCACTGGAATGAAATTATTATTTAATAGATCTAAAAGAATGTTAAAAAAAATAATAGAAGCGATTAAACTCACTGTATAGGAAATCTTATTAGGAAAATAACTTTCATCTTCAATAAGTGCAGCTAGTCTGCCTTACAGGCACTCAAACACTTCCCCTCTGAGTAATTACAGTGTCACATAGAATAATATGGTCATTAGTCATTAATTAGAAGAAGTTCAGGCTAATTCTTGAAGGAAAACTTGTCATGCCTCGACAATGATGATGAACAGGCAGTGGGGGCCTCTCAGACAGGAGGATAATTAGCTTGATGCCTCGCCTCTGCACATGATCGACCAAGAGTTTTCGGATTAAATCACACTAACAACATTCATTTATTCCATGTTTCAGCCTCCATTCTTTTAACTTGTAGATTCAGCCGTCTGTAAAAAAAAACTGTCGGGAGCCACCTGGTCGAGAGGGCGCGATTTCCTAACGGGCGTGTTCATTCATTCTGCAGCCACCGGTGCTTGTGAGGCAGCGCTGCGTTTCATCTGAGCGTCTGCATGACAGCCTGAATGCGGCCCTCCCTCAAACATATAATAGGGTTTTATTTGCCCCTTGAGAGCTGATGAGGAAGCCCAACATGCAGCTGCAGGGCCACAGGAGTGCCAGCCCCCTTCCCTCCCTCCCCCCTCCCCGCTCTGATGAAAAAAAAAAAAACTCCTTGGGAACTGTATGAATAAGAAAGATGTGTGTGTGTGTGTTTCAGTGTGTGTGTCTGTGTGTGAACTTGTATTTCTTTATGGGTTCTACCTGCTTCAATATGAAAATGATCCATCTTTACTTTTTGAGGTTTCCTGAGGAGATTGGAAACCAGGGTGAACAAAAAGGTGCACAGCCTCAAACACCAAAAAGAGATTAGGATTATAAACATAGAAAAATATATAAAGCTCACATATTAAGAAAAAGAAACACAGCAAAAGTAGTTTCTTTGTTTTGTGCAGGTGAGCACATGTTGCTGGTGCAGATGTGGCCAGTAGGACTGGGTCATTTCCAGTGGACTGTTGTAGTTCCCAGTTAGAATGATTTCTGTGTAAAGGTGAGGATCAAATAAAAAACCAAAAGCAGAAAAAAACAGCATGCACAAGGAGTCTGTTTTAGCTCTTTGGAAACTTCAAAATAAAAGCACATCTGTACATCATACGCTTGTAGAAACTTCCCAGCATGTTTTGGGCTTTTTTTTCTGACTTTAAACATGCACATTTCAACGTATTGTTTTGTTGTCAATGTCAGTTTTTGGGAACGTTATTTAATGCAGGTAAATGTCATTTTGTGTTAATAATTGAGGAGAACAATGGCTGTGCTTTCCCAGTGTGTATGTGCATCTTAAATTCCTGCAGTAAGTGTCATGACAGGATGGACATTGAGAAAAGCTTCCTCCTGACTCTCCACCTGAGACAGTTGCTGCAGTTTCTTTAACCAAGTGAAAAAACCCCTCTAATAAAACAATTCATGCATTTTGAAATGTGTAACAAAACAAACTTTTTAGCAGCCCAGCTGAAGCAGGGCAGAGGTGTTATAAGTCTGCAAATCGAGCTGTACACAAACACAAGTCAGGAAGAAAAGTCTCTCTCATCCACTGTGTGTGGGGGGCGGGTGGAGAGGCGTTGGAGGGGGCAGCGAGCTTAGAAATGGAGGGAATGTTTAAATCCCACGAACAGCGGGGCTGATTTGAAGTTAGGGACCCCGTGCTGACTGTTCTGAATGGAGAGCTGCATACCTTGCAGACTGGCGTTTGTGCAGCAGCGCGTAGAAGAAGAAAGAGACGAAAAGGAAGGAGAGAGAGAGAGAGGGGGTTAGGGTGGGAGAGAGGGAGAGAGGGAGAGGGAGGGGGGTTAAGGGGAAAAAAGCATGTTCTTGAACTTGGCTGATAGCATCTGTAATTTCCTCCTCCACTGTTCTTCTATGTGTATCAGCCACTGGCTTATTACTGGCTGACCCTGCCTCGCCTCTGATCCTGCTGTTGTGGGCCAGAGTGTTATAATGAGAAAGAGAGAAAAAGGGAGAGAAAGAAAGGGCAGAGAGCTGAAAATTGTGTTTCTTCACATAGTTTTTTTATAAGAGCTTTTAGTGTACCACAGAGAGTCACATACCTGCTCTAAAACACACAAGCCCGAACTCCGTATAAACTCACTGACCTCTTCAGATCCAACTTCATTGACAAAATGTGCTGACACAAACATTCAACTAACTTGTACAAGTGTGTATTTTTACAGCATTTTGATGTATTCTTGCCTTTAAGCCAATGCTTAGACGTTAGATTTAGACACACATAAGCATGCAACAAGTGTTCATTTGAACAGAGAACATTTGAATCAATGGCAAAGTCAAAAAGCACGTAAAGAGAGTCATCATCAAAATTATAAGTTTAACCTGAATATGAGCATCAGGCATCAGTGATCTTCATCTGCTGCAAAGCTGTTTGTATGAACTATGATATTTCTTCATTTATTGTATTACCACCTGGTCAGAAGCGAGTGTCACTATAGAACAATCAAGCCTGTGTATACTCACTCTACAATCAAATCTTAAAACTACCAGATAAAAAGCTGAGATTATCATCACGGTTATATGAAGACATATACATTTCACAACTTTGATAACTTCCTTTTTTACTCTGATGCCTACCTGATGTCAAAAATTATTAACAATCTTGCACCCCCTTCCCCTGGAGAATACCAGGCCTAACCCAGCTGTGGCAGAGCTGGTATGACTAAATCATCCCCTAGGGGTGACTGGGTACTAAAGGTCAGAAAGAACGACATTTGGCCAATCTGCCTTTTTTGATTTACAGCGGTGAGGAAAAGGAAGTCTATACAAGGAGGAAGTCTATACAAAGCTTTGTAGTGTTAAGCTTGAAATCTGACTGAGTGGTCAAGTTGTCATATGGAAAATGAACTCTCTTTACCTTTTAGGGGGGAAACTTGATTTTTGGGGTTATATTTCATTTAAATATCATCCAAGTTTAAGGAAGGAAAGTCTTTCTTGTCACAGTCATTAGGGTGGGCCAATAGAGCAAGTGAGTGGGCCCATGTCCTTAAGGCCCACCAATATCTATGTGCCTATCCTGGAGGGCACCTTGAACACTTTTTCCCCACTGTGATGGAACACATATGGCACTTATCAAGTTTTCACACAGAACGTCCTAAATCAAGTTTTCTACATTTGAAGGCACACATTTTTTAGCTATTTCATCATGTTTTCATCTTGTTTAATCTACCAAGTGATTGAAATTTAAAGTGTTGCTGGGTTAGCTTAAAGATGCAGCGTTAGTTTTGGCCGTGTGAAAGCCATATAGACTCGGCCTCTGACTGAACTATAGAGCTCCTATGTCCCCTGCAGCCACAAGCAGCTCCTGTATGCTCGTATAGTTTCAGTTCCACCAAATCCTCCCCTCAGACAATGCTGCTCCGCTTGGCTAATGTATTGTTCAGCCTGTGGGAACCAGCTTCCTATATTAAGAATCTGTAGAGAGAGAGAGAGAGAGAGAGAGAGAGAGAGAGAGAGAGAGAGAGAGAGAGAGAGAGAGAGAGAGGGGCTGGTCGATCTCCCACTTTCCACAGACATAATAGCATTCTTAGAGTGAGAGAGCAATGAAAGACAGTGGGAGAAAGTTGCACACTCTTCACACTTCACTGGTCCTTGCCCCCCTCCACCCCCCCCCCCCCCCCCCCCCCCCTCCTCCCACCTTCTCCCCTATCCTCTGCTCCCCCCCTCCTACCTTTTTCCTTCCCCTCCAGCACACACACTTTTCTTCTTAGGGGATTCTTTTGAAATGGGACAAGGGAGGAGGCGAGATCAAAGGAGGCCAATTGCCACACACAGCATTCCCAGCCTTGGCTCTGTACGTACTTTACACACACACCAAACACACACACACACACACACACACACACACACACACACACACACACACACACACACACACACACACACACACACACACACATACAACTCCTTCATTTCCAACATCTATCCATCCTTTGTGATGTTGAGGATATTGTACAACATTAGGCCTACATGTTTCCTCTTTTTCACTGCACTGTAAAGTCTTTAGAATCATGTACCTGATTACCAAAGGTGAAGGTTATTGAGGTTGATAAAACAAAACATTTGATTCATAAGCATTGAGTGTAAAGATGGACGACGTGTCTTCACCTCCACACGTTGTACATAAGTGAAGCCAGAATACCCATGCAAGAGGCGCTGACATATTACACATTTGCAGAAGAGGGCACAGTTCCTCAAAACTTTGTGAACTGTTAATCTGTTTAAAGCGTTAACTTCGATATCCGTTAATTACTAACTGAGGTTAAATTAATGCAACGTTATTATCAAACAAACGAATAACAAAAACATCAGCATTTTCCCATGTCAGTAGATTGGAGTTCTTAAGAGGCCATGATGAAAAAATACAAATAACAAATAACACACATCTGTATATTAAAAATGGGCCAGATGATTAATCCAGTAAAAGATTGAATCCAAACACATTACATCTATAAAGATCTGCAAATTAATTTAAAATATGTCCGCCACTGTTCCCAATTTTCGACTGTATTCTCTGTATGTACCATGACCTTTACTTGAGCCACATTATTGATATCCCGCCCCTTCCACTAACCGAAACAAATATTTTTAACCTAAACAGATAAAACATCAAAGATCCCTCGGGTGGGTACAGTCTGCAGCAGAACCGATTCTGGTGTTGGTTTGAAGCGGACACTCAGGATATGAAAAGTTGAATGACTGTGTTAGTGTTTGTTATGTTTCCTCTCACTGGATTCTGCATTTAGGAATATAAAGACTTTTAGTATTTTAATTATCTGTTAATATCCATGCAGTTTTAAATTAATATTGATGTTTTCTCTGTTTGTTCTATTTTTTCTAACTTGTGAGCTATGGGACTCTCCTGAATTTCCCCCAGGGGATGAATAAAGTATTTATCTATCTATCTATCTATCTATCTATCTATCTATCTATCTATCTACCTATCTATCATCCTCTAACCAGATAATCCGATGCACAAAGCGCTGCAGGAGCATCATTTGCTAACCGAGCTGTCAATCATGATTCTATACTCCTTTTTATAGCATCAAATAAAAATAAACACTTGGGCATTAGTCAGCATGTTAGGAACCAACTACGACATTGAAGTTTGAATAAAATGTATTAGATGCATATTTTGATTTTATACTTCGATCTTTATCCCATTGGTTTACATGGAGGAGGTGGAGCTTATAATCTATACTGCACCCATACTTTTCATTGGCTCCTACACGTTTACCAAGGAGACTGAGGTCCATCGATGAGTTTCTTCTGACTGTCCAAAAATCTATGTTGAAGCTCAGGGGTGGCCAAGCATTTTCAGCAGCAGTGCCAAAGCCTTGAACACATGCCGCCACTTGTTTAACTGTCTGCCACATTGCGGTAAAAAAAAAAAAAATTCATCAAAAAGGCTGGCTTTTGGTTCTGACAGGAAGATGTCTTCTATCACTTTCTTTTCTATTGATCTTAACACTTTACTTTTTCATGTCCTGTTGTTTTACTTTCAATTGTTTTAATTTTTGATTGTGCAGCATTATGTTCAACTTTTGTTCTTTTTAAATGTGCTCTATTTGGATTTGACTGGATTTGAAATGTTTAACTTCAGAATGTATGGTCATCCTGATTCAATTTAACACAAATTTCAGAAAGGTTGTACCTTTGAAGAGTATGTTTGTCACTGTGACGTCTTCATGTCCCTCTAAAGAACACTTTCCTGGCCATTATTTCCATGTTTTTTATGTCAGCAAGATTTTTCAAGAGCACTTTTATCCATCTGAGGAAACAACACCCTGCAAGATCAATTAGTGGACACTCTTCTCTCACTCTGCCCCTCATGAACCTGTTTGTTCTGCAGACATGAGGAGGGTCTTAAGATATACCATGCAGAGGAACACACAAAGAGAGAGAGAGAGATTCTCTGTCATTATCACAGACCTACTTATTTTTAGGCTTTCTTTGAAATGTATTTTAAAAAATGAAGTCATTACGTGATGCTTACTGATGGACAAAATGTGCACTGGACTTGTTTTTTTTTGAGGTGCGATTCTAGTTTTTATTTTGTATTTTAAGAAATGTCATGGCAAAGGATTCCACTATCTTTTCCTCAAAGTGGTTTTCCTCTTACAAAGGAGAAAACTGGGAGGAAATCGAAGATCAGGTGTCTATATTTCTTTACCTTGCCTTTCTTTCTGTCAAGCAAAGCTCCTGCACAGCTCTATTTACACTTCTAACCTCTATCAGGGCATCAGATGAGGAGAGGAGCTAAAATAAGCCTCACACCATATAAGACCCAATATGCTACCTGACTGCATACCTCAGTCAGAGTGTTTCACCTCAGCTTGTAAGAATACTGCCATCAGTTTCCGGGGAAATGAGAACTGCAGATATACAACACACATAACGGATTAATTTAGAGGCTAATGTGATGTCTGACTCCAACTCTTAGTAGGAGGCTTTGTGAATCCGGCCCCAGTTTTGTCACATCTTCATTCTAAAACTGGATTTAATCTCATTCTGGCCTTACATCGCAGTGATTTCAAAGTCACAGACACATTTCCAAAGTTAGAAAAAAATCCAGAGAGTTTTGCTCCTGTGATATGAGACGTTTGGTGTAAGGTGGTCATAAATCTCTCAAAGTGTTAAGGCAGTCCTTTTCTCATCTTGGCGTAAAGTTAAAATCAAAGAGATTTGATTTTATCACAGGTCTTTGCTCTTGTCTTGTGCAAATTGTGTTGTTCAGTGATGTGACCATAGACAACAACTAATACAAGTGGGCTCACCAGCAACAAACAGGAAGCTGCAAACTACTGAACATGGTGGGAAGGCAAAGAAACAAGGTTTTCCTGGACCGTGCAAAAGGAGGAGAAACTGATGGAGTTGCAAGACTACCTATTCCACATGTCTTCCTCTTTGTACCACGATGGAGAAGGAAAAAAAGATGGACGGAAATTACTTCGGCCCTCAAAATCCCCGGAGCTATATTTAGCTAGGTAACTAGCTAGCTATAGCTCCGGAGATTTGGAGGCTCGAGGGTTTTCGAGGGCCCAGCTAGCTGGCTAATATATAGAAATACATAGCATACTCACCAGGGATTTCAGCCCTCAAGATCCCCGGTGACATCTCTGGTTCTAGCTGGGAATATGAACTCAATTATTTTCCTTCTCCACTCTACCGTGGTACAAAGGGGAGGATATGTCAAAGAGAGAGCTCTAAGAAGTAAATATTGTATACGTAAAGTTACCTCATGGCCAAAATAATTAGGGAAAGGTAATTGCTCAATGCTCCCTAACTACTGAATTTAAAATGTAATCATAATGAAGCACATTTTAATCTTATCACCCTAAATTAAAACGTTTGCTATTTTATTTTCAAAACTTGGTCTTCTGCTCCTAAGTGACAAAAGTCATCAAACGTTTTCATTAAAAAGGGGAAATCAGAGTTAAATCAAATGCAGGTAAGTCATACCCTATGGTCTGTTCATCATTAGAAATAGAGAAATTATTTTTTAGTGACTCAGCCTTTTGAGTTTTAATATCATTTCAGGTGTGAGGCAGATCAGACTGTCATAAACACCATTAATGTTCCAGCAACAAAATCCTCTTTCCAACCTGCTTTTATCCATTACATTTCTTGCCATGAGTGCAGCAATGACTAATGGCTCAATAAGTGATTTTGACATAGTGATAAATTACTCTTAGTCACCAAACTATTAGCTGAAAGGTCAGGCAAGTTTTGAGAGCCTCCAAGATGAGATTTATTTTTAAAAACAGCTTCCGAGCAGCTTGCTGCATAATTTTCTTTGACCTCTGCCCTGCAGTAAACTGATAAGCACTACGGGAATATTTTCAATCAGGCTCACACACTGTGCAGAATAAGAGGCCGTTATTATTGGAGGGTCGAGGGTAAAAAAAAGGGGAGGGGGGGTTTAGCTGTTTTTGCAGAATGGAGGGCAGTCCAATGTTTTTAGGGTCAAGCAAGGTTTCTTAACCTTTTATTCATTAAAGGCAAAAGAAACATAGAAACTGAGAAACTTTTACCTTTTCGATTTAGAGTAATTGAGTGCAATCTGTCTGAGTCACAAACCTGTGAGAGAGAAAGTGGGGAACGACATGCAGGAAGGAGCCACAGGTCGGATTCAAACCTGGGCTGTCCCCTCTCGAGGACTAAGCCTCTGCACATGGGGCCGCTAGACTACCGGCGCCACTTTGCAATCTGTTTTTTAAACATACTTTGTTAAATCACGATTTAAACATATATATTGTTAAAATCAACTTTCTCCATAAAATAAAATTGAAACAACAAGACAGAGAAATGGTAGCCCATACAATGAGACTGTGCTGACTGTTATCAGCTGTTACTACAGACCTATCGGACGGACCGTTTGTGGGCGCCGCCAGCTTGCTGTGGCCGTGAAAGCTGTGGTGGCATCTCAGTGTCTGCTGCTGTACGTAGACTGTGACAGCGACATGGATTATAAACTTTAGACAGCTGTCAAAGGAACCTTCATCAGGGGATCTTAATATTATATAGATGATACATATTATGTCAACAACAATGTGAATACATAACGGTGAAACAAAGAAAATGTTTTTCCTGCTTGTTAGAGCAGCTGAAAACCCCACAGGCTTGTCTTAATGTCCTTCACCTTGTTATGAAAAGTAAAGTTACAAAGAAACAGGTTATACATCATGTTATAAGTGGAAATGCTTCACTTCTTTTCCCCCTGGATTCATCGATGGGGCAATAAGTTCTGATAAGATCCTTTTACAACCCGACTTCCAAAAACTTTTCCTTTGATTGAAAAAATTGCAGAGCGTTCAAGATTCAAAATGTTTATTGTCCCACCATATATAGAAGTACAATCGTGTGAAATTCTTTTGCTGGGAGCTCCATTTAAAAGAGTAAATATTAAAACTGTCACGATTCCTGTTAATTTTAATATTTTATTAATTTCAGTGTTAAAGATTCCTTTCCTGTTTCATAAGTATTGATCTTCCCTTGTGTTGTATTTTCTGTTCTTATCCCTAGTTGAAGTTTCTACTGTTTCCTGTTTTATTTTGTCATTTTATATCCTCATGTTTCTCTATGTATTTATTGGTTTTAAAGATCCAATCTTAACGTCCCCGATCTGCCCGGCGATCGTCGGGGACGCCCCGATTTATTTCAAACATGTTTAATATTTAGAATTTAAAATCTTAACGATTACGTCATGAAAGGGCCAGGCAGAAGTTGTGTGTGACACGAGAGACAAGGGAGAACTGTAGTCATGGCGACCAGCGGCACAGATCATCAGTGCAGCACTTTTCTGAAACTTGTATCCATATATCTACGATTGTATCTACTTTTCTATATCCTACAACAACTTCCACTTCCTTCTCTTTCACCAATCGTCGTCCTTTGTTTTTTTCAAATGAAACTTTATTAACAATTGTCAACGCTCTGTCCCTATTTCACTCGTACAGTGTGAGCACGTCAATCTCAAGGTCTGGTCGGGCGTCGTAAACGATTCAGTCATGCAGTATGAGCTGACATGCCACCCCGACTTTTATACAATCAGGGATATATGGCACAGTGTGAGCCAGGCTTAAGAGACATCAAAGTGTCAATCTTAAGAGTATTTTGTACAAAGTTCCACATGTTTGGGGCAAAGACGCTAAAAGCAGATTTTTCTGATTCAGAGTGAACCAGTGGGACTTGAAGCAATAGACGAACAGTAGAACGAGTATGATACGGTCCAATGGACCAGTTCAGCATCAATGTTTTATAAGGAGGTGTACGACCAATCAGAGATTTATAGATAAAACAGGTGTTTATCACGCCTCTGTGCCAGAGAAGAGCAACCAACTTTGTTGTACAAAATCCAATAATGTGTGTTATATGGATCTCTGGTTGTAAATGTAATAGCAGTGAGACAAACAGTTAGGACCTACTGTTCAGTAGGCGCGCACAGTAGCCGATATTTGTTCCTGCTTCGTCTCATTCCTTCAGTGTGGAAGTGGCGTCATTAGGCTGCCTCATGTTATTGACACTCCAACTCAGATGTGATTCACATTGCATGTAAACAATTGAAAAACGTAATATTTGAAACAGCTGCATCCATCCCCACATTTTACATTTAATTTCATTACAATTACATTAAACAAAGGATGAACTAGATTGCGCTAAAATTCAGTGTACAAAGGCGCTGTTGACCGAGTGGTTAGGGTGCGAGCCCATGTACAGAGGCTGTAGTCCTAGTAGCAGACGGCTCGGGTTCAAATCAGACCTGTGGCTCCTTTCCTGCATGTCACACCCCACTCTCTCTCTCTCCCCAATATCCGACTCTATCCACTGTTCTGTCTCTCCAATTAAAGGCATAAAAAGTCTAAAAGAAATCTTTAAAATTCAGTGTACATTAGATTTAAAACAAACAGGTTCAATGAACAATAATCACATAAAAGTAAAAGATAAATGAATCACACTACAGAGCAGGGCGACAGATTCATCAATTCCTCCTATGTGTGAGAGAGAGAGAGATGTGAAGATGAAGACAAGGATCTATTTTAGGAGCAGTTAACAGTGCAGACATGTGACACACACACACACACACACACACACACTCTGTCAGACGCATGAAATTGATGTCACACTTCATGTTAAAGGAGAAAAATTCCCTCAAGCTGTGACAACAATTCAAGAATAGAATCAAGGACTCCTGAGCTTTATATCAGGAACAGATTCAGGTTGTTTTTCACTTTACTCCAGCAGAAAATCATCAAGTCCAGAATACGTTTAATTTTCTATTACTACAGCTGACGTTCACGTGCTCAAAATAATCCATGAAGCCCACAGACCTTATGCAACTAAATATGCTTTGTTTCCTGTATCAGACTGACATTTACATGAAATGATAAAAAAGCTTGACTTCATATTTTAATTAAAACTGCCATAAATGAACTGCCTCTGTGCGAAGAAGACTTTTTCTGCAACTGTAAAACATGCAAAGGTATGAATGTTCTTCAAATTAAAAGGGATTACTCTCATCAGTGTTGTCTGAACATTTCAAAGCAATCTGCTTTTGTTCAATTACGAGATTTTTCTTTGCACATTCAACACGTCCAAAATGTAATTGTGTCCTAAAGTTTAAATTTGAGATTGAAGTCGTAAATTTACGTAGTTAATTTAAGATATTAAATTCGTAAATCGATTTAAATTAAAGGCTATGGTTAAATGAATCATTCTGAAAAGGTCGTATCAGAAGAAGAGCAGCCATGGGCCTGCGCGGGGAACCCTCCAAGACATTTCCTCTACAGGAGCTACATAAGAGACAATCTCCTCCCAGTCAGTGTGGTTCTTTCTTCAGGAAAGCTCCAGTTTCTTGCGGTATCTTTCGGTGTTCATAACAACAACAACTCATAACAATGTAATGCTGATGTGCCAAAAGTATTTCCTTATTTGTGAAACCTTTACTAAAGTATAACTTCACAAGATTCCTTCATGTTCCTCGTTTCCGTACAGGCGGCGGCGGCTCTTCTAATGGAACTAAAAAAGACTTTATTCTCATAAGTTTCCGAGTTTATTCTCTTGAATGTATGACTTTAACCTCGAAATCTCTGATTTTTTCCCCCTTAATGTGGCCCTGATACCCCTACGACTTTATAAAAATATATGTTTAATTTGTCTTTCAAGAGATGAAAATACAGTAACGCTTTAAACAATCGACCATCTCTGTTACTAGCCTGGTGTTGCTGCACATTTTTACAAATAAAAGCAGGTCTCAATAAGAGCCTTTACACATTTAGTGTTTTAATCGTTTGTGAGTAAAAATAAAGAGGAAAAGCAGCAAGACACATAAAATAAAGATGTGGATAAAGACAACATTTTACGGTCAGATCATAACTGCCCAACATAATGACACAGTGTACAACTGAACGATGATAAAGGAAGATGCCTTACATATGAAAAAGGAATTGGTATGCGTTTTGACATTTTAGATAATTTTTTGCATATCGTGCCTTCCCACACGATGTCTGATTTCACTCACTGTCGTAAGAGAAGTGTTAAATATTTTGTAGTCTGTCGTTGTGTTTCGGTTTTAAATCTTGTCTAATCTTGTAAAAGGTTTAAAGGCTTCATTCTGAAACTATCTCTGCTTTAGGTATAATTTATTCTCATCGCATTTTGATGAAACTGCGATCATAATCCACACTGACGGTTATCTCTCACTACTTCTGCTCTGCCTACAACCAGGCCTGACTCTAAAAACTCGAAAGCTCACAAACAACTCAAACATGACTTCAGAGTAAACATTTATGATGGAAAAAGAGCAGGAAGTGTAGCCATCATAGTTTTTGGACTACTTTATGGATAAAGTCGGGAGACGGTATGAACTACAGCGCAAGCTAGGTGATAAAAAAATGATTCACTGTGGTTGTTGTTTCCTCTTTCAGTCAGTTCCTAATCTGCTATCCCTTCATTCCATGCATGCTCAGCTTTCCTCGGGCAGCTTTAATATATATCATCTCAAACCACTTTTCTAAAACACCGGTAAAACATCAATGTCAGAAAAACAACTAAGTTTGAGAATTTTGAGAATGTCTTTTTTTTTTTTTTTTGCATTTAGAGGATGATGCAAATGATGATTGTAACATAATTTCTCATCCTTTTGCATATTGGGGTAATATCCGTAAGTTCAACACATTTTCAAATCCTAAATACAACACTTTATGGGCCGTGTGATGTTAACGAGAATGTTCAGAAGAGCCTTTTTGAAAATTCTCCACAGAAGATGAAAAAAGAAGACTGCACATGTGCAGGTATACCGTACAGCTCTGACAATCGACAGAAAGTCCCCTGTGTGCTGATGTAGTAGTTTCATACCTCACAGGAGAAGGGCTTTAGAGAAACCCTGGTGGTTGAAGGTGGAGAGCATCAGACTTAAATGCAGGCAGTCATGAAACCAGGTCTACTATGTGCATTTTTTTTGGCCAGTGACTGTGATGCTCATCATTTCAGCCGTGATAAATGAGACGCATCTTTACATCCCTGATGGACTTAAGCTTGTATAGCGCTTTTCTAATCTCCTGACTACTCAAAGCGTTTTAACACCACAGGTCAAACCTACACATTCATACGCTGGGTTAAGTGTCTTGCCCAAGGACACATGGGCCATGAAGCTGCAGGAGCTGGGGATCGAACCCACGACCTTCGGTGAGGAGATGACTGACTATACATAATTGGTGAAAAACTCCCATTTGAAAAAGTTTGAATCTTCTTTACAACAGAAAGATGCTCGCTGTGGAAAAGGGATCGGAGAAGAACACATAAGATGATTCCTTGGCGTATACAGTATATCAGTGTGTAACGCACGGTAGACTTAACTTGACATTGGAGGAGAGGCATCTTTGAAGGTAATGTCTGTGAGCAACAGGGAGAACTTGGAGGCCAACATGGCCGACAACGAGCAACAGATTCCCCATCCTCCTGATTTAGAAGGTATAAGGTTGATTTTTTTAAAAGTCATTTTAAGGTGGTCTCTAAACATAACTCAGTTATCTTAGCACAAAAAATGTCTTCAGAAGGAAGCTTTTACTTCCTTCACTTTTACTACAGCAAAGACAAATAGTTGGTCCTTTTCTTCTAGACAAGAATCTCCAACTTTACAAGAGTTAAGAATTAACTTTTGCCATCTCGGTTTAATTCTCCGTGTTTGCATTTTGAGCTTCCCACGTTCACCGCAAGAGATCAGTGCCAATTACGCAATAAGCTGAAAGATGCGGTACATCTTACAAAACAATGGCGCACATCAAACACATTGTACTTTCATCATTCAGAGCAGCTCAAGATATGTGTGTGAGCCAGGGGGGAGATGGTGTTAACGTGCAGGAAGAGCCATCTCAGCTGTCTAGACACTCTGACAAACAGAAAACCCGGAGCTAGCCAGAGGAAGTCGTTTGGAAGAAACATGGCTTCCCAGTATAAATAGGCTGTACGGGGCATGTGTACTGGCAGATTAAACCATCTTTGAAGTCTGCCATACATCAGTTGAAGCTGCCTTCCCCTGCTCTTTAAGCTAATAAGCTTAAATCTTCCTGCAGCCACAGCAGCGACGACGAAGAAGAAGAGGAGAATAAACCTTTTAATCCCGGCTTTGATGATACATTATGTGCTGCTGGAAAGAACACTCAAAGTTCCCCCTGAAACTTAAAAGTGACACGGCTTTTCTGGATGGAGGAACCAGCAGAAGGGAGCGTCCACATGACAAAAGCATCGACAGCTGGAGGGTTGGGGGAGGTTTAGGGAGTGGGTAGGGGGGCATTTTTCTTTCTCCCCCCCCCCCCCCATTCTCTGATTGTCATATAATCACTTGAATTTCAACCCAGCCTCATTCCTCTTACATGATGGCGGCAAACAACACGCAGACACAAGCATAAACTCAACATGACCCCGCTTTCTGCGTGTGTAGCACTTTCCGCAGCTCAGCGAGCGGAGATTAAGAAGCAGCAAGGGGGCTGAGGTACTACAGAGAGAGAGAGAGAGAGTGAGAGAAAGGAAGGAGGAGAAGCAGAGAGAGATATGAAAAATAAGGAAGAAAAAAAGCAGGATCACAGAGTTTTAGAGGGAGGAGGAGAGGAGCGATGAAAAGGGTGAGGGAGAGAGGGAGAGAGAGAGAGAGAGAGAGAGAGAGAGGAGGTAAGGCCATGGAGTTCAGACTCAACTGTCATTTTTCCAGCAGAGCGAGAGACAGAGCGAGAGAGAAAACAGAGGAGTGCAAAGATCTGCTTTCTGGTTTCTATGGCAACAGCAGGCTATTATCCTGAACTGTCACTTATTTTGAAGGGATCTGACTTCATCAAGGGATGAAGAGAGAGAGAGAGAGAGAGAGAGAGGCAGCGAGAGAGGATGGACGGAGAGGTCAAGCCTCCTGTTTACCTGAAGGAACAGAGAGGGAAGTGTGAAGTTAAACAAACTGAAGTGAAAACACAAATCACTGCCTCTTTTCAAATCAGTCCAGCTGATGAATGTCACACTTCCTACATTAACTAATGATATCTCTGAAGTGGACTCGCTCAAGGATATAACTAACGATAACAAAAACTAGCACTTTTGTAAAAAACACTTTTGTATACTGAAAGAAAAAGAAAACCGTGGCTTTACAAAAATAATGATAACTAACACCGAATTGTAATGAAGCCCTAAGGGGACAATTCAATTTAATAGTACTCTATTTTTCTGTGATAACGAGTACATTTCAGTTGTTTTCTCGAGATCTCTACTTATTGATGATGTTATTAAAACAACGCTGGTTCTCCTGAGAGACGTACATTTAAAGGAGCAGGTAATTCCAGAAAAAAGTGATGCTGCCTATAAAACTTTGTTAGATCATGAAGCCTGATGTTCCTCACTTCTGTGGACTTGGAGCATCATTCACACACAGATCTACGTCATGACAGGTCTGCCCCCTCTCAGCATTGCAACCCTAAACGCTAATCACAGCATGTGCAGTTTAAGCATTATAATGGAGCGATCTGGATTCAATATGATCACTTGAAACATCCATTCCAGCCACAAAAACAGGTGTCCTCTGTTGTACTCAAGTTGGGTGTATGACAACATCTGGGAAAGATTGCAAACATAGTTGTATGAATAGTCCTGTGTTTGCATCTATAATGTTGCATATTAGGCGCCTCTCAATATGCGTAGTGGTGTGCATGATGAGCTGGATGGCCTCAGGTCATGTTCCCTGGGTGTCTGAGGTGGATCAAGGGCAAGGCCAGGGTATCCTGGTCCTCAGGTGGAATCTGATTGGCCTCTGCAGGTGCCACCCTATAATCCAAAATGAATTAACTGGGCTGTGTTGCAACAGGCTGCTTTCTTTGCATTTCAAAGTGGCACATCGTGAGTATAATACAATTAAAAAAATAATAATTATGGATCATGATAAATCAGAGCCTCTACTGTGAATAATCCTGATTACCTTTTGTAATCGATTGACAGCACGATGAAAAACCATGAAAGCCTGCTCCAATACATGAATACCATGTGTTCATATTGAACTGTTACTGTACAATGCATACTGTGTGAATGAGTAAGCCTGTGCATACAGTAGCTTAGAGAAACTGTTGCTGTGTAACAAGGTGGAAATGATTATGGAACAGGAAGAAGCTGTTCAATTTGAAATGGATAGCACTGCCCTTGTAGAGTACATGGAAAATATCACTGCCTGCTTCCAATGCAGAGAATTCAGCATGAGAAAATGAAACATAAAGAGTTGTGTATTTTTCAGCTCATTGTGTGTTGTGAAAAAGAAAAGGAGCTGCTTGGAGTAAAGAAAAAAAAAAAGCAAAGTGGAGAGGATGGGTGGAGGCGGTGGACGAGAAATAAGATACGAAGAGGTGGAAGGTATTTGGGTTCAGATGGAAAATCTCTCCCTTGTTTTCCTCTCTCTCTCTCTCTCTCTCTCCCCCCCCTCACTCCCCTCCACATCAGGCTCCTGAGAGGGTTTGTGGGCCGGCCAGGCCAGACCTCCAGGTGGCCTCTCCGGAGTCCCGCTCCGCGCTGCAGGGACTGGGCCGAATCCATGCCATGCACTACCACGAGGTCAATGGGTTTACTCTGGCAGTGGCGAATGGGCATCATTACAGTTTCATTACAGCAGGAGCTGGCTCAAATGAAAACTATAAATACAATCCAGAAGAGTCTCACAACTCCTCGAAAGCCAGAAGGGGGAGAGCATGAGGAGAGAAAGGGTGAAATAAATCTCGATGGAAGGCATCAAGGACATCTTTTCACGTACAGACTGGTTGTGGAAGGGCTCTCCAATATTTCTTGTTAACTCTGAGGGGATTCACAAAGCAGATAAAGAACTGAGTTGTTACAAAACTTGTTGCTTGTTACAAAGTAACTTAGATCTGGCCCAGATAACCTTTTCCTTTAAATGAATGTTTTAAATGAAAGATATAAAAACTGTTAGTAAATCTGATTTCAAAAGGTAGTTCATTCCAGATTGTTAGAAACCTATACAGGCCAGAGATACACTTGCTTCTTAACCTTACATTTGCAAACACAACCACGTGTGTCATGAATGCAATTGTTACCATATTTGGGTTTGCACTACATTACTATTGGAGAGTACCTCTAGAGCAGTGGTTCTCAAGCTATGGTATGTACTTGGGCTCCCTGTGGTGGTACGCAAAGAAATCTCCACAATATAAAAAAAAAACCTGTTCAGCATAAAACAACATTTTTTATTTTTGTTGTACTCTTATCTTATCTGTCTTGTATCTATTTGGTTGTATTAATATCAAACGTGTTTTCCCCTCTAAATTAATCTAGTTTTTGCAACAAACAACTTTAATCTTCTCAATTTACGCTCACACACAGACATAAACAACAACAGGAGTACGCCTCACGTTTTGAAAAGTTCCACTCGATATTCCGTTATAGTTCAGTCCTGAAACAACAGGAAGCAGCTGTAGGCCTACATTAACAGACAGAATATCTGTTAATGTAGGCCTACATTAACAGATATTCTGTTAGTTATTAGAGTTCATCACACAATCGGTGGCAAGCAGCTGTACATCTACATTTTTAAAACGGAGCCAGGAGATGATTCAGTTTTGATGCATGTATGGACAGTCGCTCACCCTCTCTCTCTCTCTCTTGCTCTGAAGCTGATGTGATTCTGCTCTCTTTTAATGTCTTAACACTCCGCAGGATTCGATTCGGATTTTTAAAAAAAAGGCAGTTTTGCTATGTTGAATGCAGAGATTTATAATGAAGCGGCTCTGTTTGCACCGAGCCTGCGGAGCGCGCGCCTGCACTCTCACGCACGGTCTCTCTCTCCCCCGCTCTCTCGCGCATGCAGCAATGTTACGAGTAAATGAAAAATTAAATGAGAACAGGTCGGAAATATACCTGAGCCCAGGTATCGTCTATTAGTGGGAAACACTGAAGATTAAATATTCTCAAACAGGTTGTTGGTATAAAGTTGTCATTTTTATTGTGCTGCACTTTTTTTTTGATTTGGGCAAATGTCAGAGTTGTGTTAGTTTAAGTGCCAGTTCTAGCGCTATCCCTTAGTAGTCCTATAGTGTGGCTGCCAACAGTCAAGAATAAATAACCTCCTGCGTAAAATGTGTGTAGAAATAGGCCTACAGTGTATTTTAACGTCTATCATAATGGTGATACTTGGAGAGCCAAATATTTTCGGAGGTGGTACGCAGTCTAAAAAGTTTTAGAACCACTGCTCTAGAGGTCACAGCTGAGAGCTCAGGCCGTATGCTTCTACCAAATATTCAGGATGTAAATGTGTAAATACATCGCAACACTAGAGAAGGTTACTTATGTTAATTCTGAGATCCGACCTAACATCATGCTAACATCAATAATCAATAGTAACATCAGATGGGCAGGCGACTGATGACCAGTGGTCAGAACATGCCCAGACTTGTTCCATTTAGTTTAGCAGGTTTCAACGTTGTCTTATAAAATGTAACTGATCTGTCGCAAGCTAGTTTGGCGCTAATGACACATCGTTCAAATGTGCATACGTGCAGACTTTTCCTCAAAACGTTTTGCCATTGTTGTCGCTGCTGCTGCTGTGTTGACTCTGTCTCATCCCCTCTGCCTCTACACTGAGCCTACTGTTCATTTGCATCATGCAACCACATTGAAATATTCCGAACATGCATTAAACCAATACCACAAACGAGACCACAAGAGACAAAGGGCAGCCACCATGTGCATGTGATATTTAGGGCCGTGGTCATGCAAAGCCTTTAAGGTCAGAGATAAAAACATTCAGGTGAAAATGATCAGGACGATTATGCAGGTAGGCAAGAACCTGTTTTAAATTATCTTTTAATTTTGAACTGGTGGTGATCATAGCTGCTACATTTTAAAGCAATAGAGGGAAGATAGAAAAAAACCCTCCATGACTGTTTAAGAAAATCAAAGAATCAGAGTGATTGTAATTGGGGAAATAACTGAAGTTGAAGAAACATGATGTTGATCATTATCACCAAACAAATGAGAAAAGTAAGGGACCAAAAACTGAACCTTGAGGAACACCATGAAATGCCCAGGTGAAACATAAAATGGAACTCTTTACAGTATCAAATGTATTTTTGTTATTGTAGGGACTTCTCAGAAGGAAAGGTGGTATAATGCTGTTCCAAGCAGTGGTTATGCTAGCTAGCTGGAAACATACAGGTGCAATTCAGTCACAAGAGCCCCAATATAGTCTCTGAGTTATATCTTTACAATTACTACACTTTTACATTTTGCCCTGGGGATTATATAGTGACCAATTAGGTGGGTGTTAAGAGCTTTTTCCTTGCTGCTACTTCCGTTAGATGTTTTGAAAAGATAATGATTATAGAAGGTTTAACAAAAACTAACTGGTGCAAAGAAAGAAAACAAGTTATGTTTTCACAAGTAAATGTCTCTGCCTCAAACACGAGCTTACAAACCTGATCAGACTCACTCAACCTCCAAAATATTCCTGTTTTTTATGTCTATAGTTCAATTTGTCCCCCCCCCCCATTTTATAAAGAAATATTTTTGTGAATTGTAACCATGAAGTATTTTTTCTTCAGAGACTCATCTTTATTGTCAATTCTTTATTGTACTGCAAATCGTAGTGCTAGTATTGTTTGTAGTCAGCAAAATGTCTCAATGTATTATTTTTGCTATCTTTTGTTGTATTATTATTATTATTATTATTATTATTATTATTATTTATCTTCAATTCACCAATAGAAAAAGAAAGGTAACCCCATGTAATTGCAAACTCTCCATGGACATTGCTGATTTTTTAATGGTCAGAATTCCCTGATTTTTAAACTTCATCCAAACTATGTTTCAAGATTTACTTCAGATGCCTGGGAAGGATTCAGGGATGAAGATGTTAAAGGAAAAATCTCCAAAATTAATAATTTGTACTTGTTGAAAAGCTGCTCTGAGCAGGCCTTTAACCTGCTCTGATGTGACTGATGAAGCTGCTGAAACTTGAGCTCTAAATGTCAAAAGTTCTACTACTGCTTGACAACCATTCAAGGTATCATTATAAACAAACTCACATGATGAAACTTTGTCTTGAAAGTGATTTGCTCATTAATGGTTGGGCCGAGAAGAGGCAATATGTGAAAAGTCAATGTGTCAGCATTATCAAAACTTTTTAAAGATGAATAAAATGGATACCAAGGCAAGGCAATAAATGACGAAAATGACCCTGATCAAATCCAGATGTTTTTGAAAAAAAGAAAAAGTTTACAATGAATGGACGCAGAATGTGAAAAAAAAGTGACAAATGATTACTTTAATGGAACGCTGACATATAAATGCACATGCAGACGTAAACTTCATGCTGTGGTTTGAAGAGAATTATTTTTATAACAGTAACTCATCCTAAAAGTGCTTTTATAAATCTTTTGACATTGACTGAGTCAAGCTGGATTGGGCCCAAAGAATTGTGTGTGTGTGTGTGTGTGTGTGTGTGTGTGTGTGTGTGTGTGTGTGTGTGTGTGTGTGTGTGTGTGTGTGTGTGTTTGATTGATTAAATGATTGATTGATTGATTGAGTAAATGTTATATTTCTGTCTTGCATAAACAAAATGCCCAGCCTAAAACTGGCTTACATGACACCATCATTAAAATAAAGAGACCAGAAACCCAAAGTGGACACTTGGCAATAATAAAAATAATGAAATAAACCATCCTGAAGTTTTATACAAAACCTGAATATCTATTCAATCTTCTGTTAATACACTTTTCTTTTATAGTGCGCCTGTGGAACTTAATTTTTTATCATCCATAAAAACATAACACAAATGGTTGAATGAAAACAAACCGTGGTTAAATAAGCTCAAGGTCTCCAACAGCTCAAACTGCGACTATAAGCTGACAAGGTCCTGACACTTCTGACATCTGTTCTTAATTGTCTCAATAATATAATCTACGGCATATCCAGCATGTTGAAATGTTACTTTCAAAAGTGTTAATAATAGAAATCTCCATTTTCATCTTACATGACACTGTGTTAATTACCATCTTATTATTAAACAAGTTGTCATTGATAAACTCATAAACCCTGGTGGATACTATTGAAAACATGTTCACCATGGCAAGATCCTAATTAGCTGTCTCTTCAAATCAAAGTCTGGTAACATTCAGATGCTCCATAAATCTTTTTGTCTATTGTGACATTCGGAACCGACGCAGTAAGTAATGCTTCATTATTCACATTATATAAAAGTAAGAGCTCACATTTGAGTCTTTTCTCTGAATATCATATTAAATATAACCGTGACATGAGGTTTGTGAAGCTTTGCTGTGTGATTTGGACTTCCTACCTCACACGTGTTGTGATGGCCCTGACAAAGCTTGGACTTGATCATGAATAATTTAATTAAGTTTTGTCGTACAAAGAGGAGACTGGAAGCTATCATTTAGAATTGAGCAAAATGATTGTTATGAACATATTTCATGGACAATGCACAAAAAAAGAGTGTTCTGAACATTATATGAAAATTAAAATGGTTCATATTATTTCCACTTAAATGTTTTGGAGGCAAAGTTTAAGAGTGGGACAAAATAAGCCGTCTGAAACGTTCATTTATAAGAGAATAAAGGTGATTTATTTCAATGAATAAAGTTGAAAGACAGTAAATGTAATATTACTGCATCACAACAATAACTCAAATCTTATAAAATAATTTGTGTAGATTTTAGATCGCTGCCAGTGTAGCAGGAAAAATGTACTTGTCAGAATCAGAATCAGAATCAGAGTCAGAATCAGCTTTATTGGCCAGGTATGCTTACACACACAAGGAATTTAACTTCAGTGAACTGTGCTCTCTTATGTACAAGTATAACATTTAATATCAACAATAAACATAATAAGCACAGACTAATATGTACAAGACTAAATACGAAACAGTGCAGTGGTGAGTAGTGCAAAAGATGCTGAAGTAACATGATAATAATAAATGCAGTTATGTGACAGATGTGTTAATTAATACATGTGATGTCCTGTAATGTGTTTTATTCACTGCATCAGCAGATATTTCTCATCAATCGATTCAAGACATTACTGTAAACTTGTTAGCTTGAAATCAAATTATTCTCTTTCACTGAGTCAGAGGATTATGGCTTATAGAAAGTGTAATGAATTAAGTAAAAGTTCTCAGTAAAAATAAAATTGAGAAAGACAAAATGTTTAAATTTCTGAGTAACAAGAAGTCTTTTCTAATTTGAAAACGCGACTTCATTAAATATCAGACTTTCTACATGAATCAGTGAAGCATGTGACAGACACAACAAACACACCATCTCCTCTCTCCTTGAGATGTAAAAAGAATTTGATGGAAACTTGAGCTTTAATGAAAGGAAACCAACATTTTTAAATATTAAAGAGTCATACAATTTGAATTTGAATTTATTTATTTAATAGGACGATGCAATTTAACAGAGTTTCAATACAGAGCATGAAACTGATGTGCTGCTTTAAGAGTTTATAGCTTTGGGCCTTTGGGTAAAAAAACAGAGTAAAAGTGTTCAACATTCAATCAAATGAAACCCCATATGAGAACAATATGTCAATACAAAATGTTATAAACCAATTTAAATCACAGATTTAAGATACAATTTAAAAGTGGGAACAGTTTGAATTAAACTGAAACAAGAAAACTAACAGAGATTTCAGGATGGAATCTCAATGATAAAATAAAATCAAGTAAGTCGACAGATTTAAAAATGAACTGGAAAGAAGGAAAAAAAGAAAGAAGGAAAAGCTTTATTGGAAAGTTTACAATTGTGCCAAAGCTTCAACATTAAATATTACATTAAAAAAAATATAAAAAACCAGTCATCTTGATGAAGCAGCAATAAAAGAAAACCAAATACAAAAAACCCAAACATCTTTGATTTCCACCAAAGTCTATCATCAAACTGAAAAATGTTTCTGATCACAGCTGAAAGAATGTCTCGTTCATGAGCAAATGTTTGATCAAGAAAAATAAAACTCTAGTTTGAGACATTAAGCATTTATTTTTAATTTTTTGTAATGTTTTTAACCATTAAAAAATGAAAAATAATCAAGTAGTCATTGCTGTAATATTTAGCTTATGTCATTCAATCCAAAAACTTTAAAAAGACTCCTTCTGCTTATTCATACATACTGTGTAAACTTTAAAGAAAGCAGCCCTGAGTGAAGGAGGATCAACAAATGTTTGGCCTTGATCAGAGAAACAAAAAGATTTAGTTTGTGAAGCATCAAGAATATAAAACATGCTTAGGAATGAGTTCATTTATTTTATGATTCTCGCAAATATCGATCAAAACCTAAACATGTTTCTGAAATATGCAGGGTCCAAACCTGCTGGATTTTGAACATGAACACATTCAATAAGTATCAAGAAAAAGGGAAAAGTCTCTTTCATAAAACATAATAAAATAAATGAGGTCTTTGGGAGTGTTTGAACAAGTCTTTATTTGGAGATAAAGTGTTTAAAAAAAATGTCCTTGACTGAGTTTGTAACCTCAATGCAGAGAGACCGACGAGGAGTGATTCTTTAATTCTAAAGATGAAAACACAAAAGTGTTAAAACCCTGAAGAGGGGCAGTGAGACCTGGAAACATTACTCTGATTTCATACAAAATCAAAATCAAACAACATTTTTAAATGAAGCCTTGAGAAACAAAGTGTTTTAAAATACAAACCATCGCCTGTTTGAGGACACTTTAAAAAAGTAAAAGTACCTAACAGCTCAAATATATGTTCATCACATTTTTAATATAATTATGAAATCTGCTCGCATTAAACAAAGACGTTTTAAATACATCAAGTAAGACGACAGGCTCATTTTCAACATTGTGACGTTTAACATTCATCTCTTGTTTTTATTACAACAACGATACATTTAATCAAGGAATAAATCCAGTTTCATGTTTAGTCATTTAAAAAAAAGAAGAAATGTTTCACTTCAGGATAAAAGAAGAAGAAAGTTATCTCAACAAAATTTGATTTTAGCATCTTAAAGTTCAGAGCCTGCCTTACAGAAAGCTTTTAGACGATCAGAGTAATATTTGATTTAATCCAACTCTACAGAATCCTGATATATCCTATAAGGTATTTATTTATGACATTAAAGATCTTTGCTTTAGGGTTAACATTCTGGAGGAATCTCATCTGAAGGAATAGCGTTAATGTAGAGACATAATAAAACCGCAGCTAAGAGTTAAAAATTCATAATTAAAGATTTAAAAAAAGGCCGGTATCTGGTCTAAAAATAGTGCGCGTCAGCCTTTTCACAACAAAGACCTTCAACGTGTTATATAATCTGAAAGACGGGTTAAAAAAGGGCCCTAAATGAAACCATAAAAAGGGTTTAAGGTTGTCAAAGATATAAATACATATCCCTCTTCATGTCCTCTATCAGATCCTTTCAGTCATTTTTTTCCCTCACATTCCCCCCCCCCCCCCCCCCCCCCCTCCTCTCTCGCCCCGTCTCTCTCTCTCTGTCTCTCCCCGAGCTCTGTCCTCAGATGGCTTTTGGCCTACTTTTTTTCGGCTGCAGAGAGCTCCAGTGTGTGCGAGCCAAATCTCAGCGTGGATTTACAGGCAAGGGCGAGCGAGAGATGGAGGGATGGAGAGAGCGAGAGACAGCGAGGAAAGATGTCGGATGAGAAGAGATTCAGCTTTGTGTTCTGCGTGCTCTCTCTCTCTCTCTCTCTGTGCATTTACATCTATGTTCCAGCAGTCAGGACTGACATTTTGTTTAAGATTTCATCATGCAGGCGTTTTTTCTTTTTTTTGGTTCAATAATCCCAGGCCGAATGAATTTCTTCAAATGTGTAAATGTTTGATTTTGTCATAACCATCAGTAAAAAAAAGCATTTGATGAGCTGCTTATTTCATGTTTCCACTTGAAGCAGCTTTTTGGTGTGAAATCGATTGAAGCTGAACCTCATGACATTTCTGTCTTATGTAACAAAAATGGAAACTCCGCACAGTTATACGTCTGTAAAAGGTGTGGTAAGAGATTATTTAAAAAGCTGTGAATAAAGATGATATCCACCCTGCTGTTTATTTTATATAACCGTAGCAGCTCATAGTTATCTGTCGTGGTAAAACAGTCGGGAATCAAAATGTTACAGACACTCTAATAAAACATGTTCTGTGTTTAAGTTGTATAATAAGAAATGTTCACGGCCTGCACCATCACCTATGCACTTATGTAACACACAAACACACATCCTTGTCTTCTAAATGTCTGATTGTAATTATTTAAATTCAAAACAGGACTTGATTCTTTTTTTTTAAAGAAATGTTTCGACTTTTAAAAGATTCACCCGTTCATAAACTTACCTTACTCGTATTCACCTAATACAAACCTGAAGATGTTTTTATCTTCAGGGATTCTGCTGCTCAATGTTAACATTTAATACAGAGTAAATCTTTCTTTTCTTTAGTATTTTTTAATTCATATTCTCACACAAAGAAGGAATCAGTTCTTTATTTAATGAGTTCAATAAAAGTCTCATAAAACACAACAGAAATCTCTCAACACAGTATTTCAGGGTTTATTTGAACATGAATGTAAAAACCATAAAAATCAGATTTGTATATTTAAACAAAGAAATCCAGAATTCAGTAACTGAAGAGTCCATCTACGATGACCAACATTTTTCTATTCAAGATTTCATATTGTTCTACCAATAACTTTGAATCACACTTAAAACAGATTATAGAAATGAGTCGTGGCAGGGTGAGATTGGGAGCGTTTACAAATATGGTACATGGTGGTATTAAAAAATCTCTTATTAACAAGACAACATCCAGATTCATTTATCAAACTTCATGTCCCCTATAGGCCTGATACACTACAACAACTCAACTCCTATTTGTGTAATTTTTAGTACAAATTAAATCATTACACTAAATATAATCCACATTCACCGGACACATCCAGCTAAACATCTAATTTCAAGACATTAAAAAAATAAGGTCTGCTTTGCTTGTAATGAGTAAACAATGTCTGCCAATATAGTACACATATTTTGACTGTCGGAATTAGTGAGTTTATCTCATTTCAAGAAACCTAACAATAAAATGTGTTTGCTTCATTGGCAGATATAAATATTTTTTTACTCATTAATGACCTCTAATACTGAACATCCTTTAGCTTTCCCTGTTACATTTAAAAACCCTCTTGCTGCATCAGTCCTGCGGCGTGTGCTAATACTTTACTTTTCATTGTCACATTATCCAAAACAAAACAAAATCTGGCTCCAACAAGTCCAGACAAGAACGCTCCAGTGCTGAAAGTCATTCTTGGAAATGTGCTGAATCACTCAGGAAGAGGAAGCAGGTTGAGGCTGAATGAACACCACAAAAACTTGACACTTCATTGCTAAAAAACTCCAGGAATGAACTTCCGGATTTATAATCTTCAGCATTGTGACGGTGTGGGGCTTTCCAGAGAGACTAACCATCAATGCTATAATGTTGAAGCCTTTGATGAGGGTCTTCACGTTAGTGTTAGCATTGAGCCATAAAAGAAAAGTAAAAGTTTAAATACCAGCTTAAATAATAAAGTTTAATAAAAGCCTAGAACCTAATGTAACATTTTGTCTTCTAATATGTAGGCATTCAAAATATTTATCCTTAAATTGTAAACCTATCAAATAGAGTTATTGGCTATGTTAAAAAAAAAAACAGCCATCATTGTTTGCTAAAATGCTAGCATGGTGCTTACAACCACTTAGCATAGAACATGCTAAAATGCTACCATCAATTTAACACTACAGTGTGCTAGTGCTAAATGTTAATTGTGTCAGATTGTTAAGAGTGTAGTTGCACACAAAATAGTTTTTTTTAAATCAGTGTGCCACAGATCAATCAAAAATATATGCTGGTGTTATCCTAGCATGATACGGCATACCGTGATACAGTGTTAGCAAAAACCTTTAAATCATATAACATAGGGACGAATAAAATGTACGGCAGTGTTAGCATGATCAGCTACTACCTAAACGAAGTGTTGGCATAAACCTTTAATTAACTTAGCTAAACATAATTAGCAAAGTGTGCTAAGTGTTAGCATGGCATATACTGTATTTGTCAAAGGGTTAGCATTAAGGCTGCTAATTAAAAGCATCATAAACTAAAGCATTAGCATAGACCTTGACATCATCTACAGTAGCACTGATAGGCCGTTTATGCGTTTATTTAATATAGCATGCTGTTGCTACTTCATGTTAACAGGTTGCTTGAGCGTTAACAGGCATTGTCAGTGTGACAAGAATAGAAAAAAACATGCTTAAATGTTAGCTAAACTTTTAGCATAAACATAGAAAATAGTGAAAATCATGATTAAGGCTGTGTCCGAAACCGAATACTAATGTACTGCAAACCGCATAAAAACCTAATCGTTAGCATGTTGTTAGCAATATACTGAACTTGTTACGTTATATACATCCGGTCTGAGCTACGTTTTATAAGCTAGCATCAAGATAACCGGACTGTAATAGAATTCAATAACAATATACATCTGTTTATTACGAAAACAGCTGAGTAGTCATTATAATATAATTTGACAACGTGTAATACGTATTACAGGATGGTTACCGTCATTTGAATGCTTCTAATTGGCTAGCTGGCGAGCTCAACTATTTGATAATGTGAGAGCTGCGAGCAATGTTGAGTGGTTTAGTATGACCAGTGTGCTATCGTTTAAAGATTCTGGCACATCTAGTGTACATCCTGGCATTTCTTGCATACACAAAATTGCATTATTTGATTTTGGATTGCACGACATACTCAATGTGGCATCGTATTTAGCATGAATAGTATGAAAGTATGCATTTTCGGACACGGCCTACGTGTAGCTTGCTGCTAACATTTGGTATTATTTTGACCTATAGCTGATTCAGTATTCATAACTTGAAGAAATACAAAAAGAAGACATTTTTCATAAACATTTTATTGGCATTAAACATTTTCTTTATTACAAAATTAAAAATGTTGAAATGACTTTGTAAATTAATCTTAGCATCTCAGCTTCAGAGCCACAGTAGAAAATACAAGACATAGGTTAATAATGAGAAAACATGTACAGTACAGTTGTAAGTACATCCTGGTCAAGGTATCATGTAAACCCCGTAAATAATTGTATACTCGTGTAGGGGCAGTTGAAGCTTGATCCGTGTGGGTGTCATATCCGTCTCACGCTAATGGACCATTCCTCGACTTGTCCTGACCTGGTCTAACAGGCTGAAAGAGAGAGAAGACACAACCCTTTGTGCAGCACATACAGTATGTACAGTACATCCAGCACTCTGACTGAAGTTAAATGAAACATAAAGGAATATGTGTACAAACTTATTCCCAAATGACTTTAATTATATACCATGACCAACATGAACTAATTATGTATTATTATGGTGTTGTAGCCCATTAAAGTAATATTCATACACTTAATTTAAGACAATATGAAAACAAGCAGACTGACAACTGTGATCTAGCAATCATCTGTCTTTTTTTAAAATCTCAGTTCATGTGCCGTCCCGTGTCTTTGTCTATGTGGTCAGCAGACAGGAAGTTGTAATGTGTCGTATCAGCTCTGCAGAAACCAAAAATCACGGCTAAGATCAGAAGAATCTGCTTGACACAGATTCAAGACGTTCAAAAGGTATAAAAATACCTCCAGAGATGAAATATAAGCTATGCAACATGACATATCTGTTCAGAAAAAATAATCAAATAACTTATCCTGAGTTTCTATTAATAAACACGGCAGTTGAAAGAATCACAATCGTGTGAAATGACAGCATCAAGGCTTTATTTAGACACAACAGTTAAAGACGTCTCTATTTCAGTACCAGGCCTCTGAAGGTTCGCTTGTTCTGCTCTCACATCTCGGCTCCATCCTTACGATCATTTATCACCAGGAAGAAGTGATTTATGATAAATGAGTATGTAGTGAAAAATGACCTTTATAAAGCACGTCAAAACTAAAATAATTAAGTAAAAACTTTCCTCTGCTGTCATTTAAACTATATCTGGTTATTTGAATTATAATGAATTATATTTACATTTAATGCATATCTAACTTAAAATGTGATGTGATTAGCATCAACACTGTAGAGTGGAGCTGCAGCTAATGACTTTACGTTATTTTTTATTGTTTGTCTTTCTTTATTAATGCATCATACTTTTTTTTAACATGATGTTCTAAATCGTCTTGTTTGTACACAACTTCATTTACTATCAGGAGGAGAAAAGTGAGATAATAATCCTATTAAAGATGATTCAAATCAGAGGTAAACTGCTGAAACCAATCCAGAGATTATCAGAATAGTTGGCAATGATTTTTTTGGTTTCTGCAGAGTTGACGACTAATCAATGAACGTTTGATTAAACATTTTCCATAACTTGGTACAACATAGGCGATAAAACACAAAAATAAAGTGACAGTGGACTTGTATTTATACAGACGACACGCTTAATGTAACCTCACTGATCTTAACAAAGCGTCATGTCTAAAATCTTTTACAATGTGAACTTCTGCTTTTTTGAGCTTCTTAGTGAGACTGGCTCATAAACATGTGCTCTAAGAAACGAGAAGACAAGATAAAAAAACAAAAAAACAAAATGGATTTGATAGAAGGAAGTAACCTGTGTCCTATTTTTTGACCAAAATGTAGTTTAAGAATTAAATAATAAAGGCACATACTGTATGAAGTAATACATGTTAGAATGTTTTGCATTTGTTGTGAAATGATGAACTCAGCTCATCTACAACTTTTTATATAATGTTGCAATTTCAAAAGTTGTGTGAAACCAACAATTTTTCAGAATCAGAAATACATGACTGTTTTCCCAGGGGGGGAGTTTTTGAAATAAGATATCAGGAGACAGCACAAAAGCAGTCCCCCACAGCACAGAAATATGCAATTGAGCATAAGTCAGCCCAGCGGGGTGCAAAGATTGGGCCCTGCATGGGTGAACCTCCTTCTTGGTCATAGTCTCTTCCCTGCCAAGAAAGTATGTTTCATCTGTAAAATATCCAAAAATAGTGAAAAAAGCCAGTGATCATTATGTCGGTCGAAGAAAACATCCCTGAAGTATCTGCATTTTTTGCTTTAGAATAAATAAAACAGATGAACTAATCAAGAGAGTATGTTTTAGTTGATGGACTAACTACAGCGTCAACTAATTGTTGTACCTTTATACAAAAAAGTACATTTTTTAACAAAAAAGTCATCTCCATTATCTCACAAAGATGTGCATGCTGATGTACGACCCTGCAAAGAAAGACATGTATGTAAACATTTAAACATCACTGTAAAAAAGTTCTCCCTAACATGATGTTCCCATCATCATTATCGTTAGAGGTGGGGGAAAAATCGATTACAGCATAGTATCACGATATTTTTTGTGGCGATATTGTATCGTCTCATGGCCGCCAAGTATCAATATTTTTATTATATTAATCTCAAATATGCTTTTTTAATTATTAATTGCTGAAGGGGTTACTTAATTCATTTTGAACAAGTTGTATGTTTAAAGTTGGATTAGACTGAAATACTAACAGTTCAGATTGTGAGGAGCATGTAACCTTTCGTTTGACTCTGTGTTGGTCAGTTGACTCACATTGTGTAGAAATCAAAAGACTGAAGGGAGATGAACAGACAAAACCGTTTTTGGTTTAGTTTAATTCTGTTGACATAATAAGCAGTTAAAAAGCTTAATTGCAATATGTTTTATCGCAATTCTCAGCATATCGCAAAATGTTTAAAATCACAATAATATCATATTGTGACTCAAGTATCGTGATCAAATCCTCTATTGTAAGTATAGTGATAATATCGTATCATGGGGCCCCTGGTGATTCCCACCCCTAATTATCATCATCATCATCAAAAAGAAAAAACATATAGTCTTTAAAAACCTTGCCAGCTTAGTTAAAAAACTGAAGAAATAACAAGAAACTTTAAAATCACATCTTTTTGTGAAGAAACACAAAAGCTGATCAAATATGCAGCTTCCTGCTTTCAGGTGGTAGAAAACTATTCAAAACATTGACCCATGTTAATTTGCATAAATGTATCTTACTTTAAACAGCAAAGAGTTAAATGTTGATTCATGGCCAGATTTCCAGAATATCAATAAATCCAGCCTAACCCGGAGCAGAGACACTCCAGTCATCACTATCACTACCTGAGTGAGCTGCAGACAAAGGGAGCAGCTTTAAATGCATTTGTGTGTGTGTGTGTGTGTGTGTGTGTGTGTGAGATTGTGTGTGACTGCAGACACATTGTTAGTGACATTAGTGTCTCTCAGATTAATGAGGTTACAGTGTAGCCTGGTTAATCTGCTGCTGTGGTGTGGCTGCACAATCCCCAAGCTCCTTTAAACTGGCCTTAGCTTCAGCCTGAGTCGGGGAGAACACACACACACACACACACACACACACACACACACACACACACACACACACACACACACACACACACACACACACACACACACACACACAGACACTCTCACACACACGCAGGCAGGCAGACGAATCATGCTGAAAACATACTCGTCCACCCCACCAGAACATTTTAAACCGCCCACATCGCAGCCAAAACAGCATACAGTCTGGCAGCCGATACACAGACTGCGTGAAAAAAGAAACCAAGAAAAACAATGAAAGCTCTGGATCGGCCCCAAATCCTAAATCTCCTAAAGTCGGCCGGGCTCCAGCACAGAGAAGCGCCGCAGCAATTTCAGTTATGAGGGAATAAATATGCCCCAGGTGTGCAACAATTCCAAATATGACCTCCGCTGGCTTTCCGGTGCCATTGGTAGAGAGGGCATGAGGCAGCGCGGGAGGGAGGGCCCACGTGGAGCTGCGACGCCATCTTGTTTCACCGACAGACTTGGAAGGAGCGGGTGGTGAACCCCTCTGCAGTGCTGCTAAACACACACACACATGCACTCACACGTACACACACACACACACAAATAAGACTTTACAGACATGCTGACGGATACTGTAGGACACACACAGACACACACACACACACACACACAAACTGACCAGCTCGTGTTATTGATGGGTGTGCTGCTCCCGCCTGCAGCTGAGCCGAGGCTCTGTGTTGAAGGGAGTGGCAGAAAAGAACTGCAGGATGGTGACTGTAAATGCATCACTGCTGCCACAAAGAGACGTCTCTGCTTATGGCCAGCAGTCTGTTGCCTCATTCGACGCCTTTTCCTACAGCAATCGATCTCTCCGATCAATCATTTCACCGTTTATATCTTCGATCGGTCCCTAAATTATCGACGTTTCGGCAATCAACCTGCTGCGGCATCACCTGCACACCTGAACTGTAGTGTCCACTGCACTTCTCCGCAGTCCACCTAAGATGTCCACCTTTTAAAGGAGATTTGATCCATAACCAAGCTACCTGCTAGCTTTCAGAATCAATCGAAACAGGGATATCCGATAGTTTGAGCCTCGAGAGCCGCTCTCACACCCTAAAATGTGAGACTAAAAACTAAACCGAAACCTCAACGAGGAAGTCTGAGATTTAATGGTGCATGATCTCAATAAGAAGGGTGTCATTACAGGTTTTACTGACTGACACACCTGAAGCTGCTTCTAAATGAGTCGCCACTTAATCGCCAAAATATGTTATCGATAAATCTGCCTGAATTGGATCAGAATGCATCTCAAGGTGAAACTGATCGCCCCCTTTTTTTTTTTTTTTCTACAAAATTCAATAGACATTGCAGCAATGAAGCAGCTTATCGAGGCTGGCATGTGCCCACCAGTAGCTCTATCTGTCTGTCTCTCCTCCATGTCTGCCTCTGCCATGGGGACACGGTGTACAGACAGTGAGCGCAGCAGCCGAACAATGGAGAGCAAGCCTGCAGCCCCCTTTTTCAGCTTTACCCACTTCACACAAGCTGCTCCAGGTTCATGTTTGTACACCATGCTCACAAATAACAAGACGATTTCGATGCAGATATTCGGTAGAAGAAAAGACAGAGGCGTTACATAAGAGAGGAGCTGGAATGGCAGATTTTAAAAGTGCAGACAGGTTGAAGCTATAATCCATATAAGTTTGTTAACGTCAGAATGCAACCATCACATTGTTACGCTTAGGAAAAGGAACAAAAAAAGCAACAAATTAGTATCCCAGATTAGCTGATGTTAGAGAGGTTGATGAAACTGAAGGAGGGGGAATGATATAAATAGTTTTCAAGGTCAAGTGGGAAGCAGACTGTGATGCTCCTGATGTCAGAAAAAAGGCGTTTATCCAAATAGATGAAGCTTCAGAGACACAGATATTTGAGATATGAACAGTTGTTTTACATGACCAAACCACCGCCTCCATACAAACATGCAGACAGTTACACACACATACTAACTTTATCTTGTTCAGGCGTCATGATAACCTCACATCCTCTGGCTTTGGGAACCCCCTTGATATAACTACATTGTAACTGCTCTTTGTTACCATTTTAACATCTGTACTTGTACCTTTTATTGCACAAAAAAGCAGGTGTGACCAATGCATTCAAAGGTAAGATAACACTGTATTGTAACAACAGAATAGCTCCTTTACATGCATCCATGTAGGGCCTTGCAGCAGAAAACGTCTAGCACCCATATCATTTCCCCACCCTTGGATCTCAAACTCCACAAGTGCACAAGCTTAAGCATCTATTTAAACGCAGGGAAGCATCCTTAAAGAGCGTCAATAATATTGCCATGCCCCATTAAAACCAGATAGTAGCTACAGTATGAAGTCATAAATCGATGGATCATGCTGCCAAAGAGCTGCTGCTGAGAACTATGCTGCAAATGCAAATCTCAGGAGAGTCGCAGCCTATACTGAGAACAAGATGCAAGGTGCAAGAGGACTTGGTAAGACATGGTAAAACAATACGTTAACATACATCCTGCAGCAGCCACCATGTACTTCAGTGCTACTATGACCGACTGAAGTGTTCCAAAACCAAAGTCAACATTCAAGATTTGTGCTACTGTAAGCGACAAACTGTGACGCCACTCTGCTTTAATCAAGTTGAATATTCAGAAGCACTTCATAGATGTCGGCGCGGTTGTCGCCTGGCAGCTGCAGTGGATATCACTCACTGCAGTGTGTGTGTGTGTGTGTCCATCTGCCACCGATACATGTGTGTCAGTTAGCATGAGCAAGTGAGCCTGAACATCGCCGAGGGTTCACTGAGGTCAAGCACATAATGTACAGAGCTGTCATGGTCACGCTCTCAACATTACTCTGTGCTGCCCTCATTTCGTAAAGGTACACACACACACTCAGAAACACACACACTCAGACACACACACACACCAGAGGTCTGCTGCAGACACAAAGAAGTGTAACACACTGACAGATGCTTCTTCACTTAACAGAATCCACTGGTTTGTGAAGTGGCTAATGCTATCACAGCAGCATTAGCATTAGCGCTCACAAACTACTGATGCTAACCAGCTTTTTTAGCTCTTTCTCTACCACCAGCAGCAGCAGCAGCAACGCCTTTTAGCAGAGGTTGGCTAGTAGCTTAGGATGCTAACAGTTCTCAAATAAGCATCCCACCTGCTTTAAACTTGTGCAAACTGTGCAAACTGGTATGCTGCTTGTTCGCTAAATAATTAGCTTGGATGCTAAAAACGTATGTGTTCAGGATTTGCAGGTGAAATGTTTTCTTCTGAGGGGGTTAAATTAGGGAATTTAAGAGCATGCGCGTTATAACAAACTCACTGAAAAAAATCTGAATAAAAGAAATTCTCAGTGGATTCAAATCATGTTAATTAATTAACATTAGACAAAAAGTGCTTAACGCAAAAATGATCACATTAAAGTTTGAAAAGTGCCTGACCTATATTTCATTTAAGCAAATATCAAAGGCTGATAATGAGCGTTGCCTTTGTTTCAACAGGCTTCTGCAGTTAAGGAAGACAGCATCATGTCATCCATCTTTACCCTCATTTCATCCCGTCTGAACTTCATCACATGACACTTAAAACATACATGCCTCCACATCCCCATCCTCCTCACCCAAGAGGTTTCAGGAGTCCATCTACATTTTATCCACATTGTGAGCGTGTGTGCACAGTGCAGCAGACAGAAAAACAGAAAAGCCCAGATGACGTGCAATGTCCCTGCAAGGGTGTGAGCCAAATCAAAATGTGTAACACAGCGAGCGTGCGGCGAACGCCTTATAGCCTCGCTGCGCCATGGCCTTCCCTGCTCCCTGCTCTGATCGCCATTGTTCGACGCAGGAACGTGCGGGAGATAGCGCTGGCCGCGCATCCCTCTCAGCTCCCGAGAGCCTAACCCGTGGACATGAAGAACATAACGTCACAAGTTAGGGTCTCAGGGACAGAGAGAGATACATCTTCACTTCCTCTACCTCCTCACAACGAGCTGCTCTTTGACTTCACTCCGACGAGCCTGCTTCTATACGCACTGAACTCGTCCATAAGTCAAATGAGGACTCGGAGCGTCTGAGCATCTCCTGCACAGAGAGCGAGCGCTCCCTGCTACACACATGCAGTTACGCATCACTCCTCTTTTACATGCATGCTCTGCAACCTCCACTGCCCCCCCCCCCCACACACATGTAGTCATGAACATACAACAAGTGCAAACCTCAGCCAGACACAACACTGGCCAGCTCCCCCCCCCCCAACCCAACTCTCTCTCTTTTCTCTCTTTCTCCCTCTCCCCCTCCCCCACCACAGCTGAACAATACAGCACTTTGAAAAATGCTCCCTGCCATCAGGTACAGAGCCTGCTGCAGTAACAGAATGTCTAATGACGACTGCCGCCTCTGGGATTTTTTTTTACATCAGCCACTGTCTGCTATTCATTGTCAGGATGTATGAAAAAAAAACCCCTGTGTGGATGCATCGATTGCAGCATCGAAATCTGAAGCTGTGAGACCGCACAGCGTCAAACAGCCGCCTCTCACATGATGCTCACCCGACTGTCACTGTTATTAAAATCTTGCAGTGCATGCTCAATCATTACCAGCGCAAATCCCTGCCCGGTGTGGTCCTCTGAAATCCTCCGGACAGAGAAAAAGACGTGCCAGATAACAAAGCTATATGGTGCGGCTCCTTCATGCCACCATGGTGGTCCGAGGCTTAGGAAACAGATGGGGAGCCGAGAGGGAAGTGAGGAGGAAGAGAATTCGTTCGGTATCGACTCACCCTCCCCTTCAGGATCCTTGATGCCCCCTTTTCGCTCTTCGTTTTTCTTCTTCTTTGCTTGCTTCCTGCTTGGGAGGGGAAGAAAAAGAAGAGAGAAAAGAGAAATCTCAGATTTTTTTAACTTACAGCACGCCAATGAGATTCCAGCAATGATTTCAGGGGAAGAAGTTTTATTGGCCACAAAACAGGACTGAGAGATCCGTCCAATTGACCGTCTTCGAGTCAAGGCGAGATAAGCGGCAAGGAGCGACGGACGCAGACAAGAAAGAGAGGCATAAGGATGCGTGAGCCAGAGTGAACCATGTGCACAGTCTCGCTCTCTCTCTCTCTCTTTGCTCCCCTCTCTCTTTTACACACACACACACACACACACACACGCACGCACGCACGCACGCACACACATGCAGAGCAAGAGCGAGCAGTCTGGAGAGGAGGCGAGTCGCGAGACGCTTTACCAGAAAACGAAACATTGAATAAGAGTGATACCTAAAGGTTAGGTAGAAAGGGTAGACAAGCAAAGGGAAAGAAGGTGAGAGAAAGTGAGTCACCGACGGAGAGAGAGGGAAAATGAAAAAAAGAGCGAGCACCGAGAATCAGTGTTTGCAGCCATGCCGGGCCACCGTGTCAGTGAAGCAGATACCAGTATGCTGCCTTACCGAAGGGAGAGAGAGAGAGAGAGGGAAGGTAGGGGGTGAGGAATGGGTTCACACACACACACACACACACACACACACACACACACACACACACACACACACACTCTCTCTCTCTCTCTTCCACACATACACACACCTGCATGCATCTCAGACACAAAAACTGTAATATGCTTTTTTGCCTTTCCTTGCACCTTACTTACTCTTTTTTTTTTTTATCCAAACCTGCACCTCCGCGTCAGCTACAAAAAATGCACACACACTTTCTCACACACATCCTCTTACACACACACACACACACACACACACACACACACACACACACACACACACATTTTCTCAGTCTTTAGCACACGCGCACACACACAAATCCAAGTTAAAGAACGTGCCTGCTGATCTCTTGTCTCGGCTCGGCTTTCTCTTTTTCCTCGCCCTTTTCCCCCTCGCATTGTTTTCTCTTTCAATCGCATGCAGAGCTGGAAAGGAGGGAAGACAGGAAAAAACCATAACTCCCCCTTCCTCCCTCCTCCCCCTTCCTCCGCTACTTCGCCCCAATATTAGTACTCCACCTCTTTCTTTCAATCTTTCTTTTTTAAACTCTCCCCACCTCTGGCTATTTCTCCCTTCTTCTACCCTGTTGATCAGCAGGAGGAGAAAAAAAAGAAGGGGGGGGGATATCATCCATTAATTTGCCTCACAGCTGTAATCGCTTACTGCCAGAGGCCCACTTTTCCTCTGTATCAGACAAGAGAGGTGAGGGGGGAAGAGTAGGAGGGAGGAGGGGATGTAGAGAGAAAGTAGTCCTCCTTTCCGTTGTTTTTTTCCACCTTGCCGTTGTCCATTTTCCACCCCATAAAACAAATCCTCTGTTCTCTTCTGCATGCAAAAAAAAAAAAACAGTCCACTTTTGCAGTCCTTTCTGTCTTTTTCTCTTATCTTTTTGCAAACATCATTTACTTCAAGAAAGGAAGGAGTGACAGATGAAGAGAGGGGGAGAGAGTGTGAGAGAGAAGGGACCATAGAAACATTGCTACATGATGTGCTTTGGCTTATAGAGCTACATTTAATCTCCACTGGCTGGGGTAGAGAGAGACAGAGAAAGAGGGAGAGAGAGAGAGAGAGAAGGAGAGAAAGAGGAGAGATGATGGGGGAGGGACAGATGAAGCAGAAAAAAAAGGAGAGCCGCGACATGCAGCCAGCTGGAGGCTCAAATCAGCGACGGGGCCCGGAGAGACCGGGAAGGAGGGGAGAGAGAGGGGGGGGAAAAAAGGAAAAATCCCCGAGACCACACTGCCCTCTTGCTTTTCTTGTGCTCCCCTCCCTCCCTGACTGACTGATCGACCGACTGTGTCTGCAGCCGGCTAATCTCCAATCCTCTTTGACTGCTGGCTGGCAGACAGCACATTGTGCCGGTTTTTCTCTATCTCTATACAGCTGCAGAAAACTGTGCATCTGGATCCACAGCACACTCTCACCCCCCTTTACAGTAAAATGACTGACGCTACCGGTTTTAAAACCTCCCGCATGTACACACATACATTTACAAACACACACTCACATGCAGAGTGCAGCTATCCTCGTTTATCACCTGCTTTGTGTCCAGAGAGAGCCAGTCTTCGGCGAGGCGCTAATAATAGCATGCAGGCAGACAAAGGCTCAAACACACATGCATGCTGAGTTGGCACACACATGCACAAATAGGTAGATGCAGAAAAGCTAACAGTACGCACAAACACAGTGCTTAGAATCAGGTTTTACTGCTTTTAAATAAAAATACTTGAATTAGCTTTTCTATCCAGGTAGACGTCATCTCATGCCGTATTGATTTACTGATCCTTTTCACACTCTTCATGTATTGGTGACGTGCCGGTAATGGCCTCAACTACAGCCAAGTAGTTCATCAGCAGAGACCCAGATCTGTCATGCTGGAGCCCACGCATGTGAGAAAACTGCAGCAGCCCCGGCTCGATATGAGCACACAGCTCCAAGTCTGCAGAGTCTGAGAGGTAGACAACACAAAGACACACACACTGAGTACAGTGGGGATGCTGTGTGTGTGTGTGTGTGTGTGTGTGTGTGTGTGTGTGTGTGTGTGTGTGTGTGTGTGTGTGTGTGTGTGCATTTAGCAGGTTGGGGCGACACACAGGACACACTCACTGCATGGTTGTGCTGTTGGCCAGAGTGAATGAGTGACGGCTGTCACGTCTGATTGATGGGATGAGGAGGACATGTGCAGAAGAGGTCGTATGGGGTTGTCGCCATAGCAACAGTGATGATTAAAATAAAGGTCTAGGAATAAAGAGGAATGTATACTGGTATTATGTTAGACCCTAACTTATGAGGACTAGACATGTGAAAAGAACTGTCATCATGAGGTAATATGAACATAAACATTTATCATTTGTGTTTAATAACCCTTACATATTGGTTTATATTTTTAAAAGTTTTTTCTTTGAGGGAATAAAACTAATTCTGAAGTAAAATAATTTAGTCAAATTAAGAGATTTAAATCAAACCTGTGATATAAGGTTTAAAAGTGCAGATACAGTGCAGGGACAGCCCCCTCTGTGCATGCAATGATGTCACTTCAGTATCATATGAAACACGTTGACATAAGAGGCGTTTCCTAACTTGAAGACTTTAAAATGGGAGGGAACAAAGACAAAACGAGCCAGACAATCTTCAACATCCAGTGAAAAAGTCTCCTGGAAAAAAAGAGAATATTTGTTCAAAGATAAGAGCAAAAGAGGGATAGATGAAGAAGAAGAGGAAGAAGAAGGTGAGCTGTCAGGCTCTGCTCTGGTTTGTCTTAATGCATCAATCATTGAAAAATCACACGAGCACGTCTTACTTCAACTTACCTTTTATTTGCAAAGTCACCAAATCTCAACCTGACACAGCTGGACACCTTACAGAGGGAGCCAACAGGGGGCAGTCTTTTGCTCTCCTCTCTACCTACAACCCCAAATGTCCTGTTAGACGAGGAGGACTCAGTTTATTCACAGTTTATACCATGTTATTTATGGATGATTAAATCCAGCAGAGGAAGCTTTATTACAAGAGATAAGAAAGAACATTCAACCCAAAGAAGGAGTGCACATGCACACTATAAAGAGGGAAGAAGAAAAGAAAAGGTTATTTGAGTAATAAAATGCAGACAGAAGGGGGGAGGGGGATCAATAGGATTTCAGTTCAAAATATAAAAATTAAACAGTTTAGTTTTCAAAAACTTTGTTGAGGGATTCCCTTTTGAAAGTGGAAATAATTAAAAATGTTTTCAGTTTCAAAGACATTCTGAATCATTTGAAGAATTTTCTACCTGTCACTGTTATTGTTCATTATTAGTCCATTTTCTTTTCCTCCCTGAGTGTCACAATATTTCACACGTCAGCTGTTTGACAGCAGCAGCTTCCACGCAGTCCGTGCGTCTGCTTATAGAAAATATTGTGACAACAATTGTCCACGTTGACAAATGATCCTACCGCCTGTAAACTCGACTGGAACGAGGCTCGTGTTCAACTCTCAAACTTTTTTCCCCTCCTGTTGTTTCTGATACGCTTTTACAACCATTAACTGTCGCCTCACAAACAACAGCCGGACTTCGAGAAACAACAAGCGTCAGCATTAATGAGGCTACAACAACAACAAAACATCAGCGCACAAAGGAAATGAAGCTGAGGTTTCAAACACAGCTCTCACATGTCAGTCGTATCACATGAACAACAGACTTTAAATCAACAAACATTAACACCGACTTACAGGTAAGCTCACAGAAATACAACAAGATGTGCAAAAGAATCAAGATAACGCAGATGATCGTATTTACATATTAAAGCTACTATGAGGAGTTTTCAGCTGATTACCAAACACACTGAAATGAATACAGGTGGTTCTTTATAACCAACAAAAGCCACAAGATTGATTATTTCTATATTGTTATTTGTAATGTCTGAAACCACAGCCGTGAACTAACAATACTAACATATTGTTAGTTCAGAACTAACAATACTAACATATTGTTAGTTCAGCTACATGCTGCCAAAATGTTTGTTTTTTGTTTTATTCATACATTTTCCATGGAAGAATTTGTTAATTAGTGAAATATTTGTCTGTTAAAAAAAAGGATGAGGGGCATCCCATGTACGGAGTCCATCAAGCAGACGGCCTGGGTTCAAATCCGGCCTTTGCCTCCTTTCTTTCATGCCATCATTCCCCGCTCTCTCTCCCTCGTCTCCTACTCTATACACTGCTCTGTTCAATAAAGGCAAAAAGCCCTAAATAATTCTTTAAGGATGAGATTTTTGTCTAAAAACACTACCTACACATGTACAGGGCAGAGGTGAGAGGTGCTGCTTCGTCCACAGGGGCTGCCAAAATCAGCACAAACCAAAGGTTGGTCACAGGAGCCTTTAAAGCTGAAATAAATGAATTACCCAAGTTGTCAATTTTCAAGAAATATATTGGCAATAATGAAAAAATATGAACATGACCCTTAAAGGCAGGGTTGATCATTTTTAAAAACTAGCATGATTTTGAAAGTAGCATTCCCTCAGTGCGCCGTCTGCACCCACCCCCTCCCCTCTGTGCTCCCTCAAAAGCCACGCCCCTCACTAACATGCACAAGCGCCATTGGTCCAAAAGCGGACCTCAGCTCATCACTTGCATCGTGTAGAAACTACGTCATATAATAATAAGTAAACTCTAAACTTTACCATAATACATGTAAAAAAAAAAAGTGACTATTTTACTACTCACAACGACAAACTCACAGTAGGGAGGCTATGATTGGTTCATCAGATTGGTACCTCATGGCAGACATTGGTGGAAGTTTTTACAGGCTTACAACATGATACAGATGACAGATTTTCTTTGTTCGTTTTTCAGAGCACGTGTTATTGATCTCTGTCAGGACCTAAAGACTATTTCAACCAAAATCTTAAAAAAAATGTATCTGGAGAAAATAACCAACCCTGCCTTTAATGTCTTCCATAACAGTGAAATCTTACAGAGTTATTTGTTTTCAGACTGGTCTATGAGAAATCATTTGTCTTATTCTGAACAAATGCAGCCATGCACCATGTTACCTTTGGTCATATAATTAAAAGTAAAAAGAAAAAAACTACATATTTTACTACTGGTTCTGTTATTGTTCACACGACCTGCAAAATATCAAATCATCGTGCACATTCCTGCACAAACTGAACAGCTCGTCATCGAATACAAAATGGAGATACTTCAATGAAAGCTAGAAATACTGTGGTCTCTTCTATGAACACATTCCAGAGGACGTCATTGTTGGAAAGTGTTCTGCCCTGCTTTTTATTCATCAGTTATTATTTTCTAGTGACCTCTCTTCAATTTCATTTATGTGCACCCAAATACAAAGACAAATTCCTTGGCAATGGAAATCTGTGAATCTAAATCTGTCAATTTATAAGCAAAAACCTGAGAAATGTTTCTTCTTTCAGCCTGTCAAAAATGAAAACTTCATAAAGACAGTAATGAGCTTTTCCCACTGTCTCTGAAATTAAGTGGATCAAATGATATAACATTTCTGTGATAAAAATGAACACTTCATGTGTTTGAATTCAGACTTTGAGTCACTTTTTCTGTTTATTACATTCACTGAAACACACTCAAATGTCCGACTTCAAGTGATCAAGATTGCAGGTTTTATTTGTGAGAGCAATGTGTATCTTTATGTCTGTTTGTCACACAAAATGAGCACCTTGAAGACTGTCACGGAGGGGCTAGAACATTAATCGCGTTGTCCATAAATCACTCGTCACATTCAAAAACAAAATGAAATTGCCTAATCGGCAAGATGAAAATTTCAGAAGATGCCCTGTTACTCAGAAAAAGAAAATCAGATTTAAAACCCAGAGCTTCTCCATAAAATAAAATGTCATGTCTCTTGTAAACACTTGTGTTCAAACATCAAACCATAAACATCATCATCTGTATCAAATACCCGGAAATCGACCCCTAATGCACAAATACACTTGGACAAACACATGGCGTCACACACCCAAAAGTGGAAATCAGAGCTTTTTCTCCCCTCCTGCTCCATCAGCAAACAGCCTAGATTATTATTGACCATGTTGAATGTACTGTATCTCGCTTTAACAGGCTGTTTTCTCTCTCTTTGTTTCTTCTTTTTTTACTGTAACAACATGTGATTGTATTGATCCAGCTGTGCAGAGCGCCATGCGTACCTCAGGGAAAGCTAGGAGGTTGTACAGTTATCTCCCGGTGGTGTAATTCTCAACTATACAACCTACTACCTCAACCTGGGAGCAAGCAGTCCTGGACATGAATAAAAAACCGAGGGAGGGGTGCAAATATTTGAACTAGAAAAGGGGCACCAGTGTACATAAAAGAAAAAAAAAACCTTTAGAATATATGTGACATGATGCACTTTACTACAGCATGTCCAAGTGATGAGAACATTTGCAGAGCTGCTCTGGCAGTGCGGCTTCATATCTTGGATACAGTCTCTATACACAACACAGATAAACATTTCTCACTCCAAACTCTTTACGTCACTGACCCAAAAACACACACAAACGAGTTCTGAACATCCCCCTTAAAAAATGTTGATCAGATTTCCTCCCTTAAAGAAAAAGCTTCTCTAACTAATTTTTTGAAAAACGTGAACATATGGGAGGTAATGAGAAAACAAGCACAACGACTGCTGTTTGTATGCATTGCTAATTAGGCCGACGTCTACTTCATTAACACTCGAAAGGCCAGGCTGTTGCTAATTGACTGCAGACTGAAATATTTGCTTCTCCTCCTGAATTCTCTACAAGCTTACATTTGAAATAAACACATGGAAATGGTAGGTGTAATTAAACAGCACGTGCAGCCTTTTTAAATGACTTCTCGTTGGCCTTTTCTTAACACTCCAAGCCCACTAATCTTTGGAGGAGACAGAGAAATCTGCAAAGTGTCAAGGAGACTGAAACCAAACTTTCTTAACTCAAGGGTAGGGCTGGAAGATATTACGATCAGATAAGGATCACGTTAAATTACACTTTAGTAACAATGATACACTCGATCACGCTAATCATGAAGTTCTAATTATGTTTGACATTTTTAAAAGTTTCAAACATGTAGCATCAACCAGTCTGCAGTTTTTTTTTGCGTACATGCCAGAAGCTAAACATTTCCAACCCATGGCTTTGATCATGTGCAAGACAAGTCGACAACACTTTTTAGATTTTTAGAAAAAACCTTTCAAAGTACTTCTAAGTCTTTAAGTCTTGAAGAAACAAGCAGAGCTAAATGAAGTTGCAGCTCAGTTGCAGCCTCTTGGTCTGAAAAAAAAAAAAAGGTTTACATTATGAAACACCTTTTTGATTTATTGTCAAAGTTCAATCACTGGTTATGTGCGTTTCAGGGAGGAAGGGACCTTTCAGATAAACAGAATCAAGCTTGAAACCTGAAGAACACTGAAGAAATCCTAATAAAAAATGGGAGCTATCGTTGTAAGCAACAGCTCGGCTCACAGCCCCTGTAGTCACCCTTAAAAGTATCAAAGAAAAATATTCTTAAAGCTCCTTTGGGGAATTTCAAGCTGTTTATCAAACAGACTTAAATCAATACTGAGGCCTCTTTATCGTCAACAAAAGCAAATAAGACCATCTGCGAGAAGATTTACTTTTTCTGTTTAGTAAGTTTAATTGTCTTAAACTGCTGCAGGGTCAGTTTCACACAAAGCGATTAACAGCAGGCTGCAGAAACGGCCTACTTTACGTTTTTCATGGTAAAGACCATCAATTTATCGGACTGCTAAAAGAAAGCATGATTTAAAAAATATGTGCATAAGAGTAATCTGTCCACAGGAGGCGCCAAAATTGACACAAACTGAAAGTTCCTCACAGGAGCTTTAACATGAAATCACTTCATTCACTGTTTTTCGGCGTTCAGTTATTAAATCATGAGGTGTACTGTCTTGTTTTGATGAAGATGAGAGCCTGATGATCCGACTTCTGATAAAACCTTTTCAAAGAAAGATTCTAAAAGATTTCAAACCAAAAAACTGAGCCAACATCATGACTGGCAGCTCAGCTCACAGCCTCCTCTGACAGTCTGCCCTCTAAAAAGAACTACAAAAGCATTACTTTTTAACAGGAAACTGTTTTATTTTATTTTCAGTAGGGGTGCCCCAAATAGTCGAAGATTCGTTTGAAAGAGCCTCATTCGAATCTTACAGTCAAACACCTGCTTATGAATAAAAAGGATAATTTTATTCCAGCTTTAAAGAGGTAGCTAAATGTCTAAAATTACATAACGTTATCCCAATAAATCATGACTCATAGCCTACATTGGTATAAATATTAACTTAGTAATACTTTTTCTGAAAATAACTCATACTATCAATTAATCTCTGAAGTGTGTGCATGAAGAAATCACTCAAAATTATAAATTAAAGCAGCACATCCACATGTTCAGAATTTCACTGGCTACAAGAAACGTCAGTCATCGGCCCAGTCGCATGCAACTGGCCAGGTATAGATAGATACAATCGAAAAAGGGACAGGTACGGACTCCCAACCCAGGCTCTCACTGGCTTTTTTAAGCTTGGAACAGTGAATGGATGATCGTTATCAGCCAAATGAGGTGTCAATCAAAAGGTCAGAGTGCCCCGCCTTTTTGATGCATCGCAGTTGAAGAAATTCATTCATAGAAATGAATTATTAGAGAAAATACAGAGGGATATCAGGAACAGCGGTGGCAAATTTGAAGCAATCTGTGGATCCTGGATGAATATAATGTGTTGGATAAAAACAGATTTGACTGGATTTGGATCTTGGGGACCCTTTGGCCGTATAGCAGGACTGTTTCTATCAAAATATTATCACGAGAGTACATTAAATCTTCAATTGGTAAGTCATAAGAGTATAAAAATCTTTGTTTCTTTGTCGGTGGTCTGACAGATGCGTAGATTGTGGCTGCTGTGGTGGTTAATTCCACACACAGACTGATAGCCAGGCTGTAGTTTAATTACTGAGTTCATCTTTAATGTTGTAAATGAGAATATAGGTAAAAAAAAACGCAACAACAAAAATCTGACTGATTTTTTTTTCCCCCTGAGTTGGGGACACCCCTACTGTTTGGTACAGGATCGTTTTTTTTTTTTTAGAGGGAGAGACTGTCAATCATTTAATTAAAGTGAAAAACTTAAATTCAAATTGAGCAGACTTTGTTTGCAGCGTTGAGCTCACTGCCCTTCTTGCAACTTGTGTCGACTAAAAAGCGTCCGTGTTGTACTGTATGGGTTTGAATCAACAGCTCTGTTGGTTTTGTGAAAAAAAATTCTGAACGATGAAATCCAAAATCTGATCGAACGTCATCTGCAGTAGATCAACTTGCAATCCTTCCTGACTTCGTGTGTCTTTCTTTGCTGCCACTGACAAGAGTGTTGAACTGTTTTTTGTTGTTTTTATAGCAATGACAATAAAGATATATTCTATTCCTGAGTTTGCCTGAACAACATTATTCTACTATATCAAAAAATACAGACAGCCTTTGAAAAATGAGTCACAGGAGAGAATAGACTTCAGTCATTATCAGAAAACTATTTGAAAACTGGCAATATCATAAAACATTACATATGTGATAAATAGAAGTATTTGTGAATAAACAAAGTCGTCCTCATATTTACTACCTTATTATCTAGCCTGTTTGAGGGTTTGTAAGGACATTTAAACGGACATGTTGACATTTGTTGGAGATATTTTTTAAACTCTAACTTCTCATGAGGTACCTTGAATTTAAAGACCAACATGAGGTGCAGATCCAGGGACAGAGGACGCTTAGTAGGCTGTAGATATTTACTTGACCATGTGTAAAAAAAAATAAAACTGCTGGTTTCTTTGTCAAGAAAACAGTTAATAATGTCGGTGAGATTTTGGTAAGTAGCCCCCTCCTCGTTGTATTTTGTTACTTCGTGTTGTTGGAGCTGCACAGACACAGACCTGTAGATACAAGCTTGTGATGTCAGTAAACACAAGTTCGGATCTACGGGTTTGGGACCATGAGCAGATGACTTCACACATCCATTAGCTCACAAAGCCAAAGAGATAAATCTCCTTAATCCATAAAACCTTTACCTCAATTAGGGGAGACTGGGGTCAGCTGCAACAATGTCTTACTCCTCAATCAGAAACATGCTGTAGTGTAGGGTTGTCACAAAACAAGATTTTTTAAATCTTCGATATGATTCTAGTAAAAATCAAACCACTTGATGCCCGTTATGATATCACAGCTACAAAAGTGCTACTAATGTTGGATAATTTATTGTTTTTAGTTTCCAAAAATACAGGCAGATTTCTGCACACTGTCTCAATAGCACAAAGACGTTAGCAACATGTCGTTAATGATACCGCAATGATTCGCGACTGACAAGTTGCCAACATATTTGTGCAATTAAGACAGTGTGCAGCACTGCATTTTTTTATGACAGAAGAGCTGTAGTTTTCTTTTCAAGCTTAGGTACTTTTTAATAAAATGGATCATTAAAATAATTGAGATTGTATCGTTTGAAAACACATGGTATCAAGAAGTTTTGAAAGTTTCGACAATCTTACTCGAGTCATGGTAGCCCCTCCTCACCAGCAGGAGGGAAAGACACATTCAAAATCTGCTGTTGCACTTTAAAAAAAAAGAATTATTTATACAATACAGATATTTTTTTATGAGCTGCATTTTTTGTATCTCAGTCCTAAACTTACCTACATATTTTGATCTCAGTGACCCAACGCTTCAAAATATGAACTGTAGGTTCAAATCTAGAATCATTTTCAGAATGCTCCAGCTCATTATTGTTTTAATGTTGCATGAAAGTCCTTTGTGAAACCAGCAGTGCATTTTGCTTACCACACGCTACATCATTTGTTTTTAATCTGGCCATGGAGCTCTTCATGCTGAACGAGTGAAGCTGGAGGGGTTACCTGGATGTTCATATTTTGAAGCACAGGGCCCCTGACCCAAGCTGAATGTATTTTAACAATAAAAAGTTTGCACCTTGCAGATTCTTCCATTGTTCATGTCTCACAATGGAAACTGAGTGATTGAACAGCATCTTTAAAATCTGCATACTATCAATGAACTCAACTCAAAACTCAGGAAAATATAAATAAAAAGGTAAAAGGGATGTTACTATACCTCACAGTATAATTACAAATCAATGCAAATATGAACAATTTTAATCGATTTGACAAAAACATATTGCGGTACTATTTTTTTAACCAGCAGAGGGTGCTATCTACTTTTGTCTTCTGTTGTACGATGTCATTAGCTAAAGAAAAGAGGCGTATAGACAAGTGAAGACTTTGAGATTTACAATGCACCCCGTTTCAAAGTGGGTGTGTCGACATGAATCGAGCAGATAGCGACAAAATAAAAACAGTTTGCAAATACAGAACGAACTGAGAACGAAACGACACAAATACATCAACGAGCATGAAGCAGCACGCTGCCAAGCTCAAAAACATATTAATAACAAACGCTACGAAGCAGATTTAAAAAATAAAAACATTGTGCTAACAAGTGCAAGAGCCTCAGAGAATATAACATGCAGTTGTGTTTAGAGGATCTTTACTGATGATGAACATGTTAGAGCCAGCTGTGATGATGAAAGACGTGAATAAAAACGTAAATAAGGTGACACAAAGTTGAGAATATTCAGTGTCTTTTAAAAGTTTTCTGAGCTTCACTTTCAGAAACACAGGCTGCACATTTGTTTATTTAAAGAGAATTTCCTTATTTATGCCAAACATGATTTATTTGATTTAAAAATAATGATGATGCATCGTTTAATTAGTAACTTTACAACCCTGAAATTAGTGTTTTTTTCAATGTTGTCAGAGAATTGAAAGAAGAGAATTATATTATTTCATAAATATATTCACAAATTGTCTTTATAAAAATGAGATTCATAAAAAATCGTGATGAATCATATTTTGATCCCAGTAACGATACACATCCCCAAAAGACAAATATTGATTCATTGTTATTGTACTGTTTAAATTAAAAACACAACACTATTGTTATATATTTTAATGACTCTGCCTATTGAGACAACTAACAAAGTTTATGTATGTTTTATTTGTCCTGTCTTAAGGGATGGGGTGTAAGATACTGGGAACAGTATCGTACTGATCTTAACCTCATATCGGTTTTAAGCACAAAGATGTTCGTTTATTAAGTCTCATTTTTAAAAGTCTTGTCCAAATAGCTTTGAGAGTTACTGTGAAGAAATACAAAAACAGAAGCTACCATTCAAAAGGAAAACCTTACGATCTATAACAATTTGTGGTTTTGGTTGAATAAAGAAGCAGGGAGAAGAATAAAACCATTGATCTCTAATATAAAAAATGTTTAAGAGTATTTCAGTCTCAAACTCTTAACAGGTGAAAACATATCAATAAAAAGCCAAAAGTTAGATTTAATTAATTTACAGTTTCACACACATTGACGCCACTTTTTGATTAAAAAAAAATACGAGGCTTTTATCCATCACAACTGACAAGGTCTCCTCTTCATGGCCCTGAAGAGATGAATTACAGATGATCCACTGCTGCAATATAGGAAAAATAACTTGTATAATAAGAATCATAATTTATATATAGGCTATACATTTTAAAAAAGGACCTTAAAGGAGGGGACTTAATGTTGTTCAGTATTACACGAGGCTCTGAACTCCAGATTTCAGTTTGAGCCAACTCCACGCTGCATCGTCTACACCTCGGTTCAAACTCAACTTCATGTTGCAATTTATCATTTTCTTACAGTTTATTATTCTACCAGCTCTCTTGTTTCCTCATGAGAGAGTGATTATTGTGATTGCAGTATTTTCAGAGGCACGTGGCTGAACACACTGAAACCTAAAAATATGAAACATTTAATTTGCTGATAAAACATTTTGTTGTAGTTTCGGCGTTATAAATACCTGTGGATATTTTAGCAGGACTTTGGGATGCCATAGAGAAACATTAACCTATTAATCAATTCATTAAAATGTTGACAAAAAAAAAAAAACAGTGTGATATCAAGAGGTTAATAAAGCAAGAAATAAATAAATGATCAGCTGACGACAAAGCCCACACACTTTAATGTTATTAAAACTACTATAAAGTTACACGCTTTATATTTAGGATAAAAGACAAGAAGTTTGCTTGAATTTATAAAGAACAAAAAGTTTCAATCAGGTAAAATGTAGATGGAGTTCTGCAGCAAAAGCAACAAAATATACTTGAGCGAGTACTTGAATTTAGACTCTCAGACTGAACCATTCTCCTTCTCTTCGTTCTGCCTGAATTTAAATGAGACGTCTGACTTTGAAGCTGTTGCCAAGTTGCTTAAAGTATGTCAGTGGGTCTTTGCCAGCGCGCTGAAAGACACCTTGAGATTGGCCGAACAAAGAGGTCAGTGGGGTCCACAGCACCCTGCCGGCCGCCGCCGCCGCCACCGCTGCACCACCATTTGTGAGAGAGCACCGACAAAACCAGCTAAAGGCCACCAACCGCATTGTTCGGCAGCAACCAGCAAGCCAAACCCAGCGGTGCTACCCTCCATACTCGCCTAATTCTACCCGGCAACAGAAGAGGTGTGTGCAGGAGAAAGAAGGGGGGGGGGCATAAATGGGGTGAAGAAGTGAGAGGTGAGGAAGTGGTGTGTCGTTAGCACTTCATATTGTAATATCGCACAATGTAAACAGATAGCCACGGCTAGCCAACAGGTAGCATCCAGTTTAGGCCTATTTACCCAGCATGGCTAATCAACAAAAAACAACACGATAAAGTCACAACAGGCAAACACATTTTTGATATTTAAAGCCAGAAAGCGAAGCAAAGAAGTAAACAAATGTCCTCTGTACACGTGTAGCATGGTGACTTACCGATTCGCAGTCTTTTTCTATACTCTGCAGGGCCTACGGTGCTCGGCAGAAGGAGCAGGCAGGCATGTCCACAGTGGCCCATCAAAATAAAAAAGACGCTCAAACATGCAACTACAGTAACAAAACCACCCGAAAGAAAAGGAGCTCAGGGAGAGGGTGGGAAAGAGTGAGACAAAAGAAAAAAGCAAAAAAGGGGAAGAGGGAGAGAGACTGGTGAGGTGGGAAGAGAGTGAAAGGAGGGGGGAAAAAAGTAAACGATAACAGAAAAACAGATTTTTTTGTGTGTTTTAACAATTTCGGGTTTTCCCGCCCGTTAGTAATAATAATAAGCCGAACGTAATCTTTCTGCCTCTACAAGCTGCTTCCCAAGCAAATGACAAGCAACATCTGTTTGTAAGACAGCCAAAATCCCAGCTTTAAAAAAAAAAAGGAGAAGAAAATTGGCTTGATTTTTCTCTTTTTCAGTCTTCAAACTCCTCTTGTCTGCTTCCCTCGCTCAGCTGAATCAGGCAAAACTGAAAAAGAAGAGAAAGGGGAGTGTGGAGATTCAGCGTAGGGAAAAAGCAGCCATGAAGCCATCCTCCTGTCACCCCTGAACCTCTCCCCTTTCCTTCCTTCCTTCCTTCTTCTTCTTCTCCTTTTTTTCTCCTCCCTGCACACTCCTCCTTCTTCTTCTTCTTCTTCTTCTCCCCCCTTTTACCAAAATGCAACAGGGACAGTCCAGCCGAGGAACTACTCACTCAGTCCTTCTCTTTCCCAAAATGCCCCACTATACTCCGACACATAAACACTTAGAAACACACACACACACACACACACACACACACACACACACACACACACACACACACACACGTGTATCCTCGTCTCCCAGAGCGTCCCACACAGCCAGAAGCAGACTGACTGGCCTGCACGTACACACTCGCGGATGCACTAACAAAAGTGCAAACACAGAAATACACACACACATTTCTTGGAAGGCTTCCATGCACCAAAAACAAATACCAATCTTTAGTTAGCCTCAGCTGCGAATAGAGAAGAAGGAGTCATTTCGGGACTTGGCTCTGGTTTGCGGAGGCACAGATACAGACCATTTCTCCATATGCCTGCCTTTCGCAGCTCTAGAGCAGCTCCAGATTTGACTGTATCATAATACTCGTGAAAAAAGGTCCCTCTGACACTGATATCTTTTGATAACATCCAGCTCCAGTAATGAGAGCGTGAGAGCGGCTGACATTTGAAAAAAAGAAAGAAAAGAAAAACTGTTGGACTTGTTTGTCATGTTTTTTAAGTCTGGGAATTAATAGGTAGGGTCGTGCAGCTCTGCGAATGCTAGTGACAGCACATGAGCTCTGTTCCATTATAGGACATAAGTGGGTGCCAAGTGAATCAATACAGCACTCAGAGACAGGGAGACAGCTTCAGTTTAAACTGCTGGAGCAGAGATACACATGCTCCGCTGAGGTGCTGCAAGTTTAGTCTGTTTTTTTTTTTTTTTCCAAATTCAATTCAGCTTGAAGGAAGAGATATGTACTCGAAATCAAACTTTCAAATGTAACAAACGCTTATCTCTACAGACTACAAGCTGTAAACTACAGACACTCCCCCCCCCCCAAAATTAGCTCTTCTCTTCCCTCATCTCTTTGGTATTCTTTGGTACGAGTATAGGCGTCACACAGGCTGGTTTGGTAAATACGGGCATGCTGACATCACGTTTGAGGAATTCAAGTGTGAGGAAAAGATCGCCCCGAAAATAAAATGTATCCGATCATCCAGTCTCTGCCCATAACAGCAATGGGATCCGTAATTATCCAAAAGATGACCACTGTCCAATTATAATATATCATCAGATCACTGTCACATCTATCTGGATCACATCCAACTTCATGTTAAACATTGACAAGCTCTCAAGCACTAACTAAACCTGTCCTTGTTTCTGACCGCATGTCTAAACCCAAACTTTAAACCACTTTGTCTAATTATGCTACCTTTTCTGCTTTTGTGGGACGGTTCATTTCAGCCCAGTTTATGCAACTCATATTTTATTGTTGTGGGGAATTTCAAAAGCATGACATTTAACAGGTAAAAGTGAAGTTTTTAATAGTGTATGTGTTTGTGAAAATGTATCTAAAATGAAAAAACATTATAGCTAGAGCCTTCATTTTTTTCCTTTAGTCATCACTGTTTTCATTGGTATGATTTATAAATTCATTTAAAAGAAACAAGGTCGTGTTTTTTTGCAGACAAAATGTGTGTAAGAATATTAGGGTTAGGGTTAGGGTCATTATTAATATCCTACTTAAAACTAGTCTTTGTGTTTGGATCTTAATGTGATTCTAAGCATGCTGAATCTTAGCAGTAGACATAAGAAATTAGTTCAATTGTTATTTTTAAAGGCATGAACTGGAGTGTCTGCAACCTCATTTGTGAAGGATTTAATTGTCTTCTTTGTCTTCTCGTGCATATATTTATATATATATATATAAAACTACAATTAAAAAATTCTAGGAAAGAGTAAGTTAAATAAGCATTTTTGCAACAATAAATATGAGTCTTATTAAGAACAATCTAAAGTCAATGTTTAATTACTAATTTATTTCTAGAGCTCTTATTAATGTTCTGCTTAGGTGAAACTGAGAAAATTACTTAATTTCAAGATAAAACATTTTTGGGGGAAACTTATAATTTTCAATACTCTACCCCTCCCTTGTAAACTCTGATGGTAGCATACAAGCTCCTCTGGTTTAACCATTTAATTAGGCCATTAATAGTTGGTTATTAATAGTAGGGTCGGGGTTGACACAGTGAACTTTCTAATTCTCGTATTGATTTAAAACAGAGGCCTGTGCTTCTAAAATGAATGTTGAGCCGCAGCTCATTAATGTTAACTATTTTATTAAACTCAACAACAGAAAAAAAAGAAGCCAGCTGTGATTACACGACTAGTCCGCTGTTTGGCTGACAGCTGGTGCTTATGGTAGACCCTACATTAAATAAAACAGACTTTTATCATAAATAGAAGCACCATCCATGAGCTCATCAGTCACTTTGGTACTGACCAATCACTATTGGTACCAAAAAATACCAGTCCTTGATACGCATCCCAACTAAAGAGGCTCAGAATCTGCTAAATATTGAATTTCTTCATGTTGTTTCTATGGAAAAAGTACATTGAGCCAAATATTAACGCCTACATGAAGAACAGCACAAACTGAAGCACTAACTTACACAATGTTGAAAAAACAAAACTCTTTTAAGAGTTGTCTCTATTTTCAAGATTACATGAGAAGCAGTAGATTTAGGGAGCTGAAAAAACATTTTCCAGTGTGAAGTTGTACCAGCATTTTGTCAGTATTGGAAATCTAAGGGAGAATGAGGTTAATGTTTGACTTTTTAGATACAAAATACAGTCATCAGCCAACATGCCATTCATGTTACGTGAACCTGAAAAACGTATTTTGTGTTTACACTGAAGTTGAGTAGTCACACTGTCTTCATATCTGTCATTTGGGTTTGGTCCATTGACAAATAACCTCAATATTCTCACTAAACATCCTTAATAAAAGTAAGTGTATGAATTTGACTGCCAACTGAAGCGCTTGTCTTCAATATGAGATACAAAGGGCCGCTACAGTGATTTGCAGATGATGTGACTCTTTACAGTGAAGCTTTTGTACAAATGAGCAGTTAATTAATTGCCATTTATAGCGTTGTTGTGCAGTTTAATTTGTGTTAAAGTTGGTGTTAAGTTGGTGGTAGGAATGTTCCTCGAAGCTGGTCTTATGAGCTGCCAATGAACAAACGATGTATCGCAGAACCAGCAAGTCAAGAAGACTGACAGTCAAACGACTTGGTAATGGCTGTTGATAGACTCACAGTGACACATGTTGTGGGTTTTTATGGTTAAGGAATACATGTAGATATTTTTAAACAATCAAAATGCCTTCATTCTTACTGCAAGGTCAAACAGGCTTTCCAACAAACTGACAGATCATCAGTGTCAAGCCTTCGCATTGGAGTCAAACCAATAAACTTTATTTCCCCCTCGTAAATAAAAATGAGCTCAAAAAAATCTCAAAAAAAGAATGAAGGTTGAGCCACAAGACCTGGCACCCCTAATAAGGATATGTTATAAGTAATCTGTTGTTCTCTGGTCCATCCTTTACCGCCTTTCACATACGAACGGTAATGCTAACTCTAGCAAGCAAGTAACTAATATAAAGTTTCCTTGAGGGAAAGAATAAGAAATAAATGCCTCAAACTCAAAGTAGATCCACAATAATCTTGCTGTAATGAAATTTTACTGTATCAAGCCTTCAGCCCGAGTCTGGCTTCACAGGACGTGTTTACTGCAGTCCTCGTAATCCCTTCAAATTACTTCTCGGCAGAAATGAGAGTTGTATGGTGCCATTTCATAGATCGTGGATTATGGGGGTCTGCCTCAAACGCACATGATAAACCCAGGCTGGAGTTTTACTATTTTGGAATGAAACCTCGCTGACTTTTCCTCACTTTAAATGAGCTGAAACCTTAAAGAATGAGAAGTCGAGCCTGAGTGTTGTCCTCCTACTTCAAAGATTAATCCTCATCCAACTTCAATTCAAACAGCTCTGTATGAACTAAACTTAATGCAAATGAGGACTGTATAAGTGTGCTGTTTTACATTTATGTTGAAGTTTAGTGGCACTTTCTTTCATGCATCGTCTGTAGTGTCTTCAGGCGGAACATATCAACCCCCTTTCCCCCCAAAAAAATTCAGTCTCTGTACCCTTTCCATCTTCTCTCCTCTCTTCTCCCTCCGTCTGATATTCTACTCACGCACAACTGCGGCAGCCCTCCTCCAATCGCTGGCATTAATCCACACCTCAGACCCCCCAGACACACTGTCTGCTCTCCCACAATGCACCTCAGCTCCAAAACTTTCCCAGACACATTTGGCCTGCTCTCTACCGCTTACCTCTCCCTCCCTCTTCAGCCCTTTTATTTCTTTCACTCGGTCTCCCCGTGGCTCTTCATCGTCCAGTTTCATTTGCTCTGCCTCTTTCTTTTCTCAAACTCTCTAAATTTCCCCTTTTCTTTCTCTCTATTCAGCCACGGCCTGTCTGACAAAAGTATCTCCTAATCTTCCCTGGAGTCCATTTGACATAAAATGGAGGCACTGCAACTGTCCCTCGAACATTGAAAAAGTTCAGCTCCACTCCGCCGCTACTGTTTTCTGAAGTTTAAGCTCTGAGAGACTCAAACATATTATTGTCGTGGACCTCCAAGTAGATTGTCGATTCTGTCTAAGATCTCTGAGACATTACTTTAAGATATTTTCCAACACAGCTGCATCAATTGAATCTGAATTTCTTTGAGCACCAATAGTAATCGGCACCGCCTCTGACGAGTACAAGGATATTAAAGCCATTCAATTTCTTTAATTTCTTTATTTGTCTTTCTGTTCGGCCCTTCAATCATTAAAACCTCACCTTATAATGAACCAAAGAAACAATTTAATCCTACAGAAGCCTCAAAAGTCATTCACCAAAGACCTGGAAGAAGTCAAGGTAATTAAGGTAACGTAACTTCCATTTTTTTAAACCCATAGTTAAGTTTTTGAATCCATTGAAAGTCCAAGGTTTCATTTCTGCTTTTAAATGATTGAGGTCTCTCAACACTTCTTCAGCTGAAGTAGGCAGCGCACAACAACATCATTGATTGAGTAGAATTTATAAATCCAAACAAAAGACGCAATTTAAGTATTATCTATTATGAGCATATTTTCAAATCCACAAACCTGAACCCTCAGGTCAGTCTGAGGGAACATGGGTGACCTTAAGCACAAACGTGGCATTTATATCAGCTTGGGGACCAGTATTTCATCCTTCATCACTTCAAGCGACAACACTTTTCAACACCATGTGCACCACTAAAAACAGCATTTTGGTTGCTCTAGGCAGGAGTAAGCCTTTGTCCATCCAGCCATTACCTATACTGCATGTCCCGTTCATTGTGGTGGGAGGCTGGAGCCGTTTCAAGCTGTCATCATGCGAGAGGCGAGGTACACCTTTGACAAGTCGCCAGTCAATCATAAGGCTCACACAGAGAAACGACCAACCATTCACGCTCACATTCACACTTAAAGGCCAATTAGAATCACTTATTAATAAGGAGCATGTCTTTGGAGTGTGTAAGAAAGCAGGAATACCAAGAGGATGCTCGATCATTCACTAGGAGAACATGCAAACTCTCCCCACATAAACTCCAGTCTGATCAGAGATTCCAGCCAAGAATGCTTGTACAGTAAGGCAACAAGCCACTGAACCAGCACGTTGCAGAGAGTCTGCCTACAGGTACATTTTTTAGTCCGAGGTTCAGAATCAGGATAAGTAGCTCAGGATGAACAATCCTCAAAAAACTCGAAACTGTGATCACCTTCGCGCTATTATTATTCCAATATCACAAGCGAAAAGATCATTCAAACCTTTGTTATTGGAGAGTGACTGAGGTCAGTCCTCACAGCAGAGGAGCACCTGCTGAGGACGACCACAGAATGAACTTATCACTTGTTTTCCTAATCTTTGTTGGAATGCCAAGCTCCTCAACATTCTTGTACCGCCCGATACTGCACGGCCGCAGATTTAATGCACGGTTACTAATTTATTCACTGCAAAAGAAAAGACCCCCATGCAAAGGCCACTAATCAGAATGTGTTGCCTCGGACTGTTAGTCTCTCCTCTGACAGTGTTTCCCTCATAAGGGGTTTTAACGTTTTATCTGTGATCTGGTTTGGCTCTGGTCTTGGGAATCCTTCTGTTGTACTATGAAATGGCAAAGCTATAAGAGGATTGAAATCAGAGCTGCAGTCAGACTAAACGATGGGAAGAAGAGATAGAAACTGGAATGAATCAGTCCTCCTGTTAGATAAGGACTCGTCTATGAGAAAACTTATAAGGAATGAGTTTTGTTTTGTTGAAATGTGATTACTTCCACAGAACTTCTACCTACCTCCAACCTTCAAAGATTACGTGTTCTGTTCCTTAGAAGTTACTGTTTTATTTCCGTGAAGTTGAACTAAATATAAATATGTTGGGCGATAACGCACCTCACACCTAATGCCATGAACCAGCAATTAATGCAAATGCGAGCATCGGTAAATTTTGTGCCCTTTATAATGATATGATTGACAGCTCTGTTGACAAATAAGGCCCCTGCAGTGTGGGAGGGACATCATGAGGAAAAGTAAGAAACGCTAACACTAAAGTTATTTAACTTTCTATAACGGTGAGTGTCTGCTTCGGGAAGGGGCGGGATTTCAATGCCAAAGCTCCTCCAGTGGATCTCTACTGCACAGACTCTGGCTCCAAATAACGGCACAATTGGCTTGTCATCTCAAGCCAATTGTTATGCATGGACGTAACAGGCTTTCAATTAACTCCAATGGTTCATAAAATAGTGTGCAGATATTTGACCCTCCTTGTAGACATCGATTTCTGTCCCTTTTTATGGCAAAAGTCAACGTCTAATTAGTAGTTTGGCAGCATGCAATTCCTAAATTTGTAGTAGTACTGTTTCACCAAGACTGAAGGGAAATAGAGCATTTCACATTGATGATGTGTAAGAAAGGAGGAAAATGACCCGTTGTTTTGGCTTGATTGGAAGGGCGAACGCCCCGTGTTGTCGCAGTGGTCAGTGGTTTGATACCCTGTCAGCAACTGTTTGGTACATGACTTCCCCTACTCTCTCTGCCCCACAGTTCCTGCCACTCTTCAGGTTTCCTCGTCACTAAAGTCAAAAGGCCAAGATAAATCTTAAAAAGAGAGTAGGAAAACAAACTTTAAAACTGATGCTAAAGGGAAACATGAAACTGGTGCTAAGGTTACCTTAGTTTTAAAATTTCCTTTACTTTCTGTATTCCCTTATTACAAATGCTATTCAGGTTTTTCTTTCCAGATACACTTTTCATTTTTTTGATAAAAACTAGTAAAACTGGGAAATTCTGCAAAAGCACAGATTCATTTTAAAGAAGTTTTGTGCTTTGAAGACTTCTCTAAGGTAAGATCTTAACGTCATGAAAGCCTCCACACACACACACACTGATGCAGGATTACCACATAAACCTGGCACTGGAAATTAATATTTGATGCAAACCACGATGTATATATATTCATTTATATACTGTACGTAGTTTCAAGGCATAATATGGAGCTTATTTTCCTTTAGAAATTAAGTCCTTGCACCAGACGGCATTTATTATTGTAGGAATTGGCAAAAAAGGTTTCATTTAAAAAAACAAACAAAAAAACAAGCCTCTGTTCACAGTAAAAAATGTATTTGTATCAGATTCTGGTAACATGATCAGGCAAATTTAACACAATCTGCTTCAAATTCTCAGTATTGCGGTGGATGATGATTTCAGGATGTCCGTGTGTACCACAAAGTCGTTATTGGTTGCGAATACCAACAAAAAGATTTGTTGGTCTAACCCTGACACCCAGCCTTTTGTTTGCCTTTCTCCTTGTCCCTTTGTTTCCTTCATCACAACAAATGCTCTCTCCTCCTCCTCCTCTCCTCCCTCCCCCCTTTTCCTCACAATATCTTTTGCCTTCCTCGCTTTCTTCCTACTCTCTCCATCTATCTTTCCCCGCCCCGTCAACCAACTCCTCCACCCCCCCCCCCCCCCTCCCCCCTCTGTGTTCGTGTCCTCGTATGACCCTGCTCAGCCTGAATCGCTGTCGGTGCCCGTTTGGCTCGGGCACAGCTGGTGCTGCCACTGAAAGCTGAGTGCCATTACCGCCGCAGTGCACTGTCCGCTCTGTCTGAGAGAAACATCTTTACAACAATAATAACCCAATTTATTCCATGTTTGATGGTTTTTAATCCAGCAGTTTCCCTTATTCCTGCATGATACTTCATTTTCCATTTTTATTTCCCTCCTGTAACGATCCCATCCCTCAAGAGGAGATCGTTAAGTTTTATCCTTTGCTCCTCTATTAAGGGGTATGAAATTTCACAACACACGGTTAGACAGGAGAAATTAACTAAAATGTGTCCGCCATTTCATGAAAAAAAAAAGGACGACAAAGCGAGGATGAGACGAAAGGGGCATTTGTGCTCCTCTCAGTCCAATCAGATGTCATGGGTCGATAAAAGACCAGGAAGTGGAGAGCATGTGTTTGCAGCTGATTGGACGACGCTGCAGCAACGGCTCACTTTGTGCCAGTTGCGAGATAAGCTCAGTGACAGCAAAAGGAGCAAAATCAAAGCCTGCTGTGCAGACCAGGGAGGTGGGAAACGCTGGGATAAACTTTTTAAAGCTGTGCTCCTTAGAACAATAAGTAGATACTTATACTTAAATAATCCAAATATTAAAAGGGGCATGCAGAGTCTCTGACTTGTGTACTTAGATATATGTGATTAAATGATAAAGCATTCATCTGTGCTACTAATAGAATAATTATGTTTAGAGATTCTTTTTATCATTTTGGGTTTTTGCCTTTTTTTGATAGGACAACATAAGATGGACAGGACATCTGGGGAAAGAGAGTAGGGAATGCACCAAAGCCAATGCACAAGTGCAAAAACTGCAGTTCCTGGAGTGTCCACAGACTGACTGCAAAAGCCCCAGAAGTCACACACCCACCCATTGTTAAAATGAACATTTACAGCAGAATCTTACTGGTACAAAATGATTTTCTTCTGAGTAGTTACGGTGTTTATCTGCACACACTGTAAAAGAGTTCAATCTTGGTTTAACGCCTCCATTTTGTTTTCATGAAGGATAAGAGTTGTGTAAGGGGTGTGGCGTATGTGACTGCAAGCAGGTGTGTTGCAGGTGTTCCCCGAGAGGCTTAGAGCCGAACTCCGCTCTGACTCTTTGCTTTAGGACCAAAGTTAGGGTTGATTCAGCATTTTCAAAATGGTTACCACCATTGTTGGGTTTCAAAATGCCCCTTCAGTAACCAATTGTTCTTGTTACCAACGGATAAAGCTGTTTGACAAATCTGGATGTTTAATTCTAGGAGCATAAAACATGTTTTTCTACATAGACTGTATTCAACAAGGATGTAGTGTCAGGGATTTCAACCCAACCATTCCAATCAAATCTAACTCAATTATGAGCGGTGAAATAAAGAAACAATTGGTTTGCAGTCTTCAATTGTGCAGTTTTCACATTTCTATGGACATTTTAGTGAGTGAAGATCTATAGTCTTGAAGGCAATGCCAACATCTTCTTAGATGGTAAATCTCTTGAAATGAATTGGAAGGCCAAGAAAGGTTCAAAAGCTGAATAGAGTCGTATATCATTGATTTACAAAAACTGTCATCACTGAAATCTGAAAACAGTTTCAAGAGTTTCCTTGAGAATGGAAGGAAGTCTTTGGACCATGAATCTCTCCGGTGAAACACACTCCAGGCTTAGTCAAACACCCTGTCAAATTTTCTCACAAAACCCTGGCATGTATTATTGTATTTCTTTTCATTACTTTTACAATTAATTAATCCCACAAGGTATAATGGACTTTTCACTCTGTTAATGTGACACATGCTTCAAAGGCTGAAAAGTACAAACATCTTTCACGACTATTAGTTTTTACCTGCACCTTTTTTACTGAAGAGATGATTGATGTCCTTAATTTTAGTTCGCAGCGCTGCAGCCTTTGTAGCACCTACTGTGTTTATCAGCCACTTAAATTCCAGTTTGCATATAGATTGCAAACAAGTGACTCCCAACTATGGGTGTGAGGTAAACCTGTATCAGTACCTTCACCTGTATTACGTTCTGCATCTACATGGATTTTTCCATACCTTCACCGGTTTAAATACACACGTTTGGTTGTAGTGCACACACAAGGCCACACCGATTCCTCAACCTCTCAGCCACAGTGGTGGGTAAATCAAAGTAGTAGTCATCATTTGTGACGGACAACAGCTCAGATTGAGTCCCAAAGTCTCCTGCTTGTTTCTCTATGACACTCGGAGCAGAGCCAGCGGTCTCAAACGCTCACCGCTCGCCTGCAGTGCACGTCTCTTTTGGTCTGTCTGGGGGCTTTGGCTATGCGCTGAAATGGATTTGCATCTCCATTACAACAGGTCTACCTGCTTAAGGGTATGTTCAAACTGATGTCTCGCTTGCATTAAGTCCAAGATGGTTAAAAGAAGCGGACTGTGAAGGGAGCAGCTGAAAAGACAATAACACTGCCGACAGTGTTGTTGAAAATCTCCCCTTGAATGATTAACATGTTCTATTTCAGCCACATCTTTGACAATATAAGTGCCCTCTTTTCAAGCTGTTGAGACGCTTTTAATATGGGAGTTATATCAGGAAATGTGGTGTTTTTGGCAGCAGCTTTACCCCTTTGGTGGGACAGAAACTAAAATCATACAGATTCAGTTAGAATCTACTGGGATTTAAAAGCACAGGGACTTTTAGAAATATATTTCGCTTGCACATAAATGAGTAAGATATCCCATCAAACAGGCTTCTTTAAGGGGGAAAAGGGGGATCTAAGTGTGTGAATATGTGTTCATGTGCTCAATCCGTTTTAATAATTTGATAACGTGATATAATACCGTTACCAGAAACAGCAAAAAATACTGTGATATAAATCTGAGGTCATATCACCCACCTCTACTCTACTCTACAATATGTTTATTATGCTGGTGCTGTGTTTCTTTGAACTGTGATTGGCCAGTTAAACCAACAGCCCTGCAGACAAATCTGCCTGTGAGCAGAGTCACAGAAAAACTGTAGCTAGGTACTCAAGACGGCTGCACATAACCAATCAAATTCCAGGCAGGATTTCTCCCAACTGTCCAATCAAATAGAAGGACTCTAAATTGACTTTGGAAGCAATTGCAGCTTGAAGTAGAAGCTTGGGAGACAGTGAAATTCACTGTGATTCCTGAATGTAGCATAACACAGTACATGCCAGTGTGAAATGGATGCTGCAGTGCCATCGCTCCAGGTTATAGTCTGGCCCACGCTGCCAGTCCAAAGATCTGCTGAATTTAAAAGTCTGCCGCTGCTGGAATCCATCCACATCCACAGTTAAATTCAACTTGGACTTCAATTTCAAAATAATTTTGGAAGTCTCCCTCTGACTGTCAATTTTCATGCAGAAACTTTGCTCACTATAAATCATATTGAAAACCACACAATGATGTGTCTGTTGGAGTCCAATTGTTTGGCGTATTTACGTAAATTAATATTGATTACCTATCATTTCTAACATATACGTATTACATTTTACCTTTGCCTTATCAAAGAGAACCTATAAGAAAACTATGGAAATCTTCAAGTTGCAAAAGGTGGCATTTCCCTGCAGCTGAATGTTACTGAATGTTACACAAAAAGAGGAAAACAATGTACTGGCTCTTTAGGTGAGTAGTAAAGAGCACAAACTCTGTGCAATGTTAACGGTGTCATCAACGGGCCTACTTGTTCACTATAAAGACTCAGGACAATTACCTGCTGTGCCCATACTGGTACATACATACTGGTTTTCTCTGACATTAAATTCTTAACATGCGATTTTTCACACTTAAATGTAATACAAATCAAGTATATCCTCTGAAAATAACTCTGTGAGTCATGACTGTCTACAATGGATGTAACACCCGAGTCCCACTGTCTGTGATGTTTTCCGAGCCTTCCTAGCCGTAGCTTCAGTTTGTTTACATCGCCAGGACGGCCGGCTGACTCATCCCCTCGCGTATAAAAGTTGTTTAATTGAGGGACTAGAGAAAAGAAGAATAACATACTGTACTCACTGCTTAATTGAATGTCAGGTCAACGTTTCTAGATCACAGTCATTTCGGGTAAATTTACATGTAGTGTGAAGATACGAGCATAATAAAGATCACTAGCATTCGGATGCTAACACAACAATGCAGCTCGAGTTGTTTTGGTTTCATGCTGGTGCTCAACGACATCTGCTGGATCAAAAAAATTGCATATTAAGCCTTTAAACACACCTCATATTTAGGAGCTAGCAGCTCAAAGTCCAGGTCAGCAGATGCACTCGACCTACATACGTTGACATACTGATGGCAGAGGTTGCAATGTGTGCAAAGTGACCATCAGAAGCAACTAATCCTATTCACACACATTCATAGGCCACTGGTAGCAATTCGGTGTTGAGTGTCTTGCTCAAGGACGCATCGTACATGTTACTGCAGGAGCTGGGGATTGAACTCCCAATCTTCCGGTTGAAAGACGACCGACTGAGCCAAAGCCGCCCCTACTGCATTCTGACCTGTTCACCGTCCTTGACATGAAAACAACCAAATCACTTTACATACATTAAGCTGCAACTCATTAACCTGGAACTGTTTACCTACAGCTGCACACAAAAGCAATAAAGTGAATGAGCAATCAAGACGCTTTATGGAGCCTAATTAAACAGTCTGTTGGCACACTGGCGCTAAATTAGTAACAACATATTGATTGCCTCTGCCTTCAGAAACCGCTGTTAATTATAACAATTAGCATACTTGTGTAAAAAGCAGCCAAAAGTAAAAGTGTGAGGGTTGAGCTGAAAAGCAAAGACGTTCTGTGGGAGAAAAATAACAAGTGCAGGGAGGAAAGCTATATGAACCAGGTGGATTGATGGAGAGAAGGTGTGATCTCCGAGACAAATTAGGGCACAAGATAGAGAGCTCACACCTCCACGACTTTGTTAGCACATCCCTCGCTCACACAATTAATTGAGCATGAAGATAAAAAATTGGATTAAAGCAGTGTTTTTTTAAACAGACACTTGAGGGTACTTTAATGGACCTCTCCAGGTGTAAGAAATGAAAACAACTCAAACTAAAAGTGATACTACAGAGTATCCTGAAACTGGAACTGGGTATCTTTAAAGAGACTGCAAAGAACACCTAAAACAACACTATGTAGGGATTTGGTTTGGTGCACTTTGGCGCCGACCAACATTCTCTGTGCAACTACACTATCGTAAAACACATTGCAGTTACACTTACCACCCTCAGACAATGTGCTTTTGTAAACTGCAGATTGTGCAAAGTGGGAAAAGACGTTGTGAGAAGCTAAACAAACCATGTCAACTGACAAGGTACAGTAAAATCATCGGATCTCTTTCAGCATCTTCAGTCTGTTGGTTGCAAACTGTTAGCATGTGGAGTATGTATTGTGTATTCAACATGATATTTATGGGCTGTGGCTAAATGGCTTTATTGGCGCGACTAATTCAGTATGCTAGTTCAGGTAGCAAGGTTAAAAAAAAGATAAAGCTGACTTGAAGATCGACAAGGAAAAAGAAAACTTTTGGGATTTTTTTTTTTTTTGCAAACCTGAGACATCAGTTTGATGACTTTCTGCACACAGTAAAGCTGCTTAACACGAGACAAAGATTCCAACGATGACGCCATGGTCTAACATTACAACTCAGTGTGTAATGAATAATAACAGCAGGGATGTGCTTTTTATAACTTGTGGCTTGTGTATGAACCAGCGCTGTAAAACCGTACACATTTCTCGCAAGATGACGTTGGTCCGCTGCAAAAGTTACAGACTGCAGTAAACAAGCTATCGGGGCGTGCTGTGGACATGGGAGAGATGCCATTCTCTGTGTTGAAAGTTATTGTACTACCTTTGAAACTACTATTTTTAGGTGGATAAGTTACAGGCAGATCGAGGATACCTTTAAAGAAATGCTATAGAGACCTTGAAACAAATATAGGATGCGTTAAAGCAGCTGCTTAAAGGTACCTCAAAGCCAATAGAGGTCACCTTAATACAGTCACTAAGACACCCAAAAAAAACTGGAGACTTCTTTTAAACTCAGTTAGGTGCCTCAAAAAAAAAATGGGGTACTGTAAAAAAAAAAAACAGCATTGAAGGCTTTGAAGGCAAGCCAAGTTGTTGTGCACGTTTTCCTGATTTTATTCCATGAAAAAGTTTCTAGAAGCCAAATTCAAGTATCATTGGCAGCAGTATTAAAGAGTTATTAAATGCCAAAAGATAAAAGTGATTTTAGGGTACTTAAAGTAACCCTGCCTTTTTTCTGTCCTCTCCGTCTTACCCATATCTTCCTTTCCTTTTCATCACAACCCCCCACCCCCCACCCCCGCCATGAAGGACAACCACCATGAGCTGACAGCACTGGCTGCCTGCCATTCATTACTCTGCCAGTCGATTTTTCTGCCACTCCCTGCCTGCCTGACCCCCCCTCCCTCTGCACCCACCACACCAGTACCCATCATGCATTTGTCAGACACTGTCTGGCTGCTGCTGATGCTGCTGCAGAGTTGTGAGATGAATACAAGAGAGAAAATCAATGCTTTTGTTCAACCTTGTGTTTAAAGCTGAGATTTGTGTATTGCTTTATATCCTTGTTCTTAAGTCTGCTTGCCTCCAAAATGAGTTCAAAACCTTCTGATTTACTGGTGAGTTTAAATGCATCACATCGTAGAGAATGGAAGAAAAAAACACAGCAACAATAAAAGTGTTCTACAATCAACAGAAATCCAATGTGACATTTGCATTACAAATTTGCTGACAATAATTTCAGAGAGCCAGCAGCGAGGGAGTCTGGCATGTGCGCAGAGAGAGAGAGAGAGAGAGAGTGAGTGAAATGTCTGATTGTCAGGAATAAAACATCAGGATTATTTCAAGGCCAAAATCAAGACCGCCTCAGAAAATCCTTTGAGAAAAAGGAGGCAAGTCTTGCATGCAATTGTAACACAAAAAACATCACGATGAAAGGATAAGACCTCTCTCCATTGTGGAAGAAGGTGACATCCTGGTTTGTGGGGATGCACCTCTAGGGTCTCGATGTTTCTATAGCTCCTTTGGGCTTAACTTAAAAAAATTAAAAGAAGTAAGGCCCTCTGCTGCAAGGTCCAACAGAGTTGAGTTTTTCTGTCATCATCGAGGGAGCTGTGAACGGTGCTAATGCTCAAGTGTCTCATCACCTTATCTACATTTTTACATCTTTTTGGACTTTTACCTAAAGGTTATCACAATACCAGATTTTAAACTTAAATGCCTAACTAGTAAAAGTCAAACAACACTGATACCTGTTCCAATACCATGACAACAATAATTCAAGTCCTATGCATGGATATTACCCATATTGGGTAAATTCTTGTTTTGAATCTAAAAAAAATTGCAAGCAAACTCCTGCAATTTAGACTGTACTCTGTTTAAGTTTGGGTGAGTGGATGTTTGAATGCAGACCTGCTGCAATTGTGTTGAACATTCATGGCGAGCAAGTGGGCAGGACGCCGGCATTGTTCATGTAGAGCTTCTTTTATAATCTTTAATGCTTGCCTCAGTTGTCTGTATAATGGTTTTCACAAACCTTCTAATGTTATGATATTAAGCAGAAATGGTCGATTACTTTACACTCCTCCTATAACCAGACGCCTCCCCTCAACTAAACCAAACACATAATCTACCACTGTGAGGTACATGTGTGAAAGGCTGTTTCAGATATTATTAGGACCTGAATGTCCTGAAATTGTCTTGAAGATTGACAGAGGTTTAAGTGAAAGGGCCAATAGATTGGACTACGTTCATGTCTGATTGAGTCTTTGCGTTATGTAATTAAAAGTTTTGACTATCAAAAGAGACATTACTGTAGATTACAGACTATTTAAATGATCTTACCTCCACTGTATCCCTACCCACACCAGAGGAGCTGTATACGTAGCGTTGGTAATGTGCTGATTTTGTAGAAGTAATTTTCACCTCAGTGAGACTTTCTGCAAATCTAACTTTGCTAAAAATATCTAAAAATGTTAATTAAATGCAAATTGCAAAAAAAAAAGACTCAGTGTGACTGATCAAGTTTGATAAATAAGCCAAACTTTGTCAAAATGTGATGTACAGTACGAGGAAGTGTAGATGGGCTGTCTGGCATCATTATTTATCTATTTCCTGTGCCAAGGAACCCCTGCTGGGAGACAAGACTGTATGTTGAACACTAATTGCTTTGACAGTTTAATATTATTTCAGCCAAAGTTAGGACTGGCTGTACCCAAATAATACCATCAACTGTACCGAAAAAATGCCTGCTTCAGTTTCTCATTGTCTGTAACAATAGATGAGCAAGGAGAAATTTTATATTTTAACTTAACTTAATTTCACACATTTTGGATTGTAGAATAAAAAGTTTGAAATGCACCAGTAGACTTCTGGGCAGAGGATTCTAGCTGCAATGTGCTCTTGTAGTAAAAATACATCAATCAAAGTTTGCTCACTTAAATGTCATGTTTGTGCCATTGGAAGTTACACATGTTATTCTTAATGTCAGAGATCGACATTTAGAGCTCTAAACTCCCCTTTAAGTAAGGACAGAAGACATTTAAACTTTTAAACTTTAGCCTGAGCTGCATATATCAAACTGTATTTTGCACCTGTATATTTGCACACTTGACTGCTTTTTTATAATAATTCTTTATTTATCTATCATACTATGCACTGGCAGAGCTAGTGTTTTGTACTGTTATCTATGAGTAACAGCTACTTATGCACATGGACCATCCATACCACTTTTTTATCCTGGCTATGTATTGTGGGCTCATGTTTTTTGTATGGGTGGGATATGTTGTATATATGTGTTGTGTTGTGTGTTTGTATGTATGCTGGCTGCTGGAACACCTAAATTTCCCTGCTGGGATGAATAAAGTATATCTTATCTTATCTTATCTTATATTGAACCATAAACGCTTGTAGGCTAAATTTCCTCTTCAAAGACACAAGACTCCATGAAATGAATAAATGCGTTTACCATGCAGGACAGAGGACTTTTTTCTCCATCCCTCACATGATTGTTTCGTCTGTTTGTGGTAGTGTAAACCCAATCTAACTTTTGAAAACACAAGTCACATTGCAATAAAAACAAATTAACCAATTGAGGCAGCGTTAGACAATGACTTCCTGTCATCTGCAAACTGAAATCCCTGTTTTTGTCAATGGAGTCTGGAGGATTTGAAGGAAAGTGATGGAGCAGCTGTTTCTGGGGAAATACAAAAGGATCTTTCCTGAACAGAAAAGTCTGCTTCTGTTGGGATTCTTCCTGTAATGTTGTTCAAAACTTGCGATGAACAATCTGAGCATGTCAAGGGAAAAAACCAAACACTTTTAGTGAACATACTTTGATTTGTTGCAATGGGCGCCAAAGACTAAATTGCAGTCTCCATAGCTGGTTTAATGCCTGCCAGCTGAAGCAATCTACTGAACATACTCCAAATCTTTGAGTCATTTAGACCCCAAAATATGTTTAAAAAAAGGCACATGTATGAAAAACAGAATTCCCTTCACTAGACCTCCTTAACTTTTATAACTGAATGAGAAGGCTGAAGAAAAGATCTCATCACAAAGACACACAGTGAGCTAGTGTGTTACCTGATTTATTTGATAACTTGTAATCTTTAAATATCAATGAGTAAAATGTAGCTCTCTGTCTTTTTGTGTTACAGTCTAAATTCTGCAGCTGACCACATTACTCTTTTTCCACAGATTTCTGGCAAACTTCAATACCTCTGGGTGAAGTTGTTAAATCACAATTTCACTGTTAATTGTGCATTATTAATTGTAAACGTCCTCATAATAAGAGCTTGGCCTCCTTGGTGTATCCAAATCAGCGCTGCTTTAATCAAGCTCAATACAGCTCGAGGTTTGACTCAAGTCTTGCCAGAAATCCCTCCTCATGTAACTGGATGGCAGAAGGCCACGGGATGAGCTCGGAGGCTGTGCTAATACAGCGAAGAGGTTGGCCTTCTCTGAGTAAAACAAAGAAGGAGGAGAGCTGAGAAAACAAGACATGGATCGCTGCTTGTTTAGTGATGAACTTCTCGTGTTGTGGGTCTGTTTAGACACAGAGATGGTTCACATCTGCACGGCTCAGTGAAGGATTAAAGGCAAGAATAAAGTTTTCCATATTTAGTTCAGCTAACCTCCTGTATAAGCCTACATGAGAGTCATGATTTACCTGTAAAAAGATTTTTACATAAGTTCCAGCTGTTTACGTTTCCAAACAACTAAATGATTAGCGCTGGGCGAACTTGAGGAAGCTACAGGTGAAACACGGTGTTCACTCACAATAAAATACAGTCAAGTTATTTTCCATTTGTAATGGTAATTACAATGGTAATTGTTAGCGGCAGCTCAGCTACCAGCCCCTGATGCCCAGCTGAATGGCATCAAAGAGCGCACTGACTCTTCTTTTTTTTTACTTAAAACATATTTATTCCAAATTTTAATATTTACCTTTTGTTATGATTTGGTCTTGTTTAAGTTGTATATTTTAAGACTTTAGATTTAGATTTTCCTGTTTAAGTTGTTCTTGTTTCCTAGTTTAGTTACTAGTGTTTTTATTTTGGTAATTTCTTATCCCAGTGTTCTATGTTCTAGTGTGTGTTGTTTACGTTAAGTTCTCTGTGTGTCTTCAGTGTTTCATGATTTATTTTGTAGTTGTCCTCAGTGTTTCTTGTCTTGTATTTTCTCCCTCCCTCTGTGTGTTTCCCTCCAGTCTTGATTTTCTTGATTGTCCTTACCTGTGTCTTTTTGGTCTCACCTGTGTTTGATGACCCCATGTCTATTTAGTCTCTGTGTTTCTTTCTGTCAGATCATTGTTTTTGGCTGTTGTTCCCAGTGTCTGTCCTCCTGGTAATCCCTTGTGGCTCCCAGTGTTTTGTAGTTTGTTGAATGTCGTTTGTCGGTCCATGTTCCATGCCAGTCTTCCTCGTGGCTACCAGTGTTTTTAACCCTTTGTGGTTTTTCAGTTGGACATTTTGGATTTGATTTTGAAATAAGTTTTTGTTTGCATTTGGCCTTTTTATTTAAATAAATATTTTTTGTTTCTGCACATGGGTCTTTGTTTCTTCTGAACCGTGACACCTTAAAATCCAGAATATAAGTCGCACCAGGATTTAAGACAATCTGGGTTTAAACAAAAAGGTTTAAACTGTCTTCCTGTGTGACGATTTGCAATGCCTTCAGCAAAGTCAATACTTGTAGTTTCTGTGTAGCTGTTTAGCTAGTTTAGCTAGTTGAGCTCTCAGCCTACAGTAACATTGATAGTTGTGACGTACAGACCCACAGCCCACGAACAATTTCATGGACGCTTTTTTATCTTTAATTGAGGTATCTTTTCAATCAAACCAGCACTCCACAATGTTTATTTATTCATTATTTATTATTTATTTACAGTATACCACCATTCTCTGTTAATGCATGGTTATGACCTAACGAGGGAGAAAATATGTAGAAAAGTAGCACCCCCAGCCTGGTTCAGGTCACTACTGACCAGCACACTTTGCACAGGGAAGCGGCCGCTTCTAATACCCAATGAACGGGGGCCAGTTTTCAGGTTGCATGCAGTAGGTGATGGTGGCGGCTGCACTTCAGGTCATGACACCACATGTTTTTTTATCCCAGTACATTAGTCAAACTGGTATATAGGACAAGCCACTTTTAAGATGAAAAAAAAAAGGTATTAAAGATTCATCTAATTCAAAGATATGTTTCATTCACCAGACTGAAGGGTTTTCACTCACTTTTGGAGAGGAGCAGCTGTATGTGGATAATTCAGCTCCTTTGAACACGTTTTGAATGAGGAACACTGAAGGAATCTGATCGTTAATTATGAATGACTTCATGATTAAACATGGTTTTTGCAACCGTGATTCAGGAAACCTCTGAAACTCTAAGTGATGATAAAACAACAAAGTCAGATAAAACAAAACATCCTCATCATGGAGATGTTCAGATACATGATAGATCCTGGTATTACTCCTTCAATTACTCTGTAATTAAGATGCTTTTACAACCATAAAGCAGGTTTATAAAGAATCCAAAAGGGTGGGAAAATATTAATATTTGTCAGCATATAGTGTGTGTGTATGTGTGTTAGTAGTATATAACTCTGTGCATAGGTGGTGTGAGGACACGATGTAATTTATGCTGCTGGATAGAGAGTGGAGACAGCCAGCCGGGGGATGCCGGGCTCAGAGAGAAGAAACATGCCAGGAATTTAAGAAGATGGCTCAACAGTGGCTCCAGATGTAGGCGGAGCAGGGGGGGCTGCAGCGCTTATAGAAAAAGAAGTATAGAAAAGGGAAGAGGGGAATAGGGATGCCTTCTGGTATGAATGGAGCAGACAGACAGATTGAAGATGGAGGAGGGCAACAAGTAAAAGCGGTAATGGAGACTTCAGGAGGGGAGGAGGAAAGAAAAGGAGGAGCTATTCAGGTATGGGACTGATTCAAAGATGGAGAGGCTCCTGGAGAAAATTGTTCTTGAAGGCTTATAGAAATAGTTTGGATGATCGATAGACTTTTAACTGCAGAGCTCTCTGCACCTCGAGACTATCATCCAATGGCAACGCAGGAGGGAGTGTGCTGTATTCAGAAAGTAGGAAAAAAGAGGCTATGGAGAGAAAGGGCGTGTCGGACTATAATGCACAGACCTGCAATTCCTTTTTTAATAAACTGTTAACAATCTTTCCCTAAACTTAACATGATTTATCCCCTAAACTTTACTATGCTGTTAGTGACATGCATGGAGACTTTGGAAAGCAAGACTTTCACTAACTTTGCAGAAGCATCTAAAAATAAATCAGATTTTACAGAATCAAATGCCAATACTTTTGTTGTTCTTGTCTGGAAAAAAGGGGTTGATAATTATGACACGTGCAGAGATTTAATAAGCAAACAAACTGATGTCTAGAATCACAAAAATAGAACCCTGTTTTTCACAACAGAAGAGGCTTCTTTGAAAGGCTGCCAAACCAACACATTTTTTTAACTGCAGAATTATTAATACTGCAAGTTTTCATTTACTGAAAACAGACCCTTGTTCCTCTAGCACTATGCTCTGCTATTTTCTCCATTTGCAAACAGGCTGTAACCTCTGCACACAAGCTGCTCAGGCTCTAGTCTGTCTCTACATGCTGCTGGGTGAGCAGAGCTGTCTGCACTGTCGGCTCTCAGTGCGGATCTCCAGTTTATGTGGAAGCCAGGGGAACCATGGATCAATTCAATCGAACAGACACCACCATGCGATGCATCAAACTGTTCCTAAAGACAAACTGTAATCAATTCTATAGTAAATATGAGATCAATAAAGATGCATCACACCCGTCATTACCATAGTGGACACCGATGACTGGGTGATGCATGATTTTTCATAGAAGGTCGATAACAGCCCTTTACAACAGAAACGCTATTTATCAGAGAGCATTCTGCAGTGGTACCTGTTCTCACACCGTTGATCATTTATCATGCAAAGCGCTCGAGTTTTCTGCTCCTTTCGGCCATATGGGAACATTGTGATGCACTTTATTTCATAGACTGATGATAATGGGTGAGAGAGGGAGGTAGAGGAAGGAAGGAGGAGGGGGAACAGCGCCGTCGATAACTTCCTCAAGATCTCTAAGCCCTTGAGAAGAACAATGATTTCTTCCCCCTGAATCTGCTGCAGCACGGAGAGGGAAATGGAGCCAAGATACCTTAACATGCATTAACATCCATTGAAAGCACAGCACAGAAGAAAGAACTATCCACTCATTGCACAACACTTGAAACCATCAAAAGAATGAAAAGGTATAGGTTAACATAACGCTGACGATGAAGTGCATGTGGATGATATTGACGAGCTGGAAAAGGCATGTCGTAAGAGACTGTCGTAACAGAAAAAAGGGCTGATCAATGTGAGCTAATGGTTAGAGAGAGGCTAATGTTGTTCCCTTGAAGATATGTGATTATTGAGAGGAGACAGGCCAGATCTGGTGAAAAGGCAAAGTACAAAACTGTAAAACCAAGAATGGCCCCAACTAGATCTAACGTGTTGCTTTTTATTTTATCGCTTGCATATTTGAGGTAATCTGTGAACTGTGAAGTTGTTAGGATTTTGAAGCTTTTGAAATCTGAGCCTGATTTTAATCATTCAGCTTCTAAACAATCGAAGCGGCTCAGATGTGTCAGCGTTTAATGGTTTAAGCCTGGAATCTTGGACAAACACCCACCAAGGTCCTAAACCAGAATTATTCTGTAGTGCTTGATGCAAACAAGGTCTAATTAAGCCCAAAACGCCTGTAGCCTGAAACCTGAAAACCTGGTTGCATGACCTCTTGCTTCTGCTTAGCTCTATTCACTTTAGCAAAAAAACGTGTGCATTGTGGAAGAATTTAACATTTACAAGAACCTTGTCAATTTGGTAATGAGTTGCAATAGCAGATAGAAAAATCCAACTGGCTACTGCTGCCTCTTAGCATCGTACCCCATCATTACTTTTTGTACACTATTGTTAGAAAACCACAAATTGAGCTGTTTTCCCCCGGCTTTGTTAGTTGTCAGCAGGTGTTGATGATTGTCTTTCGTCAGCATGTTTGTATGTTTCTTCATCCTGGGATAGAAAGGCTTACTCTCCTGGCTTAAAAATAATCTTTATTTCCGTCCAACCAGTCAAAAAAAACGACCTGGTTTAACTCCACAGACCAGACCCAGTTCTTTGTGATTGTAAAGATGTGTGGGTGGCTCAATCGCAGTAAGAAACATTGATTTTTCACATTTGTATTCAAAAATCAATGAACACTTGTACTCTCGAGACTGAACCGCTATATGTTGGTGGATCATTTGCAAGCTGTCAAGGTGGATTGATCAAAAGGCAGCAGGGATTGAGATAAAAAGCCAAACAGAGAGATATGCAGCCATTCAATTTGGTGAAGGTAATTGCCTTACCTTTTATGTTTCCCCTCGCAAACCTTCAACAGTCCACACCAATCTCTGTGAAGGGAAACATTACCAGTTAGAAAAAGCTATCGTCCATATCCTAACACATGTTGATATCCAAAAAATAATCACGTCAAGTGATATGGGTATTCAAGTTGGGCAAAAAAGGCAAAAAAAAGATGGCTGTGGTTTTTTGGATTGGAAAACTCCTTTCAGACCAAGAGAAGTACTTGACTTTGAATCGTTTTGCTGACCTTCAGTCGACAATTCACTCATTGTCATTGGCTTATTCCTTTCTCAACAGGGTCAAGAGACATGAGTCATGAGTCATGAACTACCTCAACCGCCATCAATAACAACACCAAAGAATCTGCTTCAACAAGTGGATATTCTTCTCTCTACAGATTAAATAGGCCTGACACGAAAGTCTATTATGTCGTATTTAATACATATTTATTAGAGTGAGAAGTGAAATAAGGTCAAAGAAATGAAAACAGAAAATACTTGAGAAGACATTTTAGGGCAGAATTCTTCATTTCTATTACATTCATGCTTTCTGCCACAATGAATGAGCTGTCTACTGGACTATTAAGAAATACATCAAAGTAGATTCATTCATTGAATGTCAAACAATTATTTGACACACAGCAAATGTTCTCCACACAGTCATCTGAATTCATATTCTAAACTAATTTGGACTCGAAAAAGACATAATTATCCTTCATCGCTTGTTGGCTTCTCTGCAAAATGTCCTTTGTGGTACACTCGTAGTTAGAGCTAGCTCGGGCTTGGAGCAACTCCAACTCCATTATGCTGCTATAGGCTTTAGGGCAATAAAACAAAGTAATGTCTAGACCTGCTCTTCTTTTTTACAAGTGTTAGAGATAGCATTTGATATGAATCGATGGAGAGTTCAGAACTGCGTAGGTAACAGACTAAAATGGCTATTGATGCCTCTAAATTAGTTACAAAAGAAAAACTTAATTGACTATATATACATAGTTGTATTTAATGTCTGAAACCAATGCCACAGGGCAGTGGCAGAAACAGAAACAACAGAAACAACTTTAGCCAAGGATAAAGTTATCCTTATCCTTACAACAGTACTTGCACATGTACAGGATTAAGTCAGAAAAGAGATAATAGGTAGTGGTTTCCAAACAGAAAGCCTACATTCACTAGCCATATAAGGATCAAACAAATACAAGGCCGAGCAAAGGTTCACTAGATAATTGAGTGCAAAGAAAATCCAGTGGTTCTCAACTGGTCTAGCCTCAGGAACTACTCCTGACCTGCGACCCAAATTTATTTATTTTTTTCAATCAATCACAATTATTTAAAAAAAGATTGAGCAGTTTGACCCTCAGATGGTGCCTGATAGAAAAAAGAAACAAAAGTGCTTCAAATTACTTTCTGACAGCATTTTTGTTCCAGAAACACATTTGGGACCCATTGAATCCGGCTACGCTACCCACTTTTGGGACCTGACCCACCAGTTGAGAACCAATGGAAAATCTACATTTTGTGTAAATATTAATGTGCTCCTGAAGTAACTGACTTCTGCTTTGCACTTACGACTAGGGATGAAGCGGTGAACTGGTTAACTGGGGTTAAAAACATCATGGTTAATTAATCATAAAGGTTCTGCAACAATTTGTCTTACAATTCAAAAGGGAGAGATGGACTTATATTTACCTTTATTATTTTATACTGGATTACTTAGTTATTTCTGTTTTTTAAAAGCAGCAATAAATAACACCTTTATATTTCTAAAGACTGTAAATGTGATTGTATACATTGGTAGATAATCATAAATGCAAAATAATATTGATAATTGTGAAAGTGAGATTACTCCTCTGACTATAATCGGGATGTCAAAATCCATAATCATTGCATGAGACTTAGTGACACTTTAAACCTTTCATCAACAATAATAAAAGTTGATCTACAAAGCAGTGACCATAAAATTAAAGCAGATAGAATGAGGACGAGAGACAGAACGAATCAAACAGCAACAGAAATATTTTTAGCCATGATGAAAAAAAGCACTAAGTCCATTATCTGGCTAAGTATAACAGGAAACAAACAGCCCTTTTGAGCCGTTTATCCTTTTTTATGTTACTGATCTTTGCTGACTTAAAGAAGAAAAAAACTGGAGTGGAGGTCATGGCAGCCTGCTTCCTCTGCTGTCCTGTCCCTTTAAAGACAATGACCTGAGCAGCGGGACAGCTTGGCTGGAGATGAGAAAGTAGTTATTTCCAGCACCCTCCTCATTTATTTGTGTACGTGTTTTAAGAGACCCAAAGCAGCAGGCTGGATGCCTGGGTGCCATGCTGATAAAGCAAGAAGGGGACTCGGTGCACTCTACCCAGGGCCCCTGAGTGATTCGAGGGGCAGTATGGGGGGGTTGGACAGGGGATCAGGGCTCTAAGCCAGGCGGGTACACTCGGTTGGATAACATGTCTTTAATGCTACTGATGGACTGCCCAACTGGCGCCCTAGCTCGCTGGCACCCTGCCCGGCGTTCTTCCACTGGCTGAGTGTCTGTATAGCTTGCATGACTGTTGTGAGACAGACAGAAAGTCAGAGGCGACAGACAGACGGACAGACCGCAGACAGACGGACAGAGGCAACCTCAAAGACACAGGACACACAAAGGCCACAGGCAAAGACAGACTAACGAGACAGATGGGGAGAATCATGGACGGACTACTTGGTGGAATGTGGTTCATACAGGTCGTCATAGCTTCACATATAGTCATGCACATTTCAGAGTGATACAAGCACTGTCATATTAAATGACCTCAATAGTAGATTTGAAGGCTTTTGAATGTATTTTTTTTTAATTGCTGGATATCAATGTTGATAAATCACAATTTTACTTGCATGTTTGAAATTCCATTGTTTGAAATTTCAAAAATTTTGTGTCCTTTTATTCCATATTTTTGTACTGACATAAATTGAGGTTACTTTACTTCCTGCTTTTATTTTGAAAATATAGAACTTCTGGTACATCTGAAGTTACGATATAAAGTTAACCACGGGAAAAAGTACATTTCACAGATCAAATAGTAAATTAAAAAAGTTCCAAGGGAACGGTGAAAAAATTAAATGTTTGATTTCACAAGGTGCATAATACTTTAGACTCTTTAATTGAGCTGTCCAGATGCTTTTTTTTTTTTTTCATTTAAAATTAGCTATTTAAAGGCACAGTAATGTTGTTCTTCTCCATCACTGTGTCTACAGGGAGACGCTGCAGGGGCTTACCTACGGTGCGCCTAAAGGGACAAAACAGCATGCAATTGATGTGATTTTAGAAAATGGAATGCGTTAATTTTGGACCTTAATCACATTGCGATTAATGCATTAACCCCGATAGCCCTAGTAGGTTGCCAGCTTCTCCATCTGTAATTTATATGAACTCGTAAAAAAATAAACCACAAAGCCCTCGATATATCAAAAGGACAATTTGAACATCTGTGAATAAACTGTATTCTCAAGTTACATAAATAGAGTCTGCAGCTTTCAGCTTCAGACTTTTTCATTTCTCATTGGGGCGTCAGTAGCTCCAGCTGTAGGGACTTTAGTTGGGGACCGGAGGGTCGCCGATTTGGACAAAAGTATGATCATTGGTCTGGTTAATTGAGAGGTGCCAGGTCACATTGACTCGGACATCTCTCTATTAGTGCATGTCCAAATGTCCTGTTTGTGCATGTGTGTTTTCCGGGCCTATGTGTGTGAGAAGCAATACCTCTATATCTCTCAATACTAGAGGGTGAACCAGACATCAGGGAATAGTAAAGTATGTAAAACACAATTTTGACAATATAAAAATTAAGAGGATAATCTCAAAACTTGCAGCATTATCCAATTTCACATTCTGAAACTGATCAAAATAGAAAAACTTGATTTTTGAGCTCTTTTGAAGACCTTAAAAATGAACCACTGAGCAGACATGTGATATATGACTCTACACTGTTCAATCACTCAACTGATGCCAACCTTCAAGATTTCCAATTCTGAAGCTGAACCATTCCCAACACGTACTTATCTCCCGAAGCACATCCATCTTTTTGGTTTGATATTTGATCAGCACAAATAACAGACTCGTATTTATTTTCCTGTTTTCGCACAAACACAATCCCTCATAAATCCCTGACCATCCTGAGAGATACTCTCTCTGCAGATCTTTGGATGAATGTGCTGAGTCAGCCCTGAGCTGAGGTATGAAATAACAAAAAGGGAGAAAAACTGAGGGAAAACACAGATTTCAGGGGTTGGAATGACGTGTATAAAATCTCATTAAATGAAAAGTGAGCCAATAAAGTTTACTGCAGCAATTTCAAGCATTTTGGTTCAGCAGTGATATGAGCTTTTCATGGTCCAGTACTTCTTCTTAATTAATAGACTGGTCTGTTCCTGTACGCAAAGGTCAGCACCAGCACCAGTAACTCCTTTTAAGTTCCTAGTTTAGTTTAAGTCTGCTTTTGATTGGACCGAGTCAATGATTTCTTATTGGAAAAGAAGATGGAAAAAGAGTCTGTAAAAGATGTTTGTCGGGTTTTACTCCATTCATCCTTTAATGATTGGTATTTTCCAAAGAAGAAAAAACACTGATACAGCTGTTAATGGATGATATTGATATTATTATTATTTTGTTCACAATATGCCAAAAATTCCAATGTAGCCTGTCCTTTTTGATTATTTACAAAATTCTTAAATTCCATCGAGACTCTGTTTGAAACCTGAATAGTTTGACTTTTTGAGAAGGAACAATATTGATTGTTTTTAATTCGTCAATATATGTTTTGTTTGTGAATATAGCTAAATCTAATAAAAGATTTGTTTTTGTTTGTTTGACAAAATGTCTGTACTTTTATAATTTTCTGGTTTTTAAACTTCTGTAACCTTCCAGTCTGGGTTGAACAAATACTATGGATATTAAGTATTTGGAAATAGTCCAAAAGTGACATCAGAATTTGCTAAAATATCAATATAAGCAATGGCTTACTATCGTACAGTCCCAATGGTTAATGACATCCAAAACAGCAATATCATGCTTCATAAAGTTTTAACTGGTACTGGATATTATGGTCAGGTTTATTTATTTGTGTGCGCCCAGGAAGATGGTTAAAACCAAAACTAGAGATTTCTTCTTCTGTGGTGTTGGTGTAAGTTTCCTCGATGTGCAGGGCCGCACTCCAACGACTCACTCACTCCCCAAAAATATAAACAGAGCCTGTTTGGGAAATCTGACTGAATTCAAAGAGATGATACCTGCTGCTGATAATGCCAGGACACAGCTTCATTTGGAGTTATTTACTTTTGAGCAGCCGATCAGCAGGAAGCTTTATTTAAAATGAAGAGGATAAATATACTGTGTACAGTGAGCTCTAACAGGACGGACTGTTTATGTTTGGAGGGCTCTTAAGGAAATCAAGCTGTGTTTAGATTATTGGACGTTTGGACGGCTGCGGGTTATTTAATAAATAAACAGCTGAGGCTCGAGGTCTGAGATTCTGCTATGTGTTTCGTTAAACATCATTTGAGTGGTCTGGTCAAGCGTTTACCATATATTATTCTAAAGCCCTCATCTTGAGGCTCCGCTTACTTGACAGAAACACAACCTCCGTCTTCACTATTTGTGTTAATGTGCAGAAAGTGAACCTTCAGCTCGAGTCTAAAACAGCAACACACAGAGAACTAAATGACGAGTTTTAGTGCAAACATTGGTTTGAATGCTTAAGATATTTTACTGCTACTCTATTTCCTCAAAACACAAGAAGGATTAAGAATGACTGCGTTTTTCTTACTTATTTCTTTACTCATTCCAGAGACTGCAATGCTATTGGCTACTAGAAGTGCCGATCAATATCCACAGCAAACCCTCCCTAACAATGATGTTGTTGTTTTTAAAGGAAATGTGTAATTCATGTATACTTTTGAAGGTTGTTTCATCGGAGCTCAAATTTGTTGCGCATAAACTCACGGCAATTTTAAACTAAATTACAGTATATTCAAACCATCTCTGAACAGTGAGTAAAATATGGAGTATTTGTACTTATATTATAAATAATGTAAAGAACGCTAGTGTTTTAGCACTCTAACATTAGTATCATTTTTGCAACATTTTTGCCCAGAAATGCACCTTTCTCTTCCTTAAGGCTGTATCCTGAACAAACTCCACCAGATAAACGTTGAAGGTTGCAGATAGCTGAAAATCAAATAAATAGATGCATCCCCTTAGTTTGGTTGACACACTGTACATTAACTGGAGCCCAACTGGAGTCGTTCTGGTATGCTATCTGATGCTAATCTTTTACATTTTGCACAAGAGAGTTTTGCCTGCAGGTGCAGTTTGCTTGTGCAGCCAGCCCATTCTCATTCCAAAGGCGTCAAATACTGATGTAGTTAGATTTTATGAACTACTCTGCAGCAAACTTTTTCTATGAGCAAATACTTTGGCCAAATGTTGTCAAAAATGTTCAATACTTTGACACTTTTTGATACCATGTGTTTTAAAGACGGTACAATCTCTGTTTTTTGAAAGATAGAAGCTTTAAAAAGCTTCAGATCTTCAGACATATTTGGACCAAAACCTGCAGCAAGTGAAAGAGAGAGAACACAGCACAAATACGATGGCGACATTTCATGCAGGGGTTTCTGTGCAATTTTTGCTAAAAAAAAAAAAATGGTGACTTGGACTTCTATATTTGTTGCTGTGGTATTGGAACAGGTATCAATATCGTTTGATTTTGATTTTTGGATCAAAGTTTAAAATCCTGGTGTCATGACAACCCTACTTTGGCCATCCAGTGTGTGGGAGGTTTAGTGCTTCAGAAGAAATATCAATAAAGTCCACTTTGGGTTGTGGTTTGGGGGCTATGGGACGGTCAAACATGGGAGGACTTTTCACAAGGAGACTAGGGTTTAAGTCCTGAATCAAAACTGTGATTGTTTTTCTGTCCTATCTGATAAAAGCACAAATGGAATGGTCCAAAAATAGCAATTAAAGAGATTTTTGAATTGTTTTAAACAGCCACCATGATAACTTTCCTGAACACAACCAAGTCGTTTTGAGCCTAAAACCTGACACAAACTTTTTTGTAGTTCAGTTGTTATGATCTAAAGCAGAACTTTGAACAAACTCTAATGGGTACCTTAAACCAGATGCTGAACAGATGCTTAATTCTACACCTGTATAAGACACAAGAGCACTGTGACAGAGTGTCAGTATTTAAAGATCTGATGAGAACACATAAGATAATATGAAGTTTTGTATGAGGACAGGTTTCACTGCAAAGCCTTTTGGCACTATGGTGAATATTAGCAGGATGAAACTACTGGCCAGCTGACTGCGATGCTGATTATTTGTTTGGAGACTCACGTGGGCTTGTTGTGATAAGCAGGCGAGCACCTATTGTTGATATTCTAACTGACAGGGGTCACGGCGTTCAGTCGGGGCCGCTGCTGGGCCTTTCGGCTGGTCGGTTAGGACAGCTGAGAAGTGGCCCCAGATCTGTGGGAGTGGCCTCGGCCCAGATGGCTGTCCTATACAGCCCAGGGATTCAATACCTTTCTCTCCCCCTCTCCCCCCTCACAGACCAGATGGAGACCATTACAGTGGCCTGAAAGACCTGAGAGAGCCCGAGTGAGAGAAAGTGAGAGAGTGAGAGATGGGGTGGGTGGAATTGGGAGGTGGGGGGGGGGGGGGGGGGGGGGGGGGGGGGATCTCGCCTTTCCAAAATCTCTAATTACCACAATTGTTGAAATCTTTTCAGCCTGCTTTTTTCTTGCTCTCTGATACAAAAAGCTCCCTCTCAACATGCACCGCAAGCCCTCCTGAGAATTCCTATAAGAGAGGCAGACTGTTTCACACAAGACAGAAAGAAGGAGGAACGCGGAGAAGGGATGGAGAGAGGAGAGAGAGAGAAAAAAGCACATTAAAGATATGCAAATCAAACTGTCTGGGGTGAGGAGCATTAACCAGCGTTAGCAGGATAGCTGCCTCTATTTTTAGTGGTTGTGTGTGCGCATGCAGGAGTGTGTGTGTGTCTGTCTCTCTCTCTCTGCTGAGGTGTGTGATGACTTCCTTAAGCCTGGGCTTTCATGTTCTAGTGAGACAGTCTGGGCGTTGAGATATGTCGGCAAAAATATTCTGCCTAATTGAGACACTTCACAAATGAAGCTGTCAAGTCGGAGCTTCAAACAGAATTCACAACAGTAGTTGAAAGAGAATTTCTAGGACGCCAGTGAAGGAGTTTCTTTTTTTTTTTTCCTTCCCTTTTTCTAAACAAGTACAGTGCATTAAATGAATACCGGTTGGTTTCAGGACAATCATCAGAGTTGCCAAGGATGCTTAAAAAAAACACACACCTCCATAAAGAGAGTCTGAAAATAGCAGCAGCGCCGATCATGTCTTCAAGTTCAAATAAAATAAGTTGAGGGGAGGGATGCATTTAGCTCGTTTATTTTGAACACATGGTTTCGACATAACCCAAGGCCAATGTCAGAGCCATCCGATGTAGAGACACTTTCAAGTGATGTAATGCAGCGTCTGGCAGCCATGTTGGCCTCTCGGAGTTCCTGGAAGCAGCGGGGTTGTTTCCAAACGTGCAACATTACCATGCCAACATTTGGGATACAAATTTACCACAGAACCCTCCTGTAGCCACAGTGAGAAACCACAGATTATAAAAAGCAAGTTCTGGTATACTTAAACATGGGCCCTACATTTACACGATTCAGGGTCTATAGGCTTCAGGAGATTACTTCAAACAGCAGCCATAAACTTTCAGGACAAATGTGCACAATTGAAGTTCATCCATGGAAAGTGCTTGTTTTAGACAATATGCTCAGATTGTTATTCTAAGTGTCTGACAACATTACAGAAAGAATCCTTGCAGAAATGGACATATTTGTCTGAGGGTAGGATGCTTCATTTAAAGCAGAAACTGTTGCATCACTCTTTTCAAAGCAACTACGCTCCATTGACAAAAACTGTGATATTTTATTGCACAGCACATGAGTTAAAGGGGTCCCACAATAACAAAAAAGCGAGCAACTGATTGCGGCAGCAGTAGAGCAGTAATACCCGAGTCCTGCAAACAAAATGTGTGTTTTTTTTAATGGTGTTTGGTTGCTTTGAAGATAGATATGTAACAGCTGTTTCTGGATAAAAATGATTTTCCTTAAATAAAAACAAATCTACCACAGTGGGAAAACTCTTTTACTGTGTTGTCAGAAAGTCAGTCAGTGGCAAAATCAAGTGGCAACTTAGGTGCTGAAAAAATATAGCCAATGCAGAAGTGCAAAAAAATATCAATCAATCAATCTTTATTTGTACAACACCAATTTATTTACCAACATTAGTCCACCATGAATAAAGCACTAAGCAGCAGCATTTAGCAAAGTAACAGTGGCAAGAACAAGTTGTCTTTAAGAGGCAGAAACCTCGAGCAGAACCAGACTGAGCAGAGATAAACGTGTTCAAATAAACTAAGTCTGCCCGAATACCTAATGCCTTTATCAGCATACACTGGAAACGGGGTAAAAAAAGAGTAATTCATAATAAGGGGCATGGCTTATCTGACTGATGGGCGGGCCTGTTGTAGCTGTTAGTCATGAGTCTTAGCTCCACCTGTTTGCCTGTTACTAGATCAGTGTGGACAGATGTACGATAACGTATTTGTATCATCATTTCAGACCATCATTTTGCCCTCTGTACGATGATTTTGCCATTTCAATGTCCCCACAACCAAACGTTGTTTGGGATTTGAGAGCAACCAATCACATCAGCATGAGAAGGCCATCACATCCCAACACACCCTCCACTCTAACTGCCAATCAAATCACCACCTGATGCCCTGCTCACACCTGCGGCTCTTTGTACCAGACAGACTGTAGGGAAACACACATCACAACTTAATATGCTACTAGCTTAGCTACACTCAGAGCAGAACAGTTTACTTTGATAATGTGTTCCTTAGTTTGTTTATTTAAATCAATATTGTGTGCAGGGCACATTTCTTCTTTTTTTTTTAAATGAACGATAGTTTTGAGTAAAATACAATGATTTTATAGCTGTAGTACGATATTGCTGCATTTTCCGTCTGGCAACACTGTACTAGGTTGAACGAAAATGAGAAAAGTCTGCTTCAGAAACAAACATGTAGAATACGTCCATGTAGTCTATACGGACAAAATCAACACTATAAGAGGTGTAAAAATAAGAATCACAAACTCTGGAGAGACACAACATGAATGCCTTTTCGAGGTCACATTCACATCTTTAAAGTCCTTATAGCACTGACAAAAACTATACCATCTGCAGTATTTGTACTGTCAAGCGCCCATACTCAAGTCCTTCAAACATAGTTTTTCATTGTCCATAAATTTACCAAAGCTCTCTTCAAAGAACCTGATGACTTCAGCAAACTTTATCCTGCCTTCGCTTTATGTAAGAGGACCACGAGTGGTTCAAATTTGTATTCCTTTGACAGTGCGTGGTTTATTTTAACAGATCAGCACAGTTCTATAATACAGTTATCATGGGACATATGGGAAACAGATGATAGGAAATGTACTGAGGAGGATGCTTAAGAGTGGAACAGCTTTCAAACATGTTTCTTAAATGAGAAACTTGCAAATGTTCACATGATTTGATCCATCTGGCTTCCTGTTTTCCATTAGATTTCTGTGACATGGTTTGCGTTGTCATACTTAGCTCAGATTGGAAACAATTGACCTCACTACTGAAACTCATTTTCATGCCTAAGCGCTGGTAGAAGCCGGGGGCTTGCAGGAATAATGTTTTTTTGTAAGTCAGACCTGTGCTCCTGAACGTGATATCTGAGGAACGAATGAAGGGAATGCAGAGTAATAGACAGAAGGCTTCATTCATATCTTTATGTGTATCAGATGTAGGACATACATGAGCCTTTAACCAATCTTAGCATGTTTTTATTGTAGGCTGCTTCATAGTGTCCATGGAGCGGCTGGCCTGCAATCTTTCCACAGACCTTTTGTCTGTCTGCATTCGCACCACATTGGTACACACTCTGAAGCAGGGGCTGAAAGGGTTCCTCTTAGATGGAGTTCTAGGAACTAAAATAGTTCATAGTTCCTGCGCTGAGGAATCAATAGAAAAGTTCCAACAGTTCCTAGAACTATGAAAAAAGTTCTATTGTCTGAAAAACGCCTATTGCTATCCTTCTATTGTTGTGAACTTAATATTAGTCTCGACCCCATGGAAATAAGACAATCCCACTTTTTTCAGATGAGTTTTAAGGAGAAAAAAGTATGTTGAGACCACTATGGTATCTCCAGTCTGTAAATTAACCGTGCTTTTAAAAAAAAATGTCATGGCTCTAAAACAGCGGTTTCGATTGGCAACTATCTGATATGTCACTGCTGGCAGTAAAGCTCAACTTGCTGTGTAACCTCGGATTTTAATTAAAAGGAAGATGATCAAAGTGATACGGAGGGAAGCTGCAGCATGATGATTTGTTTGTGAGTGCCAGGACAGAGGACAGACTGTTGAGTTTCCTCGTTTCTCCTTTGTTAGAAAGTTTAGTTTCAAGTTATTGTCTGCGTGATTATGTCTCAAATGTATGTCAAGCAATGATAGAAAAACATATCAGAGCCTGGTAAGCAAGCTAGAGATCACACAAGAGTATCAGCGTGCCAATGCTTACCTTTGTCAAATACTGATTTGTTTGTTGTCTCTGATTAATCTCCTTCTGTTGTGGAACCATATTTCCCTCTTGGATAAATAAAGTTGTCGAAGTCTAGCCAAATGAAGAGCATCCAAAAGGCTGTGTGGTAAGTTAACAACAGGTGGGACCATTTACCAGACCTTAAGCATGGAAGCACAAATCCTTAACACTTAGGATTCTCATGCAGAGGTAACAGAGCCTCTAAAAGCCCAAGAAGAGAGCTGGAATACATTTTGAAAGGTTGTGTTTGCTGTAGCAGCTGCTAGTTGTATAAACGTGCGTATTGCCAATACCCAAACATGCGTTTATAGGCTCCATTGGAGGCATTTTTTCGATATCAGAGCAACTCCCTGACCTTGTGAGATGAAAACAAACATTTACATTATTGTTCAAATGCTGCAGTAAGTTTTCCTGCTTTCAAGTTTTTGGAAGACTTTTAATAATTTCCCCTCATCACCAGTATGAAATCCCTTTTTGTTAAAATGCAGCACTAAGAAGAGCTTTCTCATTCAGCCTTCTACTCGATATCTAATGGCTGCAGCAGATCTTCAAAGGGCTACTTTGACGGTGCTGCATGTCTGTGTGGAAAGTGGATCAGTAAAAAAATACGAGTCTCTCTCTGCTCTGTAACTTTCATCATGAACTTTACCGTGTTTGTCAGAGCAGGCTTTGTTTAGACAAGACGAGCCGAGCCCAGAGAACAGCAGGCTACTGAGGGCCTGCCGCAGAGTGTGATACCAGCGGTGGCGGATAGCATATGGCAGCAGGAACAAGATACAACACAAACAAACACATGGCACAGGGATGGGCAGCTCAAACGATGGGATTACACATGGCCGTGTACTGTGTGTATGTGTGAGAGTGCATTTCACTCCTACTTCAACTGGAATTTTTCCTGCCAGCCACCAAGAACTTTAACCTTTATTAAACCAGGAAAAAGTCTCATTGAGATTAAAAATCTCTTTTACAAGAGCGTCCTGGCCAAGACAGGCAGCAGCACAATTACAGGGTTTCAGACATAAAAACACTTAACAACAACAAACATAAATACAGGAATCACAAAAAGAACCATTCATAAGTCATCAGCAACAAAGCGATCAAAAAGGGGCAATACGAGTTAGCTAAAACATCTACAGTCAGATATTTCTGCCTCCAGATCATTAAGACGACCTTTAAAAACATTCAAGGAAACCAGCTCCTGAAGATTTAAAGTATCTTGCAACCGATTCCAAGAAGAGGGAGCAGCATACTTGAACGCCCTTTTTTCCTAATTCAGTACGGGCTTTAGGGATGGTTAGAAGGTGTAAATCCTGCGAGCGAAGATTGTAACTTCCATTACTTTTTTGAAGTATGTAGCTCTGTAGGTAGGTACGAAAAAAGTTGTGGGATGAGAATGTAAAGGAGAAAATGTTCGGGCAATAATTGTCATTAAAGTGACAGACTCTGTTGCTTCATCGGACACTTCTGAGTTGTCCGTTTTACGTCATGTTTTGCCTCCTGAGACAGAACTGGTGCAATATGCATGACCCAGGATCGAGACTACATTGATATAGGCAAATACATTTTGCATGTGAACTTTTTCACAAACATAATGTATGATGCAGCAAACAATGCATAGAGTGATTTACAAATGTTCGGGGCACTGGTGGCGCAGTGGTAAGTGTGCGCGCCCCATGTATGGAGGCTGCGGTCATCCAATCGGGCAGCCCAGGTTCAAATCCAACCTGTTGCTCCTTTCCCACATGTCATTCCCTAGTCTCTCTCTCCCTTATTCCCAACTCTATCCACTGTCTAATCTCTACATTAAAGTCCCAAAAATCTTTAAAAAAAAATGTTGACATTACATACTTCTTCCAGCAGAGAGTGCATTACACTCTTAGCATCGTCTGCAGTATGTAAACAATGCACAATGCTAAATATGATTTAATAAACAGAAATAGAAAGCAGCATTCTGAGTACCTCACCATGGTCATATCCATGCACATTCCCATAAGGAAAGGTCAAAAGGGTTCATTTTAGCAGAATTATTCACTCTATATGTTTTATATTGAATATACTGTACTTGGTTTCATTGAAAACATCTTTAAAGTAAGCAAAGCTATAGGCTGTGGACTGATAAGAAAACTGTGGTAACATCAGAAATAATTTGAACTAACATTTTTCATACTCACAAAACAATCATCTGAAAAATTACAATGCTTAAAATGCTAAAAAGAAAATGCACTCCACCTAAACTAGCCTAAACCAAGCCCAATTGCAGTACATTCATTGCTGACGTTTTATCCTACTCTTTGAGAGACTTTATTTTATACTAAACTTTTGTTCTGTCAGCTCGTTAAATTTCCCCTCTTTGGAATCAAATTGTAATGCCGACCTCTTGATAATGCTGGTGTTGCTCTTTAAAGGAGCTGTCAGGAGTAGGGATTAGCATTCACTGCAGCACAAGTCTGGTGGATCGTAGCCAGAGGACAGAGAGGCGAGCCGGGTCTGACAAAAAGCAGGAGGGCTAAAGTCAGCCCAGCCTAGGGGCGAGAGCTGCACTCCACAGGGATACACACTCGAGAAAGACACACACACACACACATGTGGACAGCACACACATGAAAATACATGCAGCACGCATTGTGATGGGTGAGGAGAAGTTAAAGCCACGGGCCTGTTGTACAAAAGATCCTTTGTTCTTTAACTGCAAAACACACATACATACAGTAGACACAGAAAAATGTACACACACACACAACAACAACAAAAAACACAATTGCTGCATGCATACCAGGCAGAGCAGAGCGAGGCTGCAGGTTCAGGCTGTCAGGCTGTCTGAGTGTTGAGTCTATATCTCACACATCTGTGGAGACTCAGAGGAGTACACTACATATCATCCTTTACATGCATCCACTGTTTCATGTGAGAGTGTGCACTGAAATACAGAGGCTGTGAGTGTGTGTGAGGTCACCTTACAGGAGGTTCTGTCAGGAGCTGAAGATGAACTGTTAGAGAGAAATGTCTCCTCGTGTCAGTTTATCAGTCTGGCAGCTTCACCCCTCCTCCACCCTGCAGCCTCACATCTATCACACCGGCTCAGTTTGTCTGCACAAGTCTGTGCAAACATGGAGACATCATAGAATTGTGCAGAATTTTACAGCAAAAATAGACCCTTGCCTTTTTGTATTTGCTTTAAATGCTGTTTGCAATTAAAATGTAGAATATAATTAAAGACTTTCCAGCACAAAACAGAAAGTCAACATAATCAGAAAAAAGAACAATCTGAAAGCTCTGCAAAAAACGGAATCTTAAGTGACAAGTGTTTTTCTATTTTATTAAAATCACAGTCCAAATATTGATATTGGCGCAACTTTTTGTACCCTTCCCAATACTGTTTTTTTTATCTCAATTTTTCAGGATTAAAGAAAATGAGGATGGATTCGACATTAGCTCTGGCTTGGAATCCAACCGCCAACATGTTGCATTGCAGCAAAACATTTCCATAGCCCATAGTAAGAGTATTTTCCTGTCCATTTATAAAAAAAAAAAACATAGTAAATAGTTTTAACATATTGACCTTGAAATGAAACAGCAATCAGAACAAGAAGAATCAAATATGTTCCTCCTGACCTTCTGACCAGTCAGAATGAGCCTGGGATACGAGATATACTGAACCAATCCGTTCTTCAGTGGTTACCGTCTTTATCCCAACATTTTTAGACCTTGTGAACTATGATTTTACATATTTAGCAACACAATTTTGCAGAGCACCTAAAGGCCAAATGAGGGTTCAGTCTAACACGGTAGCCACAGTGCAAAAATATATTCATAATGCAGTTTGTGAAAGAGTGCCTGGAGCCGCTCTGAACTTCTTTTATTAAAAACACACTTTGATAACAGATTACTGAAGCATACTTGGATTCAATTATTTCCTTTCCCCTAAATGGAGGCAACAAGTAGAAAAAAAAAATCAACATTTATATAAAGTATGAGGTAAAAGCCTGAATATTAGCAGACAGGGAGGGGAAACTAAGTAAGAGGCAGCAGCAGGTCAAGGCCCAGACCGAACAGAAGAGACGAGATGAAAGCAGAGAGCGCTCACTAAGTGAATGAAGTTCGACAAGGTCAGTGAGACTAAAAAAAACATGATTAAAAGAATCTACATGACAACTGTCCCAAGATGCTTCAGGTTTTCTTAGATCAAAACACCATATGGTAATTTCAAAAACACGGGAGCTACTATTCATATGTAGACAATAAAAAGTATTTGTTCAATTTAAAATGTCTAACCTTCATATAATGCAAACCTCTACCCTCTCTTTTTTAAAATGTGTTTCCCTTCTTCAAAACATCAACTGACCAATCGTAGAAAAGCAACCAAGCCTTAGATGAAAGAGAAAATCGAAGAAGCAAAACTTTTTGGGGTGGAACTTTGACATCACTGATTGGTTTGTCGACTGGATTTGAAGGTCTCCAGTTTGGCTTTTTGTCCACTGCCATGTTGATTTTTTTGGAGATGACCATATTTGGAGATGAGAGCGGCACAACAGGTTGTTATCGCTGCTCCTGAATGTGTTGTACCTGAGGTGAAGAGATGTCTGGTTTTGAATATTCTGTTGTTAAACCTGCCCTGTGTAACTTACAGTATAGGTGTCCAAATGGGTCGGTCTTTGAGCCTGGACCAGCATGTGAACAGTTTGGTCTGCACTTCTGTTTTACCATCTAAGAAACGAAGCGAAACTCAGACCTGTTGTATCCAGAGCTGAGCTAGAGACGATTACTTATACCTTTGTTTAATCAAGACTTGATTACTGGTATACTCTTTCTATGTATCTGAGCATCACATCGTTTAATCGCCTACAAATGGTCCAAAATAATACTTCTAAGCTGTTGACCAGATCTCCTAAGGTCTCATGTTAGTCCAATCTTTACATGTATGTCTTTGCACTGGCTTCCCATTAATAACAGAATCCAGTTTAAAATTCTTGGGACTACATGGTCAAGCACCTGCTTCTATCGAATAACTTTTGAAGCCACACAACATTAGCAGGACTCTGAGGTCTTCTGATCAGGGTCTGCTGGTTGATCCTTGTAGTAGACTTAAAACTAAAGGAGACTGTGCTTTTCAGGTTGTTGCTCCAAAACTGTGAACTCTGTGGCCATTTTTCAATAGCAGTTGAAGGCCCATTTGTTTAGACCTGTGTGTGTGATCTGAATTTGATTGTTATTGTAACTATCTGTATTTTATGTATTTTTTATTAATCTTTTATTGTAAAGCACTTTGTACTGTTCTTGAGAGGACCTATATACTGTACATAATCCACAGAAATGACATCCTGACTCCCACTGGTGATAATTGGTGACCATGACCTCCTGACAAACAGCAGTGTAACTGTTTTTCAGGATGCTTTAAACCTGCCTCAGCTCCAGTTCTTAGCCTGTCATTTGGCTGAGCGAAAGTTCGGGTGTCACAGCATTTCCAGCATGGCGACCGCCATTGACGCTTTTCCCGCCCCCCCCTTGCGGTCACAGGTAGGTGCTGTCACTCAGGCTTCGTCCATTAATATTTACAGTCAATGGGAATGACTCAGGACCAGCCTCAAGTGGTGACTCAAGGACCTGCAGTCTCCGACACTAAAATGTTGTCTTCAGTCTGCAGCCTCGGTGGTTGCAGTTTGAACCTGATGTGGAATCTTTAGGAAGCCCAGCTGACTAGCTTACTAGTTCCTTTAGCAAATCCTGCCAGAAAAAGTCAGATTTGATGTATTCAGTACAATTCAATGATACAATGTCAATACCTTTATGAACTACTGCTGCAAAATTTTCAGGAAGAACACATGTGGGTATAAAGGTTTGAATCTCATCTAAAGGCTGACAATACATACAGCTGCCAACCACTGGAGCTCTACTTAAACAAAGTGTATATTTAGAAATAGATGAAAACAAAACCGTCTGAGCTTTCATCCCCTGTTGGAGTATCAAAATAGCACGAGCAGGGCTGTGAGCTATCACTAAGAATATAGATGGATCATACATCAGGGAGTGTGTGTTACCGACAATCAAAGAAAGATTTTACAACAGGAGGGCGAGTTAACACCCCCCCCCCCCACCCCCCCACCCCCCCCCCGTCTGACTGTCTGTCTGACTCTGTCTGCTCCCCTGTCTCCTTTTTCTTCTCGCATTTATCTTTTTTGTTTGGATATTATTTACATAATCATCTCAATTAACATAATAACCCAACTAGACAGGTTAAGAATCTCTGTCTGCCTTTGATTAAAACATATTCTCATCAGTTTGTCTATCAAATATTGGAGATTGATGTTGTCTAATGGAAATGCGAATGCTGTGTATTTCTCTGTTTTTTTAATGTTGGTCACTTTTGCTTCCTCTTGTTTTTGCTTTAGCTTGAATGCTTCATGTTTGTATACCTTCTTCAACACATATATTTATGTTAAATCAGTGATTTTATTTGCTTTCTTTCATTTGATGTGTCTCTCGGGTGTGGTTTTCATACAGGGCTTTTACAGATTTCAAACACACCAACACATGTGCTTTTACATTTACCCTCATGTCTTTATATTTTTGTGTTCTGCTGCCACACCCATCACAACCCCTCTCCCTTCTTTTTTTAAAATAGAAAAAAACAAACTCATAAGATTGTATACACGTTATAGGGTGTCACTAGATTTATATAAAATATTCCAACACAGCTATGCATACAGTACACACACACACACACACACACACACACACACACACACACACACACACACATTGAAATACAGATATCAGAGCTCTGTGAAGCCGTCTTTAGTCTGTCATTACCTTATTTGACATCCTGTAGAAGGCATTTTGCTTGCAAGCTTTCACACCCGCCTACACAAACACAAAAGCGACCAAACCCATATGCATCAAACTAAAGGTGCACACACACAGTCACACACACACACACACACACACACGCCGACTAATATGCCTCGGCAGCAGCAGACAGCTTAGGAACTCTGAGACGTTCAGGAGACAGTGAAGGTCTGACAGACAGAGACAGACCATAAAATTAAACAGTTGAATCTAATTATTACTGTGTGATTAGCATTTTATTGCTGGAGACCGCTGCTCATTCAGTTTAAACTATTCTGGCAATCACAGAGTGTTTCAATTCAAGCTCTGATGTCAAACCATTGTTTTCAGTGGGTCCATTTATAGCACTATTATCAGAAAAGAAACATGATTATGATGCAAAGTCTGCATTTGTAAAAGTGATTCTCATAAAACAAAACGTCCTGGACATGATGCACCAGTCTTTATTTGGTTCATGCATTATCTGTAATACAAGACAGAACATGGGATCATCACTCAAGTATTGTTGTGTTGACGAACAGATTACATTGACAACTGTGGTCTTTAGACTTCTGTGATAGAAGTCAAAGTAATTATTTTCCTTTATTGTCATTACCATGAGGTTTTTTACACAATAGTTGCAGCCCATAACTCTCAATAAAACTGTATTTTTTGTATTTGCAAATATGAAATACGCAAACGAGTTCATAAGAAAACCGTTAATTTAACCATTCAGCAACGTCAGTGTTGAAAAATGAAGTCAATGCTGAAGTACAAAAAAAAAGCAGTTCCTCAAGTGTCCACCTGAGGACTGGCTCCAAAAGCAGAGAATCCCCATTAGGTCCCATATGAAAACATAGATTTTACAGCAGAAATAAACCTGCTTGCATCCTGGTACAAAACCTGGTTTCTGTTTTTATAGTGCATTTCTTTTCTGGTATAATGGGGCTAAGTTTTTTTGATTACATTAGGGCAAGAGTTATCTACGTATTTGTATAATTAGGGGTATGGCTGAGTTGACTGACAGGTGGGCTCATTAAAGCTGTTTGCCACGAGGCCAAAGGTCCACCTCAGCTCCACCTCTATACCTGTTTCTAGATTGTTTAAAAGTTAGGTTGAATTAGCATTTCAAATATGGCAACCGCCATCGTTCGTCTTCAAAATGCTACCTCAGAAACCAATAGGTGACATCACTGAGACTGCGTCCATGTTTTATACAGTCTATGCTTTCACCTGGTAATGTTGGCCATACATTTTTTCGCAAACCAAAGGACCCAAACCATAGTCCTGGACTCAGTTGTCAGAAGGGGAAAATGTATTGAATTGACTGGGCCAATCCTCCTGAAGACTCAGTCATTGGCTGAACACCTTATAACGTTTTTCTTTGAAATTTGGAAATTTGTGTAAGGCTTCCACCACTATGTACAGCTAATTCGTTACACTACACATCCAACAATGTAGCTCTTCTGACCAGAATGTAGCACAGTAGCAAACTCTCATAAAACAATCTGCTAAGAGCCAAACTGCAGAATTATTTCTAATTATAGTGAGGTGGAAAAACATTCAGGAATTGGAAGTTTTCCCTTGTAGTCGGATGGGTAGCAAACAATCCCTTTTGAGTTGGTTTTGGTTCATGTTCGTGTGACTAAAATTTAACTTTTTATCTGACTGTTTGCTGGAAACTTTTGAAACTGTACGATAACAGATGTCTTCTCTCAACTCTTACTCAATTCTTGCATCTCAAGATGTTGTTTTGATGCAAAAAGAAAGCCATCCTTGGGTTGTATATCTGTAATTCGCTGTTTTGATTTTTGCCATATGCCCTGAAATATTGGTCATCTTCCTGAGAGATAATAGCCGATGACTTCTTTCCAATGAATGTGGTGGAACATTTAGCAGTAAGCTATTTTACTAACAAGTTGGTTAATACAATCAGAGCTAAAAGAGGGAGGAAACTCATTCAGTTTCTCAGCAGATTCTGCAAGTTATTGTTCGATGATGGTTTTTGATACTGTGATTAATTGTTAAGCAAACAAATCAGTCTCTAGTTTACTGCTCATAGAGAAATTACGATCATTTTCAGCTCTTTGATGAATTCTATACGTCTCCAGCTCATCAGCACAGAATTAAACTTTCCTTCACAGTTCTGCATGAAAAGTTTGCCTCCTAACTTCTCCACTTATTAGATTTGACTAGCTCATTTTTCATCTTGACAGCTTCATTAAACCAGCCTGAAACAGCTCAAAATATTTGTGTGTATGTGTGTGATCATGAATGCAGCCTCCTCGCCTGTTTCCCTCCAGTCTGCTAGTCCCTGGTGGTTTTTTCAGAAGCTGTTTTCTCCTTTTTTCTCCTTCTGAGTTTCTTTCTTCTTATCGCTCTCTTTTAAAATGGCCCTCCTTCACACATCCATCTCACCCTGCTTCATTACCCTCCACTCTCCCCATCATTTTCTACCCACCCTCCATCTTATCACTCTTTCTTCTCCTCCTCCTCCATGATACTTTCTCCCGATTTTTTTTTTCACCAGAGGAGAAAAGAAAAAAAACACCCCTTGTCTTCTGGCTGCCAGTTTGTCTCCAGCTTCTCCAAACCTCTTCCCCGCTCTGGTGCTCTGGTATTGGCTGATGGAGCGTCGGCTGTGTTGGTATTGGCTGGTTCCAGCAGGTAAGGTATTACTGTGCCACTTAATCAATACCCTGCAGAGGGGGGAGGCATGTGCCAGACACACAGTGCAGCAGCCGCAGCAGCAGCCGTCAGCACTGGCAGCCCTCCATGAAGCCGAGCATGGGGATGGTGTGACCTTCAGTTGGACGGCACCAGCAGGAGAAACACACACATGCACATTATACACAAATAAACAAGCTGTGCACATTTTTTGCCAATCATGTTCTATACAAGAAATGTCTGCAGGCCACACCCACAGCTCCAACTTCACTCTGCAGAAGCAAAACGATAAACTCCTGACATGAGAGTGCTAATGAAAGAGTGGCACGTACGCAGAGCAGGACCTTGTGAAGGTCAAGAGAAGGCTCCGATGACAACACACACACACACCGACTGCTGCCAGAAACTCAAAACACTCAACTGATTTATGCTCCATTAAGAACGAAGATACAAAAGAATATAAAAACAACCACACAGCTCCTTAGACTGTTTTCATAGACAAGCGTTGCTAAAGAGATGTAAACCCAAACACACAAACGGCCTTCTAACTTATACAAGGTCTTGTAAGCATGTAAGAAGTATTCAGTAATTGTCAATGCAAATTCAAAAAATATCATTAAAAATCATTCAAGGTTTCAAAAACTATCCTGATAAGACCTAATTACATTGGTAGAAATGATCCAGGTCCAGGCACTTAGGATGGTTCAAAAAATATAAAAGGTCTGTAGTTCATGGGGCTAGAAACACTTAAAATACGACATCTTGAAATCAGGTTTTAACTAATTATATGAAATGATTAGAAACATTTCACCTTGTTTATATTGCAACCTGTCATGACAATAGCCAGAGAGAGGCTTTTAAGTTGTAGCTCTATCTTTGGGTTATTCCATACAGCCACATGCCTTCTGAACATTCATTTGATTTTGTTGGATTGGTTTTAAGATATAGGGACGAGACGGCCCTTAACTTCAGATTTAGCTAGATTGGGCATCATTTCTATTAACAGATTGTACATAAAAAGGTAAAATCTGGCAATAATCTAAAGACTAATCATCTATTAACAGATATCTGCATTCAGGTGAAGCTAACAATTCGTTCTCGATCAGACTGTTCTAGTTGAGAGACATGTTAGTGTGACCCTGTGTAGCCAGTCAGCGTTTGGATTCCCTAATTCCCTAACTTCCTTAAAATGCATCAGAAGAACAAACATTTTAAAAGTTTTGTCCACTCCTCAAGAACCAAAGAATGAGTGTTTATTTTGCAGACATATCTGGAGGTGTACATTTAACTCTGCTTGTGATCTAAATTATCTGAACATACGGAAAGGGAATTCTTAGCTTGAAGTCATTTTACACTTACTGTACCTGGCTACAAGCCAAAAGTCCGCCTCCATTCTAAGACACATAAATCGCCGTCAGACACTGATTGCTGACGGCTTCCCACATTGGATTGAACATACTTAAAACGGCAGCAGAGTGCTCGGTGATGGAAATACTCTGATTGGCTGCCAAGCTCAGTGCACCTCAATTTTTGACGCCAGTATGGTGTTAAAGGGGCTAACATCAGGCCAGGACACACACACACACACACACATACTGCAAGCACACACATAGCCTACATATACTGTACATACTAGTTCACTGACAGAGTCATTGTTGGTTTTAGTCTTGTTCTGGGATTTGGTTATTGTGGCTGAAGTTTTGACATTTATATTTCAACTTTTGGTAAAGGCCTTTCCATCGAAGCCTTATGTAGTTTATGGCTGTTAATGAAACGATAACTGACTTTGTGGCCACTTAGAGTAAGACGAACCAGGTTAAAACATTTCGATTAAAGAGAGCAGCCGTGGATGGATGCACATATCTTATGCTGCGCCAATGCAGATTTCTGTAGTTTGTCTGCAATCATCTTTTCCTCATTTAAATGTTCCTGGGTTGAAGCCATTTGTGCGGGAGAAATTGGCAAGCAAGCCCGCATTCATTCATGTTCCTCCATTCAGGGAAGATAAAAATACACCCTTTACTGTACACAAACTCTTTCATTTCTGCTCCTCCTGTCTCAAACACTCCTCCCACATCTTGTCCTCCTCCCTAACCCTGTGACCTCCTCGTGCTCTGCCTCCCTCCCCTCCTCTCTCCTCTCATGAGCCCCGTGCGGAGTTGGCAGGCCCCCCACGTCGCGGGCCTATTAACAGTCCTCAGCTCGCCGTAACGATGCCTCTCCTTATGTCTGTGCAGCTGCTGCAGCGCTGAATGGGGAGGATAAATGTGGGATCCTCAACATCCGCATCATTGTTTCACTGCCACTCTCTGCTGTCATGTGTGCTAGACGGAGGAGGAGGAGACCACTGACGGATCTGTCTGTCCACTGTCTGTAACTGGGCAGGACTGATATATTCTTTATACGTATTGTACTAGAAAGAACGTTGCATTAAAGTTGTTGATGCTTTTCACTGGTCTTTGTTGGGGATGTCTTTCTTGCAGTAAAATGCACGTTTTGTTTAGCTTGAAAATATTTTCTATAGACTGTCCAGTTTGACAGAAAAAATAACATTTTAAGGAAATCTGGTGTTTTTGAAGCAGGGCATTATTGTTTTTACATTTGTTGTGGTCTAATTGACTAAAAGGTGCACATAGTTGTTGAATTGCTGAAATACTTTCCTGCAAAAGGAAGCTTGAATGGCTGCAATAATAATTGTGATCAGGCAAATGCGTCTGATCGAAGTTATCCACTTGTTTCAATCTGACAGGGTCAAAGGTCTGCCGACATTACAGAAAAGATCCCTGCAGAAATCCACCGCTTTGGTTGCCTTTACGGCTGTAACATTGCTCTCTTTTTAAAGCCACCAGCTTCCATTAAAGATTACAGTAATTTGACCTTAAAGAACACAGAAGAATTTGGTCGACTGCTGCCTCGCTTGGTGCACAAATATTGTGTAAGATCTGCACCAACCATTTAAAACATCAGAATCATACAATAAAAGAAACAAACAAACTCGTAGATTTAAAGGTAGACAATCAACTTCTGTGTTCTTTAGGTCGAGAAAGCTGATTTTGCCAATGGGTTCTGGCTGCTTTGAAAGGAGATATGTAGAAAGGAGGGGGCGCAAGTGATGTATGTAAAGGCTGTTACTGGTTAGAAAAAAGAGGTCTTAGTTTTAGGATTTAGTTTTAGTAGGGATCCTTTCTGTAATATTGTCAGAAACGGTTGGTGTTGCCACAGATCAGATTCACAAAACTCCTGATAATTTCCTGAAACTTTCAGGAAGAGCTGCATTTATGCATGCAAAGGGAAACATTTTTTAGTTTATCCTGAATTTTTCTTGCAATCCCAAGAGTAAAATTTCCACAAGAATCCGGGGTTGAGCCAATGTGTGAATGCAGCAGGACATGTCAGGAAAATTCACCACAAGTAATAGGGCAGGGTTGATGACATTAATGAGATGCAACCAATGAGCGACAGGTGCAATCCTTTTGCCTGTATAGTGAAGCAGTTTCATACCATGCCTGTATGCAACTATGTTTGTTACTACTCATTCATTGAGACTCTAAGAAGTCCGATTACATGAAGCACTGATGTGTAGACAAAAACTCTCAATATAGTGTTGGATGCTGTTTTTGTGGTGCGTGAATGTGTGAACAGGCAGGTCAGGAACATTTTAGGGGAAGTCTGTCCTGACATTTTTTTGAAATTTCAATAAGTGCATGTGTGAAAAGAGCTTAAGAATAACAATCTGAGCCTGTCAGTGCCCAAAACAAAAACTCTGACTGGCTGTTCTTTAATTTGCCACCAAGGGTTTTGTTGCATTTCACAGCTAAATAAAAAAAACTATACTGGAGTAGTTCCAAAACGTCCTTCTTATTTAACCTTTTAGTCATTTAGACCCTGAAATATGTCAAACAAGAACCAAGTTTTAAAAATACAAGAATCATCTTTTAATTTAAGATGCCATTTTCAACCAAAACATGTTGTCAGCTATATTGCACCATTGACAAAAACAGTATTTTTTTACCCGTCAGAACCTGGGGGTCGCTGGTCGACCTCTGCCTCAATCAGTAAGTTTTGTTGCTGTTTGTGTTTCACAAATATCTTGTTGGATCCAAACACAATCAGATATGTAAAGGTTGGAACCAGACAAAAAAAATACCCCATTGACTGTCTTGTAATGAAAACTGTGAATAAAAAAGCAAAAGAAATAAACCAATCAAATCACAGAACTGGACTACCGAGACCCATATTTCAGCAAGACCGGCAACTGGCCATTAACCAAATCAGAGCAGAGGATTTAATATGATCTTACCGGCCCAAATAAATCTATAATTATTTGAGCTCAAAGAGAATTAGCCTGAATTATTAAACAGGTGAAGCTGGGACTGTTTGAAAGATTGCGTCACAGGATGACCGTGAAAAAGAAATAAAGAAATATGCCGGTGGTCTTCCATCTTTTTTACAACAACAATAAACACTCCACATGTGTTTCTGCCCGTTTCCATCAGTGTGTACATTATGTGTCCATGTTTCATGAGACGGCAGACAGCTGCTGCAGGGTCCGTCAGTCAGCTGCTGTATTTATAGAGCGATGACCACAGAACGCTAGCAGCTGCATCAAACAGAGACACACAGCGAGCCAGACACAGAAACCTGACGTGTTCAACGCTCTTATCCTCCATGCTAACCGTGCTGAAAGTGACATTTGAATCTTTGAAATCCTGTTCAACAGACTTGTGCGTCTGTGCAGGATTTCAAACGGCAAGGTGTTGGAACATCAAACGCTGAGACGGCAGCAGCAGAGATTGACATCAAGAGACATGTCCACTGTCAGCTGGGGAAGATAGGGGTTGCAAATAAAGCACTAACACATGATAAAAATCGCTTAGAGTGATATATTGTATAGGAATGACTGTGTATAAGGGTCAGAGTGAGAAAAAAAAATCTAATAGCTGGGGGGGGATTATATTCTGAAGAAATATCTCAGATAATATCTGTGATCTGCTCAGATTTGTGAGGGAATAGCTTGGCTTTTCTCTGAGGTCATAAACGCATAGATGTGCTGATCTGATCTCAGATTTATTTACAGTAAAGTAGTAAATTAGCTAGAAACCCTTCACTAATATGCGAATATGCACTTTATTTTGATGTTTAATGTTCTTTAGAAATGTTATTTATAATTTCTTTAAGCACATGTGTGATATGTTGGTTGTTTGTCCAACCAATGCTCTAAAACATACATATATTCAGTTAATGATGTGGAGAAATCCCTCATATGTAGAAGCTGCAACAAAGACGTGATCACCAATTCATATATCACCCAGGAGAAAATAATGACTCATCACTAACTGGTGCATTTTAAATTTCAGTTTGAATTTACTCTGGAGAAAGTGAGCATGAAAATGTTTTTAGATTTGTATTTAATTTATGCAGCATGTTGAAATATTGCAGGACGCTACAGAGCTGTTTATACTGCATTGTGTCATTGATTACACTGATACAAGAGACAGCCAGCAGGCCGACAAACTTTGACCAATGCATCCGACATAGAATCAGTTTATAACATATCAGTACTTACAGATTACTGTCAGGTGTCATGTGTGGGTTCCAGTCTGTCACATCAGCTCCTGTAAGGGGAGGAGATAACACAGGTTATTCTATCAGTGTAATCATCATAAACGTGTGATTTTTAGTTAAACAGATTAAGGTCAAATATTGAATTTCAACCTGCCATGCTTATATGTACTTGCTTGCTACCTGCAAGCTGAATTCTGGCATTTTTTGTTTAAACCAGAGCCCTGATTTACATAAATTGGGGTCTTAATGACTTATAAAGTCTTCTGACTACTCAGAGCGCTTTTTACACCGCAAGACACAGCGACCCATTCACACACTGATGACAGAGGCTGCTTTGTAAAGTGACCATCAGAAGAAACTAATCCAATTCATACACTTTCACGTTTTGTTTCGTTTTGATTCAAGTGATAATCCCCCCCCCCCCTCCACACACACACACACACACAACATATCAGATCGTAAGTATGTTTAATATTAACAATTTGAAAAAGACGCATCCTTAGCTTCTTAGCTAGCTTTTGCTGCACGTTAAAAATAGACATTGCCAATTGTATTTCTTCTGTCTTATTGGAGGTTGTATACTAAAGTTGCTAAATTGACTGCAGAGCCATGTCCGTGTAGAAGTGACATAAGGTGTGAGTCCAGATGATCTGATTTTGAAGCATCGGGCCGCTGAACAAGCTGATTTATTGAAGAGATGGGAATTAGAAGGTGTTGATTAAGGTGACCTTCGACTGGGCTCTGGACTCTCGCCTGCTCCTGCAGAGCTCGTAGTATGAGTGTGTGTGTGCCGGGAAACAGCAGGACGTTCAGACTGAAATCACTGCATGAATACAGACTTTTCTTTAAACTTATAATATTCATACTGGTGTTCACAGGCTGTAGTGATTCTAATTGATTACTAATAACAAACTGCTCCTCTATGAAAGATACAATCTTTTAAATATGTGATGCAGCTGATTATAAGCTGATGACTGCAGCGCTAAAAAACAAAAGGAAGCCAGAGAGTCGACAAACGTCTCCTCGGGATTTCAGTCTTATGCCGTTCCGGTGCATCCCATTAAACAATGATACATCCCATCGCACACACTCAGTCATCTCTGCATAATTGCCAAACGGTCAAAAGTTAGATTTGAGGTGCTTTAAGGTTGGCAGAGACAAAGAGAGAGAGAGAGGGAGGGAGGGAGGGAGCGAATGAAGGAGAGAGGGGGGTGGGTTCATCCTGAGTTTGAGCTCAGCTGTGATGTAACCGTGGACGATGGCTGTGCCGCAGTCAATTTCGGAGGCGATATCCTCAAACGCCCTCTACTCCCCCCCCCCCCTTTCTTCCTCCTCTCCCTCTTCTTGCTGCTGTCATTTATCTCTTCCACACCCTTTTCTCTTTCTTGCTTTCCTAAAAAATCTCAAACTTCGGCCGTTCTACCCTGATGCAGACTCTAATTTTATCTCTCCTTCCCCCTTCTTTTCTTCCCTCTCTGGCTGTCAGCTCGTCCATGCATCACTGCCTCTCCTCTCCTCTCCTCTCCTCTCCTCTCTTCTCTTCTCTTCTCTTCTCTTCTCCTCTCCTCTCCTCTGCTCTCCTCTCCTCTCTTCTCTTCTCTTCTCTTCTCTTCTCCTCTCCTCTCCTCTCCCCTCTCCTCTCCTCTCCTCTGCTCTCCTCTCCTCTCCTCTCCTCTCCTCTCCTCTCCTCTCCTCTCTTCTCTTCTCTTCTCTTCTCTTCTCTTCTCTTCTCTTCTCTTCTCTTCTCTTCTCTTCTCTTCTCTTCTCTTCTCTTCTCCTCTCCTCTCCTCTCCTCTCCTCTCTTCTCTTCTCTTCTCTTCTCTTCTCTTCTCTTCTCTTCTCCTCTCCTCTCCTCTCCTCTCCTCTCCTCCTCAGGCTGCAGCATTAACCTACACACACACACACACACACACACACACACACACACACACACACACACACACACACACACACACACACACACACTTAAGAGAATAATATCTCCCGCTAAATTCCTTTCAATAGGACTCTGGCGGCGTGAAAGGCGTTAGCGCGATGCTAACTGTCCACCCCCACAGTAAAGCTGCTCGTCGGATAACCTTACTGCTTTTAATAACAGTATATCCCCCAGACGTATTTAGCTCTACTATATGTTTATGGCCCTCTCCACCTTTTTCTCCTGCACCACTCTCTCCCTCCCTTCCTTCTCCATTTCTTCCTCCAGCTTATTTTTAAAGAGTTTACAGCTGCAGAAAAGACGTTACAGTCTGAAAAGCTGACACATTTTAAAAAGATTATTTATGAATCATGTAAGAGCATTTACGATGTTGTGCAACATTTTTAACGTGTTCCTATACATTCATGGATGCGTGTGTGTGTGCGCGCTCATCCCTCCTCTCCTCTCTCTCTGAGTGATGGAGGGTGGGGTAATCTGCACTGGTTGCCATGACACCAGACAGCCCTTGCTTGGCGAAGGCACGTAGCTTCCTCTCTGCTCTATTTCCCCGGAGCCCTCCACTCAGGAGTGTGTGTGTGTGTGTGTGTGTGTGTGTGTGTGTGTGTCATATATGCTGCACATGATGCTCAAAGCTAAGTGGAAAAATAGAACATAGAGAGAGAGTATTTTCTCTACAGCATGTGTTGAAGCAAAGGGGGAAATAAAGCAAACAAAGCCAATCTGAAGGCAAATATTTGATGTTTCTTTTTTCTAAAAGCAGAGGTAAAACTGGAAATAACCGCAAGTACATATAGACATTTTTACTACGTTTTTCCTCAGACGGGTTTAAACACACTCAAGGACCGCTGGACTTCCCCGCAGCAGACGTTCACTACACTTGCCCACCACAAATCTTATTTTACGAACCAGGTTGTTTCCCTCTCTTGGCAGTCTTTTATTTTTTATTCAACCTCAATGTTTGAAACTTGTTCAAGAACACCCGAACAGTCGAGGGGCAGGTGGGATGTCTAAGCGCCCACCATTTTTCCAGACAAATTGCAGCATCCCGAATCACCTCATAAAGAGGAGAAGAGAGTTTGTTAAACATTTTCCTTAAGATATTTCTGCAGGATTTGGGTGAAGGAAATTGTACACAAGCACAGCTTCAACTTATTTTTTTTTATGTATCCTGAAGCTCCTCAGACAATCCCATTGGTGACCAAACTATAAAACAGAACATCTGGAATAAAAATATATATTTTTTTTTTCCCCCTCTCAGTATTACCCTCTGCAGGCGCTGGGTTTATAAATGCATCACTGCAGCTAAAATGATTTGATTTAAGCACAGTTCAAGCTTATATTCATGCTTTTCTTGACACCACACCTCCCAAGTCACCTCACTCAAACTCAGAGGTGATGAAAATCAAAGATTGGAACATTTGTGAACAATCTTTTTTTCACAAACGCTGGACCCTTCAGGAGTTTTTAGGTGGTGGAAACATGATTGCAGATTAAAAAGTGTCATGAAAAGGTGGCTTAAACATATTTGTATGCATCCTGAATCAACGCATTCAGAGACAGTTGTGGTCAAAATAAAGAGGGAGCACATTTGTAAAAGATCTTTGTACCTTTTTTCTTCTTAGTGATTCCTCTCTGCAGGTTTAGGAAATACATGACAACAGGTGAAATGATCTCATTCAATCATGGATTAATCTTATATTTATGCTTTGCCAGGCACCACAGCATCTTGAAAAAGCTCATAAAAAAACCCAGTAGGTCAGAATTAAGGATAAGAGAAAGTCAAATATTTCCCTTTCTTTTATCCGTAATAGTTCTACTTCATATATGTACGGACCTGCATCTTAAATATCTCATCAGGTATGGCTTAACTAGACTTATTTTGCATCCTGAATCTCCTGATACAAATTCAGGTTTACTCAAAATGAAGATTAAAGGTGTTAGGAAAAGGCTTTCTTTCACACTTTTCTTTTAATTGGTAGACTTTGCAGGGATCAGATTTAAGAAACAAAGAACATCTGCATGTGCATTGCAATCTAAGCACAGGTGGGATTTATGTCAGGGCTTTTTGGAAAAGCATCTCTGCACCCTGATTGACCGCATTCAGAGAAAACAGAGGTCAAAGTTAAGACAGAGAACATTTGTTAAAGATTGCTCTTAATTTGTAAACTTTGTCGGGACTGGGTTTAGAAATTGAAACACTGCAGTGAAAATAATCTTACTTAAGCATGGCTTAGACCTCTCTGTGCTTTTTCAGACATTAAAAACATCCCGAAAGTTGTTCTGTAGTTGTATATTTATTGTTAGACTTTTCAGGAATTGCTATAAGTAAAAATTGTCACATCATACTGATTTAATCCAGAGGTTTGGTCAAAGATCCCAAAACACAAAACAACAAATCTATTGCAATTTGAAAAACCTGCAGAGGAAATCATTTTAGTTTAAGATTCTTCACTAATGTTTTGTAATGATTAGACTCTGCAGGCATGAGAAACAGGAATCAGTGCAGTTAAAGTTATCTAATGTGGGACTTAATGTTTATGCTTTTCCAGACAGTTTGGCATCCTATATCTCAAATGTAGTCAGTATTTATTACATTTAAGAATAAGGGATTGCCATTGTAACTTAAAGAAAAAATACATCACTGCATCTTAAATAATCTAATCCAAGCCATGTTCAAATATATATTTTTTGCATCCTGTATCTTCTTGTTTTATTTTCTCCAACTCTGCAGAAATACATCTCTGCATCTAAATCGACACAGCAAAGCATGCCGCAAAGATTTGCATCCTGATACACCTTCTGCTATGTTTGTATTGGTCAAAGTTTAGAGGAAGAGTATTTGTTAAAGATTTTTCTTCTGCTGTTTTCTTTTTTTGCTGCAGTACAAACATCGGCTTGATGAAATGACTGCAGCTGAAACAATCACATCCATAGATGGTTCAAACTTATTTTCATGCTTCGCAAAGTTCGATACACACGCCCGCATCTGTGGAGATTTGAATTTTCTCGGCAAATGGCTGCTCCCAGACCTGATACAATTACTTTTCTTAGTCTCACAAGGCAATCAGGGTGTTTTGAAAGCACTCTGCTCACAGCTCCTGGAATCCTAATAAAAGTGTCCATGCCAGCCCCGATCCATCTATCTATCTCCAGACTCCAGCCCGGATGAATAATTTAGCAGGCTATATTTCCAGCCATCTGCTTCCCTCTCTCACTCACTTCACTCATTTACTCTCTCACTTTCTCTCCCTCCACATCTTTTTTTTCCTCTTCTCAGTAAAGTCGAATTCCCCCAATTAAAAAACATGCGATTTTCTGTTGTTTTTCTCCATTTCATTCAAGCTTTCATTTCTTGCACTATTCTTTTTCCTGCTCTCAAGATTTTAAAACGGATAAAATCTGGTAATTCAAGGTCAACATAGAATGCATTACTATGTGAGCTTGCACCATAAGAACATTTAAGAACGCAGCATGTTTTATTAGAAAAAGAAGCTGGGCTGCTGCTAAATTGCTGCCGTTTGCAGCAGCATCACTGACTCTGCTAATGATCCCTGAAGCTGTTCTGTGGTTAATGGAAGCCAGAGGAAGCCTTGAGAACAAATATACATCCTGCATCAAATCATTAACCGTGATCAACATCTGCAACAGTGCCTGTCAGAGGCCAGCAGAGGTCAGCCAAGTTCCTCTTTTCCTGCCAGCATAACGAGCAACAGACCACATGGTCCTCCAAAACCTGCATCGTTTTCATTAACCGAGTGCGACAATTACACCACCTGAGTAATTAATGATCCTATCTTGCTCAAAGACTCACAACAGAACAAAGGACATCATTTAAAAATATATTTGATATGTAGCGACGTGAACAGAGATTAGATACAGGCATGCAAGTAAATAGAAGGTAAACGCAGGGATGGTTTAGATCCCCGACGAGACAGCATGAAGGAAAAGCAGCCAGCCAGACAGACAGACACACAAACACACACACACACACACACACACACACACACACACACACACACACACACACACACACACACACACACACACACACACACACGTGGACAGACAATATGTGAGAGATATCCTCAGGTGATAGCACAAAGAAAGAAACAATTCAGGCTGTTTATACAGAAAGCTTCAAGAGGGGTTTTTGTGGCTTCTTTTTTCCTCTTTCATTTTTTTTTTCACACTCAGAAAAAAACAAAGGACGATATTTTTCGACCCTGAACGTTGAAACAATATTCAAGTGAAGTGCGTATCCTTCAATCTCAAAGAGAGAGCAAACGTTCTGAGGAAATAAGTTCTAACAGTAAGCTTTCACACAAAATACTAAATCACAGAACGCTTAGGACACGAACAAGTTTATGTTATAGTTTTTAAAGGGCATAGTTAATCAACATCAAAATATGGTATGAGAGAATAAAGAGGAATTTCTGCAACATGATGAACAAGTGCTTTTGTTTTTTAACTGCAGTGAAATGTTGCGGTACTGTTCAGGCTTGTGTCAGACGGCAGCATCATTTTTATCAGTTGGAAGTGCAGGAAACAAAAATTCAAACTTTACACTGAATGATTGAACATCTGAGGGTTGAACTAAGCAACAGGCAAACACCTACATACTGAAGACCCCTAGGGGTGAGCATGTCTCCTTTCAGGGACGATTCATTAAAATGTAAAATGATGAAATTTGTGGCAAATGGATTGCAAAAATGACTGATGCACTCTGAACTGTATTGGTAAAATCAGTGACTGATTCAGATTTGTACACCATGAATAACTTCCCCCCTGGGCAGGACACCATCAACAATCCAAAACTCTAAAAAGATCCCACCGACCATCAGCTCACACCAGCTCTGAGCACATTTCCTGTCTTTTAATGAGTGCAGACCTCACCGTCCTTCAAACTATTTCTCTCTCTCTCTCTGTATAACGGAGAGGCAAAGGGTTAAAAATCCCAACTGCTTTAAAGTGAGGAGCAGTTCTCCCCAAAATTTTCAGACCAAAATTTAGCATAAAAGGAAGGAGGAAAAAGCGCGAGAGAGATGTAAAACTGTCTGTTTGAATGTAAATGCATGAATGTGCACTGATGCTTCTGAGTGTGGAGGATTGGGTTTGCATGCTAAAAATGGCCCTCACAAATGCCTCCCTCCTCTGGTCTATCTATATTCATGCTATGTGCGCTGGCTGGCTGCTGACCCTGCTGCTCAGGTTAGCTGGCAGCCTGACAGACTGGCTGTAAAAACTGGCTGGCTGCTTCGCCCTCATGTAGCCCCTGCAGCAGCAGCCGCAGCATCTATTACAAACACACAAACAAGTCTCTGATTCCCCCAGACGTACGCATTCAGCACGACCTGCCGTGACCGGCTGCATGTATTTATAATCTGCTCTATCCTGCGGCAATTAAACCCCTCCTGAACTGCCGCACGCTGAAAAAACACTACAGTCAGGGATAAAAACGGCGGGCAGCGGCACATGTCTGCCATCTTTGTCACCTTCTGTAATCAAACGGACGAGCAGCCGGATGCACTTGTAACCTCTCGGCTTTCTGTGCCCTCAGACACCTCAGAGCAGAGACACTAAAGCCTCTGGCTCTGGTATCCTGTTTCTAGGAACTACGGTCCACTGTGAGTTGAGGTGGTGGGGGGGGGGGGGGGGGGGGGGGGCGAGCGAGGGGGAAAGTGAGGCTTGAGGGTGCGCAGAGCCGGCCTGTGCATGTGCAAAGGTTTCTCTTTTTGCACAGAATGACGTCTGAGCGAGGTGTGTGCATGTGTAGGTTACGTGAGTGCATGTAGCATGTTTGCATGCTTTCACTACAGCTGCAGTTTCACTCCAGAATCCTGTCAGCGTGAGTCCTGATGTGCCAATCAAGTCAGCAGAACCGAGACAGACATAAAGAAAAAGACAGAAAAGAGACACAATCCACCGCTACGCTGTGAGATGACTGATGAGGGAAACGACACAAATGGGAGAAAGCAATAAAGGAGGGGGGTGGGGGGGAGTAAGGAGAAAAGGGAGAAAAAGGGGGAGGTCTAAAAAAGCGGGTTGTAGGAGAGGGGGGTGGAGGTGGTGAGGGACAAGGACAGGAGAGAAAAAAAAGGAGTAGAGGAGGAGTGGTGAGACAAGGAGAAGGAGTGAAAAAAATAAAGAGAGTGGAGTGAAGGGGGCTCCGGAGGGGGGGGAGGCGAGGGAGGGAAGACGGGTGAGGGAGGAGGTGGGGGCTGCTGCTGCTGCTGCTGATGCTGGAGCACAGCGCGGCCAGGCTGAACCGAGTGAACTGCAGCGGAGGTCAGGGAGTCCAACATTCCTCTGGAACAGTGTGTTTACACTGCGTAGCCGAGAGGAGGGGGCCGAGGAGCATGGGGAAGGGGGTGCGAGGGGGACGACAAGCAGGAAGGAAATCATCTCCCAGAGACACTGAGAGGGAGCGTGTGTGTGTGTGTGTGTGTGTGTGAGGGAGTGAGAGTGTGTGTGTGTGTGTATCCTGTGGCTTTACAGTGCGTTTCTAAAGCGCCGAGGTAACTTGATTCTCCTCCCCTGACTCCTCCACCACCCTCACCCCCTCTCCCCCATCCCGCATTATTTAAATCGACCTTAAACTTCATCCACCCACGACGATGGTGGGGCCGCCGTGTGCCGCTGCGTCTGACAACAAAATCAAGGCTTCACGCTTAAATCTGAAAGTGTCAAGAAGATGAAAGTTTCTATTGATTCCTTTTCTGGACAGACATTTTAAACTACAGAGAAATAAAGAATAGAAAATGTAAAAGTTTGAAGGGGAACATTTCAGCTCTGACACTTTAGAAATCAAATCACCAGAAATCAGTTGAATCAGAAAACTTGTGCAAGATTTGAATCCACATTATTATTAAAAAATATTTGCAAAAAATTAAAAGGTTTGTGTGTTTTCATTGAAGACAATTGCAAAAGCAAAAGTTTGGCACTCATGACTTTGTGTTTGAATCAGATAAACTCAACGTTCATGCAGGACTTGAAGGGGAAAATCCTCAAATTTACAAGTCAGAGCCTCTATTATAATTTACAAAAAATAAAGTTGTAAGCTTTCAAAATGTTTATCATTTGAGTTTTTGTCAATTGTAATTTCAGAGAGTAATTTGTAAATAATTAATTCATCGTGTTTTCACATATAAATCAGAGAAATGTGAAGAAGTCAACAGAGAAAACAAATGTTTTATTTCCTTTAAAAAAATCAACACTGTTTAGAAGAACTCTACAGGAGGGTTACTCTCTCAACGTTTGGTCAAGTATTCCTTTTGAGTATTTTTGCCTTCAACAAAAACGGAGATCGCATGTAATTGCTCATCTCAACTGGAAACACTAAGAGTACATCTGCAAGAAGTGTATTTAAAAGAGCAATAATAAAACACTGATGCATTTTTGTAGATTTGATGAAGGAAGATTTTCGACATCGACCACAGGGGGGAAAAAGTTTTCTTCTGTCAGACGACGTGAAAGCGGCGTGCGGTCGCTGCACACACTGAGAGCCCTGCAATCATCTCCCACTCTGCTGCTGCTGCTGCTGCTGCTGCACACTTTCATTCATGACAAAGACGTTTCCTTCCCCCCTCTGCTGGCACAACACAGTCACTACACTACAGACAGAAGCTGCATGCAGACTGCAGACCGACGGGCACATTTAGAATAAAATAACGTCATCGGGTCTGGAGGATTAAAGCTTTGTAACTTTAAATAACAGATTCAAATGAAGAATAAGTCTATGTCACTAGAGTCACTAATTTATTCCAAAAACAATTATCAAGATTGGAAAATACTCTTAATATCCTCAAAGGTTTTACTTTATACAAATAAAGAAGGTAGTTCAACTAGAGTCACTTTTCTTCAGACAGCAGGTTTTTAAAGGATGAGAAACTACAAATGCAAATATTTTCGACCTTTTCGTGCCACAAAAGGCCGACCGGTTATTTTTTCCAGACGGGTTGTTATCAAAATATTACCATTTAAATCAGATTCAGCTTGTTCCTCCTCAGACTCAGTAAATATTTAGTGTTTACTGTGCCGTTCAGGAAATTATCACCGCTGGCATCGGCCAGAATGACATTTCAGTGAATCAAAGCCGAAAAGGAGACAATCGGCTGTCTGGGCTGTGGACTGAATAATCAATTTGTCCCCAGACTGCTGCATAGCAACAGTCTGCACAAAAAAAGAGCAAAATATGCAGAACAAACTGCTGCAAAAATAAAGTTTAGGGATGTGGGAGTATAAAACTACGTTCAAATCTGAAACCTCTGGCCTCTCTTCCTCATACTTTATCTGAATCCTGACACAAGCAGCAGGCGTTTTTATTCCGGGAAGTCAGCAATGTAAAGGAACAGCTTCAGCTTCAATATGGAAATAATCATTCAGATATAGCAGATCAGCAGCAGCCTGACATCAGGTGTCAGTTCTGGTTTGTTCCCTGCAGTGAGGCCACAGAGAGGCTGAGTCACCTCTCTCAGAGCAGGCCGACTTTGGACCAGGATTCCCCCAAAATATAGAGATCGACAGATGATGCGCAAATGCATGCTGACAGCACAAAGTCGTTTTAGTGTAACCTTGTCAAAATAAAGTGACTTCTATAGAGTATAAAAAATACTTCCAGGGTTTACAGCCAATGATACAACAGTCTTAAGGCAGTTTGTGAAGTAGTCTTGAAAACAAAATATATTAATCACCTACATGGAGGCAGAGTCACTTCTTAAATGTCAAATCTGAAGCTGTTTATCAAGTAAAAATATTATTTCTGGAATGACAGACTCACATCAGTGGCAGCAGAAAACATGGGCTAGTTATTCAAGTTTCACTTCTTATGGCACTAACTGTAAAAACACAGATATATGAACCTAATACAACTCCACAAACAGCTCAGCATCCGACTGAATAAACAACTCCTGATGCACAACAGATGATACCCTTCTTAAAATATGTCCCTCAATGTTGGTGTGGGTGTTACAAAGTAAAGGACTTTACGTGTCACTGTGCAGAAGAAAAAGCAGTGAAAGAAAGAAGTGCCCTCTTGGATTCCTCCAGGGAGGATAAAACATAATTAAGTATGCAGCATGTGATGAAGTGCCCTCTCGGGTGCTCTTTCATTTGAGACAACACAATACAGTGCCATATTCTATACACAAGTAGTTCCTCTACATGCCTTTAGATAGTTCTTCTGCAAATACATCACAAGTAAAAGATCTGCATTTAAAAAACCTTATTTAAATTAACTGTAGACAGATAGGAGAAATCTTTGTGGAACTTAAAATGTTCTTATCTTCCCACATAATTTGCATGGACTAAAAAACAAATGAAACCCCAGACTTTGACTCCTTCCTTGTATATATCAGCAAGCCAACAGGTAACGAGCAGCTGGATTATGGAGGTTTACATTCAATGTTCATGTCATGAATATAGCCAAGACTACTGTGTAGGCTATGTCACTGTACATCCGGTGTCTAAAACACACTTAACACTTGTTCATCTGAACCGTGTATAACGTCTATAACATGCTGAGACGTGCGCTGTCATGACCCCAAGTGATGCCGCCACCCAATGCATAAGACATGATGCTAACAAAGATCGGCCCTAATTCATGGTGCAGTGGGTGCTGGATATATAGATTTAACAGAAACCCTGTTATAACAGTGTTACCTTGTGGAGTGCCGGTTTGATTGAAAATATCTCTTCTATTAAAGTCAAAAGTCACCAGTGCAGATGGGAAGCACAACTCAGAGGTCAGTACTTGATACAACTATCAACGTTTTGGTATAGGATGATAGGCTGATAGTTAGCAGCATTACAAACTCTACATGATGAACACTGATGGTACTAGAAAGAGCTACACAGCTGCACAAAGACTGTATGTTGTGAACTTAACTGAATGCAATGGAAATGGTCACCCTCCCCCCCCCCCCTGCACTCCCTAAAAGTAACAGTCCATCGATGCCACTTCTATCACGGCACATCTTAAACACTAAAAGGAGTTTCTCTTGTTTTCATTGTCAGTCAGCAGAAATAAGGAATTCATGGGTTTTTTAATTTGAGTGTTTGTCAAACCTACAACACAAAGCGTCTTTGTGTCAGAAGGCACAACCCTGAATGTTGTGGTCGTAGAATTGTTTGCCCATTAGCTTATACCAATGCTCGGTGCAGGTAAGCTTTTATCTTTCACCCAGGAGATGGCAGTCTGTGTCCCACATGAAAGCAGAAAACCAATGGTGTAATATTATTTTCGCACAAACTGTCATGTGATCGGAGACATTAATCAAGTATGTTTGGAAGCAAAAAAAAAATCAGCTTGGTAACATCTAAGCACAAAAACAGGAGTTTGTGTTAAAAAGAAAATGTATGCCAAGTAAAATGGAGTTCATCAAGGAGCCTTAAAAAAACAGTAGTTAGCTCAAAGAGACAGCCGCACCATGAACTTTCTGAAAGTTTGCACCCTGTCAAGAGGCATCAGCTCCTCCTCTGGGATCACAATAACTAGAACTAAAAAGAAAAGATCCACCAATCATGTATGAAATCACCCCGCTAAACAGGTGAAGAGCTTCATACACACATCTGCCGAATGTCCCATTGTTTTTACATTCCCATCACCTGGTCTGGAAAAAAGACAGAGAGCAGGGGAAAAGGTGAATATAAGAGGAAATTGGTAGCAGAAGAGATGGGCGTGGTAGGAGCCCAAAAAAAAAAAAGAAGATAGCCACAGCTCTGACAATGCCTGTCCAACCCTGACACCCAGCCAACCCTCTGTCCTCCCACCTAACCCCCCCCCCCTCCAGAGAGCAGAGACCTTTGCTCTCCCTCATGACAGGCAGCATTCTTTTGTCTAGGTCTGCCAGACTCCGGCCGGACCCAGACAAAGGCAGAAGCACAGAGGGAGAGAGAGAGAGAGAAAGGGGTGATGATGGAGAGAGAGAGATGAATGGAAGGGGTAAGATCTGCAAACCGAGCTCACCTTTTGTCCGACACTCTCCCTGTCTTTTTGTACGCGTGAGTGTGTCAGTCATTTTCTACATTTCGGAAAGTAATCCTCTCTTTTTGTCTTTTTTTTGTGTGAACACCCACAGCGTGACTATTAATATATTTTTTTCAATGTTTTATTCTGTTCACTTTTGCTTCACACCTGTCAAGAGTTTTCTTGTACCCCCCCTAACCTCCTCTTCTAAAACCTGTCTTTAAAGTCAGGTGTGGTCCTCGCCAGTCTGCATCGGCAATGGCATCGAAGGGAGAGTTGATTTTTTCAAAGTGGGGATGTATGAGCTACTTCACTGTTCAGAGAAGAAGATAATGAAAAACATACAAGTGTCTTAATAAGAGCAGCATTTGTCAGAAATGTGTAGCCACACCCAACTCATAAAAGAACTATTGAATTTATTTATTTAATAGGGACAATGCAATTTAACATAATTTCAATACAAAGCATGAAACTGATGTGCTGCATAAAGAGTATATAGCTATTGCTAATTTCCAACTCGTGTCCCCAGTTGGGCCTTTGTGGAGGAACTCTGTGTTTAAACCCAACTGGCTGAAGTTTTATAATAGGTAAGAAAAGTAACTTTTACACTAGCATTGATGAACTGGCAAAAAAAAATGGAGACTTTATTTGGACTTGGTTTAAAGCTTTGATGCAATGAGGTACAAACAGAGATATATCATTTTGTCCTGAGCAAATAAAATTGACGTTTCTGAGAGCCGAGGTGGGAAGTCGTTATTTCACCTGTTCATTAACTTTCTCAAATCAATCAGCAGTGTCACGTCGGACATGGCAAACCTGAACCTACACACACACACACACACACACACACACACACACTCAGGCACACACACTGCAGTGTCACCTCCTCTTGTACACCGCAGACGGAAGACATCCACCGCCTCCCCTTCCTCTGAAATCAGCCCCGGGCTCTGTTGCAGGAGCTATAACTCATCATTTTCTATAGTCGCCACAGTGTACTGCACCTTGTGTCGACTGGGGCACATATAGAGCCCGTCGTGTTTTTTAACGGCTCAGCAGAGAGAGGAAGCGGAGAGGAAGTGTGTGAGAAACAGGCAGGGGGGACAAGAGACGACGATTTCCACTGAGGGCGGTAAAATAAACAGAGGTGTCAGCCGAGGAGAACAAAGTGAACCCACTGAACTTGGGAGGGGAAAATGGTCGCTTTCACCATGTAGTCTGGAATGAATGAGAATTACACTGCAGAAAGTTCAACAGACGTTACACTCTTTAAATCCTAAACTCCTAATAAACTAGTGCAGAGTGAGGTGATAGAGAAAGTGATCGATACAGTAAGTATCTTCCAATTTGGGGTATAAGATGTACTTTTCATACTTTTTTTCATCTAAAAGCTGGGCTGCGATCTGTATACGGGTGTGACTAATACACCAGTATAAGATTCTGAGCAGGGTATTTTTATGGCACTAAAATCTAACTATCATGCACCATCATGACCGCAGGTGCAGTCTCCTCTGTCACACATTGCACGGGACCTTTGATTGAGAAAACATATTCTTAATCAGTAATTTGGTGTGAAAAAAAAGTGACCAAAGAGCATAATTGACATGGTTAGTAGCAAGGGCGAGACATGACTGCCACGGTACTTAGCAGACTGGCTCAGAATTCACAAGATGTTAGCGCCATGCAAAGTTGGAATGTAGGCTTTTTGTACAACTGGAGGAGGTGGAGATGCTTTCAACCATCTTTATATACAGTCAATGATTTGCACTTACAGCCTGGAACACAGCAGGCTGGTGCCCAGAGGAACTCAAATGTTCGATTCTTCTCAAGCTTTCACTTGTGCAGTATGTTTTATTCATTAATTCTCCGCTGGGCTGCTTGTTTGGGTGAATCATGAACTCTCTGGCAGAATAGTTGAAATGCAGCCTGACTGTACGGATGACCTGATGGCTCCCTGACTGACTGTCTGATGTGTGATGCATGAAGTTGGTTTAAAGAACACCTTTCTGAACCCCAAACTGACTCACACTCACAGAAAATGTGTTTGTTTATGTCTGAGGATCGACGTCAATCTCACAGACACTGGAGATTAACCAAACAACTTTTTTTTTTTTAAATGAACTCTGCATCAGTGTTGTTCAGAATATTTCACTTTCAAATTCTACCTGTGTTTCACTTTCATCCTTACACCTGTTATTAAATAAAGTAAATAGCAGTGAAGAGTATTTCACTCAGCTTGTCCAATGACAGTCCTGAACTGAGTCTCCCTGTTGAACCATTTTTAGGACCAAAATTCCTAAAACTCTAATTTAGTAAGGGGTTTGCGCTCTACTAACATTTATTGTACCAGCTCAGATAGGACTACATAGACAGAAGTTACAGCTTAAATCTTAAACCTGTAGCGTGTAGGTGTACAATACTGTAAAATACAGTTTTGATGGTTTATCATTTTTAAAAGCTGGGATAACTTCTGGGATCAAGAGGAGCAAAGGGCAGTGCGTTCCCAGCGACAGATTATATCGTTCAGCAATAAATGGTGACTTTTGCTTTTGTTTTCCATGAGTGGTGATAATTCTATCCCTCTGATAGCGTACTGTTAAATTAGCTCTCTTCCCCACTCAACGTCATTGTGGTTATTTTACTCTCACTGTAAACTGAGGGTAGGCTTTAGATATCACCTAATCAGAATGATTTGTCACACCCTACTTACATTATCATCTCTGTTTTTAGAATAACGAGCAATGACAGAACATATTTTTAGTCCGATCAGAGACAATTAGTCCAAGAGGAAGCTCTGGAACAAACACTCAAATAAGAACACTTTTGTCACTGATTTGTCACAGGAAGTTAAAACTTCTTTCTGCAATTTCTGCAACAATATTTTGGTTAGTTATGTTACATATTCAAGTTAAGATGAACCTTACTTCCCTAAACTAACTTGTTTACACGTAGGCTTTTGTGCGGACTTTACACCTTAAATTAAGACTCAGGAAAGCCCAAGCATTTCCAGAGGGGGGCGTGGTCAAACACAGCTCATTTGCATTTAAAGCTACAGACACAGAAACAGCCTGTTTATATGCATGATCAAATATAGGATCAGAGTGGATTTATAGCAAGAAACTTTACAGATGTAAATGTTTGGCGGAGCTCTGAGACTTACTTACACTTTTTGAAAAGGAAGATAATACGTGACCTTTAAATCTGACTGAATTGTTCTGTATTTTAATAAATCGTCCAATACGGAATTGTAGCCTATGATCGAATAGATTGTCTTGAGGAGAGATTCACAGCCTCACTCTTTACTGCTCACCTTAGTTGTCTATGTGCTCGAGTTTTTTGAGTGTGTCTAACACAGATAATGTACCGCTGTATACAAATGCAGGATATATGAAATAGGGGAAAAGCTATTTGAGCAAATGAGACAGCAAATATGCATCAAGGTGACTTTCTGTTTACTGCAGAGGAACTTCATCAGGGCTGCAGAATCCTTCAGAATCTTTGAAAAATCAGCTCTTTTATAAAGTGAGTGCACTGACGAGTGGAACTATCTTTATGCTTGTTTTTACAGCGTGATGAGCAGTATGTCTACATAAAGCCTTTAATGTTTACTCTTTAAGTCCACATATATCACAGTCACATTTCATCTTTGTTTGCACGTCTTCTCTTTGTCTTGACTTTGTGCATGTCTGATTTTGAACCATGTCTAGTTTTTCTTGTTTGACTTCGTCTACGTTGTTTGACTTTGCACATCAGTAGATTTAGATCATTTGCATTTACACATAACTTCAGCACCTCAAAAACAGACTCAATGCATGTTAAACAGCAGCGAAGACATCGGTCATATGCAAATACAGTCGCTTATATGTTGTGAAAAGGCTTTTTTCCCCCTAACAGCATTTCATCAATCTGCAATAACTTGTGACTTTTGGCCCATGTAAGGAAGATGTTACGATCTTTCATGTGCAGTACTGCTGTAAAAAGTACCGACTTTGTAATTGTTAGATGCATACTGAAAAAGTGGAATCATTTGCAGGACAGTTGCAAACAATACTCCTTCATGAAGACTAAGTTTGTTTGTTGGAAAAAGTATTTCAAATCAATTTTTTTGCACATGTACGGTTAAAATTCATCCGAGCCCCGTCATTGGCACACTGTTTTCTTTTAGCAAGGTGACTTTAGCGCTGCAAAATTAGCATGAGAAAACACTGTGGTGGCCTTCAGATGCTGATTTCATGCAGAGTCGACCTTCTTCTAGTAAGCCAAACAATCTAAACTAAAAGATAAAACACAAAGAGGACAGCTCACCGGAAACACACACCTCTCCACAAACCTCCTGCTGCTGCCTGACTCGTCCTTCTAAACCCTTCTCCCTCTCTTCTATGTATTAAGACCACGTGGAAGCAGGATCTGAGGTCCAGGCCAGCTCCTCACATCTCAGTCCGGCTGCCCCACATTTCTCTCACTTATCTGGGCTAGCTGAGCACAGATGGCCCCCTGAGAGAGGTGCAGATATCGAGTTGGCAGGGAGGCAATGGGGAGGGTCTGCTGGCCGCAAAATAATTACCTGTCACACAGGGCGATAGTTTGTGGTGAGAAGCCACCATTTTTACACCAAGAAGTAAAGCAGTCCTGGGGATTGCAGTCTTATTCCCTGCTTTAATTTACGGCGCTCTCATTCGCCGATCTTCCATCATTTCACTTCCTCTTTTCAACGCTGGTTTCTCACATTTCTCCACATTTCATTACCAGCTGTCAATCATCTGTCAGGCTACAGGCTTACACACGAAACGTTCAAGTAACTACAGGCCACAAGTATGATGAACAAGAAGCAAAGTGGGACACGGAGGAGACAGAAATGCTTTGTTTGTGGTGTGTAAAATAAAACAAACCTCACAATTTATCTACGGAACAGTGTTAGAGTTTCTTTTAGGTCAGTGTTGAAACTCTCAATTTAAATATATATTTTGTTCAACATGTTGTAATCTGTGACAGATTTAACAGAATAACAACTGAGCTATCAGAAGTAGCGGTCTGCTTTTGCAGTGGCGACTGTTTTAAATAGGGGACAGTGAGAATATGTAAGAATGAAAATGGAGTTTGGCAAAGGCTGTGACTAAATGCAAAAACAAATCCAAAGTTCAAAGTTGTTTGAATTATTAAAATACATTTATTGTGACCACAATAGCTCATTGGATTTTTTGTTTAAGGCCACGTCAGACAAAAGAGTGTTGGAAACATTTAAAGGACGCACCTTAGGGTTGCGTCCTTAGGGCACCTTAGGGTTGTCTTCTGATTTTAGTTTATACAGTATGCATGTCCACATTCAAAAGTCGCCTCAATAATTAATTGTCAATAAATATAACTCAATGACTATATGACAGAAAGGAGCATGAATGGATTAAAGCCTCTGTGCAGAGTTTTTATCCGCTATGAAACAGACTAAAATTAATCCTAATGGGTCTGAATTACCCACAAAAGCAACAAGACCATAAACAACTTTTATTTTGTAATTGTTCATGCCTTTAAACGCTGCCAAGAGGTAGGTGTCAGACGAGATGATTTACAGCAAGCAGAAGAAACAGCCCGTTTTTATTTTCCACCACCAGTCATTCATTAAAGTGTTAAAAGAAAAAAAGGAAAGATCTTAACCTAAAGTTCCTCACAGGAGTTTTAAGTAGAATTCATATTCAACAACCCGCATGCATCTACTGTATGGAGTCACACGTTGTTCATAAATCATCACAGTTATCAACTATTCCCAATGCATACTATGAGTTTCTTAGAAGATTACATTTGTCTTCTTGGTCTGATTTGCCAATAAGAAGCTCTCTATAAATAAAACAATTGAAAGGTTAATATGACATGCAAGACCAACTTTAAGGAATTTCAGCTAACATTCAGTGAATTCTGAATCTTACTTCAGTGACAACAAATACGCAAAGGGACACATTTTATTGGCTTCTGTTTTAGCTTTAGTGTTTCCGGCTTTATTTAGTCTTTTCTTGTCCCTGTGTTTCTGGTCTAGTCTTACATCCTCCCTTTGTCTGGTTTCCCTCCATTGTGATTGCGCTGATTGTTTCCACCTGTGTCGTTAGTCTCACCTGTGTCTGATTAACCCAGAGTCTATTTAGTCTCAGTGCTCCTTCCCTCTTGTTGTCAGTTCTGTACTGGGTCCTCGTGGCTCCTTGTGTTTTTCACCTTTTATGGAATTTTTTTGATCTCTGTTTGATGAAAGTTTTTGTTTCATCTGCAATTGTGTCCAGCTACTCATTCTTGCGCAACATGACCCTCTTTCTATAACATACCCAAGTTACATTATGAAGGAATTCAGTTTGGTGTGATTTGGGCCCCTACAGAAAGTCTCAGAATGCCACTACAAGTCACTGTAAAACACACATGGTGTGATGCAACAGTTTGCAGCCTACTGTTTTGTGAAGCTCTCACCAACATGTAAAAGTCTATCCAATTTTTTCTCTAGACTGGTTTCTTTCTCGGTCACCCTATTTTTCTCTTAACTTTATCCGTCAGAGTCATCTTCCGTCTCATAGCCCCAATTTCTACATAATCTGTGCGCCACGGTCCATCAGCGCCACACACTAGGTCATAGTTTGCTGCCATTAGTCATTCACAGTGAGCGGCGCAGTCCGTCTCCGGAGTGTGCCACCAGCGCCACTACGCTCTGCTCCGGTTCAAATATGCTGTGTACGCTGTAGGCATGCATCAAGTTGGACAGAATATAACAACCCAAACAAAAAGTCAGACATGGAAAAGCACAAAGCGTCCAGTCAATTTAAAAATAAAACACAATATACGGACTCACGATCGTATTTTTCATCACTTTATCAACATTACGTCAAAACAGGCACTAAATGAACAACTAATCATCCTCAGAAAGAAAAAGCAACATCTTTGCACATGTTTCCCCTTATACCTGCGTGATCTTGTCATTCTCAAACAGAACAGAGACGGGCTAACTGACTGCTTTACAGCTGAAGGCTGCTGTGTGAACTAGTGCTGAAAAGCCGTATTCTCGGAAGAGAGCTGTGGCCCGCTGCCAAAGTTACATAATGCTGAAAACAGGCGACCTGGGCGCTCTGTGGACATGTGGAGACGCCATTCTTCCTGTTGAGAGACATTGTACTATCAGCTCGAATTGTGTTACAGATGTCTTCGGAGGGAAAGAGAGAGATTTCTGGCTGAAAGATCCAGAGCAGCACTAACATCATATAATGCCGTCTTGTTCCCTGACTTCTCCATGAAAGCACAAAATATACTCAAACTGATTTAAACATCCTGTTTACATGTGCAGACTTGTTTGAATAAAAAATATGCACCAAAAGGTAAAGTGAACTTTTTTTAAAAGCTTGTAAAAGACTGGAAGATTTATGACTTCAAAAGTCTGACTAAGGGGCGCTGGTGGCGTAGTGATTCATGAGCGCGCCCCATGTGCGGAGGCTGTGGTCCTCCGGGCAGGTGGCCCAGGTTCAAATCTGACCTGAGGCTCCTTTCTCGCAAGACGTTCCCTGCCATTTTTCTCCATGATATTCCGACTCTATCCACTTCCCTGGTTTTACAATAAAGGCACAAAAAGCCCCCCAAAAAACCTTTCCAAATAAAGTCTGACTAAAATTCTTATTATGAAAATTGATGACACGTAATCGATTTGTATTAAAGTGGAAAGAAAATAAACAAGTAATAAATTGGCACAAAGTATTACACTGCAGAGAAGTTTAGTATGAAACTGCCTAATCGTTTAATTAATAAATAAACCAAACGCTCTTTGAACAAAACGTCACAAATCAGCAGCAGCTTTCCTGAGCCGTCAGACGCAGAACTCCCGCTGACTGATGGACTCTGGGTCGGAGGGAGGATCAGTGTCAGAGGACGAACAACATTCATTCCAGCTCACATGCTCCTCTTACACGCCTCGTAGCTAAACAAACATTATCTGTGGTGTTTGGACCGACGCCAGCATTCAGGAGAAACGGCCCGCAAAAACAATAAATAAGGCCATCAGTCTCCATCAGCCCCGTCACGCTGCTGCTCAGGGACCACATCTATCAGGAAAGTTACACTTAAAAAGTTTTACTCCAAGATATCAGATACACAGGGTGCCGGTTGCCTAGTGGTTAGTGTGCGCCATCATCCAAACGGGTGGTCTGGGTTTGAATCTGACACGTGGCTCCTTGTCGTTCCTGGTTCTCTTTTGAGGGTTTAAAGAATGTAGACATGCCAAATTTTCAATTAAACCAATCACAGTGACTTCTGGATAAAAACAATTGGGGTAGATGACTACAGTCCATGGAGACAAAAAGCTTATGACATTTCTTCTTTGATGATGTAATTTTCATGAGTGTCTCCCTTTTTTTTGTGCTATTTTCTGTGTTTTTCGTTAGTGTTTTATGTGAATACTTGTGCAAATCGCTGCCATAGCCCCCAGGACTTACTCAACATTGGTTTTCGGCACAAGTTATCTATCACAGGCGACTTTCAATGCACTCACAATGTACCCGACGACGTCGCGAGACCACCAGGCTCCCCGTGGATTGTTATCGGGCCCAGCAGGCGGCGGAGACGGCGGAGGGAGAGAAAGCTGAAGTGAGGATGCCGGTCAGTTCTTCTGGTGAAACTCGGGACACAGCCACACAAGCCTGCTCTGTCCAGTATGTTCCTCACAAACGCGAGATCAATGGCTCACAAGATGGACGAGCTGGAACTACAAATGGCTGGGAATCGCTATGTTCGTAACTGCTGTCTTATGATTATAACTGAGACCTGGCTTCACCCGCGGATCCCCGACGCTGCAGTACAGCTAGCAGGCCGCACTCTCCACCGCTGGGACAGAAACAAAGACTCTGGTAAGAGCAGAGGAGGGGGTCTCTGCATTTACGTGCAGAACGACTGGTCCAACAATAGCATAATCATAGATAAATACTGTTCCCTGGACATAGAATCCATGTCAGTTAAATGCCATTTTTCTTACCCAGAGAGCTAACAGTAGTGATAGTTACGGCTGTATATATACCTCCGGATGCTAATGTTACCGCAGCTCTCTCCACCCTGCTAAACACACAGCTGCGTGCTCACCCCGATGGAGTTCACATTATAGTTGGGGATTTTAATCAGGCAAACCTTAAGACGGTTCTCCTGAAATTCTTTCAGCACGTTAAGTGTCCAACCAGGTGAACTGCTTCTTCGCAAGGTTTGAGAAAACTGAGCTCCACACAGCCACACTACCTCAGCCTCCACCAGCACATGGCACCGTCACACTCACTGTACAGGAGCTCGAAGTGAGACGGGTGCTAAGAGCAGTAAACCCCAGGAAGGCAGCTGGCCCAGACGGAGTACCAGGGAAGGTGCTCAAAGCCTGTGCAGACCAGCTCTTAAAAGTCTTCACCTCCATCTTCAACCTCTCCCTGTCACAAGCCACCATTCCATCCTGCCTGAAATCAGCCACAATCATACCCGTGCCCAAGAAATCAACCACAGCCTCAACGACTACCTGGTTTGAGGGGCTGGTTTTACATCACATCAAAGCCAGCCTTCCTCAGACCTTCGACCCACACCAGTTTGCTTATAGAGTAAACAGATCCAAAGAGGACGCCATAGCTCTCCACACTGCGCTGAGTCACCTGGAACACCAGGGGAGCTATGTAAGGCTACTTTTCATTGATTACAGCTCAGCCTTCAACACAATCATCCCGGACATTCTGGTTAAAAAACTGTCGGACTTAGGCCTCCACTCATACACCTGCTCATGGTTAAAAGACTTCCTCATAAACCGTCCCCAGACTGTTAAACTTGGCCCCCACGTCTCCTCCACCCGCACACTCAGCACCGACTCTCCACAGGGGTGTGTGCTGAGCCCACTACTGTACTCCCTCTACACATACGACTGTAGCCCAACCCACCCCGGTAACACCATCGTCAAGTTCGCAGACGATACTACTGTGGTTGGACTAATCTCAGGGGGAGACGAGTCTGCATACAGGGATGAGATCCTGAAGTTGACAACGTGGTGTTCAGTGAACAAGCTGGCACTGAACACCACGAAAACAAAGGAAATCATCTTCGACTTCAGGAAGCACCACGCAGACCCAGCTCCCCTCCACATCAACGGTGTCTGTGTAGAGAGGGTCCAAACCTTCAAGTTCCTGGGCACCCTCATCTCTGCTGACCTCTCCTGGACTCCCAACCTCTCTGAGATCACCAAGAAGGCACAGCAGCGCCTGCACTTCCTGAGAGTGCTCAGGAAGAATAACCTGAATGAGAAGCTGCTGGTGAACTTCTACCGCTCTTCCATCGAGAGCCTGCTGCTGTACTGCATCACAGTGTGGTACACCAGCTGCACTGAAGCAGACAGAAAGGGGCTTCAGAGAGTAATAAACACCGCACAAAAGATCATCGGCTGCACACTCCCCTCACTTACGGACATTTATAACTCCCGCTGCCTGAACAGAGCAAGAAACATTGTAAAGGACAGCTCCTGTCCATCTAACTTTTCTGCTGCATTCTCACAACAGCCAGTCCACCTTCACGCAGAAAATCTACTGGGAGGCTGGCATATTCACAAACATTCTGAGAATCCTCTCAGACAGCTCCTAACTTAGCTTAAAAATGCCTAAGAAGGAGTCTTAAGCCTCGGAGTGATTTAGGAACATTCTCAGAGCAACCCTGAGCAAGGAAGAGACAGAAACTTTTATCTTAGTGAGGAGGCGTGGTTGACCCCACAACATTTTTTCAGAAGCTGTGATTAGTGAATCCAAAAAAAATGGTGATAAACAGCCAAACATAGACTCTAGTCAGACATTGTGTAATTATGAACACTATTAAATTATCATCTGTGTGATAACTTATAAGACATACTTTAAAAGTATATAGCCTACAAAATGTTTGAAATCACATGCTCACTACTGCGGCAGCTTCTTCACATGCTGATAGTTATAGCAGCAGATAAAGGGTCTTAATTAGTTTGATTCACCTGTGGAGGTAACCACATGTAGAGGAACTCAACATGCGTGTCTCACTTTGTACTGAAAAAAGTCCTTCTTGGCTTGAAATGTCTGCACAAATCATTTTTGTCTGTTCGGCCCAACTAGGAGTCAAAAATATTCTTCATGTCGTGTTTGCGGAACATTTCTCCATTTTCTCCTCGGCTTAAGAAACTCTTCTTCCTGTTAGAAGTCCTCCTCACTCCTCCTAACAGTTTGACACCTTAGGAGCTCTCTTAAGGGCAAAGACACTTTGTGAATAACTATTTAGTCTTAACTTTGAGGGGAAATCCTTAGAAAATGTCACAATTCTAAGAATGTTCTTATAATTTTGTCACTAGGAGCAACTAAGGAGGAGGCTTTGTGAATACGGGCCCTGGTGTTTAGGTAAACACATGCAGCTCACCCTTAAAGAAATTCCAGTAAGATTTGTTGATTTTACCACACTAGCTCACGAGCCTCGTTTAACATTCAGTAACACTAGCTAACTCATTCCTTTTTGTTGTCTGTGGTGATATGTATAAAAAATGTTTCTCCACTCTTTATTGTTGTAATATATCTCAAAACAGCTGATTTCAAAGAGTGGAATACTTAAAACTAAGTTCAGGTGGCACATCAGACCTCTGCAGCACGGCTTCCTCTGCCCTCCACCCACCATGCAGCTTTAGGATTCAGACTGGTTTCATCATATTAAACAACACAGCAGGTTTACTTTCCTTTCCAGCAGGAGGCAAATGTGACCGCCCTGTAATTGCTTCCATACTCCCCCTGTGCTGCATGAAGATAAATACATTAGACTGGCAGGTAGCTTGGGCTCCTCCTATAGAAAACACAGACTCCTACTGTAAACAGGATTTTAGTTTGAACCCGATGCCCCCCCCCCCCCCCCTCCCCAACACCTAATATATAACCTGCATGTGTCTCCAAGGAATGCTTTGAGAGTCTTGATGGATTCTACCCAGACTGTAACTCCCTTTACTGTGAAATAAACAAATATGATTGAATTATGATGCAAGTGGCCCATTCATTCTGGTCTCGTGTCTTTTTTTATCAGTCTCAAAGGCATGCTGTCGCTCGCTCTCTCTGAGGCCTTCTACATCATGAGTTTGGCTGGAAACGCACGTCTCCTATTTCCCAGAATTACCGCAGTGGGTGGATGTTGAAAGCGGTTTTGAAAAATAGCACCTCTCGTGTCTTTGTCTTTCCTGAAACAGGACGCTGAACAGGAAAATGTGGCACAGTTACACGGAATAACTGCCTCTGAAAGTTGTTCCTCAGTCAGTTCATGAAAATGCAGTGAACATTTCGTTTCTAATACTTGTCCCATTGCATTCCTTTACCTCTTCTAATTGTTTTTGTTGTGATCATAATTTTATTAAAAATGACAAATGCAGCTCTGACTTGCGCTTATAAAAAGACACAAGGACACAAATCTATGTTTCAGGGAGAATCTTTAATTACCTAAATTCACGTCTCTGGAACTTGCTCATGCTGCAACTCAAGGTTGCAAACAGAATGGAACCTGGTTATATACTTTGTATTTGTAAAAGATCTGAGTTACTTGCCTGCAGCCTTCAGATTCTGGTTACGGCTGTATTATTGCTTGGCTTGAGATAACGCATGTAATATGTCCTTTTCAAGCATGAAAAGGAAGGGAACAAAAATGTTCACAAAGCTCTCAGGGTCTTGATATGTTTGAAACTTGTTATTTAAGTATATAATTTCTACAGGCACACACACCAATATTGCAGGTAATCTACACACTGGGGTTGTCATAATCAAGTGATGAAATAGAAAAATGTAATTACTTGAAAGAACTCCAGGGAGAAGAAATTCTTGGTATGTTCCTGTATAAATGTTTCTCAGTGAAAATCTTGAGCTTCGTTCACAGCTGAAGTGAAGGCAGTTTTTGCATTGTGATACTTGCGAGTTTAATAATTGCTGGAGTCCCGAGAAAAAGGTATAAAAAGCTGTGATTGACAGCTCTGATGTGATGCTTTGTGCACAGGATTAGCAGAGTCCAGCGAGAGAAAACCAGACGCTTATACAAGAGTTATTCAATTTTGAAAACCAAGAATCTGTTCAGCTATGGACCGCACCCATCTGAGAGAGCTTTGGCATTTTATTGATAAGTTAAATGTGTGTTTTTGTTGGCGGAAGTCGATACTGCGGCTCTTCCTGCTAATCCCTACCACACCGACTCTGGTTACAAATTCACATTATGTCAGCACCTGTCAGGCGATAATCTGCTGAGCTACGCTGCCCACTAGTTTCTACAGTCTATGGGTTAAACATATATTAGCGGATTCCAAATGTTGAAAGGATTTGGTGTAGCCCTCACTTTTTTAAACAGCCCATATTATGTCCTTTTTGGGGTTCATATATTTAATCTATGTACCTACTAAAGTTATAAAAAAAGTGTCTGTTTTCATGTACTGCCGCTCCATGCACCGGCTCGCTTCTGACTCTCTCTCTAAGGCTCTGAAGTGCCCACGTTAAGAGTCCCAAGTGTGTCAAGTCTGATCTGATTGGTCGGCCTGTCTGCTCTGCCATAATTGGTCAGTCACTCAGCCACTCTGGCTCCGAGGGCCAGGGAGCAAAAACATTAGCACCTTAGCACTACTGTGCTACCGCAGGCTACGGCATATCGTGGGCGTGCAACAGAAGTTAACGGGCGTGCAACATGAGCTGCAGGGCTTGCCACAACGAGCCAATGGGCTTAGATCAGTGATATCACACTGACAAGACGTCACACTGACAACTTTTTTTTGAGGGGGGCTAGAACCGAGCGTTACATGCAACTAATGCTACAGCTAACAGGAGGACGTAGGAGAAGAATTTTTGCACATACATGTGCCTAAACATGCACAGGACACTTGGAAAACACACTAAAGAGCATATAAAACCAGAAAAAGCAGAATATGGGACCTTTAAAGAACACCACCATGAGGTCTATGTTTTTGAGTTTTGGTGAAATGTCTTGAGACTATTGGATGCAGTGCCATAAAATGGAGCAGCATATAGGTGTCATATAATTTGGTGTTCCCTTCACTTCAAGTAACGTCAACAGGGCAACATGTCTATTGTTCATACACAGACTATGTAAAAAATATCTGGACATTTTCAGGAGAGCACATTTTTTTTCAGCTTTTGTGGCGTTCTTGAACATGCTAATCCAGCCTAAGACAACATTCATACAGAAGAGTTCCCTGCAGCCCTGGATATCTCTCAAATTTGACAAGCCAACATCCTCCAAAAGTCAGGACAAACAGAGAGCGGTGTCTTCCACTGTGCATCAGACCAGTCCCCAGTCCAGTCTGGCAAGGTCCAGCCCAAGGCCAGACTCACTGGGGAATTTCATCTGAATTCAATTTCACCTCTGGCCTCTGCTGCGGCAGCTTGAGCCGAGGATACATAAAAGGCCAAGTTTCACATTGAACGTGAGAACCCCCTCATCCCCTGACCCCAATTACCATATGAATGGAGCAGAAAATGGAACTGGGATCAGAGAGGCAGACACCAGACCGAGCCAGTCCAAGCAAAACGGCTTCTTATTAAGAGCAGCGGGTTTACCTTCATCCACTCACTGAGAGTTTGTCTGTTTACATTCATGTCCAGACTTCACACAGAGGCTCACCAGGAAACTCAAGCTGTTTATTATTTTTAAAAGCTTTGAAACCAAACCTTCAAGGTTATGAGCACGTCAAATTTACCCATGAGCTGAGAATATTCAAACATGCACGAAAATACTGAAAACTTCATCAAATTTTCTGGAGGAGCTGCATGTGTGAACGAGGAACAGCCACATTTTTCACTGCAACTTCACTCTAAATTTTTCCGGCCAGCCCCCTACTAAATATCCCACGTGAAGTTGGGTTGTGAAATATTCAAGACTCATTGTGAGCGAGCAGGAGGGGGTGATGACGTATCCCGCAGCATTGATGTAACTGTCATGCAAGTAATAAAGCGTCTTCATACTCCTTCTGCTAACCAGTATGTTCATTTGAAAGTGAATACATACAATAAAATATTGTATTCATGTAAAGGGGAAAAAAACACATAATGTCAGACTTTGCTTTGTCTGCCATCTTGGATATCTTAACATTACGCCTGCAGGCTCTTTAAGTCATGCCCTGTCACCTGAGATCAATAGCTCAGGTGACAGAGCCCCCCCCCCTTGATAGGGAAAAGTGCACGTTGTGAGGAAAGGGTGAATTAAAACTGCAGAAAGTGCATGTGTGAAAGCAACTTACATTCAAACTTATGAGAAAAGTTTCAAGTTTTTTATTGCACTGGCAGAAACAATGACCTCTTAGGTACATTTTGGAAACATTTTGGCTCTCTGGCCTGTCTTGTGAAGCAGCTTGGGAAGTATGGCAGTTAGAGAGGGACACTGGATCTCTGACTGAGATGTAAAATAAAAGACAAAGAGGAACAGCAGCACCCACACTGTGAACACACTTTATGATTCTGCCTCTAATCACTTTTCTCTTTTGTCTGTACCATCAAACTGCAAAGATGAAGTCTTATGCACGGATGCTTCAAATCTTTGAGTTAATAATTAGAAACCATGATAATTGTGCAGGGCTGTTGTTAGGGTGGTGCTTAATTTAAAGGGAATTTCAGGAGTTTTTGAACCTGGGCTTTTTTTTTCAGATATTTCTGAACTAAATGACAAATAGGGGAAGCAGGTTTGAATTTTCTCCAGTTGATTGCTTCAGGTGGTTGCCAGGAAACGAGTAGTAATGGCTGCAATGTTATCTTTGGAAAATCGTGGTTGAAGTGTACATTAAAAATCTCAAGATAGAAGACCCTTTTTTTTAAGCTCACATCCTTTTTGAAAATCAGAAAGAGCTGTTATTAGATTCTCGGCACAGAACCCCACTGAATCGAAAGGAGTAATTTTACCTGCGAGAAGAATGAAGTTTCTAATGTAACGCTGCCTCACTTAGTTTGACAGCTTTAGTTATTGTGTAACCCTGGAGTTTTGAATAAAGTAAGTTCAGACTCAACACCATTTTTATGTAACAGTTATACATCTAAAGTTTGAATTGATCCAAGCAGCAGAGAAATCCCTTTTAAACAAGGAGAAATGAATCTTTTAGTCAATGGAGTCCGGTGGATTTAAAGAAAACAACGTGACAACTGTTTCTATTTTAAGATATCATCTCATCACTCCTCATAAATCTGCATGTAATAAAACTGTGAGGAGCGAGGAGGTCAGACACCAAACACAAACTCTGTTCTGCTGCTGCAATAAATACTTCAATACAAACGGAAGATGTCCGACTGAAATTCTGCAATAAGACTTTAGGTTGTACTGCTCTTTTTTCAGCTAAAATGAATCCTCATAAGAGTGAGCAGTATCAGATTTATGAGGCAACACACTGAATGTTTTTACTTCAGCTCTCACTTTTGGCTTAAAGAGACTTTTTATCATAACTAGTCCAGCAGAGTTTACTCTTGTGAAATAATGATGAAATTGAACTTTGGGATTTTTTTGGGTGAACTTCAGGTCAGATTTGAACCTTTTGGCTCAGCATTTATGTTCATATGGATATCTGTGAATTTCCTTTGAAATAAAAACCTACATTTAATCACATTCTAGCTTTTACTAGCTCGCAATATTTGAAATGAATGCATAATTTAATAGTGAGTAGCGCTGAGTCGGTGAAGACAAAAAGAATAAAAGGTTGGACTCATATTTTTCTGAAATATGAAAGTGGTTTGGTGGTTTGCCTCATGCTGTGGGCTCCCTTGGGGTTGAGTAGGATGCTAAGAAACAGCGGGAGATTTGGAACATAGACATAAAAAGATATGTGAACATATAGATTAGAATATATGAATATAATCAGCTTTCAACATCAGAGATAACTTTCTCTGCTGTTTCTTTTGAGGTGAAGGTAAGTCAATGAGAGCAAATCAGAGTGGTCAGACACAGCCCCACTCCTCCTCCTCCTCCTCCTCCTCCTCATGCACAGGGCCCATGGTCATTATTGCCCTCCAGACTGCTTTTATCATCTCTATAAATCTCTGCTGGCTCAGACGCGGCGTAATGAGCAGAGCTGCGTGGCTGTCAACCTGCGACTCTCACCCCCGCTGAGAAGGAACGGAGGGGATGAAAAAAAAGAAAAGGTGGAGAGAGAGGGCAGGTGTTGTTTAAGCACACACACATACACACACAATCGACAGCTTGCCTGTGAGGTAGGAGCACATTCAGACATTATAATCTGCTCAGAGGCTTCGGAGTAGAGAAGAAGAGTCACCGTGGTCAGTTTGAGAATAATCATCTTTGAAAATTGGAGCTTCCAGCACTTAAAGAAACGGACATTTTCATAAAAACTTTTAGTCTTTCTCCAGATGTCACCTGGATCAACCTGCAGCCAGTTCACACGGATCCACAAAAAAAACTAGACACGCTGTAATACACATGCCAGGCCAGTAGTTGGTGATGTGACTTTGTAATGGATGAAGAGGAACGTGTGTATATTATATTCCTTCTACAGAGAGCTGAGGTGTAAAAAATATGAAAATGGCTGATTGCCTTTTGCCCGAGTGACGTCACCCGTCTGTTACTACAGAGGGCTCATCGGCAGCCGCCGCCATGTTGGAAATCCCGTTTCAGCCTAACTTTCAGTCAGCCTATGGACAGGCTGAGAGCTGGAGCTGAGGAGGGTTTTCATTTTCCAAACCGTCACATCGCGCCCACGTGTCAATCATGTCAGCTAAGCGCCTTATGGATAACACGTAATGTTCATAAAATCCAAACGGGTGTGTTATAAAATAAAATGAACCCCCTAGTACAGTGTGTGTCCATGAGGACAATGACTCATCAGACCAATATCTTTTTTTTGTACCAGGCTGTAAACATGCTACTTTCTGCTGCTAGCTTTTTTGAATTTGGTTTGTATGTGACTTCCAGGGTTCTTGGAGCTGCCTAAAGCAGAGACCCTTGATGCTTGACAGCCAGCCACTGCAGGATTTTGCACTTTCACATTGGCTTCATTTTTTAACACCGAGGTTGTAGATTTAGAGTGACGTAGTAAGGTTGTTTATTATTATCTGTCTGTGAAAAATCTGCCTCACTGGTAGAAAGCGCTATCGTTTACTGTGAACATTTGATTTTAATTATCAGGGAATTGTGCGTCCACAGTAACTACTCTGAGAGACCGTAACAAACAACCCGAGAGAGATAGACCAGCAATGACCTGAGTGACCGTGTGTGTGTGTGTGTGTGTGTGTGTGTGAGTTAGTCAGAGTGTGTACTCCGACCGCCCTCCTCTACCCTTCCACTCTTTGTGTCATTTCTGATGTCAGACAGAGAAACGTTGCGTCTGTTGCTGACGCGTGTGCAGCCTTTAAAACAAACACACACACACACACACACACAGCTGAAACATAGCACGGACTCTGACCTGCAGATGAACCCTCAACAACACCGTCGTCACCCAGCGTCAGCACGGCGGCTTCCTCTGGGTCCGCCTGCATGATGCCCTCCCACTCTGTCCCCACGCCACCCACTCCCACTTATGTAAGGGGATAATCCTGTGCAGTCATATCAGTGATGCAATGATCACATTCCTATAGGGATAAATCAGTAAATGGAAGTTTGATTAGAGCTTGGCGACATGGTGAAAATGATTGTTTCTTTATTCATATATTTTTCAGAATATATTATTTGATAATGCAGCTAAGAGAGAAGGTGAAAGATGTCAAACTCATCAGACATTTTAATGTGCTTGTATAAAAAACAACAATACACCACCATGTGCAGATAATGGTGTGTGATTGTATGCACACATACATCAGTTGAGTATTTTTATTTGTAGTTTTTGTTGTTTTTTATGCGTCATTGACTGTGATTGTATGCTCAAGGTGTATTTTTAATGATTGTATTAATAAAGTATCCATCTATCTGTCCATAGAGGTGTCATTATATGCAGGAGCTTGAAGAAATCAAAGGGTTTATTAGTTATAATTAACACACGCTTGAGTTTTCTATTACACAACTGGGACTGTCACATCGAGAGAGTCATGTCTTTTGTCATAGCTTAGCTCTAAAAAACATTTCCTGAGACTGACAAGTCCTCGAAAACAACGTAGAAGAGAGAGTGCTGAGTGTCCCTGTCTGGTCTGACTGTCTCTCTTTTCTCTTTAAAGTACTTCTATACTTTTTCTGTTGACACACGCTCATAAAGAGTCAGCAGTGAGCCGCTCTCTCTCTCTCTCTCTAATTAAAAGTCAATGTAGCTCGCCCATCGATAATAGCTCTCTCCCTCCCTACCATCAACATAAAAAGATTTTAATCCATTAAAGTCGTAAAGATTTTTTAAAATAGAATTTCCACACAGTGTTGTGAAGCAATAATTCATTGGTCTTTACCATGAATAGAAAATTAAACAAGATTATCTTTATATTGATTATTTTGCATTGGAAAATAAGAGCAGCATGCATCAGTGGATATATGAGTAAACGGCAAGTGAACAAAAGGCTGTCTCTGTGTCGTTCATGTTTCAGGGAAACATCACGAGAAAGTTCTTTACCGACTTAAAGACCTCTCTATAAATGAACCTGGACCATCTCCAAAATGCAGAAGAACATTTGAAGAGCTGCAGCTCTTCTGACACTTTAATGACCCCTTCTTCTCCAGACTCCCTGGCTCTTTCTCAGACATTTCAATCACCTTCCCCTCTGATTAAAAAAAAAAAAAAACTTCATTTCACATGAACGCTTGCTGTGTGGCTCCTCCAACAGAAACAAAAAGGCAGCCTCTCTATCATCCCCAAAACCATAAGCTTCCCTTTATCTTCCTCTCCCTCATTAAACTCTGAATAACTCAGCGGAGAGGCAGAAAGGAGGAGAGAGAGAGAGAGAGAGAGAGAAGTGATTGAATTCTGCTGGAGGAATAAAAGCCCCTTGAGGTTGCCATTTTGAATGTGTGCCATGTCGAGCAGACTGCATCCAGAGATCAGGGAGACAACAAGGCAGGGAAGAATAGCCTATAGACAGAGCTCCAGGCCAGCTGACCCACTGTAGATAATGTACCATAGATGTCATGTCATTGTACTGAGAGGCCAGAGCCACGATGATGACCCGTCACGACCCAGAGAGAGAGAGGCCGCTAAGGGAAGAGGAAGGAGCTCTGAAAGGGAGGTCAGAGGGAAATCGTGGCACCAGAGTTGATATCTCTATTCAAAAGCCGTACTGGCAACCTGGTCGCTCTGAATGCAGCCCAATTATTTCAATCCTGGGAAGGGGAAGAGGGGAGAAAGGGGAGCACAAAGAGAGAAAAATGGGTTTGACATTCAGGCCGGTCGGGCTGAGGGAGGTAACAAGTTCACGGCCCTTTCAGAAAACATGGCCGCCTGCTGTGTGATGGACGATGGAGCCTCAGATGGGACATCAGGGGTGGGATCTAGGCCGAAATGCATGGGAACCCAGTCTCGAGAGATAAAAGGGAGTTATCCTCCTGCTTAAATAAATGAACTCTCAGATAAAAGAAGCTCCAAAGGCTTTCTGAGCTGGCCCATATGGAGCAACAATGCTGCATCAGAAAAGGCTTCTTACTGCACTCCACAGCATGCAGACAGGACAGGTTCATTCTCTCTTGGAGATCTTCACATTTATTTTATTTTAAAGTAAAAGAGGCCACATATGAGTTGTGTTACAAAAAAAAAAAAGTGAAAACCTCATCTAAAGTAGACTGCCCAGGTGATCTTATAATGCCTCTGGAGATTTGGCCGTAACAATAAAAATATAAATATGATGGAAGAGTTGTCCAAAAGAATCAAGTGCGTTGAAAAACTCACTGCGATTGACATCTGCCTTGCCCAGCACATAAAGGTACTCTGAGAAAAGCAGTCTGTTTTAAATTATGTCTGAGAACCAGAAGAATAATTAAAGTTAAATAAAAGATTTAATAATATCTTTTGCAGCATGTCAAAGAGTTATGGAAAATGTTTTTTTGCTATCATATCGTAGTTAGCAAACTAATGCAATTTTTGCTGAGATGCTAATTCTTCTCAGACCTATGAAAGCATCCCTTAATCACTGCTTTGTGTTGTTATCCAAAGCTTCATTATTGCACAACTGAACTCAACACTTGCTTCTGAAAACTGCCCGTTAATGGTCCAAACGCCACATCAACAGTGAGCAGATACTTGGCCTGCACTTAAAAACTTATATAAAATACTTAAAGAAATATCTTAACAGATCCCACACATGACGACTAATAATGATGGCTTTAACTGCTAACCACACACTAACACAGGCTCTCCCAACCTTGGAATTCAAATGGGGTCGCCTAAAATGTTTATTTATGAATCAACAAAAGATATATTGTATATTAAAATATAGTGAACACAAAACAAGAAACTTTCAGAGTGTCTGTCTGTCGTCCATTCTGCAGAAATCTCATCTCGGCATTTCTTCTTCTGTCCACAACAATAAACGTGAAAAGAGTTTAGTGAAGTCAGAGCGGGGTCACAAGCCAGAAACGGTTGCACTAAGAGAATCCCTCACCAACAACCAGTCTTCACCCTAAAACTGGAGATGTTGCTGAATCTCTTCAAATCAGTAAAACAGTAAAACAAACATGGTGGACGATGAACTGGGAGATTCTGCAATCGTTTTCATTATCTACTTTTTTACTGAAAATTCTCAAATGTTTTTTTTTCTACTGCTTAAAATTGATTTCCTGCAGCTGTTGTGTTTCCGCAACAACTGCTCGCGTCCCAGTCGGCTATCGCTTCTTTGATATGTCAATCCACAGAGTCGCTTGCCCTCGGGGTTCCCCTCACACTACAGAAGATCTGATCGAAAAAATATTGAACACGTTTAATATTTACGCCCCCGACATTCTTCTGAGCAGAATGGATCGCTTTTTACACCACAGGAAAATCTCTCAAGATCATCTTTAGACAATCAAACAATCGTGACTTTAACTTAATCTTTGTTGAGGGAGGGGGGGGGGGGTGAGGCCCAAAATCCTCCTGATTATCTTGTAGAGTGGACCCTGCTTAACACTGTGGCAGAGTGTGCCTCTGCTTGACTGTGATTGGTTTGTGGAATTAAGTGCATAATTTTGTCATAAATATCCAACATTAACTAAGTTTAAAGAAACTTAAAGACAATATTTCATATTTGGACTGTAACAGAAATCTGAAGTTATTTTGGTATCTCTACTAAACTGAAAATAAGAACAAATGTTTCATTATTAGAAGTCTTTTAGGAACTTATCTGTACTATCTTTGTGTATTTTTCTGTTCCTAATAGACATTCACTGTTAGTTGTGTCTTGTAGCTGCTGTGACTTGGTGATTCCCTTCAAAGAATAAAAAGTATCTCTCTTTGACAGTCTCATAATATAGAGGAGCTTAAAGAAACCAAAACGTTCATTATTTAAACTTTAGAATTTAGTTTATCAACATGCTCTTTTCTTTTCTATTACACAATTTTAAAATCTTAATTTTCTAGTTTTTAAATTAAAATCAATTCAAACCTTAAGCTAACAGTAAAAAAAAAATGGTTTCATATTAAAACCCTGTCTCCACAGTCAGGACGTCAGGAGAGGCTGCAAGCTGAGCTACCGCTAACGACACAACGGACACTTTTCAGGTTGAGTCCTTCAGTGTTAATCATTCCTGAGGTTGTGGGAAAGGGGGGGAGGGTATTAGAAGAAGTCTCTTTTGTCTTCAGAACAAACAAGTACATTGATTAAAACTTAAACCCATTGGATATCTGTTTCTGTTGTGTCTGCTGTTGGTTTGAGTTTCCAGAGAATTTCATGAAAACAATAACAATCAATAAAGTATTGAATTACCATTACCGGGAAATTAGGAGTGACATGTTCAAATATTCTGCCTTTTTGTCTGAATTATAAGTCAAACCTCGAACATGTTGTATCAAGCATTTCCCAAAATGCACTTCCCCTTTATTAAACCACATTAGCTTGTCTGTCAAACTACAGGCCCCCGGTTTGAAGACAGGATGTTTCCTTTCAACCACACAGGAGACTTCATCAGAAAACTCAAACGTTGTTGTTGCAAATGTGGAGGAGTGATGTGCGTTTTTTTTGTCTGAAACAGAATGAAAATAACAAAAAAGTGATCTGGCAAAAAGAGAAAGTGTGACTGAAATGTCATTATTTTAGGCTAAATAAAAATCCCCAGCAGGATCCTGAACAAAGCAGCGAGATCACAATGAGTGTGTGTGTGTTTATGAAGGGTCGAGCAAAAACAAGTGTCCAGTCAATGCAGACTTTTAGATGTTTCACAGTGAACTGTTTTCAAGACGAGACTGTCAGTGCCACAATCTGTCCTTTAAAATATATTTTTTTATCCTTTCTTCAAAAATTGTTAAAAAGTACTTAAAAACTGAAGAGAAATACAATCTGAACTGACTCACAAACTCAGTCTTACAGAGAATCTTTGATGTAGACGCAGAGGGTCACTGAGAGTCACAATGAACTCTAATCCTTCCTTAAAATCTATATCAACAAAAAAAACCTGTTTGAAGCACGCTTGAGTATAAAACTTATTAAATACTGTCAGAAAAAAAAGCATGAGGATGGAGCAGAGAGGATGTGAGGTATGTTAGAGATGATGACAACAGACACAGAGGAGAGGAGGCCGAGATGTGTTATACAGAGAAAAATATCCTTCACTTGAAGACGACATGAAACAATGTGAGAAATGACGTCAAACCACAACAAATATCTGTTAGTCAAAGCACACAGAATAATGTGCTTTAAATACACCGATGTGGGAGGATAAGCTCAGTTATTGAGATCAATGAATTGCCATTTTACAAGCAAATTATTATAAATTTGATTTCTTTCTTTTTTTTTAAATAGAACATTTCCAGCATCTCAAACAAAGGTTAAAGGTTTTTGTCTTAGAAATGCCCCTTCAATAAATTGGTGACCAGATAAAACAATAAACATGTAAAGGACACATTTGACTCTAAGGGAAAAATGTGTAGGAAAACTTAAAGAAAGAAATCAGAATGTTTAGTAATATAGAAAATAAACACTATAGCTGAGTAACTAAAAGAAATGTTTACATGGAAAAATAAGAAAAATGCAAGGTGGGCGTATTAACATCATAATAATAATAATAGAAGTAGTGCTTCTGTGCAATAGTATCCTCGCTGTGCGCCACTTTAACAGCCTGAGGAATAATAAACCTGTCAACAAAGGGTCTCCTGGGAGGCCTCTGCTGACACTTGGCTGTCAGCAGCAAAGCATGCTGGGATAGCTAATGGGGACAGGCCCTCGGGGTTGCCTCGGACGAAGGACGACCTCAGACAGGTGAGCGGTCTGACATGTGAAATAATGAGTCCTCCTCCCTGAACTTTGTTTCATTAAAGTCACAAACTGATCGGCACTTCTATTATTTCTATTTCTATTGGATGATGTAACTCCACTCTGATTAAATCCAATAATATTATTGGATTGAAGGTAACGTATTAGTTGAAGGGAATACATTAAGTGATAAAACATTGCTTACTGCATCATTCTGAAAGCAGAAATGCATTAAAAAAAATTACCAAAAAAAAACAGCACAACAAATCAGATCAGACGTTGACTCACCGATCAAATAAAATATATAAATATTGAAAATTAATCTTGAAACAGAAAGTCACAAATCCATACAAAACTCCATTCACTAAATTCCACATTTAATCATCTCTTCCTACCTCCATCGAATCATCCTCCCACACGTGAGCACCCATCCTACGGTGCGTCTCTGTGATTTCACCTTTCCCACAACCACGTGGCCGCCGCATTCGGCGAGTTTTTCTTCCCCTGAACACGTGTGAACACGCATGTGAACATCTGAGCTGATCAACTAAACTGTTCCCATATGTAGCCCTGAGGGGGGAGCAGCAGCTGGAGTTTCACTGCGAGCTGTGTGGGTGACACCGGTCACACAGGGTGCTGACAGGCTGTCAATCAGGCTGTCCCGTTACGAATTCAAAAAATACTAACTCATTCTTTTTTTTTTTTAAATCAGATTACAAGCAGATGTAAAAGCAATGTTTGCATGCAGAGAGAAGACGGGAGTTTGGAGCAGAGAAAGCAGGTGAAAGAGAGAAAAAAAAGGGAGAGCAGTGGTTTGGTGTTTCCTCAGCACTGACCTGCACACACAGCAAACACAGCAGCGGTCAGCCTCTCATCTTCTACCTCTTCTCACATTTCACTCTCCAGCTCCTTCCTTCACTGCCTTTTGAAGTTGGTCCCCCCGTTACTTTTGAGGAAAAAGTCGTTTGCAGAGGAGGGCATGTTTCAGAGGAGGAGGGAGAAGTCTTCCTCTCTTGTCTTTCTTTCCTCTTCTTCTTCTTTACTTCCCCCTTGTTCTATTATGCACCAGCTGAAGTCTACACCTCCTCCTGCTGCTCTTCCACTGCAAAAAAAAAGAAAAGATCTCTCCACACACTCACCGCTGAGGGAGAGGAGGAGAAAAATAACACTGCGAGAGAGAAAGAGAGGGAGCTCAGTCACCTCGTCTCCCTCCTGTTCAAATTTAGAGGCTCTACTGGGCATGCCCACAACTGAGAGGCACACTTTGTAACACTCACTTCCTCCCTTCCTGTTCTTGCCTTCTCCCCCCCTCCTCCTCCTCCTCCCTCACATCCCTCCCTCCCTTCCTCCTCTCTCTCTCTCTCTCTCTCTCCCCTCTCTCCCTGCAGCTCCCAGTCCAGCAGGGATCAGAAACGCTGCTCGGACTAAAGTCCATCCAGCTCGAAGACAAGACAAAATAAACAAAGTATACAAAGGCGAGAAAAAGATGATAAATGTCTCAATCAGAAACTAACTTTTAGTGCAATAACCCTTTAAAACCGTGTAATTCAATCTCATGAGCATATGATGGCTGTGTAGACGTCAGTGTTCTAATATTTAATCCAAAACTAATAAACGATGACTCAAACAACCAGCAAACACAAAAAAGGTCTATTTTCAAAAGAAATGTGCTCCTGTGAACGATCTCCTGCAGCACTCCTGCACACACAAAGATAGAAAACATGATCTGAGAGTGAGGAGTGATGTTTTTTCACAGCAGCCAAAGCAGACATTTGACTCTTTCCTTCCTTTTTGTAACATAATAACTGCACCGTGGCTCCTGAGTCTTCCTTCATGTGTGTACATTTCTTTTTCCCCTTATTTGTTTTTGAAATATATATATATTTTTTTTTTTAAATGGACGGTGAATATGTTGTTTGTTCTCCTTTTTTTTCCCATCTTGAAAATGCACTTTACCATTGCATATAAAACAAATATTTGTCTTCCCTTCTTTATAAAACTAAGGAGACAATTTCCCCTTAATGAACCAATAGCTTTTTGAATTCAGCCGACTTATCGGGAAATATTTTCACATGATTTCTCGTTTAAGAATGAAATTTTAACTTTCAATTGAATGCACGCTTACTGAAGATTTACTGCTTTTTTTATTGCTTTTTAGTTTATTTGCAAACATTTTGGGCAAATTTATGTTTTTATTTTACTATTGAGAAATGTGAATTTTAGATCAAATTTTGAACTATAGCGTAATTTACATTTGTGAAATCTTTTTATAAGTTATTTTGCTAAGACACAGAAGCCCTAAGCTGACATACATCCATTCATTTATTTTACTTTATTTCGAGCACATTTTAATTGTTTTCTCTCGAGATCTTCTTTATCCTGTTACCTCGGGGATAACAGCGCTGCTTTTCCCGTGATAACGAGTTCATCTCATGAGATCTCCAGAGAACGGCTGAAAAGAACCCATGGTCACAGGAAAGCAGCATCGTAATCCTGAGATAAAGAGATAAAAAGGTCTAGATGTTGAGGAAACAACTGAAATGAACTCATCATCAGGTGAAAGCAGAGTTAAATAAAGTGAATCGATGAATGTATGCTCAGGGCCACCGTACAGAGTTATGGTTAGACTACCATTTATTGATTAGTTTTTGGTTTACAAAAGAAAAAAATAGAAATGATCTCATTAAATGTTATACATGCAGGTACATTGATTGTGGATAAACGGTACATTCTCACATTCATTAATATAAGATTGTGTCTTGATGTTTATTATCGACCTAAGAAGAAGACATTCATTCTGAGATTATTTGTTGTTATTGAACTCCATGCCAATAATGAGCAGACAAACAAACAGCTATGACCCCTCTAAATAGTCACAGCATTGAAATAGTGATCCCAGTATAACACTCAGTGGTATAAGCACAGTGTGAACACGTCTGTCAGGTGTGCTTTGTGAGGAATAATCTGTTTTTGCTGCAGCAGCAGAGGAGTTTTTTTGTTTTCTCTCCTCGATGTGTGACTTATCGCTTCAACGAGTCGGCCTCGTGCCTGTGCTATCTCCGGCTCCGCACACTGACCCAGATTCTCCCAGGCAAACTATCGGGACGTTTTGTGTAACAAGCAGGCGGAGGAACGAGAGCAGCGAGTTCACACAGACAGACGGAGAGAGAGAGAGAGAGAGAAAGAGAGACAGGGAGGGAAAGTTCCTCAGCCATCTGTAAAGTGCTACTCAGGCAAAGAATCTTAAGTGACATGGAGCAATGCAAACTAAAAAAGAAATCAATATTGGGAGTGATAGCAAGCCTGCAGAGACCCTTTGAAATACAGATTTCTTCATACTTAAAATAGATCTAAAGCTAACACTTAAACTGTTTGTTTGTTGATGACATTGTCCCGTAGCAGCTCGTGACTGGCAACAAAATGACAGCAGAAAATAGTTCTATGCATGATCTTGTTTAAATTGATTTACTATATATATTATTGTTTTTTTATTTTTGCAACAAGAGGCTAACACCTCAGGCTGTTGTGTGATTTGGTTTTAACTAGATGATGACCTCATAATGTTATGTTACATGTGAGGTGATGGAGATGCAGGCTGGCTGCAGGAGATCTTATTTTTGCATAATCCTGTTAACATGATCTTAAATGTAAACTTATAGCTGGAACTTAACTTACAATATTCACATTGTCTGTAGGATTTACAGATTTTAGATAGACAGACATAAATTCTCCTTTGACAAAACTCAAACATTACATTAAAAAACCCAAGACAAAGTACAGACATTAAAAGAGGACTGTTTAAAACAACGGCTGCTAAAAAGTGTATTTTTGTAGCGATGTGATGCATTTGAAAAAATTGCAAAAATATTGATGTAGACACTGTAGATCGCACATAAAACTGTGAAAAAGCCTTTGAACTCTGCTGACAAAGATGAGCGTTTTCTTGTTATTCACCGTAATTAACAAGAAGAGAAGAAATTAACGTTAACGTACTGCCTATAGTAATATTATGTCATTAGATAACGTTCCACCTGTTCACACTGACTGTTCTTCCTGCACAGCCTGCCGATGTTATTGGTCAATACAGCTTGGACTACAAATTGAAACCAGAACACTTCCCATGCTGAAGATCCAGACCCCAGTATAGCAGCACAGACCTGACATTAAAAAGATTTATTCATTGTATGATTGGATGGTTAGTCACTTGCCAAAAGTCACATTTGGTTGGATAAATTGATGTAGAAAGTATATTTATTGATCCAGATAAATCAAAACTATTTTTGTATTTAAAAAAATAGAGAGAGAGAGATGAGCGAATCTCAGAAACCTTAAACATGTTCAGAGTGTGGAGAAATATTTGGCTCATGTTTCCACACTTTAGGAGTTATTTACACTCTGAACACATTTTAGTTTTTAAGAGTAGCTCTGATTTGAGTTCACATTATTGCTTATTTTGATGTCACCTCTCTGCATATCTTGGGATCCATGTTTTCTGCATTTACAAGTCCATCACAAAGATGTGGCACTCCGCTCATGAAGATGAGAACATCTCAAAAACTTCTAAATTTGAATTAGTCTTGGATCAATATGTTTTTGGTTTATATTTAGAAAAAATCTGATCTTTTTTTTCCTCAAATTTTGGACTCAATTTAAATATTTTTGTATTGTATCTGATTGTTTATGACTTAAATAACATTTTAAACACAGATTTAAGAGCTACAAAGTATTTGTAGATACTCCAGAAATACATCACAATAAGGAAGAATATAAATGTCCAGTTTGCTGGAGTTTCAAAATAAAATAAATCAGCTGACGAGCTCTGTGATTCCTCTCCGCTGAGTCAACAATGTAATCACTTTGAGCGGAGTGTAATCCATCTGGACCATCTGAAGGGTGGCGCTAGGGGCCAGGTGGAGGAGGTGGTGGACGTCCAGACGGCTGCAGGATTGACCCCCAAAGGTCTGAGGTCATGGGAAACAGGGGGTCAGTATGAAGATGAGAGGTCAATGTCACGGCTGGATGATCCAGAGCCGCATGTGTCCGTGCGGAGGGCGGCTGATGGAGCGATGAGGACTGATGGGTGGGTGGGAGAAAGTGTGACAGAATCAAAATTAAAAGCTACAAAGTCGAACAAAGAGAAGAGAGGAGCCAGTCGAGCCTGAAGGAGTTCACAGTCCAGCACCATGGAAGGAATGCAGGATCCGGAGAGTTTGGAGAAGAGGGAACAGAAATTCAGTGTTTTACACGCTCGGAACAATCAGAAATACTTTATTCATCCCGGGGGGGTTTGGAAGTTATGAGGCTCTTGTACAGTATATGGCAGTTGGCCGTATTGTACAGAAACATGAATAAAACAAGAAATATAAAAAATAAATAAGAACAAAAGGTGCAGAGTTAATGAACTAAAGCGATATGTGAAAGGTGCAGTATTGAAAAGTAGAAAAAACTGAAACTAAAACTGTCGATAGTACCAAGTTAGCATAAGCGTGGATAATGTTCCACACTGACTGTTCTTCCTGCACAGCCTGCTGATGTTATTGGTCAATACAGCTTGGACTACAAATTGAAACCAGAACACTCCCCATGCTGAAGATCCAGACCCCAGTATAGCAGCACAGACCTGACATTAAAGAGATTTATTCATTGTATGATTGGATGGTTAGTCATTTGCCAAAAGTCAAATTTGGCTGCATAAATTCATGTACAAAGTTTTTTATTGATGATCTATCAATCGGACGTATTTCATACCCAAATATGGTCTTCTGTCTCAAACCTTCCCAGATGGTGACAGCCCAATGCCAAACTTAAGGCTTCATGTCCACAAATCAGTGAGAAACATCATGGTTACTATACTGATGTGAGAAATGTTTTAAAGGACATGTCATGCAGAAAAAGAAAATGGGGGATTGAGAAATGGTTGCATCATGCAGCAGAATGCACTCTGACTAGTTAACAATTCTCTCAGTACATCTGCAACAGAGCTTCATACACTCAGTATGTTTACATGCACATCTAAGTTCAGCTAGAGTTAAAGCCTAGTCGGCCATCTAGTTGGAGTAAAATACAGGCAGCAGGGAGAATCAATTCATTGATGGAAGTATGTCCCACTTCCCTACAGTAGGTGGCGATATGCCCCTTTTCAGCTAGTTACTACTGGACTGTCTTCATGTTGACCAATACATCATACACCAAACAATCTTCCTTGAAAAGGTCTCATTTTCCTTTCATCCATGTTCGTCAATATGTTTAACTCCTTAAGCAAACACAACATAAACTGTGTCTCCTCGTCTGTCCAAAACTTGGGTGGTTCTTACTCGAGCACTGACCATGTTGATACCTCCGTCTTCTTTTCTGTTCAGCTTTCTTCTACTCATTCATGCTGTTTGACTTCCAGGTCAAAACTTGGTGTGGAAACTATGGAGCATGCTCAGAACATCTCGGCCAGTTTGCGGCTGATTGAGGTGTATATACCGATCTCCAACCGCATTATGTAGATGTGTTAGGGAGACTCTGAACGCTAGTGAGATGTTGCTAGTTGCACCAACACAATAGACTTTTTTAACATCATACAAACCAACTCACAGCTGAGCAGACGGTGGTCTGCACAAGAATGTATTGACTTCGTGTAATGTAAAATATTCTTTAGTAAATGTAGAAGGAGGCAGATTATTTATGAAAAACTGGTGAACACACAGCGTAGAGTAGGCCTATGTATTTTCTTTCAAACATTTACTGCATCAGTCGTTATGACCTCAGTGTAATCATTGATTATTAATCCCTAAAACTGGTATGGGTTTAAAAAATATCAGTCAGGCTGTACTTTACAAAGTGTTAAATAGTCATCAAGCTCTATGAGGGACTAACAACCTCCTCACTCTGGCTGTAACTGAATGTAACTCAAAAGAATTGTAAATAAATATGTTGTGTATCGGATGCTTCCTGATCAGACTTTCACATGCCGACTCTGCAGCCTCCTGTCACAAACAACAAAACAGACAAATTGGCCTCTGCTGTGTCAGACCCATCTGAGCCTGTGGCTGCAGACCACACCGGCCTGCTCCTCTTAGCTCAATACTGACTCATTAGCCCTCTCACCCGGGGTCTCTGAGGACCTGTGACCCCGGCTTTTGTCTGGCTCGGACCTTTCCCGACGAGATCCCCCGGCTCTGAACAAAGACCTGTCATTAACTCCGGCGCGGCTGCCCCCTTGGCCACAACCTGCAGCCCCCGCAGACAGTCTGGGGTGAGATGAGGAGGGTCAGACTAACACAACACGCAACGTTCATCAATTTCCCCCCCACCCCATCTTAGGCAGGCATAGAGTGAGGCGATGTTTACAGTCAGAAGAAGAGTGTCCATCCACCTGCTCCCCTGCAAACACAGATGTGTGTGTGTGTGTGTGTGTGTGTGAGAGAGAGGTGTGTGAGAGGTGCAATAATTGTGTCAAGTGATTTGTTTGTTTTCTTGTTCTCTCGGTCAATAACCCAATAACAAGAAGCTAAAGAACACAGACATGTTGAACTTGCAAAGCAGCGAGGTGTTTGATTTTTAACATGATGCTGACTTATATTGATCCTTTCCTACGAAGGGATGAAAAAAGCAAATGTAATCCACATTCAATGTTTAAGAATTATCTAAATATCTTATTAATGGATTTAATAAAAAAAAGGAATCAAAACAAACTACATTTTAGAAAGTGTCAAAAGAGTTAAATCAGCACCGACAGTAATTCCTTTTTTTGCCACTAATTTTCATCTTTTAATTTCTAAATCTTAAGAGGATAGAAGTCTTGAACGTTCCTGTGAGTCTTTCCTCTTTCCTGAGGCTCCTCAAGCTGTAACAGTCACGTTTGCATCCATGAAAATCTAATTTAAACAGTTCAGTATCTCTTTCAGTTTTTATATCACCTATGGAATATCCATTTCAATCCTCACCTCCACTTGAAAATATAAATAACAGTAGATTCATTGTGCTAAATTTTTAATTAGATAAATAATCTTTAAAAGAGACAATGTTTTATACTACATCTGCATGCTCAGCTGGTTGGACTATAAAAGAAAGAGCTGTTGCATCTCAAAAGTTGTGACGTGAAGTTTAACTCATCCCTCTCTCACCCATTGATAAAACCATTAATTGATTTTGCAGCGGTATTGATCTGTTTTTGGCAGGTGTTGCTTGATGTGTTTATAAGCCGTCACATTGACAAAACGCTCAAAGCATCATTAGCAACAAATGTCTGCACATGTCCTCTTTTTTTTTTTTTTTTTACCTCAACAGCAGGTCGTATAGCAGCTCCAAAGATCAGAGTACATGCAGTATTGAAACAGAGCGAGCAGCAGTAGCAGAGGACAGGACAGATTGTGGTCAAACTATTGGAGATAAAGCAGGTTGTAGACAGTAAAACAAGGCAAAAATCTGTAGACTTTGAGAACTATAGACCTACACACAACAGGAAAATGAGGCAAAAACATTTGCCTTTTGCACCTCTACGTGTACGTGCATGTTGACCCACACATGGAGCACTAGCACCACCCTCTGGATGGAACAAATACTCCAACCAAACTGCTTTGAATTACTTTCATATATTTTAAGGTTAATAACGTGTGTTTGCAGTAGGAGCAGAGCTTTCCAGTAGGCTTAATTGCATTCTCACAGTGGAAGAGTTGGGGAATTGCAGATCATGACTTGATTTCAATGTAATTGTACAATCATTGTATTGTTTGGGGTCGCAAGTGGCTGGAACCAGTCCTAGCTGTCATTGGTTGATAGTGACAGTTTTTTGGACTGGTCACCAGTCAGAGACAAACAACCCCAGACACATTCTCATCCAAACCTAGAGACAATTAAGAGTCACCAATAAACCTAATGAGTATTTGTTGGAAATTCTTCATATTTTAAAGGCCCAACTAGTGATCCTATAGGCCTGCAGGCTATGAGAAGGGGCCAGTGCCCCTGTGACACTGAACTTGGTCCCCCCTGTGCCACACCTCCAAAAGGAAGCACCCCCCCTAATAACACATACACAGTATTTGACTAAACAACCGGACTGACAATCTAGTAATAAATAATGTTACTAAAACAATTATGAATCATGGTATTTTATTTTGTGGTATTTAATGATGTGCACTATTATTTGGCATAATATATAGATATTTTTAAAACGATCATCTTTGTCTATTTTTCACCTGGGTTTAATGTTCCCCTCTGACAAAACAACTGGCCCCAGTTTGGCCCCCTCAGTAAAAGTGGTCTAGAACCACCACTGAATATGCAATGTGTGTTTACATTGTTCAATTGCAATGAGCACAAGAAGCAAATGGACTAGAGCTTGTATAGAACTGTTCTAGTCTTCTGACCCCTCAAGGCATGTTTTCACCGCAGTTCAGACATGGATGGTAGAGGCTGTCCATCAGTATCAACTCATCTATTCTTACACCATCAACACCACATCATGACTACCTTGGGGTTCAGTGTCTTGCCCAGTGACACGTGGCTACATGAGCTGGGGATTGAACCCCTGACCTTCCGTTTGAGAGACAACCGATTCACTGAGCCACAGCCCAAGAAGTGTGGTAAACCAAAATGAAAGAGTGCATGTGAGCTGTAACATCTTGGTTGTTATAACGGCTGTACTTCAATTTTCACACAATATTTTGGTGTGTAACTTGTCCCTCTGCAATCCAAAATCAATTTAAAGAGTACAGCAAGAGTACAAAGCTGTACTGAACGGCCAATGTAATGAGTTGGGCAACTAAACTTATAGAGGAAGCTGTCCATGGCACGAGCAGAGGAAGGAGAATGGAGCTGCAGGCTGACTACACAATAACTAAAGCATTCTTCTTCTTCTGCCAGCCCAGGTGTGATGACAATAATCATGTTACCACTCTATCAGGCCTATATCCTTGGATATAGACCTGTGTCTTCATAACTGAAGCATTTCCTGGTTAGAGTTTCAAAACTGTGACCCTGCTGTGTCACATGACTAAACTGACCAATGAGAAATGATGGGAAGAAATGAACAACACAAACATTACTCTCAAATGACCAACAGGGGGAAACAGATACTAAATAAAGATGCAAGCTTCTAGAAAAGACATAACATGTTTCTTTACTTTAAAACAAATGTATTTCTTGTGATGAATTCAGACTTTTGGAGGGGTTTTTTTATAGTAAAAGCTAATAACAGCAAAGATGTTATTTATTGTCAGTCATTTTTGACATACAAATGGCCTGAAATTCCTCCTTTTGTGCCCAAAGATGATGCAGAGAACTCCAGACTTGATTCTTGTAATATATTGTTGCCACACCTGACACATGTTGCTCTCTGTCTTTGAATGGTGTCTGCTGCAGGCACAGATTTATCAACAAAGTTGAGAAACATCTTTATTGCTAGTAAACTGTAATGAGCAAGCTCCTTTATACCAGTCTGATTTCTTCAATCTTTAACATCTGACTTAAAGCCATTACTCTGAACATAACCTGGTACCGCCCCATTTATGAGTTTGGAGGTAACCATTGTGATCTAGCCAGGTTACAAGAGTCAGCTTCGTGACATGGGAAGTTCTGACTTTAGGCTTAGAAAGCCCCGACTTTGTCGGAAGCCCCAAAAGCATTTACTCTGTAACCAAACCTGGAGTGGCAAATTTTCGGAAGACGCCATCATAGACGGACTGTAAACAATGCAAACCACAGAAAAGGAAGCCTTGGCTTGAAGGCCTTTATGGCACAGCTGGCTACAGTGGCATGGTCAAAAGATGGACTTTATTCTCAGAGGTATATTCTATGCCAGATGGTGTCAGATGATAATAGCAGTGATTGCTTCAAATTTGACTCAAAAACTGTTTAACAACAATCAATAGTCTTCTTAATTTGGCAGCTCTTAAATCTTTAAAGAGGAAATCCTTAATTAGACTGCCCTTAGATAAAGCACATTCATCTGATAGCCGCCAGTCAATTTAAGTTACCTTATACTCCCATTATCGTAGCTGCAAGTTTATCCATACTCTTGTCGTCACAAATAAACTCTCTTATCAGCTTAAGGGAAAAAATGAATCAAAGTGGTCATGACTTACCGGCTCAGATTTGGCCATGATGTCTCTGTAGTGCAGCTGAAGTTCCTCTCACTAAACCAGGACAACATCCTCTGAGCAACATCACCTCACATGCCTCCACTTTTATAGTCTGCCTTCTGCAGCACATGCAGAGCAAAATGAGTGGATTGATTTCCAAGAAGACAAAACCTGCCCCTCAATTGATCCCACCTTTAAATAAATAAATACAATGTCATCGATGACGCTCTCTGTTACTGCTCTTGTCGGGCTTGGCTGAGGAGTGATTCACAACCACGTTGCCAACATCAATTGGTGCACTATTAGGAGACACTCCTGTCATTACACAGAGAAGGTTATCAATCCAACAGCTTTGACTCAGTCAATAACAAGAAAAAGTACCATTGATGTTATTTCAGGAGTGTTAAAGATCAACAGCTGATGTACCCCTGAAAACTATGATGCCGTAACAGAACTTCTGATCATTAAAGCTTCAGACTGTTTCTCGGTCCACAGGGTAATATTTGGCCTCCGGAGCTTCATGTTGGAAATCGTCACCGTCTTTATTGGGAAATAGGCCCCCATGATTATTCAAACGTCTCCAGGTCTATAGAGCTGTCAGAACAAGGCGCAGACTCGACTGTTTGAAAGTTATAGCTGCTATCATGCTGTGAACAGGAGGGAGGTTGCCCAGCTCTCTCCAGGGGCCCCGTCACCGATAATTAGTGATCAATCAGGAATTAGTTTAAACGCTGGAAAAGAACACAGAGAGCACTATTAGATTGCAGAGATTCATGGCTCTACAGTAATTGCTTTGGATTTTTACGGGGAAATTGAGGTCCTCCTGTTTGATGAGCTCAAGGTTTCCACCATGAGTGTTTCAGAAAATACACTTGAAAAGTTGAACTCTTTATCAGGTAGAAGATCAGTGCATGTTCATAAAAAATATTCTTAATGAGCCACATTGAACTGTGAAATTTTTGGCAGGGCCATCAGACGACAGATTGTCTTCCTGTACCAAATATTGAAGATCCTGGAAAACTTAAAAGCAGAACAAGAACATTTGACATGTTGGCAAATCAGACATGAAAACCATCAGCCCCAAATCCCTCACCATAACCACCCAGAATCATCGTCGACAACTCCACCTTGTTTCCATTACCCTGCAAATTGCAACCTTGGAGTCAAAAATCCCCATGTACAGACTCTAAGTTTTACATGGATCTGTTCATATTTGTGCATACAGACTTTGCTCTTATGAAAAAAAGACAAGAAAATATGACAAGTCATATCTCACCCCTGCTTCACCTGTACAACGGTGGGTAATAAAGGTAATGAAAATCATTATTATCAAACAAAACCATCAACATCATCATCGTTCTCATCAATGTGATTAAGTGCGTAGGTATTCATGAAAGAGCTAGGTCTTTAGATTTGTTTCTTAAAGGTGCAAAGGGATTGCAAATTGAATAGAGTTTTGAAGGTTGTTGCCTTGTTGGGGGGCGACAATGGAGAAGAGTCTAGTTAGAGACTTAGAGAGTGTAGAGGGCAGGAGGGAGTGTAGACCTGGATTATTGATTTTAGGTAAGAAAGAGCCGTTTTGTCGCTGTTTTGAAAGCGAGCAACAGAGTTTTAAATTTGATGCAAGCATTTTACTGGGAGACTGTGGAGGGAGATGAACAGCGGATTGACACGCACTCTTTTGGGTAGATTGAAGACCAGTCGCACTGATGCATTTTGGATCATCTGCAGGGGTTTGATAGTGCATGTAGGAAGACCTGCCAGTAGAGAGTTGCAATAGTCAACGTGTGATATCCCAAGAACCTGTACAAGGAGTTATGTTGCATGTTCTGACAGGTCAGATCTGATCTTCCTGATGTTGTACAGGGCAAATCGACAGGACCGGGAAATCGAGGCCACTTGAACTTTAAATTTTAGCTGATTATCAATCATGTCAGCTTGACTCCAGGCAGACTTTGTGGGCATGAGTTTGGCTGTACAAAGCTGGATATTGATATGTGCATGCATAGTGGCAATGGCTGGGATGACAAGGAGCTCAGTCTTTGAGAGGCTGATTTAAAGGTGACTTTCTTTCATCCATTTAGAGATATCAGCAGTTCCTGCTGAGACTGTAACATCGTCTGGTAGGAACGACAGGAAGAGCTTGGTATCATCAGTGTAGCAGTGGTATGAGAAGCCATGAGAGTGGATTATTGCCCCAAGTGAGCTTGTGTATATGGAGAAGAGAAGGGGACCTAGAACTGACCCTTGAGGCACCCCTGTGGATGTCTTGTGAGCTTCGGACACGTCTCCCTTACAAAACACTCTAAAAGATCTTCTTAAAAATCGGGACACAAACCGGCAGAGGGCAGCTCCTGAGATGCCAAGTTCAGAGTGGGGGCGAGTTATGACATATTTTCTTGTCTTTGTTTTAGAAAAGCAAAGTCTCTGTGCACTAATAAATACAGAGCCATGTAAAATGTACAATCTGTAGTCTGAGGTTTGGAGTTTAGTATGAGAAGTGTTCTGGTTCCTGTTTGTAGTCCGAGCAGTATCGACCAATCATGTATCAGCAGGCTTTAAAGAAAGCAGTCAGGATGGAGAGCAAAAGCAGGCATAAGGCAATCCACCTGAATAACATCACAGCACCCATGAGCAGTAATCTAACGATGTAGTGATAACAGTGACTGTTCATGAATAACATTTGAATCAGATTAATATTATGAAGTAAATATGCAGCTCAGTGCTCTAAAATGTTGCATTCAGATATTTAGATTTAAAGGATTGTTTGTTCAGTTGTAGTTCTGCTAAAGTTTTCACATTTTTATGAAATATATATTTAATGCTTGTTTATGTTCAGAGTAAGTGAGTGAGTGAGGTAAAGAGACGACAGGTGAGACAGAAAGATATGCTCTCATCTTGGATTTATTTTTATTGTTGCACCTCTAATTCTAGTTTTCATGAGATCCACACAGAGATGGAAAAGACAGATCAGGATTGATGATTGTAATATGTTGAAATTTAAAAAATAGAAAGAAATGCAATCAGAAGTTTGATTGTTGAGGATGCAAACAGTGATCTGATCTTCATATTAAGATTTACTTTTATTGAACCCCACAAGGGCTGACTGCACAGTTGTGAAGTCAGTAAAGTGCAGTACCACTGTGTCATCACTGCAAACATTGTAGTCAAGACCTGTGGAAGTGAAGAAAAACACAGATCAGTTCATGCAAAACAAGAAACATCACATAACAATATGAACCTTTCAAGAATCTTGGGGAGAACATTGTTGTAGTTGTAATGACAAATATATATTTTATTTACACTATTTTGCAACAGTATGGCATGTCGTGGTCTGGCCTGTCACTGTGACCAGTCTATTGATTGATTTAATTTTTATTGCTAGAAAATGGTCCCACTAACACGACAAAACAGGCATTGTTGATTTGAGATAATGAGATAAATGAATCTGTTATAAATGTAAAACTAGGTTTAATAAGCTAACAAGAGAATATGTCCAGATCTGAAGAAAACAACTTAAATGACTCGTCACAGGAAAATGGAAGTACAGGAAGTAATAGTTCTCATTCCAAAGTTTAGATTTCGGCTAAACATCCTGGTTTGGGGAAAAAAACAAATGTTCAAAGGTGAGCTCTGAAGAAAGGAGGAACATGATTAACAAGTCAAACAAGGAAGGAAAACAAGGATCAAGGATTTACAAATGAAAAGGAACTATGATGTTTGACTTGTTTTTCTACTCTAAGAAAACCCAAACTGTCAACCACACCAACAACTAGAGATTGTTAATCATGTTCCTCCTTTCTTCAGAGCTTATCTTTGAACATTCGTTTTTTTCCCCAAACCAGGATGTTTAGCCGAAATCTAAACTTTGGAATGAGAACTATTACTTCCTTGTGTTACATCAACAATGTAAAATTCTGGGTTGGGTTCATTATAAAAGGCGATGCATGAAAGCAACGAAATGTTCCACCTCTGATCTCTGATCGCTCTGCACAACGAGAAGACAACGAGAAGACAACGATGGCTTCAAGTGAGGCAAAATTACTGCTCAAACTGGCTAGCAATGCAATATCAGATTTTGTACTATGAATTCTAATTTTTCTAACCTGTGTTTTGTAGATCTCCCAATCACCTTCAATCTGGTTCTATTCAATCCAGAGGCTGATTATAAAAGGTTTGTTGTGCCGACAACAAGCGGTAAGCCTCTCCTTCAGGCACTGCAAGTTTACGAGACAACCAAAACTGATTTTCGGTGAGTAACAAAATATGATGTATGAAGTTTATAATGATGTGTCTAATCCTTGCATATGCATATATCTCACATTATAGAAGATCATTTAACTCTTGTAACTGGTAAATCAGCCAGATGTAAAGATGTGACTGTCTGAGGGAGTGGTATTGTATTGTATTTGACCCAGACGTCCTAATCTTAAGTGCATCTTAGTTCTGTTTAATAACATTTTATATCAGATACAATGAAGTCTTTATTTCATAAATCACATTTCAACACAAAGCAGTAAATGCAAAAAGCATTTCAGCAACATTTCTGCACCTTTTCTGACACTGTTCTGTCTCTGCAGTTTTCAGACCAAAGATCTCCCCAGCAGCGGCATGTACGTGAGCTCAGTGATGGGGCAGAACAGTGGATTCAGTCAGTACTGGTCAACACTCCTCTATCGTGCAAACGGTGGCTTCATACCTCTCAGTAAGTCAAAATCCCTGATTTATTCAACAGAACAGTCAAATAGTGTCAAGTCAATATTGAATTATTAATCATTTTTAAGTAGTTTTTTTGTTCAGGCTTTTTATGTCTTTATTTAAAGATAGGACAGTAGAGACAGGTGTGAGAGAGAGAGAGAGAGAGAGAGAGGCAGGGAAAGTGGATGGGTGTACCCACTCCTATTATTTAGTATGACAATAAATAGGTATCGTATTTGTCATTAAAACTACAACAATGTTCTCCCCAAGATTCTTGAAAGGTTCATATTGTTATGTGATGTTTCTTGTTTTGCATGAACTGATCTGTGTTTTTCTTCACTTCCACAGGTCTTGACTACAATGTTTGCAGTGATGACACAGTGGTACTGCACTTTACTGACTTCACAACTGTGCAGTCAGCCCTTGTGGGGTTCAATAAAAGTAAATCTTAATATGAAGATCAGATCACTGTTTGCATCCTCAACAATCAAACTTCTGATTGCATTTCTTTCTATTTTTTAAATTTCAACATATTACAATCATCAATCCTGATCTGTCTTTTCCATCTCTGTGTGGATCTCATGAAAACTAGAATTAGAGGTGCAACAATAAAAATAAATCCAAGATGAGAGCATATCTTTCTGTCTCACCTGTCGTCTCTTTACCTCACTCACTCACTTACTCTGAACACAAACAAGCATTAAATATATATTTCATAAAAATGTGAAAACTTTAGCAGAACTACAACTGAATAAACAATCCTTTAAATTTAAATATCTGAATGCAACATTTTAGAGCACTGAGCTGCATATTTACTTCATAATATTAATCTGATTCAAATGTTATTCATGAACAGTCACTGTTATCACTACATCGTCAGATTACTGCTCATGGGTGCTGTGATGTTATTTAGGTGGATTGCCTTATGCCTGCTTTTGCTCTCCATCCTGACTGCTTTTTTAAAGCCTGCTGATACATGATTGGTCGATACTGCTCGGACTACAAACAGGAACCAGAACACTTCTCATACTAAACTCCAAACCTCAGACTACAGATTGTACATTTTACACAGATTTGTATTTAAATGAATGAAACATTTCCGTGCAACAACTCACTTAAGTTGTGCTTACAGACTTTGGTCGAGTGCCTAGCTGTCATCAGCCAAAGGGAAAACTAAGGTTACTCTTTTAAATATCTTATACTCTTTTTAAAAAAACTGCTTCTTCTATTCCATTCAAATGCCACACAATATGAACTTTTCTGTGTTCTGTGTTCGTGCTGCTCGTACTCAGATTGTCCGTCAGATGAGGGCAGTCAAACGTCTCTTTCCACTGTAAAGCTTTGCACCAAAATGCATGATGGTTATTTTTGATGTGTTAGTGACCGACCTTTTCACAATGCATTGTGGATTGCAACAAGTCCACTACAGTATACGGTGGCTGTATCCAAATTGCCAAGTACCTACTCAATCTGTCAGTAGGCAGTAGGCAGTACCTACTATCTGTGCTGTATACTGTTTAGTACCTACTATTCAGTAGGCGCACACAGTAGGCAGATATCTGTTCCTACTTCGTCTGATTCATTCGGTATGGAAGTGACGTCATTTACGTTTCCCGAACCGGCCGTATTCACCTGTTTTTTTCTTTGTTTAGCTTTATTCAAGAAGAGAAATGTGCATATACAGTCAGGTAAAGAAAACAATATCACAATGTATATCAAGTAAAAGGCAGATTAAATAACATACAGTAGGCTACATAAAGGAAAGTACAAATGAAAGACAGTAATATACAGAATATAAAATAAACCAATAAAGACACATTTAAATAGTGAAATCATTATTTAAATAGAGGGGGAAAGGTTTTATAATAATGCAGATATTTGTTATATTTTCTGTTGTTAATTAAAAGTAGTGATTTCAGTCGGGACTTTAACTCTAGATTAAAAATTGATTCAATTAATCCACACTCATTTGTTTTGATTTGGAGGTTGGACGTGAAGTGATGATTTACGTTTAATTTCGCACAGCATTGTGGGTGGTAAAATACAATTCATTTCCTGAAAGCACGCATCCGATCCATACTGCATGAAACCCGGAAGTTAGTATCCATACTGAAATGTTCAGTATACTGAGGTGGACCCAAAAAATGCATACTGAATGACCACGAAAGTTCAGTATACTGAAACTCCATACTGAACAGTATGGAGGACGAGACCTGACAAAAGTATAAATAAATAAATAAATAAATGTATAAATAACTACTGGAATAAATAAATAAAAGAATTAATGAATAAATAAATAAATAATTAATTGTGTGAATAAATAAATAAAAACTGGTAAATAAATGGGACATAAATAATTAAATGTCTTAAATTTATTTCTACATTTATTTCTACATTTATTTCTACATTTATTTCCACATTTATTTATTTCTACATTTATTTATTTCCACATTTATTTATTTCTACATTTATTTCTACATTTATTTCTACATTTATTTATTTCCACATTTATTTATTTCTACATTTATTTATTTCCACATTTATTTATTTCCACATTTCCATGCTGTGAAATTCACACAGACGTGTCCTAAGACCGCTTTATTGATAGATTATAGATCACTCTCTTCTCTGCTTAACTTAGTTACATTAAAAAAGATTATCGATTGAATTTTCTGTTTCAAATAATCTCTCCAGCTCTGTACACAAAGTGTCTCTCATCCTCTGTGCATAATGGCACACACTCTCCCTCTCGACCAACTGTATGAGCTCTCTCTCCCATTCAGAGATTGTTTTGTAGTTATTAAAAGAATAATCAACTACAACGCCAAAATTGAATCAAAATCAGGGCAAAAACTAGTTTCTGGAGTCTGACGTCACTTTCCTGCGCCGTCCACTTTGCCATTTCGTTTTCGAGTTGGTTTGAATTATGATCACTTTTTAGCACGGCAAGTTTGAATTATGTCATACAAAATGCATACATAGAGAGTAAAAGTATAATGCAAACTGGATGACTGAATATTAATTTTAAATATAGGTCAAATAATGCACCTATATTCTGAAAATTAAAACGCGTTTCTGTTCCTGTATTTTCATTTTAAAATTAGCTTTTTCATTTGAATTTTGATCACTAATCGCTTCCATGGTCAGCAACTTCCCACAGCAGGTGACATGGCTATGATATACCCAAAATGTCCCAGGCCTACCCATCAGAGACATTGTGTGACTTGCAAAAAAATTGTCAAATCTGGTGTATTAAGATGCACTTTTATTTTTTCCTCTAAAAAAGTTGACTGCAACCTGTACTCTGGTGCGATTAATATAGCAGTATAAAATGCTGACACAAGCGCAGTCATTGCCGTGAGTGCAGCAGCAACCACCACACACTGCACGCTACATGATGCATTTGAATATTCACTGCCATTCATTGTGTATTGCAAGTTTTGCTGGGTGACATAGCGATGCAGACCAGGCTGGCAGCCCCACTTTTAAACACCTTCCCTCTGTCATGAGTTCATAATGGTGCTTTATATACAAACCGTTGTTGCTCAGTAGATAAAACTTGTGGAGTGCTGGACTGATTTCAATCAGTAAGAGTACAACCTCCATCAGATTGTACTACAAGAGTGACACAACTGCACAGATTTAAATTTTGCTGAACAAGATAGAAATCATCATGCAGGGAAGACAGATTGAAACCAATTTCATTCTGACTTCTAAAATCCAACTGCATGTTATACCAGTGTGACTTATATTCCAGATATTACGTTAAAAAAAACCAGCATGTGTGTTTTTTTCAGTGTCAGTGGTATGTTTACGTACAACACATATTTAGTTGTTAGGCCCGCCTTGGCATCTGCTTTAGTGGATAAAGCTAAACATGAATGTGTTTTTTTCCGTGTGCTGTTAATTTGAAAAACGTTTTGCCTTTTATATCAATTTTCCCTGGAAAACTTTGCAGACCAATGTTGTGTTTGCTGCTATCCCCTCAATTGTCATGACTACGGAGGTCTTCATTTCAATACGTTCAGCATCGAACAAGAGAGCTGCTGGGTGTTTTCAAGGCAGACACGTGAGATTCATTCATTTTTGTCAATCCCCATTATGATCTTACCTTTGTGAGCTATATCAGAGCCATTTCATACACAGCATTTTATCATCTCATAGTAAAGCCTGAATGAGGGGGTTTGTGTCTCAAAAAGACCAAGACAAAGTGTGACAAAGTGGGTGAGATGCTCTTTTGTTATTCACCACTTGTCACTTACATCTTCATTTAATATCAAATCATATTATTCTTTACAGTTGTGTATTTTGCTATAATGTATTTTTTGCTTGTGTAACATTGCAGCACTTACTATCCCAGGTTTGTTTGTGTTAGCATTAAGTTACAGGTCACATCAAAGTATAAATCAACTTAAAGCAAACACACAGTCTTGATTTAGTTCAGTCATTTTTATTTAGTTTCTGGAATTGCAATATGTCATTGTTTGTCTGTTTTCCATACTTACTTTTGTTTGTTCTGTTGTCCAGTTCTCCATGTGGTCCCATGCAGTTAAAGGGGCTGGCCCAGCACTTCCTGGGTATTTATAAGGTTGATGAGGTCATCGTTGACATCACTGGGGCAGACCATCTGAAAGTTTTGTTTTCTGAGAAATGTTTTCTGTCTTATCATTTCTTTCTTATGTAAGTTACAGGTAGAATATAATTTAAGTATTTGAAGTTCATTTAGTTGAGTAAATGATCTGATGTTAAAGGTAAGGCTTTATTTGTATTTTGTATTTCTCTGCAGTCTATAAAATGAGGAGATATTTGTTCCTGCGGGGGGAAGAGGTGAGGATGTGCTGCCTTTAAACACGGTCCTTAATCTGATTTAGGTATGTGTTAATTTACCCGATTTTTCATTGAACTTTTGTTGTTTTGTGAAGTTAAGACGTGTTGGGATTATCACTGTAAATAAATGCTCACCTCTGGATAAATGTCATCTGCTGAGTTTGCCTTCCTATCACCTTCCGAGACACTTGTGTCAAACTACTTTACAGAAACTCGTCCAGTTATTTCAAGTAACTTGTCTACTGTACTGTAATGGTCTTCTGACTGGACTTCTGAAAAAGTTTATAAAACAGCTGCAGCTCATTCAAAGTGCTGCAGCTGTTTAACCGTATGCTCATTCTGACCAGGACCAGAAAACTGGAGCACATCACTCCGGTTTTAAAATCTTTGCACTGGCTCCCAGTTGATTTTAAAATAGATTTGAAAGAGTTTTTACAAGTCACTGAACGATATAGGCCTAGAATACATTACTGACTGGTTTAAAAATGTATCAAGCAAGCAGAAACCTTATATCTATTGACTCTGATCACCTTGTTCAGTCCAGAGTCCTGACTAAACATTCAGTCACAATCTGCCATCAGAGATTAGACTCAAAACATAAACATTTTGAAATGTATGTTAAAAACATTTCTCTTACCAAATAATTATTATAATCTAATGTAAATCAGAAGTTTGATTGTTGAGGATGCAAACAGTGATCTGATCTTCATATTAAGATTTACTTTTATTGAACCCCACAAGGGCTGACTGCACAGTTGTGAAGTCAGTAAAGTGCAGTACCACTGTGTCATCACTGCAAACATTGTAGTCAAGACCTGTGGAAGTGAAGAAAAACACAGATCAGTTCATGCAAAACAAGAAACATCACATAACAATATGAACCTTTCAAGAATCTTGGGGAGAACATTGTTGTAGTTGTAATGACAAATATATATTTTATTTACACTATTTTGCAACAGTATGGCATGTCGTGGTCTGGCCTGTCACTGTGACCAGTCTATTGATTGATTTAATTTTTATTGCTAGAAAATGGTCCCACTAACACGACAAAACAGGCATTGTTGATTTGAGATAATGAGATAAATGAATCTGTTATAAATGTAAAACTAGGTTTAATAAGCTAACAAGAGAATATGTCCAGATCTGAAGAAAACAACTTAAATGACTCGTCACAGGAAAATGGAAGTACAGGAAGTAATAGTTCTCATTCCAAAGTTTAGATTTCGGCTAAACATCCTGGTTTGGGGAAAAAAACAAATGTTCAAAGGTGAGCTCTGAAGAAAGGAGGAACATGATTAACAAGTCAAACAAGGAAGGAAAACAAGGATCAAGGATTTACAAATGAAAAGGAACTATGATGTTTGACTTGTTTTTCTACTCTAAGAAAACCCAAACTGTCAACCACACCAACAACTAGAGATTGTTAATCATGTTCCTCCTTTCTTCAGAGCTTATCTTTGAACATTCGTTTTTTTCCCCAAACCAGGATGTTTAGCCGAAATCTAAACTTTGGAATGAGAACTATTACTTCCTTGTGTTACATCAACAATGTAAAATTCTGGGTTGGGTTCATTATAAAAGGCGATGCATGAAAGCAACGAAATGTTCCACCTCTGATCTCTGATCGCTCTGCACAACGAGAAGACAACGAGAAGACAACGATGGCTTCAAGTGAGGCAAAATTACTGCTCAAACTGGCTAGCAATGCAATATCAGATTTTGTACTATGAATTCTAATTTTTCTAACCTGTGTTTTGTAGATCTCCCAATCACCTTCAATCTGGTTCTATTCAATCCAGAGGCTGATTATAAAAGGTTTGTTGTGCCGACAACAAGCGGTAAGCCTCTCCTTCAGGCACTGCAAGTTTACGAGACAACCAAAACTGATTTTCGGTGAGTAACAAAATATGATGTATGAAGTTTATAATGATGTGTCTAATCCTTGCATATGCATATATCTCACATTATAGAAGATCATTTAACTCTTGTAACTGGTAAATCAGCCAGATGTAAAGATGTGACTGTCTGAGGGAGTGGTATTGTATTGTATTTGACCCAGACGTCCTAATCTTAAGTGCATCTTAGTTCTGTTTAATAACATTTTATATCAGATACAATGAAGTCTTTATTTCATAAATCACATTTCAACACAAAGCAGTAAATGCAAAAAGCATTTCAGCAACATTTCTGCACCTTTTCTGACACTGTTCTGTCTCTGCAGTTTTCAGACCAAAGATCTCCCCAGCAGCGGCATGTACGTGAGCTCAGTGATGGGGCAGAACAGTGGATTCAGTCAGTACTGGTCAACACTCCTCTATCGTGCAAACGGTGGCTTCATACCTCTCAGTAAGTCAAAATCCCTGATTTATTCAACAGAACAGTCAAATAGTGTCAAGTCAATATTGAATTATTAATCATTTTTAAGTAGTTTTTTTGTTCAGGCTTTTTATGTCTTTATTTAAAGATAGGACAGTAGAGACAGGTGTGAGAGAGAGAGAGAGAGAGAGAGAGGCAGGGAAAGTGGATGGGTGTACCCACTCCTATTATTTAGTATGACAATAAATAGGTATCGTATTTGTCATTAAAACTACAACAATGTTCTCCCCAAGATTCTTGAAAGGTTCATATTGTTATGTGATGTTTCTTGTTTTGCATGAACTGATCTGTGTTTTTCTTCACTTCCACAGGTCTTGACTACAATGTTTGCAGTGATGACACAGTGGTACTGCACTTTACTGACTTCACAACTGTGCAGTCAGCCCTTGTGGGGTTCAATAAAAGTAAATCTTAATATGAAGATCAGATCACTGTTTGCATCCTCAACAATCAAACTTCTGATTGCATTTCTTTCTATTTTTTAAATTTCAACATATTACAATCATCAATCCTGATCTGTCTTTTCCATCTCTGTGTGGATCTCATGAAAACTAGAATTAGAGGTGCAACAATAAAAATAAATCCAAGATGAGAGCATATCTTTCTGTCTCACCTGTCGTCTCTTTACCTCACTCACTCACTTACTCTGAACACAAACAAGCATTAAATATATATTTCATAAAAATGTGAAAACTTTAGCAGAACTACAACTGAATAAACAATCCTTTAAATTTAAATATCTGAATGCAACATTTTAGAGCACTGAGCTGCATATTTACTTCATAATATTAATCTGATTCAAATGTTATTCATGAACAGTCACTGTTATCACTACATCGTCAGATTACTGCTCATGGGTGCTGTGATGTTATTTAGGTGGATTGCCTTATGCCTGCTTTTGCTCTCCATCCTGACTGCTTTTTTAAAGCCTGCTGATACATGATTGGTCGATACTGCTCGGACTACAAACAGGAACCAGAACACTTCTCATACTAAACTCCAAACCTCAGACTACAGATTGTACATTTTACACAGATTTGTATTTAAATGAATGAAACATTTCCGTGCAACAACTCACTTAAGTTGTGCTTACAGACTTTGGTCGAGTGCCTAGCTGTCATCAGCCAAAGGGAAAACTAAGGTTACTCTTTTAAATATCTTATACTCTTTTTAAAAAAACTGCTTCTTCTATTCCATTCAAATGCCACACAATATGAACTTTTCTGTGTTCTGTGTTCGTGCTGCTCGTACTCAGATTGTCCGTCAGATGAGGGCAGTCAAACGTCTCTTTCCACTGTAAAGCTTTGCACCAAAATGCATGATGGTTATTTTTGATGTGTTAGTGACCGACCTTTTCACAATGCATTGTGGATTGCAACAAGTCCACTACAGTATACGGTGGCTGTATCCAAATTGCCAAGTACCTACTCAATCTGTCAGTAGGCAGTAGGCAGTACCTACTATCTGTGCTGTATACTGTTTAGTACCTACTATTCAGTAGGCGCACACAGTAGGCAGATATCTGTTCCTACTTCGTCTGATTCATTCGGTATGGAAGTGACGTCATTTACGTTTCCCGAACCGGCCGTATTCACCTGTTTTTTTCTTTGTTTAGCTTTATTCAAGAAGAGAAATGTGCATATACAGTCAGGTAAAGAAAACAATATCACAATGTATATCAAGTAAAAGGCAGATTAAATAACATACAGTAGGCTACATAAAGGAAAGTACAAATGAAAGACAGTAATATACAGAATATAAAATAAACCAATAAAGACACATTTAAATAGTGAAATCATTATTTAAATAGAGGGGGAAAGGTTTTATAATAATGCAGATATTTGTTATATTTTCTGTTGTTAATTAAAAGTAGTGATTTCAGTCGGGACTTTAACTCTAGATTAAAAATTGATTCAATTAATCCACACTCATTTGTTTTGATTTGGAGGTTGGACGTGAAGTGATGATTTACGTTTAATTTCGCACAGCATTGTGGGTGGTAAAATACAATTCATTTCCTGAAAGCACGCATCCGATCCATACTGCATGAAACCCGGAAGTTAGTATCCATACTGAAATGTTCAGTATACTGAGGTGGACCCAAAAAATGCATACTGAATGACCACGAAAGTTCAGTATACTGAAACTCCATACTGAACAGTATGGAGGACGAGACCTGACAAAAGTATAAATAAATAAATAAATAAATGTATAAATAACTACTGGAATAAATAAATAAAAGAATTAATGAATAAATAAATAAATAATTAATTGTGTGAATAAATAAATAAAAACTGGTAAATAAATGGGACATAAATAATTAAATGTCTTAAATTTATTTCTACATTTATTTCTACATTTATTTCTACATTTATTTCCACATTTATTTATTTCTACATTTATTTATTTCCACATTTATTTATTTCTACATTTATTTCTACATTTATTTCTACATTTATTTATTTCCACATTTATTTATTTCTACATTTATTTATTTCCACATTTATTTATTTCCACATTTCCATGCTGTGAAATTCACACAGACGTGTCCTAAGACCGCTTTATTGATAGATTATAGATCACTCTCTTCTCTGCTTAACTTAGTTACATTAAAAAAGATTATCGATTGAATTTTCTGTTTCAAATAATCTCTCCAGCTCTGTACACAAAGTGTCTCTCATCCTCTGTGCATAATGGCACACACTCTCCCTCTCGACCAACTGTATGAGCTCTCTCTCCCATTCAGAGATTGTTTTGTAGTTATTAAAAGAATAATCAACTACAACGCCAAAATTGAATCAAAATCAGGGCAAAAACTAGTTTCTGGAGTCTGACGTCACTTTCCTGCGCCGTCCACTTTGCCATTTCGTTTTCGAGTTGGTTTGAATTATGATCACTTTTTAGCACGGCAAGTTTGAATTATGTCATACAAAATGCATACATAGAGAGTAAAAGTATAATGCAAACTGGATGACTGAATATTAATTTTAAATATAGGTCAAATAATGCACCTATATTCTGAAAATTAAAACGCGTTTCTGTTCCTGTATTTTCATTTTAAAATTAGCTTTTTCATTTGAATTTTGATCACTAATCGCTTCCATGGTCAGCAACTTCCCACAGCAGGTGACATGGCTATGATATACCCAAAATGTCCCAGGCCTACCCATCAGAGACATTGTGTGACTTGCAAAAAAATTGTCAAATCTGGTGTATTAAGATGCACTTTTATTTTTTCCTCTAAAAAAGTTGACTGCAACCTGTACTCTGGTGCGATTAATATAGCAGTATAAAATGCTGACACAAGCGCAGTCATTGCCGTGAGTGCAGCAGCAACCACCACACACTGCACGCTACATGATGCATTTGAATATTCACTGCCATTCATTGTGTATTGCAAGTTTTGCTGGGTGACATAGCGATGCAGACCAGGCTGGCAGCCCCACTTTTAAACACCTTCCCTCTGTCATGAGTTCATAATGGTGCTTTATATACAAACCGTTGTTGCTCAGTAGATAAAACTTGTGGAGTGCTGGACTGATTTCAATCAGTAAGAGTACAACCTCCATCAGATTGTACTACAAGAGTGACACAACTGCACAGATTTAAATTTTGCTGAACAAGATAGAAATCATCATGCAGGGAAGACAGATTGAAACCAATTTCATTCTGACTTCTAAAATCCAACTGCATGTTATACCAGTGTGACTTATATTCCAGATATTACGTTAAAAAAAACCAGCATGTGTGTTTTTTTCAGTGTCAGTGGTATGTTTACGTACAACACATATTTAGTTGTTAGGCCCGCCTTGGCATCTGCTTTAGTGGATAAAGCTAAACATGAATGTGTTTTTTTCCGTGTGCTGTTAATTTGAAAAACGTTTTGCCTTTTATATCAATTTTCCCTGGAAAACTTTGCAGACCAATGTTGTGTTTGCTGCTATCCCCTCAATTGTCATGACTACGGAGGTCTTCATTTCAATACGTTCAGCATCGAACAAGAGAGCTGCTGGGTGTTTTCAAGGCAGACACGTGAGATTCATTCATTTTTGTCAATCCCCATTATGATCTTACCTTTGTGAGCTATATCAGAGCCATTTCATACACAGCATTTTATCATCTCATAGTAAAGCCTGAATGAGGGGGTTTGTGTCTCAAAAAGACCAAGACAAAGTGTGACAAAGTGGGTGAGATGCTCTTTTGTTATTCACCACTTGTCACTTACATCTTCATTTAATATCAAATCATATTATTCTTTACAGTTGTGTATTTTGCTATAATGTATTTTTTGCTTGTGTAACATTGCAGCACTTACTATCCCAGGTTTGTTTGTGTTAGCATTAAGTTACAGGTCACATCAAAGTATAAATCAACTTAAAGCAAACACACAGTCTTGATTTAGTTCAGTCATTTTTATTTAGTTTCTGGAATTGCAATATGTCATTGTTTGTCTGTTTTCCATACTTACTTTTGTTTGTTCTGTTGTCCAGTTCTCCATGTGGTCCCATGCAGTTAAAGGGGCTGGCCCAGCACTTCCTGGGTATTTATAAGGTTGATGAGGTCATCGTTGACATCACTGGGGCAGACCATCTGAAAGTTTTGTTTTCTGAGAAATGTTTTCTGTCTTATCATTTCTTTCTTATGTAAGTTACAGGTAGAATATAATTTAAGTATTTGAAGTTCATTTAGTTGAGTAAATGATCTGATGTTAAAGGTAAGGCTTTATTTGTATTTTGTATTTCTCTGCAGTCTATAAAATGAGGAGATATTTGTTCCTGCGGGGGGAAGAGGTGAGGATGTGCTGCCTTTAAACACGGTCCTTAATCTGATTTAGGTATGTGTTAATTTACCCGATTTTTCATTGAACTTTTGTTGTTTTGTGAAGTTAAGACGTGTTGGGATTATCACTGTAAATAAATGCTCACCTCTGGATAAATGTCATCTGCTGAGTTTGCCTTCCTATCACCTTCCGAGACACTTGTGTCAAACTACTTTACAGAAACTCGTCCAGTTATTTCAAGTAACTTGTCTACTGTACTGTAATGGTCTTCTGACTGGACTTCTGAAAAAGTTTATAAAACAGCTGCAGCTCATTCAAAGTGCTGCAGCTGTTTAACCGTATGCTCATTCTGACCAGGACCAGAAAACTGGAGCACATCACTCCGGTTTTAAAATCTTTGCACTGGCTCCCAGTTGATTTTAAAATAGATTTGAAAGAGTTTTTACAAGTCACTGAACGATATAGGCCTAGAATACATTACTGACTGGTTTAAAAATGTATCAAGCAAGCAGAAACCTTATATCTATTGACTCTGATCACCTTGTTCAGTCCAGAGTCCTGACTAAACATTCAGTCACAATCTGCCATCAGAGATTAGACTCAAAACATAAACATTTTGAAATGTATGTTAAAAACATTTCTCTTACCAAATAATTATTATAATCTAATGTAAACTTTGGCTGTGAGGGCTGTTTCGTCATGAGCCGGGGATCCGGCCGAAGATTTCTGCCTTTTAATAAGGCAGTTTTTTCTTACCAATGTAACTTTTGCTGCATTGCTAAAGTGCTCATGATGGATTAACCTGGGTCTTTGTAACATAACAAAGAGTAAGGTCTTTTTACCTGCTTTTTGTAAAGTGTCTTGAGATAACTCTTGTTATGAGTTGACGTGCAGTTGAGATACAAATAAAGATTGATGATTAATAATGTAATGTAATGTGTGTGTGTGTGTGTGTGTGTGTGTGTGTGTGTGTGTGTGTGTAGATATATATATATATAATTTAGGTTCGCAATTTATTTCTTATGGTCACACAGTGAAGGAAAGGACAGATGGATGTTTTTATATTTTTTTATTAGGTTTTACTTAAAATGAGCATGAAGTGCACAGAGAAGTTTGACGATGTAAACAGTAAATGTTTTTTATTCTGCAGCGGAGAAGTCAGTAAACTCCAGAAACACTTCATCACCCTTGGCAACAATGTAGTCCAGACCTGAGGAAAAAACAAACTAACAAAGATTAGGGGTCTCCATAATGATCACAAAAACGTTTAAAGAATCTTGAGGTAAATGTTGCACCTGTTGTTATGAAAGGTATTTAAAGCTACAGTGTGATTTTTTTTTTTTTCTGGAATGAAATGTGCGCAGCAGCTCAGGCGGCTCCTGCAGTCACATGTCCTACAGCAGGACACTTCAAACCTCAAATGTCTCCCACTGCTGTGTCAGTGAATGTGTTTGAATGGACTCTTCACATAGAAAACTCTGCCGTGTGTGTCACCTGCCGTGTAAAAAGTTCTCAGACTATCGAGAACGGCTACACAAACTCAAGTCCATTTTTCATTTACACTTTGAAGGTAGAAATTGGGAGTCTGCTGTTGGCCTTATTACCGCTCCGATTACATGTCGTTACAAGTCGTCATGATGGAGTCTAATCCCAGAGAAGAGCTGCAGAAATGTTGCTGGCATGCATGTATGCATCATTGTTCTCTGATAATCCGGTTCATGCAGCGTTACAGAAGCCTCACTCATCAACAGAGCTGTCAATCATAATGTTATGCTTCTTTGTAAACCATCAAATAATGAATTCAAACTAACATACTCAGAGAAATAAGCATTAAAGAGACAGTTTGTTTTTAAAAAGTGTGGTTGGAGGTACGTGTAGTAAGTTTATTAGCCCAAATAGATGCTGGTCAGTTCAGCACTCTTTTGAGAAATGGATCTGAGTTTAAGACCTCAGGGTTCTATTCAAACCTGCTTCAGACCCTCTTTAACTTGGGTTTAAGTCAAGCCTGCCTCTGACCTCCTTTAACTGAAGCTTATCTTAAAAACATGAAGTCAGTCTACTTATCATGAAGAAACCAGAGAGAAGAATCATCGGATTACAAGCCGATGTAATGCTGAGCTCTCACTTCCTGCTTTGAGGATGCATTATTTTTTAATGTTGCTTAACGTGTCCATTGTTCTTTGTTCATACTGTGACTCACCTGGAATTCAGCCTGATAGGTCATGACTGGCTGTTTTGGTATGATGTGATGTTTGCAGGAGAGATATAAAAGAAAAACATGAGGAGTATTACACTGCAGGACCAGAAGTAGCTCAAAGACCAAGGATCAGCTCTCTACAATCTTCACTTTCAGGTCAGGAGGTTCTTAATATGTTTTGATAGTTTCACATACCGTAATGTATACCCGTAGTCCTTCCTATAACTGTTCAACATGCAGCCCATGACATAAAGGTTTTAACTCTGGTTTAACAACACTTTTGAGTTGTGAAGCCATGAGACAGTTTCCAGACAGAAGGATAAAAGTTGGTTTGAAAGATCAATTGAGCCAAATTGTTTGAAAAGTTCAATCTGGACCAAAATGACCCCGGGTGTTTCAAATACTTATTTCCGCTCCTTCCGTGCTGTTTTTCAAAAATAAAACTAGATTTAGTCTCAACAAATCCAGAAACGAACTTTTCAAGACAACCAAATCTAGATAAAAATGTCCCTATATTGGACTATAAGCTTCAGACTTTGTCCACAGGCGGAGCCGAAATAGACGCAAAATGAAAGTTCATCACAGTTCTTTTCCTTTGAATAATGTTCAATATTGACAGCTACAAAGGTCTTTATTTCTATAAATAATCATGTCTACATAACTGTTAGGTCACAGTTTTGATTCAAGGGGTTGAATTCAATGTTTAAAATGTCTACAGTTTGTTCTAGGAGATAACATTTTTGAAAATCTATCAACAGGCCATAAATGTTGAACAACAAGAACTGCAGGTTTTTTCCAGATAAAAACAAAGTCTGCATTTCCTGATTACCCGATTCCAGTTGAACAACTTTATTAGATCCAACGTGATAGCTTTGATCAGATCTCTTTCTTTTGAACAACAGGCCGGGGTTAATGAAAACAGCCAATCCACTTCTTAAAGGTGCACTATGGAGTTTTTGTAGAGAAAGGTGAAAGTGCAGAAATTTACAGATTCTGTGGTTTATGTTTATAACTCCATACATGAAATGTCCTCAGAGGAAAATTTGCTACACAAGAAGTTATGGTGGTGGGCCCGCTACAGTGAAACCATAACTCTCCTGGTCGCTTTTTAGCTCCAAACAGTGTATCAGGGACCCATTTTTCCCTTTAAGTAAAGTTTGTGTATTCAGTTCAGAAAATATAGCATAGAATTGTTTCACTTCTCCAACTTTCAAATTGCACCACCAAATATACATAGTGCACCTTTAAGTTTTGATTTTGATTTTTATTGTGCACTGTGTGTTCTTTTTGTGCTTCTGTAACTCTGTGAATGTCTCTGTGAGGGGATAAACAAAGGTTTATCTTATCTTACATGTAACTGTTTCTGTAAAGAATAGGGATCATATTTTTGGATGTGTTTCCCCCAGAACACTGAGGTGATATTTGACCTGATCTGGTAGATTCTTATTTCAAAGATGATGATAATGTGTTTCAGAGTCTGTGCTGTTAAACGTTGAGAAGAATGTCTCCAGCTCTGCTCTGTGCAGCCCTGCTGTTGCTGCTGCTCCCTGGAGCTCCTGCTGAAAGTACGTCTCAGAACACTTCTTTCTACTTCTGTGGAGGGGAAAAATGACTTTCCTCTTATGATGTTTTATTGCTGCATATGCCAGGTTTGCAGATTATTTAGCGTATTAAATCTGACAAATAGTTTTACTTTTCACTACTTATCAATTGATTAGTAACTGGAAGATTTAAAAGCTGAACTATATATAAGTTAACATATTAGACACTGACAGCTAATGAACAACAGCTAATATTTGCACGCAACCAGTTTTGAGCTATTAATACTATTAGCTAGATATTTTTGTCTATCTAAACGTATCGTTAAAATGACCTCCATGTGAATAAGGTTCATTAAAAAAAAAATTATTCATCATCATAGTTTTATCATGTTTATTTTCTGCTTCTTGTTTATCACTTTATTCAACAGGGACACATGCAATGAACAGATTATTTCTGTGGTGAGGTTGTTTATACACTAAAACATCTGTTTAAGAAAAGAACATTTTACTAAACTGTCAAACTTAAGTGTTTTGAGTTTCTTTAGAATGAGGCGATGGTGCCATCTCATTGATTTCTGATCCATTATTTTCTGTTTCTGTGTCTGTTCGCATCTGCATTCAAACTTTGACTCTTTTTTTTTTCAGACTCTAATGTAACTCACATTAGCATCCATGTGTCAAACTCTGTCACAAATGCTCCCAATAAGACCTACAGCACTCATGTGGTTTTCAGAGGAATCTTACTGGGAGGAATGAGGAGACTGCAGAGGGAGAACCACTGCTTCAAGTAAGATCAGAGTTTTATTTCTATAACCAAAATAACCACATCACCATGTTCCCCTTTTGCTTTACTTCATTAAGGAATCTCTTTAGAGACCTTACTCAGAGACAGGGGTGACATATTTGTACTCTTTCTCTTGTGGTTTTGGGCGTGACTCAGCTTTTCTTTAATTATCAGATGACCAATCTTGCACAATTACATTTTTCCGTTTGAGCAACATGAAGTCAAAATTAGGTCAGGTTTGTTTCCCGCTAAATTAGAAAAACAAATCCACACTTTCACAACAACACCATGCTGCCACACCTTTAAGTGAAAAAACAAATGCAGGGGAGGGAATGTTACATTAAAAATGGCCGTTAAGTCGCCTGATGTTGTCTCAGGTTCACCTACACGGAGAATGCAGATTACGGCCCGTTCCTGGAGAGCGTGAACGGTCTTCATGGATGTCCTAAAGAACAAACCTTCTGGGAGCTGCGGGTCATGTCAGCAAATGGCACAGTCATAACACCTGATGTTGGTGAGTCACTTTTAAGATCCATTATGTTGTTCTTGGTCTTATTGTGAACGAATTAATAATCGTTTTTTGGTTTTTTTTCTTCATTTTCTTTTGCAGGGATTGGATGTTACATTCCATGTGCCAATGACACAATCATCCTGAACTACAAAAAGCTTGTATTCGGCGACCTTTAGAAATCTGGAACAGTCTGATTCAACTCTTCCATTCATGCATTCATCAATCATCTGCTTTTGTAGCTCAGTGAGAAGTCACAGCTTAATACCCAGCACTGGGCCTTCTGCAGCAAAAAACAACAACAGATTGTTGATAGTACAGAAAAGGAAAATGATGATATTACTTCAGTGTGTCATTTTTGATGATTATCTTTTGGGAAAACACCTTCATACTTCCTCCTTCAGACCTCTGATGACTTTGGCTATGTGATTATAAAAAAAGACGTTGGCACCCTAATTAAATGATCTTTGGAAATCTTTCTGAAATAATAATTAAAATCTACTGTAAAGCAATAAATATTTGCATTTGTGTTTTTTTCTGATTAGCCTTCTTTTAAAAGTGATGCAAAAACACAGAGAAAAGAAAATGTCCTAGCTAGGCTAAAAGCATTGCTAACAGCCTAATGGTACAAAATACTCTGAGTATAATAGATAGAACAGTGTACATGCCATAGCTAAAACCTTTAGAGCTCCGCCCTCTCCGTGTTAAAGGTCACATTCTGCAAGATACACTTCACCATGACCTCTGAGACTTGTTGAAAATAAGTATAAAATGTGACCTTGAACAGATGGACCATGAGTCAAACTTAAAATTAATGTTAAATACATTTTTCTCAAACATGGTTTCTATCATTATTATTAGTAATTATGCTGTTATATCTCCAATTATTTATTTTTCTGAGAACTAGTTTTATTTATTTATTTATTTGATGCGTTAGGATTGCTAACAACACCAGCCTTCATTCCTCCTTGTGGGTTAACTTACACATGCCTGCACCAGGTGTGGTTACACATTGCTCCAGGCGATATGCCAGTTTAACCTGACACAGCCGACATAAAACTTTATCTCCATTTCATAGATCAAAATACTGACAAACTGTGCAGCGCTACATGATGCCATCCTTCCACTGTCCTGTTGTCTACTCTCAGGTCACAACATGTGAAAAGTCTTGAATGCCCTTGACAAAGCGCAGTCTGAAAGCAAACTGAATTAAAGGAAAAATAAAACCCCTGTTGCAACTTAACCCCTGAATCACAGTCCACCGGACTTCATTTGTGAAAACGACCATAGAGTGCAATTCAAGATTCTTGACTCCTGATGGAAACCCATTGGAGAGCTTTTGATGTGGAAGCAACTTAAGACCTATTTCTATACACTTGCTTTGACTTCTGTTTGGTATATAGTTTCTGTTTGTATCCGTTTATAAAGCTCTCTGTGACTCCCTGTTCTTGAAAGGTGCTGTATAAATAAAGTCATTATTAATATTATTTGGTTTTGAGTCATGAGCCTGATCTGTCTGTAGGATAACTGTGATCACAGGAATATGTTCAAAACACTTGTCAGCAGAATTCTTGTTCTCTTTGCAAATCAATCAAAACAACACATGGAGTAATGTTTTATTTACTTGATTCTTCACACAGAGGCATGCCGTTTGATTTTTCACATATGAAAAACAGCTGCAATTATTCCATCATTCATCTGATGTCATGTTGGTGCACGCTGCACGTTGCTCAATCCTCACCACTTTGAAAACTTCAGGATGATTTGCTCATTAGCACTGGGAATGTAACATCCAATACCTGCAAGCGAGATCCAGAAAAACGTTTTGTTATCTGATTTAATGTAGATTTCTGGAGAGCAAGGAGTGATGGAAATGACGGGTGTGTTAACAGTGGACTCACCGACATCAGGCCTTTTGATTTCACCATCTGGAGTTTTAACCAGCAGCTCCCAATATGTGCGCTCTTTATCATTTCCTGCCACGCCATTCACACTCTCCAGGTGCGGGCCATAGTTTGGATCCTCTGTGTAGGTGAACCTGCAAGACCAAAAAGAGGGACAGTTAACGTCACATGTTATCTATATACCCTTACAGTGCAGCTTTAGTCAGTTTGATTGTTTTTAAGAAAGTTGGTTTCCAGCTACAGTAATACCATATACTATGTAGATTTGGCCTTAAATTTATTCTACACAACGATTGACATCACAGGAGCTACGTCCACTTCTTAATACAGCCTGGGCTTAAAACTTAAAACTTCCAATGCAGATGCAGTGAGATTAGATTTATCGGTGACGAACATCATAAGTCCAGTGGTTTAGCTCCAGCTCAATAATGAATCAGCCTTTAATAAATCAATCAATTCTTATTTGTAGAGTAACAATTATAACAGATGTAACCTCTAGACAAATTACAAAAAGAGCAGCTCTACTCTCTACATAAGTATATGTTTTTTTTATATTCTTTTAGAATTTAGAACTGTTTTGTCCCAAAATCTGAAAATTGTAATTTTGTATATTGAATATTGTAATCTGACTGGTAATTTTATTTGCGCTCACAAGATAACTTTTTGTGCTCACAGGATAATAACTTGTTCCAACAATATGATTTCTCATGTGGACATGATAATTATATCTTCTCACAATTATAATTTTTACTTTTTTTTGGGACTTCAGGGGCTCCATCGTTTAGGGGGAAAAAATACAACAAAAACACATTCTTACCAGTAGCAAAATATTTTAGAGGGCATTCTATTTATAGAGATGTTATGAAGTTTTTTAATTCAAACATTTATATCGTAGTGGAAAACCCTGAATAACAACATATGAGGAAACAAATGTGCCTATTCATGCAAAATGATTATTAAATTTGTCACCTTGAAGAGGGTCCTAATATCAGGCTGAAAACAAAGTCTGATGTCTAAAACAAAGTCTCAGAAGATTTCTCAAACTGGACCCTTCAGACTCACACTCACACTCTTCATTGAGTATGAAGGACAATGGCCAGCTTAGCGACGAACTCCCCGCACTGTTGATGGCACAAGAACGTTTTCTAACTATGGTTACATGTTAAATCAAAAAAGACACGCACATCCCTCAGTGGGTTCTGGATCCAAAAAACACAAATCGATAAGGAAAGCAAAACAAGAAGCTCCCATTTTGAAGGATTTATTCAGTGACGTTTGGAGCCAACATGCTAGTCTGAGGATGAGCAATCCTTATGTGACATAAACAAACTCCATATTAGTTTTGAATAGGACCTGTTCAGTAAGTCAGCATCAGTGCACTCCCTCTCCACAATCACAGGCTCTTACTTTACTCAGTTCATGTGACAGACAGACACAAGCATGCAAACACAGTGGAAGTGTAAACGGAGAGGGTGTAAGGGGTAGTTTGAGAAAAGCCAAAAGTCTCATTTTGTGATAATTAATGTTATGATCTTACTTGAAGTCTCCATTAGCGGCCATGAGTCTCTTCAGAGCTCCCAGCAGGATCCCTCTGTGAACGACATGAGTGCTGAAGGTCACAGGAGAGGAGCCCAGTAAGCTGGTCTCCACCACCACATCGATGGGAGCTGTTTTACCTTCTGAAACAAAAACCCAAATATGTTAAAGAGATTCTTCACATGTTTGGGAATAATAATAAATCTAATAATAATGATGTAAATAAGAATTAATGAAACATCCTCCAGATTACCCTGAGTCAGAGTCCCAGGAATCAGCAGCAGCATTAGAGCTGCAGAGAGCAGAGCAGGACCCTTCATCATGGCCGGTGTTAGAGAGATTACAAGCTGGTGGTCACTCTTTTTATTCCAGTCGTCAATGTTTACACAGCGGAGGAGAGTATGTTGATCCAAGTTTCCATAAAGCCAGCTCACAGGTCACAGAGAGGTGTGTTCAGAACTTGTGTTTGCATGGCTAAGTGGTGTACAATGAGCGAAGACACTCATAATTCAAGATAGTCTTTACACCACTCCACACTCTACAGTGTGTATGAAGGTGAAGATCTTGTACACTGAATGAAATGTTTACTTTTCATGTAAAAAGAGTTAAGTAATCTTCAGTGGAGGAGGGAAGAAAAAAAGGTCAAGAAGAACAGCTAATATAAAATGTGATCTCTTGGAAAGTATCTGAACTGTGTTCAAAGTGAAAAACAGCTAGTGTCCCTCTGAAACCAAGGTCAAAGAAAGATTATATTGTTTAAAAACAGTATGTCTTGTTGGGTGGGGGTCAGGGTGGACTTACAGTGTGTTTCAACAAAGGTGGTTTTCTACAAGCTGGTCGATTCTGGTCTTATCAAGACCAAAACCAGACGACGATGTAGGGTTGTTCCACTACATCAAAATCCATTTGTTACATATCTGGATGAATGAAAGCTCCAAAATAAAGTTTGGTTTTGCTCCAGGTATGAATGAACAGGTTTCCAGTAGATTGCTTTAACTGGCATAACTCTCATAAGGGCTGCAATGGCTACGATATATTCCCTGCTCGCCAATGAATCAAAATATGTCGGCTAAAAGTTCTTGTATTACTGACAGGATCAGCCTCTAAATGTGTGAAACAATTTGAAAAAAACCTCCTCAAAGGCAGGCAATTTGTTAAATAGATTATGTAAAATATAGATATTATCTTGTGTGCACAAAGTACTAACTAATATGCTCAAGATTTATTAACAACAACAACAACAACAACCTCTGTATTGATCATTGAATCACTGGTTGTAGGTCTGACATATTTTGCAGGTCATTATGAAGTGAAGCTCGCACACCATGTCACGGTTATCTGTTTTGTCTGTTCAGTGATGCTGATGCTCGCTCTCAGCTTTGTGAAGGTGGGCTAAAGTGCTGTTCATAGAGGGCTCCATTAACCAGGGGATCTCACTGTCAGGGGATTCAATCAGTATGTGGCTCATCCTTGAACATGAACAGTGCCTCGCATACTGTACATATCCCCCTCCTCTTGGTCTTCTTTCACATTTTACACTGTCACAAGCCTCTTTGGACTTTGCACTGTTTGATAAAAAAAAAGTGGACATCTGTTAGATTCACATGTCAAAGTGAAGTAATACTTGACACCTGATCTTACTGTGAGGTTTCCTAGCAAAGCACAGAAAGCTCAACATATATGTACAGTATATGAAATAATCCCTCCTGTTTAAGATCATTGGATATTTTTGTGTTGTTTTTTTATAGACAAGCCCAATAAAACCAGTCCTGATTTGTAGCTGTCAAATGAAAACAACATTCAAAAGGGATTGATACTTTTGCAAGTCAATGTAGTGTTTCATCAAAAGTTTTCCTGTCGTATTGGTAAGGTTCTTTGCCAGCAGGAGTCCCTGTAGACCTCCAGCAGGGGTCTCTGCAGACCACCAGCAGGGGTCTCTGCAGACCTCCAGCAGGGGCCTCTGTAGACCTCCAGGACATTCATCTATAAGCAGGAGAAATCAAAAGCCAACTCTGTAAAAGAAGACTTTTCAGGGTAATAGTTTAAAAGCTGATAAGGAAATTAACCCGATGGAGGGTGAGTTTTATTAACATGAGAATGCAAAGGTCAAGAGTTAATTATGTTCTTTAGAGTGAGGACCACCTGTTTAAATACATTTTGACCTTTTTTCTTCTTAAGTGGTCATTAATAAACATCTACATTTCAGAGTTCGCACCTCTTTTCTTATCAGCTCACATTTGTTATGTCACTTCTTTATGGTGTGCTAAAGAAAGTAAACAGAATCTCATGGGCTGAAAAAGGTGTTTTATATTTAGTTTCTGGTGTGTGGACACACACGTTTTTACAAATAGTAAGTGGCGGGGAAAGTTAATTTTTTGCCAATCACGGGACCTTCTTTTGTTTTGGCCACTTTGCACATTACATAATGATATATGTATCATTTCTGACATCCCACAGATACTGTTTCCACCCTCATACATCCCTATGTCTACATGTCCACATACGGAGGATGAAATTGGAATATTTAGAGATAAGTCGCTCAAGATTTGCGCCAACTTCAGCCTGGCTGCTTGACACAAACACGTTTTAAGCTGAATAGACATTTTAGTGTATGAATGAATAAATTAATATTTTATTTTCGTCATTTACAAGACCCATCCCACGTGGATTTATTCTGACACATTAGCTGAGAGTCAATCAAATGTTCCAGCATGTCATTTGACCGACATCACAACAGCACCTTTAACATGAACCATCACCCCAATAATAACACTCCAACTTTAACTGTTGGCATTTTAAACCGTTTTTTAAGCTTCACTTGTTTGATGTGTTCAACTTTTTCGGAGTCTTTCTGGCTTTGTGCACTGATAATGGATATTTGTTTTTTTATAACTGCTTCTCAGTTGAGTTGACATCGTCACGTTTGATCGTTTGATTGTTTGGGATTACATGTAGTCATTATACTTAAAGTTCAAATAAATCAAATTTACTGATCTTGTGGAAATTAAAACTGCACAAATAATGTTTCCAGAAAGAAATAATAGAATTGAGAAATATTTAAAAAATGTCCATCGATTAAAAGGGGATAATGATTTAAGGGGAAAATACCCGCATGACAAGTTTTTGTATTTCAATTTGTTAAGTTTAGAGCTAAAGGAGTGTTGAAACAATTATCAGGTTGTTGGGTTTTTTTTAAGGTATAAAGACAACATTTCCATGAGGTTCAGGGATGAAGGAGGAGTTTGACAATATCCATGTGAGGGATTACTGTTAACCTCCTATTTTATTTTTCAGAGTTGATTCTTTTCCCCTGTAATTTTATGGTCTAGTACTCTCTATATTAAAAATGATAACATGTAAATGTGAAGATTATTTGTTTTCTTCTTCCCCCTCCTTTTTGGATGTGGAAATCAAACTGACACAGTTACAATTTATTTTGCTTTATTCTTTTCATTGTTTGTAAATATAACTTTTTGTTGTCTGTTTGCCTTTTCATGTCTCTTTTTTTACATGTCCAAATAAAAATAAAAATCCATCACACCAGAGGATGAGGCTGATAAGGACGTCGCCCGTCAATGTCAGACTGAAAAAATGGACTCTGCTGCCCTCCAGTGGTCACTTTGGGAACTCCTTATTGGCCTCTAATCTGCTACTGTTACATATTCCACATTTGACTCAGAGCAACAACCTCTTAGCGTTAAGATCAGGAGGACAAAGCTCTCCTGTCTACCCAAAGCAATAAGGCCTATCACATGTTCGGCCCAAACTCATTATGCTGGTATTATCCAGAAGCCTTTATCATATCATATGTTATGTTATTGACAATCAACCAGTTCATTAGTGAGGTTTGAATATTTGAAAATTAAATTAATACTAAACCTCTAATTTAAATATAGAGTATAAAAATGAAAAGTTCATGTTTATGGATGTTTACTTGATGATATATTGCATTATCCAGGTTTAGAGGTGCTTGTTGGCTGATTTTGCTCCTTTTGAGCTGATAATAAAGCACATTGAATAGTAATGTCTCCTCCACTTATAATCACATAATGTTTATATTTAAAGCGTCAAAATGTAACTTTTACACCTTAAAATGGGAGTTTGAAATTCAATGTATTAGCACAACAACTTTCAACAGGGACTATGGCGTTTCACGCCTGTCCACTCAGCGCCACAAATGCCTGCATTCAGCTCTATGTAACTCCAGCAGTGTCCTGAACTACTCTCTTTAAGAAGTGCATACTGCTTTACAGTACTTGTTCAAACAGCGGCCGTCAGCTTAAAATAAGAAAGTTAGCCCGTTAGCCTGTTTGATGGCTCAGGGAAAGAGACTGAAGTGGGCGGTGACGGATGAAGCTAATTAAAGAAAAAGAGAGAGAGTGACCGAGCAAGAAGCCGGACTAGAGGAAATGTTGGACCTTGCCAGTCGACATGGTTCATTGATGCCTTGTTCAAAACGTATACCATAGCAGGAAACAAAAGCAGAGGCTATCTGTATCTCCTATCAAATAATGCTCCCAGTACAGAATCACTTTAAAACATTCACTAGTACACACTGACCAGGTGGTCAGGTCGCACCCCAAGTCCTTCTGTCTTCTGTCCTCTTATCGGGCGGCCCTGGTTAAGTCCAACCTGCATCTCCTTTCCCACATGTCGTTCCCCTCTCTCTCTCTCTCTCGATTTCCAACTCTATCCACTGACCTGGCTAGTTAAAGGCAAAATACCAAAACACAAGTCATAAAAAATACACCACTGCTCACTTTACATGCTCTGTAAGGAAACAGGATGCATGTTTTCATACTCTACAATAAAACCTTTATTTAAAATTTAAGAGGACGTGTTTCTCGATAGAGGAAGACGCCCCTCTCCACCACCCTCTGCTTGTCAACTGTTACATGCCCTTGTGTGTGTGTGTGGTTTTGTGTTTTCTCTCCCTCCCTCTCTCTCCTGTGTGTGCTCCCCAGGTGTTACTCCTCAGCCTGAATGTGCCCAGCCACAGCACCTGTGGCTAATTACCAAACTATAAAGAGCAGGAGAGAGGAGGCACCATGGCCAGTGGGTCATTCGGCTGCTTGTGTGTGTGGGTCTTGATGTCAGGAATCTTTACTGTGATTTCGATTGAGGCCTTATTGTTAGCTGTCCATGCCTTCTTAGTTTGTGACTTTTTGTTTAAGATACATTGGCTTCTCTTTTGTGTTTGTGGAAGAAGCTTGTTTTGTGTTCAACACTTGTTTAGTTTGTTAGTAAATCATTTTAAACTTTTCTTATATTTAGTTCCTATATTTCTTTTCCCTGGGTTTTAATTTATTGTTACTCCCCTCATCCCACTAGCCACCTCTGGGAACGTAACATCAACAAATGCACGTTGTCTTTGCAGGGGCGTTGACAGTTTTTACAACAGTGCATTCATAGACCTTCAATATGCGCCAAATGAAAAAAACAAATTGCTACATAATCTTGCTTCAACTTCAAACTAGATCTTAACTGAACAATGTTATAGAAAAGACTAACACCAAAAACATCAGCTGAAAATGTAATAAATGGCATGCATAGTAAAAAAGTATTCCCCTGATAACACAACAGTATACTCTGCATGCTCATGGACTCACAGTGGTGTCAGAGTGCTGCAAACTGCATCAATTACAGGAGACCCCTTCAACATCTGAGAAAGAAGAAATCTAATTATATACCCAGAAACACTAAATTGTATCATCAAGCAGTTAATTATTTTCTGCTCTCGAGTCTCCCTCCAGGTGTTGAACCTCTTGAACTGGTTATTTCAAGGGACAAGAATTACAGACAAATTAGGTCTTTATGACTTGCTGGTCAGGTTCATGTCAGGTCACGCCTCCAGGCTACAGAAGCAGAAACACCTTCATTCTCCTGTATGAACAAAAGGGCACATTTTAAACTATGAATGGGAACCTCTGTTTTCAAAAATACAAAAAAGAAAAACGTACACGACAGGACAATTTACAGGTTGCTGTTGTTGCAACATGTCACTCACAGGTAGACATGCCCTCATTTTCTACTTTATTGTCTGCAACTTACAGACACATCATCACACACATTATGTAAAGTTAATGTCTGTAATCAAAAACAGAAGTACTGCTATTTTCTTAAAGGCTTCCATGAAATCAGACTTATTTTTGTAACTAGTGGAGTGCCCCCTGCTGGCCATTACAAACAGTACATGGGAGTCCTGCGATCAAGCATTTGCTTTACTTCCAGGACTGATGTGTAAGGTAATCCAACCGCACTGCATTTATTTCTGGTCATTTTATTTACATGTGAGGGGGGGGAGGGAAATGTCAGCCTGGGGTGCCCCTCAACTGGAAGACTATTATAAATAAACCTCCCCTTTTCAGACGTGGCTTGAATACCTTTCAATAAAGCACCTCTTTACTTTCTTACTTTAAGAATTTCCATTCAACAAAACTTTTTCATGCACTTTAAATCCTCTGTGAAGCAATCAGCCTGAAGTGCCTCGTCATCTGTTTGACACATTGTGTTCACTGCAGAATTCCTCTGGCAGGTAAGACAGACGGACAAATAGAGATGGATGAGAGACAAGGGAAGAGGGGGAGCAATGTGTACCTGTACATTGTGTGGTGTGTGTGTTTTTTTTTTCCAGGTCTGAACACGTCAGCTTCACGTTCTTGATGCACATTCAGGTTCAGAGATTTTCGGTCCTTGTTGGCGAGTTGTGGCTTGTTGCAATCTCTGTCACATCCACAAAGACTCTGAGGAATCTGACAGTGTCTGAGACTTCCTGAAGATGTGTCAGAGCAGCAGAATGGAAACATGTCAACAAACACAGAAACATGTCAACACACACACACACACACACACACAGGAGCCCAAAGGAAGAAGGGTATCTATTGTATCTCTATGATTTGAAGCTTCTGAGTTTTCCATTGGAGTTCTAAGAAAGACATAGGTGTGAATATGTTTCAAGACCATTAACAGAAATAAACACAATGATATGAAACAAATTACAATGAGCTTCTGAAATGCTGAACAATTGATTTTCACTGCAACCACAGCGTTAACACTTTTCAGACTGTAGAAAGCTTGAACACAGTCTCAGTGACGTCAGCGACTGGTTTCTGAAGAGACATTGAAGCCCATCGATGATGGTCCCCATATTGGAAATTCTGACACAAACTAGCTTGAATCAAGCTAAAAACGGCTAGCTATAGAGCAGAAAACCATATATTTGAACCAGACTTTAAAAAAAACACGCTTTACAAAAAAATAACTTTTAACTAAAACTTTTTAATCAAGTGTCAAACTCTGGTGTTCAAAAATGAAGCTGATGCAGAAGTACAAAATCCTGGTCTTATTAGCTCAGGTCTCCTTCTGCACACAAATTGTACAGGGGTGACATTTTTGATAACTTGTACAGTAAGTTTTGATTTTATGAAGTATAAGTGTTATTCCTAGCTGACGGGATTGACAGGCAGGCCCGGTGTAACCTTTTTTTTAAAGAGGCCTAAAACGCGCCTCAGCTCCAGCTCTCAGCCTGTCATTAGGTTGACTGAAAGTTATGCTGAGACACGATTTCCAGCATGGCAACTGCCATCGATGGGACTCAGAAGGACCCTGCAGTAACAGATGTGTGACGCTTTGTCCATATCTAGAGCAGGCATGGGCAAACTACGGCCTGCGGGCCATATACTTTGGGCTTTTTAATCCGGCCCGCCGAACTTGTCCAAATTATATTATTATTAAATACAATTTTATTATAATTCATTCATTCATTCGTTTTCCCCTGTAATGCCCGCGTTTCCCCAATAGATGGCGCACTTCAGAGTGTGGTGTATTACTCCTTTCTTCACTTTTTTGCTTTGTCCTATGAACCCGTATGAGCCCTTCTGTAAAAATGAGCGGATCAAAGAAAAGAAAAGTGGACAGTGAATGCCGAGTGTTTAATACGGAGTGGACAACTAAATATTTTTTCACTGAAGTCCGATCAAAGGCTGTATGCCTGATATGCCAAGAAACTGTCGCAGTTTTCAAAGAGTACAGTATCAGCCGTCACTTTGCTATGAAGCATGCTAACTACGCTAGCAAGCAGTCCACGCAAGAACGGGCGGCTACGGCTCAGAGGTTGAAGGCCAATTTACAGACTCAGCAACATTTTTTTCACCCACAAACTGCGATTCAAGAGTCAACTACCAAGGCAAGTTTTTTGCTGGCATTCAAATTAGCAAAGGCTAGCAAGCCTTTCTCCGAAGGCGAGTTTTTAAAAGAATGCCAAGGCCAGTTTGAAAAAATCAGTTTATCATGCAGGACTGTGACTCGCCGTGTGGAACTGATTGATGAAGATATAGCCAGAGAATTAAACAAAAAGGCTGAGTCCTTTAAGTTATATTCACTAGCACTGGATGAAAGTAATGATGTAAAAGACACTGCTCAGCTCCTCATTTTTATCCGAGGGATTAATGACAGTTTTGAGATAACGGAGGAGTTTTTGACCATGGAGTCTCTGAAAGGAAAAACGCGAGGAGAGGACTTGTATAACCAGGTGTCTGCTGTCATCGAGAGAATGAAGCTACCTTGGAGTAAAAGAGGGACTTCAGCATCGTCAGTTTATTATGTTCCTGGAGAAAACTGATGCGGATCATCAGGACTTACTGTACCACTCTCGTGTCCGCTGGTTAAGTTTGGGCAAAGTGTTTCAGAGTGTGGGAGCTGAAAGAGGAGATCAGCGCATTTTTGGAGTTAATGGGGAAATCCGACAAATTTCCTGAGCTAAGCGAATGGCTTTTACATGTCATTTATATTAGTTCACACAAACACTCCATCCATCTGTTCCTGGCCCGGCCCCTCTGTCAAATTTTAGAACCCATTGTGGCCCGCGAGTCAAAAAGTTTGCCCACCCCTGATCTAGAGTCTATGATTTTAATATGGGACCTAGAGAGGATTCTTCGGCTTTTGCAGCTGGCCTCATGTGGACACTTGAGGATCTGCAGTTTTTTTTCACTGATGCATTGGTTTCATTTTTCCACACATTCTGCTTGGTTTTGAACATTAAAATCAACATTTTCACAATGCAACAAAAAGTTCAATTATCATGTTTTAACGCAAAGGGTTGTTAAAATGTTATCACGTGGCGAAGAACATTTTGTGGAAATTATATAATTCTTAAAGACATTCTATGTGACACTGTGGATGTGAATAAAGCAAAAATCTAATAAACCCTATTGCAGAGTAAAGACTTCCTACTAAGAGCTTGTAGCACAAAAAGTTTTGGTCAAAATGAAAACCATGAAAAAAAAGAGATATTCAAGATCTACTTCAGCCAGGCATCATCTTGATCTTTCCTGTTAAATGGAGTCTGCTAAGTTTGGTGATGCACAAAATAAACATTGTGAACTGAGCAGAATCAAACATCTCAATTATCATGGTTTAGTACACTGATTACATTTTTCTGGTTAGAAGAGATAGAAAAATGTGGGAAGAGTTTCAGATTCAACGAGGGTCAAATTAACTTTCATGGTTTTACTTGACATCCAGCAATCTTAATCTCTTTATATCAAACATCAAACTTTACAAATATCAAACTTTATGGTTGACCAGGTACCGTTCATAAAAAAACGTGTTCTATTAATTTTAAGAGTGTAACATATCTGGGGTTTATTTTAAAGAGGTTGGCTTACTTACAAACACCTATACTCTTATTAACAATTACATAACTTTTACAATTGGTGGGAAATAAGCCCACAGGCTTTGGTTCAAAGGTCACAGAAATGTGGGTTACATAAACATAAGCCTACACCTGTCACCCGTGATGAAGATTAAAAAGGTAAAAATCCACATTTCTAGGAAGCAGAGGAGTCATTTCTCTCCCCATGTGACCAGACAGCAGCAGGGTCTGCACAGTAGTAAAGTGTTCCTCCTCAAATCACACGCACACACATGTACACACACCGACTCACAATCTTCCCCTTCACCACCGCCTCCTGCCCTGATCCGCCCTTCTTGCTAGTGATGAGATTTACAACTCATTTCAGTGATCAGGTAATTTGGCTCAGCTCACTACTAAGATCTTTAGGCTCCTGAACGACTCTTTAATAAGTACCACTTCTGAACGCATCTATTTTAATAATCAACGTTTGTATTATGTGGTTATAGTAATCATATGTTATTTAGTAGACTGCACATATTATACAACATATCATCAGCAGAGCTCTGAAGCAATTTAACCAAACAGAAGGCCTCATCAACAGTTTGAAACACTGAGCAGAGGTAGGTCAGAAGTTGAAATAGTTCATTGCCTTGTGTCTTGTTTGAATTTGCCTCGACTGTAAAACATGTGACGTGAGTCTCCACTCATTGTAAATATAATGAGAACAGGGTCCGAAATCAACTTTTTGACTCACCGGGCAGTCATAGCGGCCGGTAGATGAAAAATTCACCGGCCAAGCATATTTTGTATGTTCGTGTGTCTCAGGGTGCATTCAAGTGGTGTCGGACACATCGGAAAAAAGAGTTTCCGAGTTGTAAAATGCACATGAACACCGGGGAGCCAGGGTGAAAAAAAGGGGTCGGTGCATCAACACCACTGGAGTTGGTGATGAGATAGCAGCCAGATTATGAGAAACAGATTAGACAGCATGTCTAACACTGCATGTTATTAACTCCATTGTTGATGCAGAGAACCCTGTAGTCCCAGATCCACACACACTTTTGTCAAACATGCCACCCGATGCTTGTTGGTACACAGTTTTAAAACCCAGATTCACAACATCTATCAACAAGTACCTATCAACGACAGCAGTACACTTATACGCGTCTAGCTCAGGGCTATGTAGAGTCACCATCAATTTTTAACTGAGTTTTGGCAGATGACTTGCCCCACCACCTAGATGTTGCAAGCATAGTGATCCAATATGTGGATGACTTGCTAATTTGCAGCTTCACTCAGGCTCAGTGTGAACAAGACTGGATTGCTGTACTAACAGCACTAGCTAGTGCGGGACACAAAGTTAGCAAACAAAAGTTGCAGTTCTGCCAACAAGATGTAGAATATCTAGGCAGGAGACTATGTGGCAACAAACGGCAAATAGCTCCCTCGCAGATAGAGGCAGTAGCTAAGATACCAAAACCAAACACAGTAGGACAAATGCTGTCATTTCTGGGAATGGTTGGGTACAGTCATGCGTGGATTTGTGATTAAGGCAAAAAAAAGCTGCATCACTGCGTGCTCTAAGTCATGCCGCAGGTCAACCAGAGAGCTCAGCTCAGCTAGAATGGTCAGATATAGCTAAACAAAGTTTTCAGTCACTAGAGTACTCACTGCCACCACAAGAACCACATAGGTTTTTGTCAGGACCAAGCCTACTCACACAACTCCTTAACATGGCCTGTTCACTGTCTGGCAGTACCTCGCTGAATGATGAATCCACAATCATCCTGTGTCAGACTCCCAGTGGTCCTACTGGCCCAAGAACACCACCTGGGACACCACCAGATTCTTCCCCACAACCAAGTGAGCAAAGTTATGAGGAGTGGAATGAAAGTATGATGGTCTCAGTGGCTGACATACCCAGAAATGAGTGTGTTGCCCCATGCCACATCCTTCCACTGGAGGCAATCTCATGCGTAAGAGGCGGCACAGGGAAATGCAATCGGAGGGCCCGCTGCCGCAGAAATAATCATTTTTTTTACTCTGAAAGCACAAGTCGAGGATCTGTCAAAATAGCTTGCCAACTGTAAGGAGAAGTACAAAGAAGCTGGGAGGCGAGGCCACCTGCACATGCACAAGCTCCATTGGTCCAGAAGCAGATCTCAGCTCATGCTTTGAGTGTGGGCTCGTGTAGAGAACGAGCAGGGAGACAGGGAGGCATGATTGGTTCATCAAATTGGTACCTCGTGGCAGACATTGGACAAATTTCTGTCAGGACCTAAAGACAGTTTCAACCAAAATCTTAAAAAGTGTATCTGGAGAAAATTACCAACCCTGCTTTAAATTAAAACTGTTGACATTTGTATCAATTAAAGTCATGGTATTCGCTCTCAGACACTTTTGAGGGCACCCATGGACGGTATAATGGAGTCTCAACACTACAGTAGAACGATCCACGATCACACCTCAGTATCATGGTGACTTGATACTGCAGTAGAACCAGGGTGTTGGAGAAATGGAATTGTTAGAGTACCACCAAGTGAAATGGGACTGTTGATCATGACTTGCAAAATGTGATGCGTGACCGTGGATGACTACACTCATGTGTTACATATCATATGCCTTCATATTCACATGTTTGCATATTTATTTGTCAATCATTAAATGAATGAATGAATATTTATTCAAATTATTTTTAGTTTTGGGGAAATGTAACACAGACACATCAGAAATACATAAATCTGCCTGTAAATGTTTAGATTTTAATCCTACAGCGGTGTAAGAAGAGGGAGTCTCCTGAAGTGATTCTGGTGTTACGGTTAAAAGAGGGACCATGTTAACTGATGACTTTCAGACAAACGCGACGTAAAGTGTCCTAACAAATGCCTTTTTTGTTCAGTTTTTGTATTATCATATTGCAAATATGCTTATTAGATATGTGTTAATGAAAGCTAGACACAGAGGCATTCGTTGGGACACGTAACGTCCGACAAACACATACGCATTCAGCTGAGTCACCAGATAACATGGTCACTCTTTAACCCGGAACACCGGCAAGGACGTTTTAGATTTAGAAAGTGTTTTCAATGGTAACCGCTAGCTCTCCGCGCTGGTCACCTGACTGAAAGCTATGAATTGCTACATAACCCTAGAAAAAAGAAAGAAAGAAAGAAAAGACTTCATTGAGGTCTCAGATGTTCACTAAAAGGAGTTGGCTCTTCAAGCCGACTCGTTAACGGACAGCCCATCACTACTCCCTGCTCTGTGCTCCGGTGTGCAGCGATGCTGTAGATGCGGCAGACTGAAGCAGACACAGTTTAGAGACTGAATGCTGCAGCCGGGGAGGATATCAACATCCTGACAGACACCGCGGAGGACAACAACAACAACAACACACTTCACCCGACTGTAGTCAACGTAAGACAATCATTTCCTGTATTTCCTGTCCTCTTTTTTTTGTGTTATTATTAGTTCCTGTCAAGTGTTAATTTTATCTTAAATGAGTCATCTTTCCCCGTGTGTGTGGATGTGTCACAGTCCAGCCTGTTCCCTGTCCACTCGCACAACTCTTAAGTTCCGTAGCAGTCCCTTTTTAAAGTCTTTTGAGAAACTAAATGTTTCTACCAGTAAACTTAAGTCAATTCAATTCAAGGAGAAAAAATCACCAACAATAAAATCCATTAGACTATTTTCAAAATGTTTAGTAAAGTGTGTAATATTTAATATTTCACATGTAACAAACTCATTTGTAATGTGAACTAAATTAAAGGGACGCTAAGTTATTGTTCGAGTGATTTGTATCAGTCATGTTTTTACTAAAGAATGAATATATTGATAAAAGTATTTTACTAACTGTGGTTTTGTTGGTTAATGGAAATAATTGGCTGTCTTTAAATCACTCAAATTACTTTAAGGGCCAAAGATACAATGAATCAGATCCCATCATTAAGAGATCTGTTTAGTTATGATGAGGAATAAAACCCCTTCTAGACTCTATGAAATATGTTAACCGCAAAGTAGTCGAGTTCATACCAATGAGGAGTCCTTTATCAGTAAGAGAAAACAATATCTTAAACAGCTGCTTGTTTAAAGCATTTTTTTTAAAGAGCAGCAAATTTGGTTGAAGTTTTTTAACAGTTTTAAGCCCTGGAAGTTTTAGAGGTTGATGTTGAATTCAATTCCTGAAAGAAGACAGATTCCTGGATTGAAGTATTATCTTTACTGTAAGCTAAGTGATTATAGTTTAGTGCTTATTGTTGGGATATTGATTCAGTTTAAGTTGAAGCATTGAAAGGAATATGAAATGTCTGCAGCTGAGACATTGCACTTTAGTGGAAGTGGAAGTCCTGAAAGAAAAAAGTGCTGAATGAATTCAATAAACCAAATGTAATGTCATACAACTTGACCAATACAGCCGTTTGTCTTTTGTTGACCGATGTTTGTATTTGTTAGTTTATAAACGGCCGGCTGTGGCTCATTGGCAGAGTCGGTGGTTGGTTATCTCCCAAGCGAAGTTTGGAGGTTCGATCCCCAGCTCCTGCAGCCACATGTCCGGTGTGTCTTTGGGCCGCTGCTTCATCGACAGCGTATACATGTGTGTTAATGAGATTAGCTAATACTGATGGCCTTTTTACATTTTTGCCATTAGTGTCATCAGTGTGTGCAGCATTTGCTTTAGCTTAAGTCCATTTACCATTTAAAGTGGAAAATGGCGTCCATTTACACAATTCTTTTAAATATAATTTTGGGACTATTTCAGGCAACTCTGTCACTGAGGTGCTTTATGTTTGTTGACTTGTCATTTGGGAAATTACCCTAATCACGCTGGCTGTGGCTCGGTTTGTAGAGTCGTCGTCTCTTGACCGGAAGGTCGAGGGTTTGATCCCCAGCTCCTGCAGCAACATGTTTGATTTTTTTCCTTGGGCAAGACATGTAACCTCAAATTGCTCCTGCTGCTTCGTCGGCGGCGTATGAATATGATTAGTTACTTCTGGTGGTCACTTCACATAGCAGCCTCTACCATCAGTGTGTGAATGTGTATGTGTGACCTGCGGTGTAAAAGCGCTTTGAGTAGTTGGAAGACTAGAAAAGCACTAAACAAGTTCAAGTCCATTTACTGTTGTTGCTGATGATTTCAGTTTATTTTGTAATTCATATATGTGTAGAGGCATCAGTATGAATCTGTTTCATTACAACCAATAAACTCCTCACAGGAGCTTTAAAGCAACATTTTCCACCTTAGCTACATGATATTTATTTCAATCACAGCTTGCAGCAGTTACAGTAGTATAGTCTTTTTCTTCATTTAGCAGTACATCAGTGTATTCAGTTTGTTTCTGTAAATTCTCTTTGAACTTTAACAGAAAAGACGACCCTTCCCCTGCTGTCAGCAGCTTAGAGGTGCTGTTGTAGCTTATGGAGCCTCTGTTAACTGCAGCTCTGACCAAGAATGTGCGTGAGCTTTAATTTTTTTTTCCTTTTTCCAAAGCCTCCTCAGTGATTAGCTCTCATTCTTACAAAGTCATGGGAGAGCAGCGCTGCTAACCTACTTCCCTGAGTGTGATCCTAATATCCTTATGTTCAGGCTTCTCATGTTATGTAAGAACAGGCAGGACTATCAGGCTTCTGATCACTGAAAGAAGAAAAAGAAAGATTCTATCTCTCTGTTCTGCAAGATGTTCAACATTTAGTCAACACAATAGATCTTATCTTTCTGCATTTTTATTGAAACTACTTCACCTTCAACCTACATGAAACAACCTTTTTCATTATAAACACTTTGTGTCTTAGCTGTTGTGTTTTTTCATGATACATTGTAATCTGCAAAATCCATGCATATCATGTTCAATGCTTCATTTCCCTTAGATAAATTACTGTGTTTTTAACATTACCATGAAACAAACATTACACACCAGATGCACAGCAGTTTGTGTAATACAAGACAAGAACTAACTCAAATGACAGACAAATGGAGGTGGTGGAGCTTATGACCTATACTGTAGACAGTGTGTTTTGGCTTCACTTTTAGGGAGGTGTCATTTTGTCCATCTTTTAATTCTGTCCATGGTCAGCGGAGCAGCAATGACTGGTACCCTTTTAGGCTTTTTGCTGGAAAGCTCTTTCTCGTTACCCGAGCACATCGGTTACTAACTTGGGGCCGGGGACCCCCTTGGTCAGGACCTCTGGGGGCGCGAGGCTTTGTCTGCTCTAAAGTTTCAAAATTAGTTTTGCATATTTTAACTAAAGTCATGAAAACACACCTACTGCTGAAAAGGTCTTTGGTTAGAACAAGAGTTTAGGCCTATTCTTTTGGGAGTTAACATTAATTGATGTTAGTTTTTGAATGTGATGTGTCCCCGGTCTTGTTTTCACGTGGGTCCTCGGGGGACTCGTTTTTTTTTTTGCTCAAAGGAATAAAGGACGGGACCACTGCACAGGAAGAATGCTTTTTGTGTCCTGTGTGGATCCAGAAATCAATGTAGGACTGGGTGATGTGAACTGCACATAAAACCTCCATCAAGTTTGTGATCGTATCTGAATTTAGCCAAAATGTTGTCAGCCTTTTATTCCTGCAGGAGCATGGTTTGGGCCTTCGGTTGGTACCGATGTTTGACCCAGATTTTCTGTTTATTAAAGGGTTTACAGATCAGGTTTGAAATCTCCAGAACAACTTGCAGACTCATCGGGTCGTCCCAGTTATACCAAACATGGTTGATAATTAGGTTTTAACATCTGGATGGTTACACTTCCAAGCAGGAAGTATGAAACATGAGAGAGGGAGAGAATGAGCTGACAGTGTTTCCAAGCAAGCGTAAAACATTCTAACCTTGAGGTTCATGTTAGCTATCATGCTATAGTTTCATGGGGGGGAAAAAAGGTACAACCTTTCATTTAGTTCTTACTCAAAGATAGACCGGCTGAGTTGACTTGTTAAAGCTGGGTCAGCTTCTCCCTGAGGTTATGTGAGATCATACAAAACTCACGGAGGTGGAGGAGGTTCGATGATCCCTCTTGGACACTTAATAATCTGAATTATATCCTGTAGTAGGTAAAGCACCTTTTTTTTTTTCTTCAAAACTTGTAGTTTGTGCATGTTTGAGTGTAGAAAAATTAACCTCTTTGAAGTTGTTTCTTATGTGAAAGATGCAAACCATTTTTAAACTGGTCAGGATATGAACACTGCTGTAGACTTATCCTGTGGTTAGACATGAGGACTGGGAGGGATTGAACTGCTAATCTCAATGTGTAGACTTCCTCCAACAAAAAGTCCATACTTAAAACCGGGGTACATTTTCTAAAGGACTTCTGCTACAGAAAATCTGTAGATTAGACCTTTTGTCTGAGTTCATTCAGGTTAAACCAGGCAATTGGTGTTATTTTTTTTATCATCACTTTGATGTCTCCATGTAGCTGTGTGGAACAGCTCACTTTATTTGACTCTAATAGGCTTTTAATCCAACTGATTTGGGCATCAATTCTTAAAGTCAGACGCAGGTGTTGCAGTGGTACAGTAGATAATCTGAAGCCGTATGATCCCAGGTCATTGAGTTCCCTGTCTCTCCTCTTTGGACCTTCCCTTTCAGCCAGACCGATCCAGTCCCATCCAGGTCGACTCGTGACATGTTGGCATACGCATCGTGTCTCTCCTCGCCTCCTCGTTATCAAGTCCCATTTGATGTCCAGAAAAGACCTTTCTTTGACTTCTCCATCCCTGCTGTCAGTGAGATGTGTCCATGTGGAGTTGTGATGTGGAGGGCAAGTGAAGGAGCAGTCGATTCCCATACATTAGCTTGGTGCGGTGCTTGGTAGTGAACCTGAGTCTGCAGATTGTTCCCAAGCCAGAAACTCCAGGACCCTCCAGCTACGAGCAGATCAAGGGTGGAAAAGAAAGTTGATTTTAATCCCCAAGGGGATTAAGAACCCCATGAGTGATTAAATGAGACTTCTGTCTCAAAAAGGACAAATTACTGTACCACCTTAGAGTTGGGAACCGTTTTTACTGTGGTCTGCAGAACAAAGTAGATTATACGTATCTCCATTTCACTGATTATTAACCACCTTGAGATCACAGGGGAGATCACATTTTTCTGCTACTTAGTCCTGGAGGTCAATAGAAATGGAGTTTGTCTGATGTTGGTCATACCTCACCTATCCTTTCTCAGGAAATGTATAGACAGTGTTCTCCTAAAAAATACCTTGAAACATACATTACCATTAAGTTAGAAACAGAGAAAATAAATGCACATGGGTTCTCTTTAAAAGAGCTCCAACTAGGTGCAAAAAAGAACTAAACCTTCTGCAAAAGAGTATCTTGACACATACGTACACTACTACATATTCTAAAGGAAGTGCAATAACTGAGAGGTTACCTTTAAACAGACCTTATCACATGTGCATAACAGTACTTTAACCATACATTACCACATTGTTTTAGTTATTACAGAGTACTTTAAAAAAAGTTTAGCAAGTAGTTGTAAAGTAAAAAAATGTGTGAAAAAGGGTACCCCAAAAAAAAGATCTTTCCACTTTATGAAGGAAGCAAACATGCACTCAAAGGTACATTAGACCAGAACTTACCAAGAAAACAAAACCAGAAGGGTACCTTATAATAAAACACAGCATGTGTAAGGGAGGAAAACAGGTGCTAAGAGATTAAACCTGGACAACAATGTGTTAAAAGTTAAGAAATCGAATGCTTAAGGGAACCATGTGATATCTGTATGAGTTACCAAAGGGCCAAAATGCAACCAAAAAGGATGGGAATACTGTAAGTGGAAGATGTTAATCGGAGGCATTTGCTGATATGTTACAACCATTACTATCTGTTTCAGGTAAAAAAAAAAAATGTAAGTGTTGTTATTATTGGATAGGACAGCTGAGGAGAGACAGGACACGTTGGGAGGAGAGAGAGGGGGATGACATGCAGAAAATGACGGAGGTTGGTTTTGAAACTACAGCCTCTGCAATGAGGACTATAGTCTCTGTACATGGGGCATGCAACATAACCGCTAAGCTATCCAGCACACCCAAGGAAATGATTCCTGAACTTTTTTGTACTTATTTGTTAGTTAGGTGGTCAAAGATATGAAACAGGGGTTTAGGTCAAAGAGAGTCCACCAGAATCCACTTCAAGGTTGACAAAAGTTACTGAAGTTGTAGACGGGAGACAAATACTGGTCTGAACTTTCAACATGGTTTTTGCACACAAAACCATCCACATCAAACCTTTCTTCATGACTTTGCTGTTGTGTGAGAACATCACATTGCTTCTTATAGAGACACACAAACCTCTGCAATGGATGAACTCTAACTGAAGTGTAATCGCATCAGAGCTGGTCGATTTGTTCACACCTATGAGAGGCCTCACTGCTGATGTATTTATCATACAGTGAGTGATATTGAGAACCCATGCTTACCAGGCAATAAGGTTTCACCATAGACACTCTTGGGGCCTCTCTCTTGCATGCATACACACAGAAAAACACTCTCTCTCTCTCTCACACACACACACACACACACACACACACAGACAACTGAAACATGCTGTTAATCACCACTGTCTGTGCAGCATCAGCACTCTGCAGAGCTTCAGAGGAAACAGATCTTTGTTTACTGATCGGGAAACAGGAGGGAAGGAGGCTCGGGAAACAGAACTGTTCATGAGAAAATATATTAAAAAACAGATTGAGTTAACCCTGTGGGGACTGAAGAGCGGCTCACTTGCTCTGTGTGAGACAAGACCCCGACACTAGCTTTGATTGTCACTGGATGTTTGATGATCATGTGAGACCTGCAGCAGCAAGAAGTTAAATTCATAGATGATATGATAAGCTGAAGTCACTTAATTACATCTGCAATTAGTAAAGAAAATGTTTGGGGAGAGGGGAATGCAAGTATTAAGACTAAGATGAATAATCAGGCATAACAAGCAGCTCTTAAATGTCTCAAAGAGTGTTTGTAAAGTGAGAGAGGACTCCCCCTGTCTCCTTTTTTTAATGGTACTATAACAGCTCAGCGAGCCAGAATACAGTAGAAGAAGAACTAAATAAATCTTATGAACGACGTGTGGATTGTTCTTTGTGCAGCTGGATAGATTTGAAATTAGGATGTGCAGTTTTTCATGGCAGTGTACAAGAGTTTCATTCAGATTTCACAGATTTATTTGGCATCTTGACATGGACATTTACCAGACTTGATGTCAGAAGTCGGTTTCCTCACTTAGCCGATAGATAGCTTTTATTGGCGCACTTTGCCCCGATCACTCGCGGTGGATGTGTAATGTGTTAAAACACACACACAAAAAAAAAATCAGGCATTTGAGGCTGTGACATGCCTGCTCACAGAACAAGTCTTCTGAATCCCTGCGGTACTGGTGGGTGATGATGCTAGAATTAAGCCAATCAAAAAACTGGAGTACAGACCTCTTAGAGAGTCTGTTTAGTATGAATCATGCAGAAAGCCAATTTGTCCAATATTTGCATGGAAGAGAAACTAAAAGGCACTGACAGAATTTCTAAAAAGTCTAAAAGTGTTTGATAAGTAGAATCAGCTGCAGTAACACCTAGCAGTAAGTAACCCTCTACAGAGCAACACAGTGACTCTGCCCACTGATCACTGAAGCGTCTGAACCTCAGTCGTCTCTTCATTAGGAATAAAAACACCTTATGGCATCAGCGTTTAAAAACTCAAGGACTCCAGGGTGTCTTTGTTCATGCTGAACATTAGATTAAAACAAGCTTCACCTCCCTTTACCCTGAACCTGTCCCAGTGAACAGCTGTAACACTGCAGCCTTTGGCTACAATAAATCACGTCATCATTTCACGCTTCATTTGCGTTTTCAATTAGAATTCTTTCTGTAGCATCATGATCTGTCTCCACATGTTTACTGATCAGAAATGTAACGCTACAAGCACTTTTCTGTGTGTCTACTGAGTCCTGCCACGTTTTGAGTTCAGGATTAACTGAGCTGTAGAACCTCTCTATGTGTGTTTATATTCGGGGATGTTCCACTTATTTTCCTGTGGATTAAACAGAAACTTAGCACAGACTCGTCGATTAGTCTAAAGGTAAGAAAACACTAAGAAATTGTAGTTAAAAATAGTTTTTAAATGCCAATGCTGCCTCTGTTCAGGCCTATTTATGCTGTATTTGAATGCACAGTCTATCCTCAGCCCTGGTCAAAGTTAGACAGTCATTCTGTGGGAAAACTTTTTATCTGAATCAAATCGGAAATAAGTTCTACTTCTGCTTTTATGTCAAAAAGAAACAAAAAAAGACTTCCTTACCTGTCCTTATGGGGATGTATTGTACATGAATGTATGCTATGTGTGGTGTGGTGATGTATTGAGTCTTCATATGCTGTGCAGTGTGTATCATTATGCACTGCTGGTTCCTACTCATTATTGTACTTTATATTCTAAAATCAACTGGACTGTTTTTGCTCAGACATTTTTTTTAATACTTTATTAATCCCTGAGGGAAATTCTGTTTTTTTACACTCTGTTATTTAGAGAATCTCACAAATGCACTAACAGGACCTGTGGACATTAGTGGAGAGATCTTCATTTATAAAGCTGGGAATGCTTCCAGACTACCTTTCCTCTCTTTTAATCTTGAAGGAGGGAATCCAAGGCCTTCGTTCGATGGACTTTTTAGAATTTGTCGTTCCCAATTTCAGTCCAAACTGAGTTGTGAAAGAAAGCTTTTAGGTTTTCTGCATCTTTCGCCTGAACCATCCAGCAGTCTGATTTTAATTTTAAAATGAAAAACTTGGTCACCCTGAATGTTTTTAAATCCTTGGTGAAAAGTCTTAAATGCAAACTTTCTGTATGCCACTGTTTTAGCTGATGATTTTATTGTTCTTATTATGTAATGTGTACTTTATGAGATAGTGCGTTGCTGCTATTTTTGGCCAGGACCTGAATAGATAAGGGTTAAATAATTTTAAAAAATGGAGTTGTCGGCAGGGCATTTAACTGCAAGGTGATGGTTTAAGATTTCTTCTCTTTGTATGTTTTTGTTGTTGCTTTTTTTGCAGCCTTACTCTTGTTAACGTCCTTCAAATCTCTTCCACTTCTAACCAGTCCAAACAACTGTCGTACTCATTAATGGTCTGTCTGTACTATTAAAAACCAACAATTCATTGAATAATGTAAAGATTTATCAAAAAAATGTCCAAAGATACTTTTTTTGGCATAAAATCAAGCTGCTGACTGTCTCAAGCTGATCTGTTGTTTTAATTGTATTAAGTGACCTTCAAATATGCTTGCATTGCACCAAATCCCCAGGTTTCAGGTGTGTAATTAGAGGTGTCGGCAATTAATGAAGCGCGTTTGACCGCTGCTGTTTTTCCTACCTCCACTACCTTTCATCCGTCCTTCTCTCTTTTCTAACAGACGGACGGTATGGATAATAAGGCGTTGGAACCGGACTCTGTGAGTCTCCCCATGGAGGAGGCCGTCATGTGTAATGGCAGCAGCCAGCCTCAGTCTCAGCAGGATGCGTCCCTGTTGTCTCACCTGAAGAAGGTCAAGAACCAGATGAGTGAAGCTCAGCGTTTCTCTCACCTGCCCAAACGCTCGGCCGTGGACCTGGAGTTCATCGACCTCTCCTACACCATCCAGGAGGGGCCGTGCTGGAGGAGGAGAGGTAACGTGCATCCATTTATTCTTCAAACTCTCTCAGGGATTCATCCATTTAAGGGTTGCATCACTTTTGCACCTTCTAGACCAGTGCAAACAATGCAACAAAAAAAAGCCATCTAATTCACACAGCGCACACACAGGGTGAAATGGTAAAAAGGTGAAAGTGGTCTTCAATCAGTCGTGGTATATTGACCGGCTCTGCAGCTTCAGTCGGTCTTATTCATCTATAGTCAGCTGTATAACTCCTCTTTGTTTGGCCTTGTTTCTGTCCCTTGCAGCTGATTTCAGAGTGAAAAAATAAATCCTGTAACTTCCATATCTATGTCTTACTCTCAGTCTGTTTATCACTGCTCTTTGACTGAAGCCTCCAGCACTGAGTGTGAGAACTGATGCTCACACTCACTGCTGCAAACGCTGATCTGTATCGATCTGTCTTGTGGACATCCTTTCCCAACAGAAAGACAGGGAGCATAAGGAGGAGGAGGGCTGATAGATGTCAACACACTACCTTTTGATCCATGAGTGTCCATAAATGTTACACACATCTGTTGAAAATTGCCCAAAGAAAGCTTCATCTTTCATAAAGGTAACATTAATAAAGGGCAGAGAGGTGGCCAGGGGTGACATGGGCCCAGGTGACGCCACAAAGTCCTTGACTACTATTGGCCGTTTGCCTTGCCAGAGGTGGGACTTATGTTGAAATCCACCATTCAGTCTGTGTTGCAACAGGTAGCTCAAAGTTTTCAGTGTGCAGATTTGAATTGTGACTCTGGACGTTCATTACATCGTATGTTGTTTTGAGTCCTTGAAGAATGAAGCTTAGAAGATGTATATGTTGCCATTATTTTTTGTTACTTGCAACCCTGAACAAGTCAGTGCCCCCCCCCAGTCCAAAAAGGCTGGACATGCCCCTGAAGATAGGAAAATATACAAATGTATTTTGATTCCATGGAGAACTCTAATTGCTCTCCATGTGTGTGAAATACAAACTATATTATGCAAGGTTAAAATAAAGAAGGCATGTCTGAACACTCTGAGCTGTGTGAACTAGCCTCAGCGAAACGTTTTGTCTTGGAAACGTGACAAAATTACGCAGAACATTTTTTTTTTCCACATAAATCACATCATAACCTGCAGAGAAGTGGCGCTCTCACAAGTCTATACAAATTCAGCGATTGTGTTTTTCATATCTGAACCAAGACGACTGCGGGGAATGCATAGCTTGTGGCTGCATGGATTTTTTTTTTTTCAAGAAAACACTTTGTAGGCAGGAGACACAAATATTATTCAAAGAGGTGAAAAAAATGAATGAAGAAGCAACTATAATTATAAGAATATTATGAGGCAAATCTGTCAAAAATTCTGAGTGTTAGTTTTAAAAACTGACAGTGTGATTTTGATTCATTCATTAACTGGGTTGGGCGTTGACGGGAGTCAACGGGAGTATTGTTATTCAAGTATTGAATAACAAAAATAATGTTACAAGAACAATACTAATAGATACAAAATAAACATATTTTAAATCATTTGAACACATTTGAAACGGAAAATTGACACAAATTTGCACAATTTCATTCAGTAACGTTCAGCATGGACCGCTTAATCAAGAATAGTTACAAGAAACAAGACAAAATGTGTTCTTCGTTGAGTCCTCTTGCTCCATAGTGTCCAGGAAATGAATCCAAAAAGACTCTTATTGCAGAAGAAGTCTTTCCCAATCTCCACCTCTAGGGGGAGTTTCAACTGTCTCTGTGCCCATCTAGCTGAGATCTGCTGTTCTATTATTATGACTGTTCAAATGTCTAGCCACAGAAGATTTCACATCATTACTGCGAATGGAACAATTGTCTTCACAAATTTTTGTTTTTAGTTCACGCTTTGTTTTTCCAACATAAAAAAGAGGTAAGAAGACAAGTTATTCTGCCTCTGACGTTTATGTTGTCTCCAGTCTGAGTCTTTGCAAGCTAACAATGTGCAGGAGTCAGGGAGCACAAAACTACTGGGACCAGAGTTTGTTATTTCCACTGTCATACGATATTAAGTAAATTAATTCTAACTGTATTGCTCCAATGTACGTACCATTTTCACATTGAAGTTTTGAGAGTTTGCACGCAATTTTTATTTGTGTGTTTGAGTGTGCTGATGAAGCACTTTGTCCTGCTGCTTTATCTTTAACTAAGGGGACCACGTTCTCTAAAAATGACGTCCATTAATTTAGGGATTCATTCTCATAACAAATCTATTAAAACATGCTATTGAACATTTAAATCAGCCAGGAAAACAATATATGCCACGTTTTTTATTCCGCATAAATGTGTAGGTTTTTTTCTTGAAAATATGCGTTTGTTTCGATGCTTCTACATATAAATTTAAATAAATTAAATATGAAAGGACCTCTGCACTCTGTCCATGGTGCTGAAACACATCTCAGAACAGATACTATAAGGTTTATTCCTTTGTGACTCTCAAAACAGAAATTTAAGAGCAACAAAATAAAATGTAGTTTCTTTAACACAGTACAGAGACTGCACCTCTCAAAGGTTAGAACACTATCATGGTGAAAGATGATGAAGGTGAGTGCTCAGTGCTAATGCTGTTAGATAAGTGCAACATCTGATACTGCACAGAGTCACAGACTGTTCAGAGGTTCTTCTTCTGTTTGACCAGGGCGAAACTTGTAGCTGGTTTTTTCATCATTTGGGATATTGATGGAATGAAAGATGTATATTTCACAGACATTTAACAACAGCTACATAATAATCTTTAATGGGAACAGACGGGATAAAACCTAAAAGGATAAGATCTTGAAGTAAAACTTTCTGTGAGGATAAATCCATTCTGAGTGTTCGATGTTCCTTTTTGTTTTTGCAGGTTTTAAAGCCTTACTGAAGTGTCTGTCTGGAAGGTTCTGCACTCGAGAGCTGATAGGGATCATGGGGCCCTCAGGGGCCGGGAAATCCACGCTAATGAACATCCTGGCCGGATACAGGTGAGAGAGAGAATTCCTTTCAACTTAAATAAAGGTGAATGAACACAGGGATCATTTCTTCCTCTGTGTTTTCAAACAAGAAGAATTTATACTTTATTGATCCCGCGAGGGGAAATTCGTTTTTACACTCTGTCTAGTAAACATGCTACACAAACATGAACTGAAATACACACACATGCACAAACAGGATCCTGTGGACATGCACTAATGGAGAGGTCTCAGAGTGAGGGGGCTGCCCTACGGCGGGCGCTCCTGAGCTTGTGGGGGGGGGGGGTTAGGTGCCTTGCTCAAGGGCACCTCGGCAGTGCTCAGGAAGTGGCCTGGCACCTCTCCAGCTACCAGACCAATTTCCGGACTTGGTCCGTGCCGGGACTTGAACCGGCGACCTTCCGATTCCCAACCCAAGTCCCTACAGACTGAGCTACTGCCGCCCAAACAAAGAAGCTCGCTCCTAACTAGAAAACCTAATACAATATAACTTGTCTACTGCTTCCTCAATCTTTTTGCTGTTGTGGGGTTTCTTTTCTTTATATGCAATTCACAAATATTGTGTTGGATTTGAACATTTCAAACGTGAAACTTATTAAATAACCACATTTAGGCAGCACTAGAAAAGCTATTCTTATTTTGCTGAGAATGTTTTTGGTTATAAAAAATCTCAGGTTTTTCACATTTTTGTACATGTTAGTGATCTCCCCAAAATATCTTTAAAAATGTAGTGCATGCCTAGACACTGTGGTCCTCCAACCAGGCGACCCAGGTTCGAATCCAACCTGTGGCTTCTGTCCCGCATATCAATCCCCACTCTCTCTCTCTCTCTCTCCCTGATTTCCATCTCCATCCACTGTCCTATCTCTCCAATAAAGGCACAAAAGCCCAAAAATAAACCTTAAAAAAAAAAAAAAAAAGTCGGAGATTTAAAAATAGCAGAAAGCCTCTTTAAAGCTTGAAATAACCAGTTTGGCAAACTGTATGTGTGAGTTTTGAGTGTCACCTGTTCAGGCTCTCCCATACTCTTTAGTACGTCTAACCCTCCGACCTTTCTGTGACCTTGTGCTGCCTGCAGGGAAACAGGGATGAAAGGTCAGATCCTGGTAAACGGGAAACCCAGGGACCTGAGGAAATTCAGGAAAATGTCCTGCTACATCATGCAAGAAGACATGCTGCTGCCTCACCTCACTGCACGAGAGGCCATGATGGTGAGATGATACAGACAGGATCGTAGCACAGCCACGGACATTTCAGATGTTCAACTGTTACCCCCTTTACCACCAAAGTGAACCAGGGGGGCTGGTTCAGAGCTGGTTCAACTTGCAAACTGTCTAAAACTGATTCTTTTCCACGGGCAAGGGGCCGCAAAAGAGCCACGTCCTTACATCACTGAATGCATTCTTTGGCTGTCAAAACTCAAAGAACTGGTGGGCACTGGCTCCTAACTGGCTTGGTGGAAAAAGGGGTATTAGTGATTTGGTTATTGGTTGTTAGGCTTCTTCTTGAATGTGCTTCAGACCTCTACATGTGCCTCTTGTTTCCTCTTTGTGAACAGTGCTTTATGACCTGCTTTGTATATGACTCATTTCTTTCCTCTCTGCTGCAGGTGTCAGCCAACTTAAAACTGGATGAAAGTATGGATGTGAAGAGAGAACTGGTGAGCTAAAAACACACGTTCTGCTTTCTTAACACAGAAAAACTTAGACTTAGAAAACTTTATTTATCCCAAAGGGCGGTTGCACAGTCCTTCCCAGGCCATGCAAACATTTAAAAACACCTGAAGAGACCACACACTGATACACTCGTGTGGTCTCTTCGGGCAATGACACCCACAAGGGCCAGATGAAAAGCACGGTTTAAGAAAAACAGTAATAAAAAAGTAAATAAATACATAAACAAGACATTCCTGGAGGCACTGCCGTCACATTGAAGACTACATTAAAGGAATGTACGTACAGTCCACTGGTGCAGAAGTCTCAGGAATAAACCACTATGTCGTTAAACACAAGAGTAAGGGACACGATAAAGAAAGAGAAGAATATGAACATGTTAAAGGACATTTAACAGCCTGATGGCAGAGGGAATGAAAGACTTGGAATAGCGGTTTGAAGTATAAACAAAAAAACGTAACAACAGTTCTTCCCCTTAAAGTGAGTCTAATGTACTTTTACTGTCATCAAACTCCAAAAGTTGTTTTTAACGTTTATACGTTTTTATATTTTGACAAGTTATATTTTGAGCACGTCTTAACTGTTGATTTCTACTCTATTAGTGATAGAAATCTGACCAATGAAAGAAATATCACTGGTTTGGGTACTAGTTTTTTGGTGCTCACCGTTGTAAATTCTCCAATTGTCTTCTATACATATATAAATATATAAATATAGATATATAAATATCCTCAAAAGGGTCTTCATAGTCAGCTGGGTCCATGCTGGCCGGATCGTATCGTCACGTTCAGAGAGAAAAGTCTGTGTGCAGTACGAGCAGCAAAATATGTCCATGAGTGTCACACATTAAGACAAACTACACTCAATGTTTCTTTGTAATTACACCTTAAAAATGATCCATAGGGACGCTGGTGGCGCAGTGGTTAGTGCGCGCGCCCCATGAATGGAGGCAGTAGTCCTCAAAGCGTGCAGCCCGGGTTCGAATCCAGCCCTTGGCTCCATCCGACTCTATCCACTGTCCTATCTCTTCATGAAAGGCACAAAGCCCAAAAATAAATCTTTAAAAGAAAAAAAAAAAAAGATCCATGTTGTGCCGTAGTTATTCTTTAAGTATTTTATGGTAGCCATTTGTAAATCATATTTTTTTGTACTGCTTTGGCAACATGGATTGCTGATCTGTCATGCCAATAAAGCTCAATTAAATTGAATTGAATTGAGAGAGAGTGAGAGACAGGAGGTCATTGTGTTTGGTCCCCCAGCAGTCTAAGCCTATAGCAGCATAACTAGGGGCTGCTCCAAGCCTGAGCCAGCCCTAACTATAATATTTATTAAAAAACAAATGTATTAAGCCTACTCTTAAAGTAGAGAGGAGGTCTGCCTCCTGGACTCTGACTCTTGGATAATTCCTGATAACTGAAGGCTCTCCCTCCCATACTACTTTTGCAGAGTACATGTACCCCAAATAAGCCTCATTCTGCAGGCGTCATGTTTTCATTTCTAAATCAAAAGTTGATGAATTCTCCTCTCTCTCTCTCTCTCTCTGACTTTGTGTGTCCAGGTGAATGAGATTCTGACTGCACTAGGCCTCCTGGACTGCGCTCACACTCGTACCAGCTCACTGTCGGGGGGGCAGTGTAAACGTCTGGCCATCGCCCTCGAACTGGTCAACAATCCTCCCGTCATGTTCTTTGACGAGCCCACCAGGTGAGACGACCTGATGCTGACGGACCAATTACTGACAAAACAATGTTTAATGTGCAACTCACAATGAATCTTTGGCTTGGAGAAATGTAATAAAGACTATCTACAACTTTTTTTAAACAATATCAACAACAGGGCTCATTTTTAGGAAGCTGTTCACGTTTGTGTCTTCTGCTCAGATTACTTCTTTATTTTATTCCTTCTCTTTCTCTCTCTCTCTCTCTCTGCTCAGTGGCTTGGACAGCGCGTCCTGCTACCAGGTGGTCTCACTCATGCAGTCTCTGGCTCTGGGAGGGCGGACCATCATCTGCACCATCCACCAACCCAGCGCCAAACTGTTTGAGATGTTTGACAAGGTGACAGCATCCTGCGACAGACGGTGAAATATGTTACTGTTACTGTCATCATTAACCTGTAATTATTTTGTTCTTCCACAGCTTTACATCCTCAGTCAGGGTCAGTGTATCTACAAAGGCACTGTACCGTACCTCATCCCTTACCTGAAGACTCTGGGCCTCTATTGCCCCACCTACCACAACCCTGCAGACTTTAGTATGTCCTCTTTGATCACTGTGTTTCTGACACTTCAGTTGGAATAATCTGGAACGTTCCTTTTGTAATCTGTATGTCTTCCTGCTTCCGGCTCCGCTTCAGTTATTGAAGTAGCATCAGGAGAGTATGGGGACTTGAACCCGGTGCTGTTTGAGGCGGTCCAAGGAGGACTGTGTGCAATAGAGGAGAAGAAGAACCACAGTGATACCAACGGCCCGTCAGTCTGTACAACAAAGTACCCCATGGTGAGCATTCAATGATGTGAGACAGGATTAGTTAAGGCTGTCAAACTGTATAGCTTCATTTAGGGGAAAAAAAGAGACAATACCGGCATGGAAGACTAAAATACCTAAATATGTGATGATGAGATGATCTTTTCTCCTTTTTCCCAGGACGGACAAACCGAGAGCCATACTTTTGCAACGAGCACACTTACACAGTTCTGCATCCTCTTCAGGAGAACCTTCATCACTATATGTCGAGACCAGGTGGGTGACTTTTAGTAAAACATACTAAAGCAATATCACACAAGAGGGGGGATGTTCTGAATATTTTCATGGCTCTAAATTGGTCGTCAGCACGAGCTCACATGGCTGAATCACAGCCGTGATGATATTCGGTATAACATCAGGACCTCGAGTGTGATATTTGCTTCATACTAGAAAACAGTAATAAAAGAAATAAGCAACACCGTTAAATAAGTATCATTTGGAAGTTCTCCCCTCAGTGTCCAGACTTCCTTCTCCGCTGATGACAGGTTACAGTTTAATGGTCACATATTATCCTCCTTTTTTATAAGTCTCAGAAGTCCCTAAAACATGTGTGTGAAGTGTCTTGTTCTAAATCCACTCTGATCCTGTATTTGATCATGACTATAAACTCCTCTATTTCAGCCCTGCTCAGAACAGGCTGTTTCTGTGTCTGTACCTTTAAATATGTAAATGAGCTGTGTCTGACCACGCCCCCTCTCTGGAAGGGCTTGGGTGTCTCTGGCTTTCTTGCTCCATGTCCTATTGTTTACGGTGAGAAGTCAGACTCAGAGGGCAGAACAAACACCTAGCTGTGGGAGTGTCACCCACATGGGGGAGGGGTTACTGCCCTTTGTGATGTCATGAAGGGAAAATCTCCCTTCAAACGGCCTTTTTGAGCACACTTTCTGAAAAGTGGAGCAGGCAAAAGACGGAGAGGATGGACTTTTCTCATCATTGGGGGGTTTGTAGACAGACTAGGGACACATGTTAGTGTTAGAGAAACATGGTAAAGTGTATTTTGCATAAAATGTGACCTTTATATGAAATTTTATTTGAGCAAATACTGTATGTCAACAACAATCCTATTTCTTTTGAAACATTAAAGTGAAATGACTTTAAATAAGACAGGAACCTCTTTAGAATAGAAACTGGATGTTATTTTTTCTCTCATTTGTTCTCAGGTTTTGACCCACCTCAGACTGATCTCCCACATAGCCATCGGTGTCTTGATAGGTTTGCTCTATCTGAACATCGGCAACGATGCCAGCAAAGTCTTTAACAACACCGGCTTCCTCTTCTTCTCCATGCTCTTCCTCATGTTCGGAGCGCTCATGCCGACCGTGTTAACCTGTGAGCTGACTCATATTTAAACTCCAGGTCTTATTGATACTGTTCTTATCTAATGTGTTGTGAATGGGTATACACAGATGTGTGTTGTTGGTGTTTTTTCTGCACCATGTGTAGTTCCTCTGGAGATGTCCGTCTTCCTGCGGGAGCATCTGAACTACTGGTACAGCCTGAAAGCTTACTACCTGGCCAAGACGATGGCTGACATCCCGTTCCAGGTGAGCTGGCAGTGTTGGAGTTTGAGGGGTGGGTTTACTCTATGGCACTATTCAGACTGCCCATTCAATATTTACACCCCTGTTGCTTCTTCTCAAGCAAACAGACTAATATACTATACAATATGGGCGGTAGTTCAGTCTGGAGGGAACCAAAGGGTTGCCAGTTCAAGTCCCAGTACAGGGGGTTTGAAGACCCAGCTACATGTCTGATGTGTCTTTGGGCAAGACACTTAGTCCATTTACCAAATCTCTGTTAAATTGCTTTCTCAAAGCTTGCCTGGACTGATTTTGTCTTTTTCACTTAATGTAAAACACCAACGTTACACCTCAAACAAACCGATTGAAAAAGTTAGATTTTTGGGATGAATTGTTCATCCACGACACAACAGTTAACAGTGGTGTTATTTCAGGTGATCTGCCCCATCATGTACTGCAGCATCGTGTACTGGATGACGGAGCAGCCCCCTGAGGTCAGTCGGTACCTGCTCTTCATCGCTCTGTCCATCTGCACTGCTCTGGTGGCCCAGTCTTTAGGCCTGCTGGTCGGAGCGGCCTCCACCTCTCTACAGGTACTGCAACGTCGCATTAATCAAGTCAAGGATTTCTTTGCATGTGTTTTACAGACAAGACAAATGAATGCTGTGCTTCTGTGTGTAGGTAGCCACATTTGTTGGACCCGTCACAGCCATACCTGTGCTGCTGTTGTCTGGGTTCTTTGTGAACTTTGACACAATCCCCAAGTATCTGCAGTGGAGCTCCTATGTGTCGTATGTCAGGTAAATCAGCAAAGAATTGTTGTATAATTCATATTTATAACAACCTGGATTATATTTCAGCCCATATGTCCACTGTTACAATTCTCCCAGTATTATGCAGTGAGCACTAGAGAGAGATAATAATAATAATACATTTTATTTATAAGAGCTTTTCAAAACTCAAAGACACTGTACATTTGTTAAAAAACAGAAAGCACAGCACAGTAAGGACAGACTAACAGACAACAACAATAGATACCCTGTCGCATCGCCCAGGATGGCATGCTCACTGTCCACACTGCATCTATTAAATATTTACTATTTTGCTCTGTGAATTTCAGTTTCCCTTACAAACAGTACGACATGCGATGCATTTGTATTGAAGGTGGACAAACATTAGTGTGGTGATTTTTATTGACGAGCTATTGACTCAATTCACAGCACTAAAAGACTGGTCAATAAACAAATCGCGGTGAGCCAAAGAACGTCTTTCTGTTAGACACTGCCATTGCCTTGTCGAGCCCCCTTCCTCTCGTTCCTCATCCATGTGACAGAAAAGAAAAATAGAAATTGGGTGTCGGGTTAAAAATGGCGTGTGGCTTCACATTGGTCTCTGGCAGCCGTTAAAACACTGACTTAGGAAACAACTGACTCAAGCTGATTTTGTCGCTGACGGTCACTCATGCCATATGCTGTTATGAAACGATGTAACACAAATCAACTCATCTCGGCAGAGTAGACCAGCAACTCCTGTTTTCTGCCAGGTGAAATCCCTGTGTTTGTCAAAGGAATGAGGTGACTTTGAAGAGACGTAACAGTTGTTTGGCTTCTTATATGTATCAGACTTCCCCCTTTAAAATAACTTGAAATGTATTTTAATAGGATAAGCCCCTTGAGGTATATCACCTCGTTTTCAAGGGGGTCCCAAAAATGTACAATTTCTTATTGAAAGACTGTTTTACTTCATTACAGATACTGCTCTGATATTATAAGAATCAGTATGTTTGCTAAGTCTAAACTATTTTGGACTGCTAAGACATTTTAGCCTACAGTAGCTGTAAGTAGAATGAAACAGTTAGTACTCTGCAGTTTGATTTAAACGATTTACTTGTCAATTAGCAATTATGAAAGCGTCTCAGAGTTTGCATCTCTTCCACAGGTACGGCTTTGAAGGGGTGATCCTGTCCATCTATGGGATGAACCGATCGGAGCTGGAGTGTCCCGGGAAGGTGTGCAAGTTCCAACAGCCCGAGGAGGTTCTGCAGCTACTGGATGTGGAAGATGCAAAGCTCTACATGGATTTCATCGTGCTGGGCATCTTCTTTGTCATTTTTCGGGTGGCCACCTACCTTGTCCTCCGCTACAAAGTCAAGTCTGAACGATAGGTTTTTGATTAGCTCCTCATCAAACTCTCAAGGGACTCCCTGACGTCATTCCAGACCTGGTCTCTTTTCTGTGCACCAAAAACAACCTCTCCTTTGTGGGCATCATTTCCTTTCGCTGCTAAAAGGACAGAGATCATATGTTAAGACCTGTTCTACTGCTGCGGAGGGCAGAGCAGTGAGGAATCATCTCGTAAACCAACATGGACATGTTTTACCTCAGACAGCAGGACTTAAATCCTGCACACAAAGACGTATATGCAGTGAGGAGGACAAAGAGACTGAGCCACTTTCACTTAACTGCACTTTTCATATTCCTGCAAGGCGGATGTGATGCAGTAGCACTTATTAGAGTGGAAGTGCATGTTTATCTTACACCATGCACCCCCATTCTGTCTGGATGTGAGGACTTCGGTGCACAAAACTGCCCCTTTGAGAAAAAGACTGTTTCTATTGATCTATTAGGGCTTGTGTCCACATGGTGTTGTTTTCTGACACAAAAGGACTGGAAGGTGAGGTTAAGAGAAATAAACCCAACACCGACCTTTTGTTTCTAACATAAGGCCAACAGCCTTTGTGAGATGAAACTATTATCCTTTGCCTTTTAGTATCGATCCTTCTTGTAATCAGCAACATATTAAGAAAAGGAGTGCTGTTACTGAATAACAGCACGCTTGCGATTGGTCCTGCCATAGATCATCACAGCATATTCAGGACAACATTGAGACCTTCCGTACTTAAAGCAGCATATGCAAACAATAAGCAACCTCAGATCTTAAAATTGTGTTAATTATCAATTAATCAGACTCCATCCACAAAGCTTACAAAGTGGAACAGGACTTTAGTTCTGCAACATGTACACAAGGGATGGTCCATACTGGTCCTTCCACAGAGCACTGAGTTGTAAACATACAAAAATGGCTAACACTTCAAAGTGAGTTTCAAGGAAATGTGAACTAGGAGTTAGTGGCACAGAACTTGGGCCGTTGTTGTAGTCCACACCTACTTGTGCATGACTGTTACTGTAAAGTGCCTCGATCAATCAATCAATCTTTATTTGTAGAGCGCCAATTCATAACAAATGTTATCTCAAGATACTTTACTTCAGGAGGTAAAAGATCTTACTCTGTTATATTATCTACAAAGACACATCGGTAATCCATCATGAGCACTCAGCATCATTTAGCAGTGGCAAGAAAAAAACTTCTCTTTAAGAGGCAGAAATCTTGAGCAAAACCAGACTCACAATGAACAGCCATCTGCTTGAAAAATGGAATAGAGGGAGATGCAGGAAGAAGGATAGGGACAAAAGGGGGGGGGGGGGGATTCCATAGCAGCAGGCCGTCCCCACAATCGATCCAGAGGAACCTTTCTCTGCATGTTGGTAAAGTCTCCATTTTCAGAGGAAATGTGTATTTCCAGTTTACAAAAACGGTGCCACTTTCAAAAGTTTGCACTCTGGAAACTGTTTCCAACACTTTCTGTTTTCAGGCACCAAAAACGCTGCAGTCATGTAAATGAACAGAGAAGATAAACCAGCCAATAAAACGTTACTGTACAGTTGAAATCATTATCTTGTATACGTGGCCTCAAACAGAACAAGCTTCCTCTTTTTTTAGTAAGCAGGCCATCAGCTTGTATGATTTGCTCCCCTCCCCTCCCTCAAAAAACTCAGCTCTGATGACACAAGCAGCTACTGAAAAGTTTCCTGATTTGCAGCTTAATGCCCTTTGAGTGAACATCGCAGTGGGATTTGTGGTTTGGCCCAGTTGGAAGAGTGCACCACCCCATCAGGGGGCGACATCCCTGCACATCAGCCCCATGTTCCTCTGTGATTTGTGCTAGTCATCCCCTCTCTCTCTTTGCCATATTTTCCTTTTGCCCTTGAGCTGTCCTGTATGATGAAGCCAAATGCCTGAATTAACCCTTCGCGGAAAACATCACCATGTCACCGCAAGCTCTCAGTAGTCAAAGATGCCGAGGACAAACGTTTACACTGGAGAAGAAGTGTGATGTGCCTAAAAGAGTGAAAACTGGATAAAAGCAGCTTGTTTGTGTATGTAAATCAAATCATTGTTTGAGCTAGATTATTTTGTAACATGTTTGTAGTTTTAAATTAAGCTTCTGATTGAGTATGGATATTTGGTATTTTTTGTACATCCAAAAAAAAAATCTAAAATCTTGTGAATCTTAGTTGAAATGTGTCTGCCTTAATCATTTTATACCGTACTGTATTATCTTTAGTATTTTATGCATATGTTATTATAAAAAGGTATTTAAGCAAACTACTACTGTATTATTTGTATTGTTCACAACCATTAATGCTCATTCCTGCAGTCATGTTTGGTGCTATATGAACTTTTGTTTATTTAAATTACTTCAAATAAAAATAAATGCTTCTGGACTGCACATTGAAAGGATGTAGAGCACTTGGAGGACAACCAAAGAAAATGTATTTTAACTGGAAGTATGCTCACATTAACAATGTACTGACAGTCTTTGTGTTTTTGTTGTTGTTAGCGTCATTGACTCATGACTTTGTTCAATTACATCTTAACTTTGCTGTACAGCTATGTAAAGTGTCTGATATTTCAATAAACACTGATCACAATAGTGCTAATAAGTTATCGCTTTATTTTACCAATCTGTTGAATACTTGATTCTGATTGGCTGTGAGGCGTCCATTATTTCCCAATGATAGGAGACGCTCTTGACAGTCTTTTTTCCTGCCAGATATACAGTAGGTTTCACAAACAAGATTTTATTATTTGAAGATACAGTGTGCCCCTCTTATACCAGTCTCATTGAAAATACATGTTTTCTTAATTTTCAGTTGTAGCTGCTAACAGCAAACTTAGATGGCTGACGGTAGAATTAGATTAGCTAATGTGAGCTAGCCAGCAGAAGAAAATGTTGGACTGATTTTATGAGTTTATGGAAGTGTATTGCATTCACGTGGGAAAATAAAAAATCTGCTATACGTTCTTCGGAATTAGAAATAACTATCTCAGAATTATGAGTCATGCTGGCTACACAAGACCATTTTTCAAATCTAAACCGAGACCACAGAGATAAGGAAAAAAATGGATCATCAAAATATGTAACGCCATTGAGACACAAGTCTCAAGATCTTTCATGGATGAAAATGAGAAAGTGACACCTATCAGCTTGGCAGTGAAGTCTGAATCCATTTCACTATTTGCCCATGCTTTGTGGATTACATGCTTTCTTTTTCTCTCATTTGCACAGGTTTAGCAAAAGCAGTGAAATCCTTCTGTGGTTCTGGCCCTAATTAAGAACAATGTATGGCTTATTCTCTACTGTTGATGCACGGGGGCAGCCATCTTGGATTTTGAGCTTGGGATACTGAAGTTCCTCTGAGTTTCAGATGACATATCCTTAACCACATACTAACATACTGCCTACTAACCACACCGTTAGTATGCCGTCAGCAACATACTACACACCGGGTCATGCAACATATTTCAGGTCTGAGCTATGTTGGAAAAGCTAGCATTAAGCTAACGCCACCATCAGCCTTGAAAATAGAATTCAACAACTATATACATTCATTTGTTGCTTATACAGCTACATAGTGATTTTAGTATTATTTGACAACATATAAAACAGGGTTACCTTTATTTGTATGCTGCCTATACTCCACTCTGCCTCCTGCCAGCCACGCCCACCTCATCAGCCAACTCAATTCACCTGTGCACACAGCTGCTTCCCATCTGCAATCAAGTCAGTATAAAAGCCTCTTCTGATGCTGCCAGAAGACTTTCCAGCACTTTCCCTTGGACTACCCGTTGCAGACCCTGTCTGACTCTTACCAGCCAGCCTTGTTTTTGTCACTCAGTCTTTCGACCCCGACCACGAGTTCTGTTGGCCTCTCCCCTGGGCTGTTTGGCTTTCCTCGCATCAGCTCCTACAGTGTGAGTTTTACCGTCTAGATCTGATCTGATTTCTGTTGTTCAAAAACTCGCTGTCCGACACTGTGTGGATCTCTGGATTGTATCCGCTGGCTCTGCAACTTGCCTTCCACTTTTCCCGACTTGGTTAATTAGTTAACTTTAACAGCTCTTGCAGATGTACCTGGTGAATTTATCACTAAAAAAACATTAGCATTGTGGCTTCCTGTGTGCTGCACATGGATTTCAACACCACCCATGACAGTTACTTTTAAGTGTGTAAATGACTATGAATCAATAAGCAGAGTGTTTTGCCAGGGGTAAGAAATATGAGACGGCTTTCTGACTCTTGCATCAGCCAAATATGAATTAGATTACATGGATCTGTTGTGTTTACTGGGTAAGTGATCAATCTTTTATCAAATAAAAGCCCTTACAGGGTGCAAATGATTGTTGGCTCAGGTAAACCATCAAGTAAACAGAGACTGACAGAAATATTCAAAGTTTAATCAAATGTATTGATTCTCATTAAACAATCCACAAGCTTTTGCCGGTAAGGACCTTCACTCTTCAATCTGCATGGAAAGAAAATGGTGATTAATTGACTCAAAGAAAACACAGTATACACGATTATCAATTCATTGTCTGAGTCGGGCGGTTAATATTGCTACACACAGAGCTCAAACTGTACTGTTCTGATAGGCTGCTTACTCTGTTTCCTGCTCTGACGTCACTCTTGCACACAACGACCGAACACACACACAGGCCTCTGTTCCCTCACTCGCTCCACAACACACACATGCGTACTAACTCACTGAGCCATTCACAGACAGACATACCCTACTCGTATAACAACAGGTTACCCTAATACTTACAGTCTATGCAGGTTACATATATTTTTATTTGTTATAGGTCTATGCCTATAGGCCTCCAAGAGTTTGTGGCTTCTGCATTCTTAATCCGTGCATTGGTTAGGGACAGATACAGTGTACATAGACGAACTGAAAACAGCCATCCAAAGCAAGTATCATAAACCCTTTTCACACATACGGAAATCTCCTGAAAAACTTTGGCTACCCGGAGGTGCTTTAGGCTATGTGTGAACGCAAACAGCCGCATTTTTCGTGCAGACTTTACCTGGAGGTTATCCGGCCAGACCCCTAGTATTTTATCCACAGAAAGTCAGAGTGAGCTGATGTCTGAACACGGCCGAATATACTCCAGAGATTTCAATTTCAGCCAATGAAAAGAGAATGACGTTTATATACAGTGACTGCCTAAAGTGTCTGCACGCGACCACTACGATCTCTGTGCACGTAATTAAACGTCTCCATTCTGTTTTTTGTTCGTCAGTATGTTGTTCTCCTCTCTTTTGTGGGTGTTGTCATTCCATTGGATTACACATAGCATTGATATAAAGACAAATATTCTCATTGTAACGCATTGTTTATTTACATCACGTCTTACGTCGGGAAATCCCCCCGCGCCCCCTCCCCTCTGACAGGGAAAGTCCCCCGCTGTGAGGAACATATGTGAACGGGTAGTTCGGGAGAATCTCCGGAGAAGTCCTCCTGTAAATATCTAGATATTGTCCGGAGTGCATATGTGAAAACAGCTATAGTGTATGTAGCTGATGTTAATTTGCTAGACCCGTCCCTAGAAGGGCTTTGATGTGAAGAAAACAGTTCAGTTAAAAAGGGAAAAGAAAGGGTTTTAATTATTACCTGTAGCACAGGGGTGCGCATACTCAAATTCAGCGCTGTGACCTGAAAGGAAAAATGAGCATGAGAAAGTTTGAACAGATACAGTTGAAGCTCCAACAGCAAATGTGTTTCATGTAGAAAACTTGATGTTGGACTTAAATCGGATCATATACTATAAAAAATGAACTCTGTTGTGTACAGTGTGTACCACAGCGCCCTAATGAACACAGTGACACCTGATCAGAGGCAGTATGATTCATGCTAGAATACATCAAAAGAATGGTGTTATGTTAATTTCTATGAATGGAGACATGCTTCCTGGTTAGTTATTACATCATGCACCATATTAATACAACTCCTGCATTATGTGATAACCATTGCAATTTGTAATCAATTACAAAATGTGATGTTACAAGAATTCATATTTAAAGGCAGTTTCATCTATTCACACTGAGTGAAATCGGTCATCAAAGCTTATCATAGTTATTGACAGAAAGTATCCCTGTCATTGTTTTTTTTCCCCCAGCCCCACCTGAATGGACAGCGGGACTTAGTGTGTGACTCACTTGGCTGATAGTAGTCGTAGATCTTCACCAAAGCTGGCTTCAGGTTCCGCACTGGAAGCTTACGTTGGAGAATTAGAAAGTGGCGCGTGATTTGATTTTTCAGTAACTGTAGGAAGAAAAACAGATCAGTAACACATCTGGATCGGAGAGCATCTAGTCATGTTCCTCTGTGTGTCGTTTCTCTTACCTCCCGTATATAAACGATAAGACGATCTCCAATATATTCAAGACGTTCCACCAGCTCAGAGTCTCTGATCTGTGAGGAGACGACACATTACAGCTGCGGCCATTTTACACCAACGGGACACACGGGGAGGGAATTACCGGTTATCGACAGCTAGACAACATCCCGTATTCTGATCTTTTTTTCCCTAACTGCCCCTTTTTTCTGAACCACTTTACAACTAGGATCTAGTCTTATGATTCTTTTTTAAATCTCCTTTAGTGATTATTAGGCATGCAACAATTCTCAATAAAATATTGAACCGTTCGTTACGGCATTCACGGTTCAATACTGACTTGTGAATTGCGGTTTTAACGGTTTGGCGTTTAACTAGTTTCGGCGCATTGTATTTCTCTCTAAATTGGCTCTGTCTGTGTGTGCCTGTGAGTCAGCGTGCAGGGATGTGGAAACCCCGCCAAGTGAGTTAATAGCCAATCACCACGCGCTACAGTTTCGTGACGCTGACAACAACATTAGTTTTAGCATGGCGAGCAGTGAGGAGGAGCCAGGGTTGGGGATGGCCACCCTACCGGCCCTGGCGGCCCTTCAAACACCCTTTTTCCGAAAGCCTCTCTCCCTCATTATGTCAAAAACATGCATTAGAAGATAACTGTGGGTCCGCGAGAGGGAGAGAGAGAGCTATACGGGTGAGCGAGAGTGAGGGAATGTGCCATTACGCATATAAGTGGACGGAGAAGAAACAAAAAGTTAAATTGATCATCTGCTCTATAGTTTACATGTTAACCAGTGAAGTATGTGAACTACATGGCAGGCTGCTGTCTGTTAACTAACTGATGTCTTTCTACATCAACTGAGTGCTCCTTTGTCTGTGCGTCTGCGCATCACCCTCACTGCTCTTATTAAAAACTCTAAACTGATCATAAACCACATCTGAACCTTCAGTGTGAGGTTTGATGTCTTTTGAAATGTTCTTCAATCGTTTGAGCTGCTGTTAATACTCAAAATATTTACAATACTGAACGTTAAAGAATAAGAGAGGAGCGATAATCGTAACTAAAAGAGAAATATGACAGTATGTCACCTTTTTGCACTTTTTAGTTGACATTCATTGAGCTAATTGTAGTTTACTTCATGTTCAAATCTAATCTGACTTTGCAATAGGCTGAAAGGAGAGCACCTGAATTTGTTTTGCTTCAAAGTAAAATAAATAGTTTTAAAATGAGAAAAAGTAGCTCTCTTTCTAAATCCCTTGATGTTCTGTAAAAATGTGCCTAAAATACTTAACACTGGAAACATTTTAACGGCCCATTCCGTCAGAACCGAACCGAACCGTGAACTGTGACCAAAAAACCAAGGTATGTATTGAACCGTGGGCTGACTGTATTGTTGCACCCATGAAAAGACCAGGACTCTGTCTTCCGTTTGGCAACTTTATTCTTCCCGGTGTTGTATTTTTTTATGATTATCTCTCTTAAGAAGCATCGGGTCCTGACAACAAAAACGGCACACATGCGCATTATCTCTTGACCACGACCCCGACTATCTACGTCACCTCTGCACGCAGGCCGATGACGTCATATATCAAAACCTAAAATTAAGAGTTAATAACAGCTTTTTAATTTCTGTGTAAACTAACATGACATTACAGTACCTTCTGTTTTTTAATTAACAAATGTGAAATAATATTATATACAGTACTTTCTAACTTATAGTGTAGTGTGCTTTCTTCTGTCAAATTGAATTGCATACAAATATTTCTAGGTCGCAACACATCCCTAGTGATTATCTGGCACATTTTCACATCAATCATGAATGCATTTATTTGAATACTTTTACAAACATCTGGACTTTAAGGGTTGTTCTGTTCCTGCACCCTGCTGAATATGACACTCTTCATAAATACGACGTGGTTAAATCAGTTTCACTTGCATTTCGGTTAACAGCCTCCTGTAGGTAGTCTGTTTTTTAATGAGGTAGAAAAATAAAATTGAGTGCAGAATAATATCGGCTGAACAAAATGATTAAAGCCACTGCATTAGAAGGTTCATATGTGAATCCACATTATGGAGGAATTTGGTTTGATGTTCTTTGGTGCCACAGAAGGTCTCTGTGTGCAACTGCAAGTATATACAGTACAGTACACAAAAAAGATGGCATATATACTTGGAGGGTAATAAATGTAGGCTACTATGCAACAGGCCTAGATATAGCCGGTCTAGGAAATATTTCATGAATATTTTCAAGACTTCTTGGCTCCACTTTTTAGGGTCAGAAACATTCCTGATGATTATTGTATCTACTGTTTAGCTTTGACGAATTTGCAAACTACTCACTCCTCTAAAGCAACACGACCTCCTCCAAATAATACTAATGTATTTTGGCTGCCGAAACCCAATTTGGTTTCAACTAATAGCTGAATTCATACTGCTAAATATGCAGTCGAGAAAGTAAAAGGTGATGTCAGGGCGTCCTTGATAACAGCAGTAGAGCATTAAGTAAACATTTAAGCTTCCCACTCAAAGGAGGAAGTCAGAGGGGATGGCCTCTGTGAGTTTATGGTAATGGCTAGTATCACCATCATACTAACATCAATAGCTGACAGAAAAGTTCAGGTTGAAGTTGCTGTAATGACTCACCATCCTTAAAGACTCAGCATCTGGGATAAATCCAGAGAGTAGTTTGATTTCCATTATCATCATGTTTGTCATGTTGTCGCTTCCATAATGTCTGTAATTGACCCCATAATAACTCAAAGTTAGTTTCTCCAAAATCTACAGCCAGGGAGGACACTTTCACTGTAAGTGCAGTACAGTTGTTGTTGATTACTTACACCGACTTCAGCGTCAGACTGAGGCTGCGAGATGTGCTCATGCAGTCAGCATGCGGTTCAGCCTCCACACGGAGAGAAGAGGCTGGTGGAGGAGACGGGATGTTGTACTGAAGAGAAATCTAGAAAAAAAAAAGTTTGACATGATTTTAATGCTAATCTTCACAAGTTTTTCAGGAGTTTTGTGTGAAGGTGTATTAAATATCCAGGACAGCGATATTATAATGCCCTTTAAGTGTATAACGCACACATCTGTAAAGAATTTGTATCTGATGAAGGAGTCTCCTTCAGTGGAATGGTTGTTTAGAGGTGTTGTTGGCAGGATGAGTGATGCCTAAATCTAAGCTAGGATCCCCCACAGTGGAATGTGAACAAATGGGCCCCTGTGTCCAGAGAGTTGCCCAGGGACATCTGGACAAGAGATTGTATTTGTGACCTGTGTTGTCCTTTGAGTTTATGACATACATATATCTAAGACAGAAACCCCCGCAGTTGTAGTAAGAGGGGTTGTCCTGAGTCCAGAGAGATAACCAAGAAGAAACAGATGTCCTCATGTGCCCTGTGACATTGTGTATAAATAGCATTCTCAGTGTATGTTCGGGAGAGATCACTTTTGGCTGTGTCTCTCCAGTTGTAGTAAGAGGGGTTGTCCTGAGTCCAGAGAGATAACCAAGAAGAAACAGATGTCCTCATGTGCCCTGTGACATTGTGTATAAATAGCATTCTCAGTGTATGTTCGGGAGAGATCACTTTTGGCTGTGTCTCTCCCAGGTCGAACCATGGCGAGCCTGGCGATGCTGTAACTTGTTTGTCAATAAAATGATCATTATGTAAGCAAGTCAGTGTCAACGGCAAATTTCTTCATCATCAAACATATCAACAACAAGGAAATCCACATCATGTGCAAGTGTGAACAAGGTGATAATGAATTCAGACCATTGTGGTATAAGAGTGACATTCTCCAATCACCTGCATTGAAGCACAGGCAGTTCCCTTCACCTCCAGGCTGTAATTTCCTGTCATGTCCTTCAGAGCCTCCTCTTGGTAGAGCAGTTTGTTGTGAGGGTTTACATCAAACGTCAGCTGGTCGCTGGGAGCTTGAACTGTCACAGTGCTGGAACCTTCAGGATTGAACACTTTAGTGGAGTACAGAGACAGAGCCTGCAGAGCCACCACGGTGTCCTTCAACACACAAAAGACAAATCATTATGAGTCATTAAAGACAGTGGCCATTCTAGAGTCTACTGGGGCCCAGGCAAGAAATAATGAGAGGCCCTATAACCTGCATTTATCACCATTATGTCTGCCATTGTCCCGATGCTTATTCCACTTCCTCTTTTTTCCTGTTTCTGTTTACTCTCCTATAGATGGATAATTCCTTTGAATTTTTTAGGTTGACTTTCATTGACAAACTTTGGTTTTCACACCAATAATGCATGCAAGGAGAGTGAGTGCTGTCAGATGGGGCCCCTGAGGGAGGTTTCCTACCCGTCAGGGGGCCCCCTACTGGTCTGGGGCCCCAAGCAGTTGCATCGCGAGGCCCAGCGTCTCTCTCAGTTTTGCAATTTTGCAGTAATTTTCCTGTTCATCTGGGGTCTGTTCGTACGGAACAGCTTCACCTTAAAATCCTACACCTGACAGGAACTTTTGGATATTGGACTACACCTCCCTGACGATCTAATCACCAATCTTCGACTCATCCCTGAGATCGCCAAAACACCCGAGGCTACGCACTCTACCTGGCCGGGCGGAAGTGCTCGCAGGCGGCGTCGAGACCATAAACAAAGGCGGGGGAAGCGCAGAGGGATAAGAGCTAAGCTAAAGCTAACACCGCACCGTCTCCCGTTACCCAGCATTTTCCTCGCTAATGTGCGGTCTTTGGTGAACAAAATGGACGAGTTACAACTTCGCATCATCCACAGCACGAGACTTATGGACTGTAATGTCATGATCTTCACGGAAACATGGCTAAACAACGGAGTACCGGACAATGCTATCAAGCTAGCCGGTCGCCACACACTCCGGGCAGACAGAACAGCAGAGGACCAGAGGAGGAGGGCAGTGCATTTATATTAACAAAGCTTGGTGTACAGACTCTGTCATTGTTGGGAGACACTGCTCAGCTAACCTTGAGTTTCTCATGGTTAAATGCAGACCTTTCTATCAGCCAAGGGAACTCAGCTCCACTATTGTAACTGCAGCCTACATCCCCCCGGATGCCGATGCAAAAGCTGCTATGAAGGAACTTTACACAGCTATCAGTAAACAACAGAATGCTCACCCGGAGGCTGCATTTATAGTTGCAGGTGATTTTAACCACTCAAACTTAAAGACAGTGCTCCCCAAATTTCACCAGCATGTTTCCTGCAATACAAGAGGAAACAAAACTCTGGATCATGTTGATCTGGATTACACAAACATCGCAGGAGCCTATACCACGACCCCCCTCCCCCAACTGGGACAGTCAGACCACCTTTCTTTGTTCCTCATCCCCAAGTACTCCCCACTCATCCAACGTGTGAAGCCATCAGTGACAACTATTAAAGTGTGGCCAGCGGGGACAGACTCTGTACTTCAGGACAAGTTCCATCACACAGACTGGAGTATGTTTGCCTCTCAGGGCACGGTCACACTGGCCATCCGTACCGTGCCCAAGCACGCTTCAACGCTAAAGTCCAGTTCGTTTGACCAGTGTGACCGCTCCGTATCGTGCTCAGGCACGGTACACTTCCTTGGCTTTGGCACACTTCGGAGAGGTGTGCTTCAGCACGGTACACTTCATGCACAAGCATACGGGTGCACAATGCTGACAGCCTTCATTATGGAGAAATCCAGAGTTTCATGGCTGTATCTGACTAAAATGACACAATACAAGTCACAAAGTAGCTGTCATGTTCTCTGTGTTGTTCTCCGATGTGCGGTCGTCCGCACGGACTCGCGCGGAAAGTCGGTAAGGTAGCTGTCATGCTCTGTTGTTCTCCGATGTGCAGACGCGGACTCGACGTTATGTACAAGAGGTAATCGTGCTTAGGCACGGATAGTCCTGTGTAGTGTGACCGTGGGCCTCGCCAGCCAGCGGGGAAATGGCACTGCGGGGGGCAATCGTGCTTGGGTACAGCACGGTACGGATGGCCAGTGTGACCGCGCCCTCAGGCTACCTGGGGCTCTCACACAGACATTGACACCTACACTTATTCTGTGCTGGATTATATCAATACCATCATCGACAGTGTTACAAGATGGAAGCAGATCACCACGTACCCAAATCAGAAGCCATGGATGAACAAGGAGGTGCGGCTCCTGCTGAAGGCCCGCAACACCGCCTTCAGATCAGATGACGCAATGGCCTACAGCGTATCCAGGGCAAACCTGAGGAGGGGCATCATCAAGGCCAAGCACTGCTACAAGCTGAAGGTAGAGGAACACTTCTCCAACTCCGACCCCAGACGCATGTGGCAGGGCATCCAGGCCATCAGTGATTATAAACCCAGCAACTCCACCCCAATAACCACAGATGTCTCCTTCCTGAATGAGCTAAATCACTTTTATGCTCATTTCAACAGAGACAACAGGGAGACGCAGACCACGACCAGACCTCCTGCAGACGTCCACGCTGCACTGAGATCAACGCTCGAAAAGCTGCTGGTCCAGACGGCACCCCCGGCCGCGTGCTTAGAGCATGTACGGAGCAGCTCACTGGGGTTTTTACGGACATCTTCAACCTGTCCCTTGCCCAAGCAGCTGTGCCAGCATGCTTCAAAGCCACCTCCATTGTCCCAGTGCCGAAACACTCCAGCCCGACAGGCCTGAATGACTACCGCCCTGTAGCACTCACACCCATCATAATGAAGTGCTTTGAGCGACTGGTCCTAGCACACCTGAAAAACTGCCTCCCACCCACACTGGACCCATACCAGTTTGCCTACCGCAGCAATAGGAGTACAGAGGATGCAGTTTCCATTGCGCTGCACTCTGTGCTCACACATCTGGACAATAACAACACATACGCACGAATGCTGTTTGTTGATTTTAGCTCAGCATTCAACACTGTCATCCCCTCCAAGTTAAACACTAAACTCGGAGACCTGGGCTTCAACACCTACCTCCGTCACTGGATAATGGACTTTCTGACCAACAGACCCCAGTATGTTAGGTCAGGACACACCTGCTCCACCACCATCACACTCAACACAGGCGTACCACAGGGCTGTGTGCTGAGCCCATTCCTCCCTCTTCACCCACGACTGCGGACCTGTACATGGATCCAACACCATCATCAAGTTTGCGGACGATATGGCGGTGATTGGCCTCATCAGCAACAACGATGACACAGCCTACAGGGAGGAGGTACAGCATCTGGCCGCCTGGTGTGCTGACAATAACCTGCTCCTCAACACCATCAAGACGAAGGAGCTCATTGTGGACTTTAGGAGAGAAAGAGGAAGCACGCACAACCCCATTCACATCAACGGGATGGCTGTCTCCAGCTTCAAGTTCCTGGGGACCCACAACACAGAGGACCTCTCCTGGTCCACTAACACCTCCAGTCTGGTTAAGAAGGCTCATCAACGCCTCTTTTTCCTGAGGACACTGAAGAGACACCACCTGTCTTCAGCTGTACTGATGAACTTCTACCGCTGTGTGATCGAGAGCATCCTGACCAGTCTGGTACGGAAACTGCTCTGTCACAGACCGTAAGGCGCTACAGCGGGTGGTAAAAACCGCCCAGCGCATCACAAGGTGTCCACTTCCCGCCATTGAGGACGTCCAAAGAAAACGCTGTCTGTGGCGAGCTCACAGCATCCTTAAAGACTCCTCCCACCCTGCCCACAGACTGTTTGCCCTCCTGCCCTCCGGTAGGCACTTCTGAAGCCTCCGGACCAGAACCAGCAGACTGAGGAACAGCTTTTTCCCCAGAGCTGTCTCTCTACTGAACTCTGCCCACCGAACTCTGAACTATGGCTGTTTTCGAAACCGCATACTATACTACTAGTACATACTGATTTGGCAAAAATGCAGTATGCGAACAACTGCGAGAGCCGCAGTATGCCAAAAATACCAGGATGTCATACTGATTCGGGAAAAATGTACAGTATGCATTGGACCAGTCTACCTTGCGTACTGTTTCCCACAATGCAAAGTGCCAGGTCAGAGATCAAAATGGTGGAGCGCAGCTGTTTGAACTCGTCAGTGGCGGTGACTGAATATCTGGCCACATTATGAACCAATAACAAATATGACATGTTCATATATTTATATGTTTTTACCACCTCTTATTTTCCTGCTTTGTAGACTGTACAGTGTATGTGTCACAGCTGGACAAGCAGCTGCAATTACAGGGTGCTTCGCTTCCTCTATTACTACATATTATTCACAGCTGAGTAAAACCAGTTTAACCGTGCCAAGCATACTGCAAAATAACCGACGACTGGCTGTCATACTACATACTACTGTTGAACTCAGTATGCAGTATACAGTGTATACTGCATACTGATTTAGATAGTAGTACGCTGTTTCGAAAACAGCCATTGTCTCCCTCCCGAACTCTGACCCCCCTTCCCCTGCACATCACCTCACACCCATCATCCCCCCCCACCACTCCTCCTGGTCATACACACATCTCTCATCCACCTGTATTATTGTACTACAGTATGTTCATATCACCTCAATAAGTTAACGACCTGTACAATATGTCCATATTCTGTATATTATCTGTAAACTAGTATAGCATGCTCACTGCACCTTAATCTGTATATTATAATCTGAAGAACATACTTATATTTATAGCATTTATTTATATTTATAGCATCCCATTAATCCAGCCATCCATATATACCCAATAATTCACTTTTTTTGTCTACAGCTGTAAATTTGTGCAAAGAGCCTTTGGGGCTTAAACTGATGATACATCTGAAAACGAAATTGGGAAAAACTAAATGATTAAAGAGTTTTCATAATATACAATAACCTGAGTGGAAAATGTTAATCTGCTGGTGTGCCTGTCCTGTTTGGGACTTACCTGGGTAGAGGAGAAGCCTCCGTACTGGTTCTGCTGTCCTGTCAGCCATCTGACGATGCTGGATGACAATCGCAGGTCCTCGGCAGAGGGAGATGCACTGAGTAAGGCCAGAAGCACATAAGAGCTGATCTCCACAGACAGAGACGTTGATGTATCTTCCTCATCCTGAGACGTTGATGTATCTTCCTCATCCTGAGACGTTGATGTATCTTCCTCATCCTGAGACCAGTGAAGTAAATCCCCTTCAAACAGCATCAACACAGAGACAAGGTGAGTTACCTTAATTGTGACGTGGCAGGGATAAGTCCTGGGATTTAACTGGATTTTCCTATGATTGATGAGGCCTAAAAATCCTTAATTTTATGTCAGCTTCAGGAAAAGTTGGAATACAAGTGGTGTTGTGTAACAGTCCAAATATCATTGTAGTACTACAAGGCGGTGCCTTGGTTTTGTTGAGGTTTTTGTGACAGAGAAAGTTGTTAGTCATCATATGTTTGTTCTGACTGAGAAGTCTCTGACTACTGCTCATGTATGAGTAGTGAATATAGCACTGTGGAGACCTGGCATTGTATGCTATAAAAATACTGTGTGGAAATCCCCACTCTGTTGTCTGTCAACTCTGATGCTAACTAATCTTCTGCTAATTGCTAATGACGGCAGCCTATAGAGCGCCACAGGAATGAGTCCTAAAACCCGGAAGTAAGTTAGCATTTGAGCGCCATGGGGTCTAACGTCTAAAAGTCAACAGGGATTTTAAATGGGTTTGTGGTTAGACGCCTGAAATAAGGTCTGTGGTTAACACAAGCCTAAGAGATGTTGGTGTTTTGTTAGACCACATAAACTACGTTAGGTAATACCCCCACTTGTGAATTTTAAAGTTTTTACGTGTCTTTAAAAAGGCTGTTGCTAACAAGTGGCTAAATGTGACTACAGTGGTTGTCGGGGACATTAAACATCATCACGCCGGACACAGAGGCCGGGAACTCTCTCACTAGTCTGTGATGTCTTGTAGGTTTAATCTGTATGTTAAAGCAGATATGAGGTTAGTAAACAATTTATCAAGCTACGTGGATTAGTTTATCAGAGATCGTCTGAAGCATAACGCTAGTGACGTCACAATCATCCGACCGTGGTGTAGTTTGCTTGCAGCATAACGTTAGCTTCTTACTTCTGTCGGCCGCATTAACGCTTCAAACATCATAAAAATGGTGTTCATCTGCGGAGATTATCCTGCTGAACAAAACGCCTATGCTTCAGAAACGTGCGATTGCCACAGAGCTTATTTTCTGCAATGATCCAAAATCCAATGCAAAAATCCCATAGGCGAATTCTCATTAGACCCCATGGCGATGCTACTTCCGGGTTAGCCTACAAAAATACGTCATATGGTTTGTTCTCTATTAATACACATTAACTTTGAGTGAATTGGACAATATCTCAAATAAAAGCCAACTATTGGCTGAGCAAACTGTTTGTCTTCTTACATCACTTCCATTTGATTGTCATGTCTTAAAGACAAATGAAATGTGTGATATTTACCTACATTTACACAAAATGCTAATGCTGCACTGAGTGTGGGTATGTCAATATTATGCAAAGGCGCAAGAACACTTTTTAATTGCATTTGGGAGAAAAAGGGTGGGTGGTCTACTTTGCAAACAAAGTTGCAATGATTGGCCGAAAATACAAGGTCACAAAACAGGTTGTAGGGATGGTTGACCTTGTGCGTTTCCTCAATCCAAACGTCCAACTTCCTGCAGGGACTGAGTCGTGATCCGTGTTTTAGGTTGATGGCTCACCTTGCTGTATAGCCACTGTGCCGAGGCGTTTCAGAAGGAGAGTGCGGGTCTGCATGTCTCCTGCCAGGGTGAAGACATACGCCAGCAGAGCTGTGGTGTAGGTGTTGCTCAGGTTACCCATGGACTCCCTGAGGCAGGACAAGCTTCTTTGTACAACAAGAGGCTGTAAAATAAACAAGGAACATTTAAAAGAAAGATAATTTCATGAACTCGCAATAGCTCTTTAGTTTTTGCATAAACCAGAACCATAAAAGTGAAGTGAAGCCAACACCGAAGTATATGAATCCTCTTTTTTTTCCAAGTGAAGCCAATGCATAAGTGCCTTATTAAAATTTCTTCAAAAAGTCCATCAGGGGGCAACTACACTGCTTGCTAAAAGAAGTGTGGTTGTATAAAACGAGACCAAATATGAGTGCTGTTATCAGCTGACTTAAAATTTCCACACGGGAATAAAAACAGCGCAGGGTAAGAGGTTCTCACAAAGGCATGGAAGACTAACGCCGTAAACTCTGCAAAGATTGAAACACAAATATAAAACATGCTTGGGGAGTGCTCAGTAAGAATATTATTCTAATCCTTTTTGACTGGCTCAGATGCACCCTGCTGACCAAGACAGACAAGTCTTTAGCTAATAACTTGATACCCTTTGTTTCTCTCTAGCTCCACCTACTCATCAAAATACAGTCGCTCCGATATGAAAAGATGGGGCACGCAAATTTAGTGCACAAATCCATATGTTTGGACACTGAGGTCACATCTACTTCTTTAATCAAGCCATTGATCCTACTTGCAATTCCTTTTAAGTTTAGAAATAATTCAGCACCGATACAGTAGATGTTTTTTTTCAGCCATGCAGGTTCAAACTAAAACAGTTCAACACACGCTTGCAGGATGATGATTTACATTCTGTTCACGATAACACAAGAGTTAATAAAACGTCAAATGTTTCTTACAGTTCCCGTTATGTTCATCTCCAAGAGGGATGCAGTAATGTAAGCACTGAGAGTCACTTCATCAGACACACCGCCCTGTAGAGAAGGAGAATTAGGAGGCATTCAAGAAAGACAATGTCTGAAATTCAGGAGAACAGAATTAGGACCTACTTAAAGAAAAAAAAAATACTAATGAAAAGAAAGAAAACTATTAATAATGTTGTTCATTCAGACTCCAAAATGACCTTCATCTTGTTGTTAAAGAGTTTCCCCGACTGTTCGAAACAGCCGTTTTCACGTTGTTTACTCTCAATCCAACGCCTGGCCATTTCAACGACTTCAGGGTCAATGAAGACAAATGAACTCGCTTTAACAAAGGATCTCAGCACGAAAGCAGTCAACCTGTGGATGAGTTCAATAAGAGCAGACATTCATTAAAAAGCTGAGCTTGTCACAATGATGCAGAAATGCAGAGTTTGTACTGCCTACTAGGCTACGGCTTGACTCGATGCTATTTAAAACAGTTTATTTGAGGAGTTTCAGTCAGGATTTAGAGTCCACCATAGCACTGAGACTGCACTAGTTAAAGTTACAAACGATCTACTTCTAGCTTCAGACAGGGGACTTCTCTCTGTGCTTGTCTTGTTAGATCTTAGTGCTGCTTTTGACACCATTGACCATCAGATCCTATTATACAGACTGGAACATTTACTTGGAATTACAGGGACTGCTTTAAGTTGGTTTGAATCCTACTTATCAGACCGATCTCAGTTTGTACATGTTAATGATGAGTCCTCTATGCACACTAAAGTTTGCCATGGAGTCCCACAAGGTTCAGTGCTTGGACCAATTCTCTTTACATTATGTATGCTTCCTCTGGGAAATATTATGAGGAAACACTCCATACAGTTTCATTGTTATGCAGATGATACTCAGCTTTATGTATCAATGAAGCCCGATGGCACCAGTCAGTTATGTCAGCTAGAAACGTGCCTTAAGGACATTAGGACCTGGATGACCAGAAATGTTTTGCTACTTAACTCAGACAAGACTGAAGTTATTGTGCTAGGCCCTAAGAACCTCAGAGAGACTTTTTCTAGTGATTTGACTGTCCTTAGTGACATCAGCCTGGCATCTAGCACCACTGTTAGGAATCTAGGAGTTCTATTTTATCAAGATATGTCCTTTAGCTCTCACATCAGGCAAATTTCAAGAACAGCCTATTTTCACCTTCGTAATATATCCAAGATCAGGAATATCCTGTCGCAAAATGATTCAGAAAAACTAGTTCATGCATTTGTTACCAGATTGGATTATTGTAACTCTCTTTTGTCAGGGTGCTCTGGCAAGTCTCTAAAAACTCTTCAACTAGTCCAGAACGCTGCAGCTCGTGTACTGACCAGAACTAGGAAAAGGGACCACATTACTCCTGTCTTGGCTTCTCTGCACTGGCTCCCTATACAGTCTAGAATAGAATTCAAGATCCTTCTTCTCACCTACAAAGCTCTAAATGGCCAGGCACCATCTTATCTTAAGGAGCTACTAGTGCCGTACTGTCCCTCGAGAACATTACAGTCCCAGAATGCAGGCCTACTAGTGGTACCTACAGTCTCTAAGTGTACTATGGGGGGTAAAGCCTTCAGTTATCGGGCTCCTCTCCTCTGGAACCGCCTTCCAGCCGGGGTCCGGGAGGCAGACACAGTCTGTATTTTTAAGAATAGACTTAAAACTTTCCTTTTTGATAAATCTTATAGTTAGGGCTGGTGCTGGTGTAGACCAGCTCTTAGTTATGCTGCTATAGGCTTAGACTACCGGGGGGAACTGGCAACTTGAGCTCCTCTCTCTCTCTCTCTCTCTCTCTCTGTGTGCATATACAGTACATCATATTACTGCATGTATCTATCTGTAAATCTCAGTCACTAACCACCTACTTTCCTGGAAGCTCTTGAGCTCTCTTAGGCTCCTCAAGATCGTTGGTTGACGGCCTGCCAGAAGACATTATTGTGAGTCTGTTATGTTCTCACCAGGTGTTCTGCTTTCCATTTCCAAACGCACTGTAAGAACCATCATAGTGCTTGTAGTTGAGCTGCCTCTGATAGCCTGTACCAAATGATAACACATAAACCAACAGTTTAAAAAAAAAAATCCAAATGTGATACACATTGTCATAGTTCTGCAACAATGCCCACCTCTCTAGCATTACATTTACACTCACCCTGCCAACGACTCCCTTCTCATTAGCTTACCATGCTCAGCTACTAGCCATCTCCAGCAAGCCAGAAAATAAGCCTCTCCATCTCATTCACTCATTGCCGGATTGTTCATCCGTATGAAAAACTCTCCATTTCTTAACTTGAATATTTCCAAACATTGTGTCACTTTTGACTCCATTTTGTTGTATTTAAAAGCATTGAACCTTCTCCACTACAATATACAGCAGCTGTTAATACTGTTGACAATTGTGAATGCAAGACATGTGGAATATTTTTTTTAAAAACAGTTCATTGTTCTTCTTAAATGAAATGTATTTTGGTTTGTGTTATGCATGCCGTTTCCATCTTGGGGATTTCCTTTTTTTTCTGCGAGATAAAACGAACAGATTCTTACCATTCATCAGAAAGTTTTCAGCCTTTTCCTTGTTGGCGTAGGTCAGCTGCTGTGTGTTCTTCAGGTACTCGAGGATGTAGATGTTGGGGGCCAGAAGAGCCATGTTCTGCTCCCCACATCCATACGGCATCTGCAGCAGTCCATCCAGGTTCTTCAGGGCCCGGCCCATGATGTCACCTGCACAGAAACACTGAGTTTGACCGGCTCAATCTTTCAAATTTAAATTAACCTTAACATATCAACAGAGAGGGTGCACCAGTGGCCTAGCGGTTAGGCCGCGCCCCACGGAAAGAGGCTATAGTTCACCAAGCATGTTGCCAAGGTTTGGATCCAACTCTAGGCCCTTTTGCCACATTTCACATCCTATTGCAAGACAGAACGTGTTGGGAGGAGGGAATGGGGTGTGACATGCAGCAACCAGGTCATCCAGCGCCCCAGATCCTTGATCCTTTGATTGGTTAGTTCAATATGTGTTTTTATTAGCTGAAAGGGAATGAGGTTAATACTAGAACTTCACCAGCTGATCTCTACTGCTCAGTCTGTGACTAAAAAATGTCACCAGCTCAATAGGTGAGCGATATTTGGTTTCACTTTTCTCCAATGAGAGGAGGTGGAGATGTGTTGTCCACATTTGCAGTCAATGGATTGAGGAGGTCATATCAATACACTACAACAGCCACTGAATGATCCCATACACCTTCATACGATTGAATCTTCTTGAGCTTCAAGGAGGATGGAAAGTGTTTTTTGATCCATGAATTGTTTTGTAAAGGCTACATAATTAAAATTCAGTTTACCCAGCACAGACAGGGAAGCTCGGGCAGATCCATCGATCACATTGTCAGGAAGCTGCAGCTCTACTTCTTCTGTAAGAGCCTCCCCTGGAAAAAAAAGATTTGGACTAATTCAAACACAATTTAAATAGCTGCTGCAGAGTCCAATGCCCTAATAAAGAAATTAAGAATAATATGTTGTCAGTTAGATATGTCTGTCATTTGTTCAGATGGCAATCAAGACCAAGAAGTAAACTTTGTTCAAAATGGTCAATTTCCAAACAACATATGGGCTTCCTCTCAGTCTAGTTTAGAGTAGCGTCTATTGATTAATTAAATAATGAATCCATTGTGAATATGGAAAATTACCATCAACTCTTCTGAGAATTGATCAAAGTTTAAAATTTTCATTTTTTAGCAGAAATGTCAAACACTTGTTGGTCTTGACTTCTCCTTGTAATGTCTGACAGTAAATGAGAAGTCTCTGAGTGGTTGGGTTAGAGAAGCATTTTAAAGACGTCATTTGAGTCTTTGAAATTGAGACATTTCTAAATTTCCATACATTTTTAAGACAAAAAAGACAAAAATACAGCAGATCAATATTCAGTGATAATGATCAGTTGCAGCATTAGGCCAGGTGTTAATCCATGCTTCTGAATAAGGCTATACAGTGGGACGCTAGAAGGACAGTTAATTATACATCAAATCAAACTAACCTCATTGAAAGAGAGATACAAAAGTCACAAAAAGAACACAACTGGCTTTCATACTAGCAGAGTTGTAGATAAAAACATGTGATCTGAACTGTACTGACCATTTGGACAGAGCAGCCAGTTGAAGGTTTTTGTCATCTCTGTTCCCTCAGCCTGGAAGAAGATGAAAAAAAAACATACCTCTAAAATGTGCACCTAAACATTTTCATTTGATCAATTAACAAACTTAGAACTTTTTATTTTATGAGAGACAAAAAAAATGTCCACCTTCACTATGAGGGTTCGTGTGACCACATCGATATGACCTCTGTCTGGCACGCTCACAATCTCATTGTCACATGACACATGGGAGGCCACCGCCTCAGCGGACATTGTCACGTTCACGACCCCTAAAAGAACAAAAACTAATTCTAAACATTTCTTCACAACAGGTTTAGTTACTATTGGGACTGTGTCATAGCTTTGTGTGTGGTTGCCATCATAAGTACAGTGCATTGTAGTGTGGGGTGAAACATGGAGGTACTGAACTGAGGATAATGTCAAAATGAAATGAAAAGGAACGATTGACTTAAATCACATTACATTAAAAGGTAGTTTATTATATATTTTTAAACCTAGGCTGTATTTTTAAAAGTAAAAATCTTGGTTTTATGGTAAATGGACTTGAGCGCATATAGCGCTTTTCTAGTCTTCCTCAAAGCACTTTTACACCGCATGTCACACCAACCCATTCATACCTTTCACACACTGATGGTAGTGGTCACTATGTAGTATCATCCATCAGAAGTAACTAATCCCATTCATACACCGCAACTGAAGCAGCTGGACCAATTCAGGGTTAAGTGTCTTGCCCAAGGACAAGTTGCCCAGCTGGGAATCGAGCCCTTGACCTTCCGGTTGAGAGGCAACGACTCTACCAACTGAGCCACAGCCGCCCCTAAAATGGGATGTAAAAAAAACAACACGGAAGTAGCAGTTGAAGCAACAGCGTCCGCTACATGACGCTGTAATGAAAATATTTACCTTTTATATCAATGCTACGTGTAGTCCAACGTAATCACACTATCAACAAAAGAGCGGAGAACAACATACTGAAGACTTAACTATGAGCACTGAGATCGTAGTGGTCTCGTGCAGACACTCTATGCACGGTGCAGCAGTAACAGTATATACACATCACTCCCCCTCCCATTGGCTCGAGGTGAATTCTCCGGAGAATATCCTGCTGCATTCTCACATCAGCCCACTCCGACTTGCTGTGGAAAGAATACTAGGGATCTGGGAGGAGAAACTCCGGGTGAAGTCCGAACAGCCGAAATTTGGCTGTTTACGTTCACACATACAGCTCCTTCTGGAAATAATCAGGAGTTTTTCAGGAGTTTTCTGCACGTGTGGAAGCCCTAATAGAATCACAATCTGAGCCTGTCAGTGGTAAAGACGTTTTAGTGGATATACTTATATACGCCTGCAGAATGAAATAACACTTTGTTTTAAACCTGCCCACAGCCAATTTACAATTCCAAAACCTTAAGACCCCAAAATATGTCAAACCGAGACACGGGTTTAAGAATATTTCTGATAGCCCTTACAAGTCATTTTTGTTATGTGACTTCATATGCATAAAATGGGAATCACAAAATACTTGAACTGCTGTCTACTTTATAAAGTTACTGAAATGTTTTATTTTCTAAACATCTCGTATCTTTGACAAACTTTATGCACAAAAGTACATGTGAGGCTCATACCTAAGACCGAAGGGGACATGGTCCATCTGAAAGTTTTGCGTTCGGTAGCACACAGACAGGATGTGTACTGTTGATCGACGAGCGGGGTAAGGGTGAAATCTGTTGAGGCAGCTGGAGTCACAGTGACCTGTTAAAGGAACATGTTCAATTTGTTATGTTACAAAAAAAAAGTGGCTGCACACAACTCAGAATATTGTTTGTCTAATCAGATTTGGCTGCTCTTTTTTTATTTTAGGGACCCAGCCCAAACTCCAATATCAGCCAACAATGGAGGTGTCGCCCAACAGCAGTTTGTTTATGTTTCATGCTGGTGCTCAAGGACGACATCTACTGGATCAAAAAGTCACACATTCTTGCTTTAAAAAGTCAGCAGGAACTAGGGAGACAGTTGTAATCATCAAGTGTTTCGAGTCATTTTACCAGATGAAGCATTTTAGTCAGCCCAAAGTCGCTTATAATAAGCGGACTTGGCAACACTGGTTGGAAGCAGCTCGGCTCGATTTCTAGCATCAAACTGCTTTTTTACAATCTTAAAGGGTTAAAGATATGTGATTATCTTGTCGTCAGTGTAAAAGCATGGATTACCATGATGCAGCTGGACAGGTAGTTGAAGACAGTCGCCTTCAGATCAAACTGCTCCCCTCGGATTATGGAGTAAGGCAGGTCAAGCTCTAGGAAGAAAGGCTGGAAGACTGTGAGCGTCTCCCTCGGAGCCAAGCCGAATCCCTGAGGGGACAAACAGAAAGCCTCCGTCTCCCAGGTGGTGATGGTGTCCGGGACAGTGAGCGACAAATCTGTCGATCCAGACTCTCTGGACGAGCAGAGACAAACAGATACATGGTGTAAGATAGAGGAACATGAGATCCAGATTTTAAGTTAGCCTTGGTAAATCCTCTGAAATGGAAAGTCTTGCTATATTTAGGGCCCGAAGTACTGACAAGTGCGTAGGACCCTATTGGAACGCTAATGATTATTAGGGCCCGAGCACGAACCGTGCAAGGACCCTCTTGTAACCCTAGCCATTATTATGGCAGATCAGCGCAAACTCAGTGTCAGTGCGTTCTAGACAGGCTCAACATATCTCGTTGTGCGCTGCACGTTATTTCATCAAAGGGCGTGGCCATGCATTTTAAGTTTTTTGAGCGATTTGGCAAGTTGCCAAAAAAGTAAATGCTTATATCTCTGCCATCTAGTGTTCAATCATATTAAAATTTCTCATGCATGATACAGGACCCGTCCTGAACACATCCATGATCGACATTTTTTGATTAGTCACAGCGCCACCTATTGACAACAGGAAGTTACTGCTTCTCAATTAGCATTAGCCATTGCTACACGGTAGCTAATTTTCCCCTCAAAATTGGTGTGGACCATGCTAACACCTTGGCCATACAACACTTTCAACCTCAAATGCCTATGTCCAACGCTGTTGCCATACGGACGCGTTGCTCACCGTCAAACAGGAAGTCGTTTTTTCACGGGCTTAACATAGTCGTACTGTCCTGAAACTTCATACATATGATCCTGCTAGTGAAGTAAAAAATGTTATTGTTTAAGTAAGTGGGCATGGCTTAATGGCTCAGTGGCGCCCCCTTCAAATTTTCAAAATGGCCTCCCCATAGAGAGTTTTTTGACGCACATTCATGAACATTGCTACGCGTATTAAGCTTGTCAGGACGGACACAAAATCCTCTTGCAGCGTTTCAAAAAACGCAGAGGGCCGAGGGCACTCATCCGATCGGCGCAAAACTCAGTGTCAGTGTGTTCTAGACATGTTCAACATATCCCGTTGTGCTCTGCACGTTATTTCGTCAAAGGCTGTGGCCATGGCATGCATGCAAAGTTTGATATGCATTTTGGCAACTTGCCAAAAAAGTAAATGCCTATATCTCTGCCATGCATGGTTCAATCATATCCAAATTTGTTATACATGATACAGAGCCTGCCCTGAACACATCCATGTTTGAAACTTTTGGATAAGTCACAGTGCCACCTGTTGACAACAGGAAGTTACTTCTACTCAATTAGCATTAGCCATTGCTACACAGTAGCTCAATTCCCCCTCAAAATTGGTGTGGACCATGCTAACACCTTGGCCATACAACACTTTCAAGCTCAACCGCCTACGTCCAACGCTGTCGCCATACGGACGCACTGTCGCCATCGAACAGGAAGTCGTTTTTTCACAGGCTTAACATAGTTGTACTGTCCCGAAACTTCATACATATAATCCTGGTAGTAAAGTCAAACATTTTATCATTTAAGTGAGTGGCCGTGGCTTAATGGCTCAGTGGCGCCCCCTACAATATTTCAAACATTCAGCCCCCGCAGCACGTTGAACCTACAATTCTAAATTTTACTATGCATTTCCAACATGACAAAACCTACAAAAAAGCCTCTTCAACCCATGCCCAAAACTCAACAGGAAGTCCACAAATCACATCGCCATCAAACAGGAAGTGGCTGTATATATACCTTGTCTGATCTTCTTGAAATTATATAGGTATGATCAGGGTTGGCCTCTGAACACATTGACATAACAATAGTCAACATCAACCAAAGCACCCCCTACTGCAAGGACTAAGTACTACCTTCCATATAAAATGTCACATTTTATTAAAATTTCACTTGAATGATCTCAGTACTGGCCTGCTCACATCTAACCTAATACAATTGGGCCACTGACATAGCGCCCCATACTTGAAAGACACTGTACTACCTCCCATATACAATTTCAGATTTGCTCCAAATTTGTATGTATAATCAGGGTTGGCCTCTGAACACAGTCACATAGCAATAATAAATTGTAACCATAGCGCCCCCTACTACAAAGTACAAGTACTACCTCCCATATACAATGTCAGATTTTTGCCAAATTTCACATGAACAATGTCAGTACGGGCCTGATCACATCTAACCTAATACAATTATGCCATTAACATAGCGCCCCCACTGGAAAGAGGCGGCTGTATATATACCTTGTCTGATCTTCTTGAAATTTCACATGTATGATCAGGGTTGGCCACTGAATACATGAACATAAAAATAGTCAACTTTAACCATAGCGCCCCCTACTGCAATGACTAAGTACTACATCCTATATACAATGTCTGATTTGCTCAGAATTTCACATGTATGATCAGGGCTGGCTTCTGAACACCATCCCAAAACAATTGTAAAGTTTAACCATAGTGCCCCCTACTGCAAAGTACAAGTACTACCTCCCATATACAATTTCAGATTTGCTCCAAATTTCACATGTATAATCAGGGTTGGCCTCTGAACACAGTCACATAGCAATAATAAATTGTAACCATAGTGCCCCCTACTGCAAAGTACAAGTACTACCTCCCATATACAATGTCTGATTTGCTCCGAATTTCACATGTATGATCAGGGTTGGCTTCTGAACACCATCCCAAAACAATTATAAAGTTTAACCATAGCGCCCCTACTGCAAAGAGTAAGTACTACATCCTATATACAATGTGCAATTTCCTCCACATTTCATAGCTATCATGACAGTGCCAGCCATAACTGCTCTACGTCAAAATTTTATGTGTAATATTATTATTATATTATGTGTATATTAAATACAAAGTAAATAAGCACTAAAAATATAAAAACTTAGAACGAGAATATATACATCATGTGAATCCAAGTATGATTTATTTACATGACGTTTTTCTCACAGCAGCACAGCATACAGCAACAATACGGCAACTTTCGGTAGCAGGTCCCGCTTCTCTATGTAGCTGTATCTGACTTACTATCTGGTGTTTCCACGTCAACGACAAACATGTTGTGTCTGTCATGATGGCTCTGACATGGCTGTCGCCGCGACAAGACACGTCCGGTTACAACTATTAAATTACGAATTTCTATGGCTTTGATAAGTCCATTTTTAATCTATCTAGATATTTGAGTGTCCAATTCTAATAAAATTCTACATTTTGTGCCTTGAATTTATTATCTCAATAAATGTCCTAATTAGTTTAAGGGTTTTGATCGCAACTTTCAAGTCTTCTTCAAAATAGCATGAAGTTAATTTTGTAAATAATGGGCCAATTTAAGGTCAAATAGATGCTTAAGCCGAGAATGCTTTAGGGTGTTGCTTCCTACAAAAGGGGCATTGAAACTTGAATATCTTTAGATAATAGGTTTGGTAAAGTGACCTTCGTTATGTTTTCTAGTTGAGGTGCAGCTGTTGAGGTTGCTAGGCGTCAAGGTCGGCACTTAGTATTAAAAGGGTAGGGCGAGGACAGCTGGTCACGCAAACAGGAAATCTTCTGTAGACCAGACCGTCTGTTTTAGTTCATACTGAGCTGTACACAGGCTACAAAAGATTGGGACCATCATGGGCTAGGTCCTCGAAGGATGCTAGCCCCAAAATGAGACACAGTTCACTTCCAAAGTTCAGGTAATTAATCAAGCAGTTGTGTAAAAGTATCTATATCCACTTCTTACAAAGTTTATGAGAAGACATACGAAAATATATTTCATTAATATATACATTCCCCTTTAAAAATTAGATTAAAATGTATTTACATTTTTTAATTAAATACTCTTCATTTAAAAAAAGAACACGATTGTCAAATGAAAAGGCTTTAACAGACACTCACCCAACTTCCACCAGTTTCCATATCCAAGTTTCAGGGAAGAAAGTGCGGATTGACTTGATCAATTCAAAGGTTGTCGTAGGTCCAGAAAACTTGCAAGCGATAGGACCATCTGAGGACAGAAGAACATTTAACCCAAGTCAGAGGTCAAACTTGTAATTTGAACTTCCCTAGACTAATGCTTGTACAGCTTGTCAGCATGCTTAAATTTCTAGTCAAATAAAAAAAGCCATCTCACCCACCTTTTTCACCGTATATTTTCCCCTTGAAGTTCAAACATAAAGGCATCCTGGTAAACATATTTGTTACAATCTTCAGCCCCAATTTCTGGATAAACAGGCAGCAAAGAGTGATGTCAGTGCAAAACGGAGCAGCATTCACCCTCAATATATCCACGGTGGCTGTTTTCCTCTGATGCCAAGCTTAGAGTGGGAAGCTCAAACGCTGTTTTAGAGACCTTTTTTGGCATTCTAATGCACGTTGTCCAAAACATGTGGTACAAAGTGATTTTGCGATGTCTCAGACTACATTTTTTATTACACAACGCAAAATCAAGACGCTTAGCGAGGCACAGGTCACAAAGGGGTTGGATTAATACGCTTGATTATTTATTTATTTATTTTTTTAGGTGTTTTTGGAGTAACATGAATCAAATCAGTCAGAGGTTCAGTTCTCATTCTGCATTTTAAGACCAACCCATCCATAGGCGCTAACATGGGTACAAGAACATTTGCTATTTACACAACGTGCGCGATGTGTGAGAAAATTACAACTGTGTCAGGTGGAAAAGAGGAACCTGCGCTGCATGTCCTATCCTATAAATGTATCTTTGTCAATCTGTCAATGGCTAGAAGCCAAATAATTTTACCAGCAGAAACATTTTTAACCTGCCAAAACACTTAGTTAGATACAATGACATAAAAAAAAATAAAAAAAATAAAATACATTTACTCCAGCACTGAAATGGAAGAGTTGGTGTTATTTGGGGCTACATGGAGTTGCAGTGGTTAGCACTGTTGCCTCCCAGCAAGAAGGATGGTGGTTCAAATCACATCGTACAGGACCGATACTGATAAGACAGCTGATAGTAAACATCCAAAGGCATACACAGCAATAGTTTAAGCTTTAATAACAAATATTTAATAAGCCTTAAGCTACCATTAGACAATGGCTAGAAAGCTATAGCTTAGTATTAAACAACTTCCTTGCTAGCATTACCCTTACAAAGTGTGAAAACATACATTCAGATTTCCTGCTAATGTTAGCCACCTCAGGTTAATGTAAGCAGAGAATTGGTTGAATGCTAATGTTAGCTTTTATGAATGATTTGTCCTTACGAGTTTTTAACAACATGTTATTTGATAACTCAGGGTTTGTGCTTCCCTCTCTAAGAGACGACATCACAGGAACAACGCTGCTACGTAATCAATGTGAATCATGTAGTTTAGTAATTCAACTAATTCTATTTCATTTTCAATGCCAAGTTGATGCCAAAAATATATTTGCAAAATATATTCGATAAAAATAATTACCACAAAAACTTCATGACCACCATCTTCACTGCTCGGTCTACTGCGTCTGTGTGTAGATCTCGTGCGTTTCACATTTATACATACTTTAGGATCATCAACATAGTCTTTTTTCTCAGGCAGAAGTTTAAATATCTGAAAAAAATGAGAGTGAAGGCTTTAAGAATGTGAATATATTCATTGTGTTCCTCTACATATACAACCACAAAATATAAAATATAAACAATAAATATTACAAATATGTTGTTGTATTTCCAGAAGATCCCAAATGGTCCCAAAATGATATAATGCTCATATCATAACTGAGAAGCGAGGACGGCTGGGATAAATGGAGTAGCAGGGTGAACCCCCCCTTTCTTACACAGTTAAGAAGAGAAAATTATTCTTCAAATTACTTTCAACAGTTGGTAGTTAGACTTTGGTGGAACCTAGAGCAGCAACCAAACTGAAAAAAAACTAAAAAACCAAGCAGTATCTCTTCATGGGATGTAGCCGCCTCTTCCATTCAATACTGTAGTGTGAATGATTGGCAGGTGTCATGAAAATGGCAGAGAAATTGCCAAAAGCAACATACACAAAAGACACGTATTGTAAATATTTCAGACTTCCCTCTCCCCAGCAACGTTTTCCAGCTGAGGGATTCCGAGGCGTTCCCAGGCTAGACGGGATATATAATCCCTCCAGCGAACTCTGGGTCTACCCGGGGTATCCTCCCAGATAGGCGTGCCCAGAAAGCCTCAGAAGAAAGGCGTCCAGGAGGCATACTAATAAGATGACCAAACCACCTCAACTGGCTCCTTTCAATGCAAAGGAGTAGCGGTTATAGTCCGATCTCCCCCCGAATGTCTGAGCTCCTTACTCTATCTCTAAGGCTGAGCACAGCCATCCTCTGTAGGTATCTCATTTCAGCCGCTTGAATCTGCGATCTTATTCTTTTGGTTACTACACATAGCTCATGACCATAGGTGAGGCCTTCAGGCTCAGCTCCCTCTTCACCACAACGCCCACATTACTGCTGACGCTGAGCCAATCCGTCTGAGGGTCTCACAGTCCATTCTACCCTCACTCGTGGACAAGACCCTGAGATACTTAAACTCCTTCACTTCATGTAATATTTCTTGTACTTATATTTCTTATTTAATTCTATTGAAGTTTCTGGACATTAGGATGAGTACTGCTGTTCTTTTGTCTTTGTTTTCCACTATTTTTTATGTTACTTGTGTAAACCCTACTTGCCCACATACTGCAGTGTGTTGCTCTGTTTTTTTCCGGCAGAAAATAGAAAACTTAATCTAATGTTGCTTAAAACAGCCAACCTTCTCTGCATCCAGAGTCTTCCCTGGCTCATCGATAAGGACGCTCTGGTCAACGGCGCTCACACCACACAGAGAGCCCGGATTGGCCGACACCTGAAGGGTGGTTCCCTCTCCTGGTATTGCTGAGGTTGGAGAAAACGCCAAGGATACCTGACACACACACAGTTAGTTATGTATTCAGAGGTCTGCTTAAACAAAGGAAGAATGTGTGACTTTTTGATCCAGTAGATGTGTTGATGTCATCATTCTGAGTTTCCGTCAGCATCATCTTCTTCTTGCTTTTGTCACCATCTTCCTTTAACTGGATGGTTTTCTGCTTCTCTTTATTTTTTTCTTGTTTCTGCACCTTGAGCACCAGCAGGAAACCAAAACAAACTGCAGTTTGGCCTCTCTCCTCCAGCAACATACCTCGAACCACCTTCCCTGGCATTCGCACAAAGGAGTCAAGCGCAAACGGTGGACAAAATTGTCCTTGGCTAGAACTGCAATTATCTCTGGCCATGTTTTTGATAGCAGGCTAATGTTAGCACGTATTAGATATTGTGTAGCTTCACATTGCATGTAAATTGATACAGAATGACCTAATGATCTAAAAACGCTTGCGTGACATCCAAAGAAGCAATGAGTAGCCTATTTTAATCTTCCTTCTTTCTAATTGGCCGTCCCGTCCATATCATGACATAAACACGGCTCTGACAACAATACAGCTAGTGGGACTCACGCTTCTGACTCATTGTCGACAGTCATGACTCAGAGAGACATGTACACAGCATATACTTGATTTCTGCTATATTTGTGCGTACAATGCTGCACAATTGAAATAAAAGGCTAATTTCCTTGTCACTTGCTATTCACAACGTGTATTAGACCGAATTCTGAACATACTTATATCATTTTGTAAAGCTCAAATAAATTCCAAACCCGTTAATTTTTTCACTCTGACCTTGTGGCTGAAGCATTTCTCGGTTTGGAAGATAGCACTGTCGGCGATAATAATCTCATTGGGGAGGACGGTGTAAGCTACAACCTGGAACTCTGGTGCTAAATCTGGAGTCACTTTCAATGTAAAGATGATCTTCCCATCAGTCACTGAAACAAAAGAGACCATTTTTATAATGCATCAACCCAAAACAAATCCATTATAAGTAACCTCCTAAACCAAAATACATAACGATCAATTATCTTTGCACTACAATTGAATATCTATTGATCTAATCTGAGTTCATTTGCTTCTGTCTTCCCATTGTCTCCCCTGTTATTCACCAAGAAATAGAAATCTGTTTTTTATTTATTCTTAAATTGGAGAATGGAATAGTATTTGAATGTCTGATTAATCATGAAAAGGATTCTCATTTGTATATTTTCAAAGCCATCTTTACCCACCGGGTTCATTTTGCACTTCCACCTTTTGATGTCCTTGCATGGCAATGTTTCCTCTGGATAACACCTAGAGAATTTAATAGAATCTTGTTAAAATGGTAAATAAGCCTTTAGCATCTAGCTTTTCCGACACCAAAACAATGAATCAATATGTGAGTGTCTCAATCAATGCACTGACCTAAAAGTTTGACATTAACCTTAATGTGGTCTGTATTTCAGTATGAGGTATATAAGATAAACTGGGAGCACTGAAATAAGAAAAATGCTTTTCACTGATTGGTCACATGAAGTTAGTTTGGATGTAATGCTCTACAAGTTCAGATAAATCTGACGTTCCCGTGGTGCAAACAATTAATAAGGCCTACATGATATTGATTTCACACTTGACGTGCTTCATTATCTCCTGAAACACACAGGGTTTAGTTTGGACTTTATACCATAACTTAAGACACAACTTACAGTATACAGAGCTGCTGCAACAGGCCATAGATCTTCTAGCCAAGCTTTTGCAATTTCACATATTTCGCCACCACTCACCAGATACATCACATCCACTGCACTTCGGGTATCTCCCACAAAAGTGTAGAGGATGGAAAAGTAGTCCTCTTTGTCACAGGGAAGCTTGTCGTTCTTTGTCTTCACCTTCAGAGAGCTGGATGATTTAGTATCAGGAGAAGACGGCAACACCAAGGAAAGTTGTTGATTTCCAGTCTCATAGCGTGGACCTTCGAAGCGACTGTATTGATCTGGGTCTTCATTCAGGCTAGCCTGGGTAGTAGAGAAGAAGTGATATTAGCAAGTAAACCAACAATGGTTGGAGTAAGCTATCATGGCTAATGCTTAGCAATTCAAATAGTTTAATAAGTACTTTGTTAAATAAGAGTTTTAAACTAGTAAATCACCACATTCATATGGCAGCCACTATCCTGCAGCATCGTCTTCCATTCACTTCTGTAGTGTAAATGATTGACAGGTGTCATGACACCGCCTCTTGATGTGCTCATCACTTGGACGTAAATCATTCAGCCCACAAGCCACTGATTTTTGACTAATGGCACCATTATTTTTAATACCTGAGTCTTTTGGGGCTTTCAGAGGTTAGCATTATGTCACCTTTTAAACCCTGACATTTGAGGTAATCTAACGGCAGCTAATGTGTTGTGAAGTTGTTTGTCCTTGGATGATGGCCTCTTGTTTCTCTGGATTTTAATCTTTCGGTGTCAAAATCACAACAACAAGGGGTGCTGGTGGGGCAGTAGTTAGTGCGCCTGCCCCATGTATGGAGGCTATAGTCCTCCAAGCAGGCAACCCAGGTTCGAATCCCACCTGTGGCCCCTTTCCCGCATGTCATTCTCCACTCTGTCTCTTCCTGATTTCCAATTCTATCCACGGTCCTATCTCTCCATTAAAGGCACAAAAAGCCCAAAAATAATTCTTAAAAAAATAAAATAAAATCACAACAACAAAACTAGAATATGGTTTGAGCTCTACCATTTTGGTAGCCATCCTTTCTGTCAACTTTTTCGACAGTTTAATCTCAGCCTGTTAGCAGCAAAAACAGGCATTTTTGATTGGGCGAACATTGAGCCGAGACGTTTGCCCTTAAATAAAGCCAATATTAGCCATTACAGCCTGCTTCATGCTGGCTCTTTCTATCAATCAATCAATAAGACCCAAACTAAATTTAAATAGCGTCATGATTTTCAAAGAACCAAACTTCAAAACTTTACGAAGCTTTCAGATTTTAACATTATATTTTCCTTGTTTTTTTACACTTACTTTGAGGAGGATGTTGTTCTCAAAGTTGGTCATATTTAGTGTGAAAGGGGCGATACCATTGCTGTCAGTCGTGAGGTTCTGTATCCCCCACCGATCACGTAACAAATAGACCGGCATGTCCGGAACAGGTTCATTTTTGAAGGTAACCATTTTAACCTGAAGTAAGACAAAACATGTATTTCTTAAAATGCAGAAGTATGCACAATTGTTCTGTGTTCATCAAAACGAAAATTGAAAAAATAATTATTATTATTATTTTCTTACTTTTCCTTCCACAATTGATCCCTTATCATAAAACCTGGGTGTGTCAATAAAGAACAACTTTCCAACCACATAAGAAAGTTCCATCATTCTCACCCGTGATTGTTCAATACCTGCAACAAAAGGAAGTCGTCTAACAACAGTATAATGCCATATGGTTCTGAAAATATGATAACGGAGCTTACCTGTTCCCTCCTCTTTCACTACAGCGTTGATTAACAGTCTATCCCACAATGCCTTTGGGTCCAGTTTTGTGAAGGTTGACATGTCGAAATTAAACCTGGCACAGCCGTTCTGTTCTGTCTATACAACCAAAATATACATGTTAAAACATAGAGTTGCTGTTATCGCCAAGAATGATCATTTACCCATTGAATTGACTGATGTAACCAAAACTTTACACGTGTTGATTTCAGAATAAAAATGTTTCCGTCATGTTTTCTTTTTCTTCTGTTTTTTTTTTGTGAAGCTGTAACAGCACCTTCTTTGTCTCCATGTAGCACAGCTCTGTGATATCAAGTTTAACGGGTGGTTTCAGAGGTCGGCACGTCTTAAACGAAACACTTCCTGGCACAGGTTGTCCATAAGTGTATCTGATTGGATGGGAAGTTTGAGTGAAATTGGTGCGTTGTCAAGAAAGTTTCCCCCATTTTTTTAAATCACATGTGACAAGTAGAAGTGTGTCTTACTCACTTTGCACAGACTTCCACTTCGATTTCCTCCTGTCCAACGCATATTTCATTGGACGCTTTTATTTTTACATCAAATTTTGGCAAAACTGAAAACAAAGAATGTTATTTAAGCATCCTCTGTTGATTTAAAAATGGTGCCGTTATTTGCCTGCGTAGCTGGTGTTACTTACCATATTTCTCCACCTTGAATATGTGATATATCTTTCTTTCACCAATCCCAACTTGAACTTTCCATTTTCCTTCACGAGCCTCAGAGTTCAAGGAGTAAGACAGCTGCAATATTTTTCCATTAGACGTTGTGTTCACCCACTGCCTGAGCCGGTTATGCTTTGAATCCTGTTCAATACATTTAAAGGAAAGAGGATTTATTCACTGGTGGTTAGTGGTTACAGTCACTATTTATTATGGATTTTAAATCTGTTGTCCTGCATGTAAAAACAAAAAAGGATACAGTAAGCTTTATTTCATCTTACCATTATTTCGATGGTATTGTACTGTAAAAAAAAATGTAAAGAGTAAATTTACCAACAAAAAAATTATTCACCCCGAGAACAGCCGCCCCAAATACAATTCTTCATGGATGTGCATTTTAATTACATTGAACCGAAAATAAATTGAACATTTCAAGGTCTAAACTGGATATTTAAATGATGTACAACAACACAGTTAGCATTAATAACGAGTCCCATTCTTGTTTTCATGATTTTAGACACTTGTTTGGTGATGAAGATGAGTTACTTTGGGTTTCACCTCTACAATCAGTCACTGCAGTCACACTGCTTTTTCAAGATTCATCATAAAAAAACAAACCTAATGTACAAAACAGCATTAAAGCCAGATATGAGAAATAATAAAAGGCTTTTTCTTTTCGAAAATTGAGTCCGGATAAGGGGAAAGAGACTGTTGAACTTTGTAAAAATAGAGTCAAAATATCAGAATACAGTCAAAAGTGTATTAGTATAAATGTTGAACAAAAAGTTAAACTTCCAAAGATGGTTCCAAAAACAAGATTCATGTCTCTGATGTTCTTTTTATATAAAGGTTTCTGCAGCTTTAAATTGGATTCTCTGCAGCTAAACATAGTAGGTCAGAGCGTCTGCAAATATATAAAAGGACCTTCACCACTTGCATGTTTACTGATTTAACAAATGACCCAGCTCAGATCTAAAAGTGTTCGTTATCCAACAGACTGATGTAACATTTGTGTAGTGACACTGTTGTAAAGCTTTCACTTTGCTCTCTGTAACCTGGTGCCTAGTTGTGCAGTGACTCACTATTACACGGTACTCTCTGTTTGAATGAAATCAGGTCCAAAAGAACGCAAAGACCAGACAGTTCAAACACTCACCAGCTCATCAGCAGGTCTGAACTTGTGGTCCAGGGTGAAGACTCTGAAATGCACTGAAGAGAATGCAAAAGGGGAAAAAATAATCAAAGCACACGACACAGGCTAACTGGCCACAGACATTAATGTATGCTGTTTGGCATAAACACATGAGAATGATAGTGATTTTTTTTTTATATATCTTGTGCAATAAAATGTTGTTTTGAAGAAGTTTTCATGGGTTAAAATGAAAGGATTTTCATCTGATTTACCTTTTTGTTGCCTTCACAGTTTTGTGTTTTCCTTGGGTAAGGCATATACTCTGCAAAATTGAGGCCCTTTCTGACCCAATATTTGAGTCACACAGCTGATTTCTAAGTCGGACTGAATTTCAGCTCAATGTCGTCATTTGCTGTGAGGGGTACAGGGGGGTAAAAGGGCCAACCAGAGCCTGATCTGCTGCTACTGAATGGTCGGATGAATTTCTGTCATGTTTGAAATGTTGGACAAACGGCTGCACACACTCGCACAGAGCAGAGCCACTACGTTATTCCCCAAATCCAGGGCTGTTAAAAGCTGCAGGCATGTCTGTTTAATGGGTCTCCCCCCTCTTATCACAAATATATATGAACAAAATATTGGCTGGAAATATCTGCGGACTTCCAGCTGACAGGGAATATTTGGTACCTGGTGTGTGTTGGGGATGTTATGAGTGTGTGTGAGCGAGAGAGAGAATTATTGATGGTATTTGTATTTGAGCTCTGCTTATTAGCAAAATGTAATACACAAAGATCTGACTTCAACATCCATTCATGTCATCGCCTTATTTTGATATTGGCTTGCTTTCATGATTTGTGTGATTTGCTTGGCTATGTTATCAAATCACTTTGTAAACTCTTGTTTTTAAAGGTGCTTTATAAATAAACAGAGTTATCATCATGTTGCTCCCCTCCCCACAGATCCCCTCTGTCAGGCTCTTGTTACCTGTTTGTCCTGGTAGGTAGAGCGGTTTATCTGTTTGGACGTACGTCATCTGTCCATAGTCTTTGACAAATACTTTCCTGACTTCTTCCGAGAGGAATTCATCGCCTTCAACCTTCACCTTGAAATTGTGAAGTTTATAATTCTTCACTAAAGGAGTCTGTGGCAGAAATAAAGACACCAGAAAAGTGAATCAAAGGAAACAATAACGTACATCAGTTTCTATGGAGCTTATGCATAAATAAAAATGGTATAAACCCTTGACAAGAATTTAGGTTTCTTAAAAATGTCTTTGAGTCTTTTGGACAGACGAGGACACACAGTTTTCAGTTGAAATGTATAGAGCTGTAAAGCTGTCCATGTTTTCAGAAACCATTTTTCTGCTTGAGTATTTGTCGATTATATGTGACCTAATAGATCGACCGGAAGAAGGTCCAATAGTAAACTTAATCTTAAAGGGGGATTTATAAAGTAGGACATACTTCCCACAACAAATTGATTCTCCCCCAGTGTACTGGGACAAGGACAGTAGTCCAATTAAATGACCTAAGCTGTAACAATAGCTTGACTAAACTGTGTATGCAAGCGTACTGAAAGAAGTTGAAGAATTGACCTGGAACGTATAGCATTCATGTAATTCCACGCTGGATGTCGTGTTTAGAAGGATTGTCTCCTCTTCTTCGGAGGTCAGCGTGACGGTGATGAGCAGAGGCTTGTCGGTCTGCAGGAGACTCAGACAGAATTGGGTCTCAGCCCCGGCTTCTAACTCTGAAGGTATGGCTACCAGGTACTGCCTGCAGCAACAGAAAAATACAATGTACAGATTACCCACAGACTCTTAAAAAGAAGGAACTACAACAACAAGATTGTACTCAAATACAAGACCGGAGAACTTAAATGAAATTCTGCAAGCAAAGCTCTGCTAGCTGCTAATTTCTTCTCTGTAGAAGTAGCTGAACAACAACACTATGAAAATACAAAAATCTAAAAGAAATACACATTCTAAAAAAAAAAGACAAAATTAAAGACATATTTGTGATACGACCATAGACTGTATAAAAAGATCAACATGATAGTTCCCCAAAAGTGAAGCCAAAACATTAAGAGCTCCCCCTACTGACTGGCTGCATTATAGGTCACAAGCTCCGCCTCTTCCATGTTAACAGAAAGCGCATTGAAGATCAAAATACTTGACAAATTTTTTTTTTATCGAAACTGGTTTCTATCATAGAGCTAAACAGTGTTGTGCCTGAAGTAAAAATCCCATCATTTTCTCCATAGTGGATTTGGTTTTTAACCATTCTGTCATAACCAGCCAGTGTAGACTGACCACGAGTTACCCGAGTGTAGAACGATGGTATATGCTCCTGTAGGAGACATAGGTTCCAACTTCCATATTAACCACGTTTTAAGAAAACCAAGATTTATTCGCAATATGGGGGCAAAGAACTACACTAAAAAACAGCAAACGAGGAGCACTCTAGACAGTTAAACACAGTAAAAGGTGCACGCCAAAGAATTAAACTACCCACGATCATAGTGTTTCTGATTGGTTGAGCTTGCTGTTACCATGGCAATGTTTCCCGCTCCTCTGCGCCGAATGCCAACAGCTAAGTTTCACTAGCAGGCTAGCTAACATGAAATGTACTAATAACCTTGTCATGCCGCAGTGAATGTAGTTTATATTCTCCACAAAACAAACAATGAGCTAGTACAACACTTGTATTAACAGTATAAACACGATAACAACGACAAAAGTTACTTTTAAAAAGAAGCGATATCATTCACAATGGATTGTGGGATGGGTAGTTCCTTGACTTCGGACAAAAATTATGTACACGCTCTTGTACCTTTGCCTTTTTTTCAGTTTTTGTAATGCTGTTTTGGTGCCGAATTAAATGCACTATTGTCACGAGTACTGGGGTAGCTGGCTCTCTTGGTTCCAGGCACCAATCTCTTGATATAGGAATTTTGTGGATTTGAATGGGGAAATTTACTTCTGGAACCAGAGCCACCAAAAAAGTAGGCGGTCGCTGTTGATCTCTATTGTAGATCTTATCATGCTTTTATATGTGTTTCGTTTTCTGAGAAGTTTAGTTTTTTTAGTATAAAGTCATGACTGACAGCTCTGTTTACCTATGAGGCTCCTACATTGCTGTGTGCACTGGATTATCAGAATAGAGGAGGAACAGTGAGAGAAAATGTAACAAACACGAACTCAAGACTCATTGAACTTTTCATAACTGTGAGTGTCTGCTTCAAGCTGTCTACTGTGCCCACCTGAGGGACCTTTGATGTTTTATGGGTAAATGAAATGTGTGATTTCGTTAGAGGAAGAAGCGAGACATCAATACAGAGATTCCACCAGCTGATCTCGACTGCACAGACTCTGGTTCTCGGGTGGGGGTGTTTTGGCTTCAGTTTTTGTACAGTGGGAGAAAGCGGTGTCCATCTTTATATACAGTGTTTACAATCCATCAGGCAGAAATGTGCAAAGTCTTTGCTGGGGCGAGATGACTAACTCCAAAAGAACATGCAAAGGCTTCTATCAAAACAACTTGCAATATAACAAGAACACTACCTATTAATAATTTTAAATGTGCTCTAGTTTTACAGGTTTACCTTCAATCCGATCAAACAAGATCCAATCCGATCAAACTTCTTTTCCTTTTTTTAATTAAATTGACCTGAGATACAACACAAGGACAAGACTGCAAAGAATGTTGAATTTTCTGTTGTAAACTAGATTTAACAGTTAGGACAAATCTTTAATGCACACCTTTTCCTATGGTCTAAATGTATATTTAAGTGGTCCAAATACTTAACTTTGTAATTTTTTATAATCACTTTTTGATATGAGCAATAACCGTCAAGCTATAGCAAAATATAATCAAGTATACTTATCAAATGATATTTAGGTCACCATCTCTCCACTGACACTTTTCCCCATCTTCAACTGCTTTTTACTCCTTCGTCCTCTAGAAAAGTCAGAGCTAATACACACATTATTTTCACAGTTCAACTAACTTACGGTTCTGCTACCGCCTGCACAAACATCCAGCTCAGGCAGACAAACAGGGTCCACCTCCGAATCCCAGTATGGCCCATGACTGTGTGAGGTGAACATCACAGTATCTTCAGTTAAATAGTCTAAGCCCCGCCCCTGTTCACCCATTACACACAAACACACGTTTTGGGTTATTTTGGGGACATATGCAAATGTACTGCCTTTCAGGGACCGCTTTCCGTCAACCATTTTACCCACACTCATGCATCATAAATTGTACCCACCTATTGAAACTTATTTCATAATTATTATGAAACAATTTTATACTTAAGTAAATCTGTAACTTTATTAAACTTATATTATACATTATGTTTTCTGGGTGTAAAATTAATACAATTGACCCTTTCAAATGTCTGATGGGAGAAGGTGTTGGACTTCAGTCTTTCTAAAGTCTTTTCAAAGTACAACACCTTTTCCCATCAGACATTTAGCCACAGATGATAAGACTACATGTGACTACAATTACAGCTAGATTTGTGTTTGGATTATTTGCCATCACAGTCATCTTAAGACATTTTCACACAATTTCTGCAAAAAAAACGACGAGTCTCCACTCTCCTCCCGTATCGACGGGCGCTGATATGTTGCAATGATGACCTATTTTGCTGAGCCAGCTGTAGACTCTGATGCCCTTTTAGGTCCTCCCCCTGACAAAAGGTCAATTCTAACTTGCAGATAAAATGGCAATGATCCCCCAGGTCTGTTTGTTGTGGTTTAGTTGAAGGTGATTTTTTTTTGTTTGATAGTCTCCTAATATAAGATGAGGGTCTGTTAACTTTGCAAAGACACAGAAATGTCCCTCAAAGAGAAACTTTTTGCTGTAATAATGAGAGGATTTCAAAGCCTGTATTTCATAAGTAGAATCAGTACTTCTGCTTTTACAATAGTCTTCCTTAACACAAAGATACGGGTTAGGGTTAGGGTACTCAAAGAAAAACTGTAAGTACTTTTGTCAGCTCTCCAAATGTTGTGTTTTACCATAATGTGTTGTAACACATCATCACTGCTAAGAACCAGCCCACACATGTTTATTTACTTGAAAAAACATTTACTTTCGCCCTTCTAGTCAAGGTTAAAGTCAATTCTTTAAGGCCAAATCAGATTAAACGAAATCAGATTACAGGAAAATGTTGCAGAATGAAGTGAACTGTATGCATCTTTGTCCAAAAATCACACTACTACACCTACTCAGTAAACACACTGTGGGGGCAGCACTCCCTGTTGACACACAGCTTGTACTGATCTGCACACAGACAGAGGTAAAAGCATCTTACAAAAGCAGGGATTTAGTCAGTAAATTCTTTCGAAGAGATCAAATATATTATTGTAAATTAGCATTGAGTGCATTTTTTATTTGTGAAAAAATGGTGAGACATTTAAATCAGAAATAGATGGCTTTGTTTTCACCCTGAATCCACTCATTTTTATATATTTTTATGTAGAACATCAGTGCAAACCTATTAAAAATGTATGTAAAGTAGAGGAATAGGAGGAGGGGGAACAGATCTTTACTGCCAATCATTTGGGTTGAAATTCACATTTCTTCAGACATTAAACAACCTGGATATCATTATGTCAGACCCTTGTGTTGCTCAGCCTGTTTGAAGGTACTGAGGTGTCTGAAATATCTGGGACATAGGTTAATTCTTCTTGGGTTGTGCAAAACAACATCTGGAAAGCGTTTGTATCTGAGACCGGTATAGGAGCCCTATATGGAATGTGTTGGGCCTCAGCCATGTGGTTGGGACAAAGGACTCAGGCCTGTATCACAGTCTCGAGCCTGACTAAAGTTATTTTGAAGGCAACTAAACAAAGGGGTCTTAGCCCAGCAACCCCCCAACAGAAACTAACAAATAGGTGTGAAAAGTGGGGGGGTTGGGGGCTTCTGAATTCTCTATCCTCATTGGAGGAGGCCTGAGGTTAACCCACAGGCAGCTCCAATCTTTAAAAGCAATCACCAGGCATTGCTTCCTTCTCTTCAAGTATGGTCTGCCAACACCAGAGGATACCCTCTCCAACAAGATGGACTCCAGCATTCGAGACAAAGCCTTTCCTCCTCTTGACTTACATAGGTTAAACTCCAGAGCTGAGGTTGCTCAGTATAGGTAGCTCTTCACATGCTGAATTCAAGCATCAGAGGATTCAGCTGATTACTTCCACGGCATATTTTTAGGATTTTTGGGCGCAATCAGATGCTATCAGGTTCGAGCAAAAAGAAGAGTTTCTTTCCTTTGATTTTTCGTAAGACATCATTGAACGCAACTGGACAGGAGCGCTGAAGGAAGCCCACTGATCCCTGAATCCACAAGGACACATAAAGAACTTGGCTCCTGCAAACAAAAGACCCTATAGAGCAGCGCTCTGGTCGAAGATCTGAATCCCGCTACCCTCCTCCTACATCTGCCACGAAGGAAACCTGCCTGAATCTGATGATTCAACATTCAACAGAGTGACGATCTAACCAACTTTGCAACAATCACCAGGAGTTACCCCAAGTAAGAGCTTTGGTCTGGGCAGAAATAGTTTCAGAAATAGTTATGTTTCTTTTATAACCACTGATAATTATGCATCATTGTTGACGAGACGTCACATTCTGTTTATTATCTGTTGCATTTGTTTTATTGTGATGAACTGCTGTGTTCACCTATGTGTGTAATGCTATGCTAGTTTACCTTCAGTCAGCGGCTTTCACAATCAGAAAGACCAGTGTACCCGCCGTTGAATCAAAGTCCGGCCACTGGCTTTCTGGTGTTTAAGTAACAGTTACTGAACTCAGCTCAGAGAGCTCAAACTATTTCAAAAGGTAGCCACACGGCTTCCTTTGTTGTCCACCATTTTGTCACCATGTGACGAAGCCACATGGCGCATTGTCTCTCTCCACCATCTTGTTTTCTCCCTCTCTCTCTCTCTCATCTACACACACACACACACACACACACACACACATTTACACCTCATCCACAAGCCTTGCTTGATAATGTTTGTTGCTTAGATTAGTTTATAATAGTTATTTGTTTGATTTAGTTAATTGATTTTTATTGGTGTTGCTTTATTTAAATAAATTCTGTTATAATTTTAAGAGAGCAGTTGTTTGTGATTACTGGTGTATTTGCATTGTGATATAAGCTGGGTGCGAAGGCTTTGTGTACAGATTTCACACCTTCAATTTATTAAATATAGTTATTAATTATTAATAATATTAGTAATTAAATAACTAATTTGAGACTGATTTGAGTGATATTTTGGTTATATTTCCCTGAGTACAGGTTGGTGCCCCAAAACGAGATTAAAAATAGTTTAATGATATTTTATTTATATTATTAATAATTAAATATAATTATTAAAGAATATAACCAAAGTTGACTTGATACAACCCCAACAAATGTATGCATTGGGGCTCTGTGTTAGAGAATTGCCATATATGGAAAAGTTGTATGCTGTTCTGAGCCCCCAGAACAAAGGAAGCAGATGTTCGCATGTGGGGGCGTGTGTAATTTCTGCATAAATATGACTGTCCTTGTGAGATCGAGAGAGCTCATTATTGGCTTCGTGACTCTCAAAGGCCGACCCAGGGACCTGAATTGATGCTGTTCTTCTCTGTAAATAAACCAATTATTTTACAAGCAAGTCAGTGTCAACAGAGATTTTTTCATCATCTGCACATCATCAATGACAGAGAGAAACAACAAATATTGGCGTCGCGAACAGGATCAGTTGGGGCCTCCTGCAGCTGCCGACAGCTTCAGCATGTTTATTCCTCCATCGCTTCGGGGTGAGTGTTTTTTTCACACATTTGGGGAGCTGTTTGATTCGTTGACGCTGTCGTGTGTCTGCTATCTGGCTGCACTGTTAAAGATGCGATGATGTGTTGATGTTTGGAGTGATTTTCCATCTAAATTGGGGTTTATTGAGTTAAAAAGTATGTAAAAAAAAAAATAAGGGGAGTAAAATAAAGAAAAGAAAAGAAAATAAGAGACAAATAGTGAAAAGAGAAAAGTTGAAAGTAAAGATGGTAGTATGGTAATGGTAGTATAAGCAGAATTAGTAACTAAGAACAGTTAGCTAAATAACCATGCAAGATTAATGAAGACAGGGCCCGTATCTTCTTAACGGTAATACATGTGTAAATTAGCTGCTGGAGTGAAAGTTGGCTTTAAGAAGTAGTCAAATTTGAGTAGAAAAACAAAAAAGAGAAATAACCCTGGCCTGTGAAAATTAAAAGTATAACATAAGAAATAAAGATGAAATAAAGATGAAAAATAAGAGTTTTGTGAAAAGAGAAAAATAGGTGTGTTGAAAAAGGAAAAAAAAGTCTGCATTGAGCATACAGTGTGAAGCAATAAAATTTAAGCTGTTGGAGCCTGTGGGTGTGTGGGCGTGTGCGTGTGCTGTTGGAGTCTTTGGGGGTGTGTGTGTGTGCGCTGCAGGACAGCCTGTGTCTTTATGTGCTGCGCGGTGTTTTAGCCGTGTGTAGAGGTTTTTGTAATGTTCTTGTTTATGTAGCGTGAGCCTTTTGTTTCAGGTTACATATGAGCCTAATAAAGGACGTTTATACATTTGAGAAAATATATGAGCATTTGCTGTGTCTGAACAGGAGTGGAGAGACCAGCAAGGACAGTCTGTACACATTCAGGTAGAAAGAATAAAGAAGAGAAGAGAAAATCTCCTGATAAAGTTTCAAACTGCTGGCTGATTGTGTGTGGATTTTTTCTTTTTCTGTCTGTTTGTGTGTGAGCACATTATGCTGCGAATTTTGTCTGTTCAAAAGAACGTAGGCCTATAGTCTTATTTAAAATAGGTGGTTCTGGCTTTGTGTGTGTGCGTTAATTCTATGCATTACTGCGCTGGGTTTGGACACGATGCTCATTCTCTGACAGCCAGTTCATACTGGAAGTTCTTGAGGAAATTTAAGAGGTGGAGCAAGGGGTAGTGCTCCAAATAGAGAGCCAAGGTTTGTTTAGGTGATAAACAAGTGATTTTGCTTTCATAGTAAGAAGCCTTTGGTCTCCTTTGGGGTTGGCAAATTTCTTCGTTTTCGAGTGTGGTAACACGGTGCTTTGTAAATAGTTGTTTTTTTTAAACTATTTCAGTTTGACTTACAATACGAGGAACTAAGAGGGTCATTGTAATATCAAAGATGGATAATTAACCAAAATTACAAAAGCAATCACTCCTGTTGATGTAGTGCAGAAGACTAATCCTCTTCCAAAAATATCCTGAATATTCCAAAAATATCGGAGAAAAGGAGCAAGCATTGGCCTGACATTGACCATCCTTGGCCAGTAGAAGGGACTCTGAACTCTGATGTGATTAAAACAATGCAGGTGCTTGTGTCTACATATAAGGTAAAGCAAAAGGAAGGTAAGAAGGGAAAGAGACGTAAGGCGAAAAGACAAACCAAACTTGGCATTCTGCAGTTGTTTGAAAATGAGGGACAGAAATTGTTAGAAGCTGCAAAAGGAAAAAGGGAAAGGAGTATGCAAGAAATAAAGAAAAATGATAAGGAAACAGGAAAATTAATGGAGAAGGTTAACACACCCTTCTCACATACTGCATCAGCAAAGAAGCCCCCGCCTTATGAGAAGGAAGTGAAGTTTACTGATGTTTATCCTCAGCTCCCAGTGATTAGACAGAAGGGCAACTATCACATCACAGATGAAGATGAGCAAGTAATAGAGAAGGGAAAGGCTAAAACAACCATAAAAATGTACCCGAGCTCCGACAGTAAAAAGAAAAAGACCCGGTTGGGAAGTTGGAGCGGACAGCGGTTTAGAAGACTGGAAATAGAAGATGAAAGTGAGAGTGATTTGGATGAAGCTGTTGGTGGATATGACCGAGCAGTTAGACGGATGTTGGCTAAAGTGGAGAAAAAAGGAGACAAGCAAGTAAGGAGAATGGGTCCAGGAAAGGACGACACAGATGAGAGTGATAGTGATGGAGACTCAGAGAGAGAGGGTCCTTCATATCTTCACCCGCTAGCAGCCAGTGCAGGGGTGGAAGATGATGGATGCAGGACTTTAAGAGAGATTGAGAGGACTATAGATAGAAGCCTTGTGGATATAAGTGAATCTACCAGTCCAGAAACCCAGCAAGTATTACATACACCCATTGCACTCTTGGGAAGAGATGCTTTATGCAAACTGAATTGTACAATACGGTGTACACCGGACGGCTGTCTGGTGGATGTGCCGAGTGATGTTTATCACCAACTATTTATGACACCAGAGACTGACACTTCTTCAGTGTACTGGATTGGAAATCTTAGTCCAGAGCTATTAGAGCCGGCCAAGCTGTGGGAGAAGTTAATTGTGGCAAATATGCCTAATGCTAAGCTCCCTGAGTATCCACACCACTGCACGCTTAAATATTTTAAGAAAGCTGGTCAAATAAATTTGGAGGAGTGGTTGAGTAGTCAACCTAAGCAGGTTCAGCTTAGCTCATGTTGCATGATTTTGGGACCACAAGGAGCAGCATTGAAGATAAACAGTGATGATTATCTTAATAAAGAGCATGACATCGAGAAAAGTGTTCCACACGTGACTTTGCTGGTGGCTGAGGGATTTAAACAGAAGCATACAGGGGCAATGATGGCAGAAGCTGAGAAGATACTTTTTGCACCAATAAAGGAGAATCCTGCTTTCTGGATGAGAGAAGATAAGCAGTTCATGCAGTTCCTTTTGGGACCACAAGGAGCAGCATTGAAGATAAACAGTGATGATTATCTTAATAAAGAGCATGACATCGAGAAAAGTGTTCCACACGTAACTTTGCTGGTGGCTGAGGGATTTAAACAGAAGCATATAGGGGCAATGATGGCAGAAGCTGAGAAGATACTTTTTGCAACAATAAAGGAGAATCCTGCTATCTGGATGAGAGAAGATCAGCAGTTCATGAAAATCATGATCTCAGCTCAAGGACAGGGACAACCGCAAGTGGTGCTAATGACTCATGAGTCAATTTTCAGTGCTAAATTAGACTCAGATAGTATGACAGAGGAGATGCTGCAACAAGTTCCAGAATGTTTGTGGTCACGGCATAGTACTAATATTGGCCTTGTGAAGTCAGCCCAACCGGTGAAAGTTGAACTTCGACCAGGAAGCATACCTCCTTGGAAAAGCCAATACCCACTAAGGGAGGAGGCAATCCAAGGGATTGAACCACAAATTAAAGGTCTGTTGCAAGCAGAAATGTTGGAGAAATGTTCAGATCCTCAGAGTAACACACCTATATTGCCTTTAAAGAAGCCAGATGAGTCCTATCGCTTGGTACATGATTTAAGAGCGGTAAATTAAGTGGTGGCTGACTTTTCAGCTGATGTGCCTGATCCTCATACTATGTTAGCCCAAATTCCCCCAGACGCTACACATTTCACAGTGTTAGATTTGTGTGGAGCATTTTTCAGTGTTCCACTTAGTGAAGAAAGTCAAGGGTTATTTGGATTTACATATAAAGGACAGGCCTTCAAATACAAGAGGCTCCCTCAAGGATTCAAATTTAGCCCTCATATTTTCAATAAAGTGTTGAAAGATGATTTGGCAGGGTTAGATCAGATCTTGAAAAGTACTGTTATTCAGTATGTAGATGACATTGTCATCTGTTCACCAGATAAGGAAACGTGCCACAAGGACTAAATTAAATTGTTGCAGTTATTGGCAGAAAAAGGACACAAGGCCTCTCAGAAGAAGTTGCAATACAGTCAGGAGAAGGTAGTGTATCTGGGTCAAACAATAACTCAGGGACACAGAGGCATCTCTGACAGCCATTTGGAAGCCACTCAAAAGGCGCCAAAGCCTAGAACAGTCAGAGAGATGATGACATTTCTTGGTATTGTGGGATATTCTTCAGCATGGGTAGAGGACTATGCCAGTCTAACAGGGCCTTTGAGGGCTATGTTTAAAGAAACCGGGAATGCTCAACTCCATTGTAATCTCACCTGGATGCAGGAAAGTCTTGTGGCATTTGAGAAGATAAAACAGAGGTTACAGGAAGCTCTTTTTGCTGTATGTGTCTACATCCACTGGGGGTAAATATGCATGTGCAGTTCTTTGTCAGCCCACAGGTACGGGAACAAGTCCTCAACCTGTTTCTTATTATTCTACTGGCTATTCTGAAGTAGAGTTGGGGTTACCACTGTGCTACAGAGCAATGGCGGGAGTTTATCTAATGTATGATAAAGCATCATCAGTAACTATGGGTTACCCTGTGACAATTCTTACCCATCATAATCTCAGAAATCTTGGTCTGAATCTCGAATTTTGGTAAATATACACTGACTATGCCTAGGCCTAGAGACTATCATAGGCTCTTAGAACAGGAAGATGTCACCTTGGTAAGGTGTGTCACAGTAAATCCAACTGAGAATTTGCCGACTCCAGAGGATGGGGAGCCACATGATTGTCAGAGTCAGATGTGGAGTATTGGACTGATGGGTCCTGCTAACGAGTAGGTGATACATTGAGTGCTGGTGTGGGGCCCGTATTAATATCAGGCATGTTCATGGACACTAGGCACCCCCCCCCCCCCCCCCCCCCCAGTCTCATATATTGTTTTTGATATTTTATTTTATTATCTTGTTCAATCATACTGTTAGATATTCCTGTACAAAGGCACCATGATATTTTAGTTGGTACATTTGTGGGTCAAATTGAAGAAGTATCACACAGGCACTTTTGGGGCAGCTCTGGGCAGCACAGGGGTCTTTGATGCCATGCGTAGCTCAGTCGACCCAGATGTCCGAGAGTGTGCAGCCACGCTGAGTTGATGTGTTTGTGTCTCTGTGTTTCAGGTGAGCAAAAGTGATAAAAGTGACAGTAGGAAATCCACAGTTAGCCTTCTTTAATATTTACTGTGTGTGTATGTACAGAATATTTGTATAAGTGTGTGAGAGAGTCATAAGCATCATCTTTGATTAGCAGGTCTTTGATGCTATGCGTAGCTCAGTCGACCCAGATGTCCGAGAGTGTGCAGCCACGCTGAATTGATGTGTTTGTGTCTCTGTGTTTCAGACCGAAGTAAAAGAATAATCATAAAACCCATGCACGCTTGGTTCTTTGTGTACAAGTGTGCAACACTGGTCATGCGGTAGTCAAAGCCCAGGGAACTGAATTTGTTGTTGAAAAAGCAGAAGAAATACCACAACCTGCATCTGCACAGCTTGCTGAGCTTGTGGGGCTGACTGAGGCATGTCTGTTGGCTGAAGGCAAGCGGGTGACAATATATACAGATTCTGCGTATGCACATAATGTGTGTCACTTATTTGGATCAGTGTGGAAGAATCGAGGGTTTAAGAAAACAGATGGTTCTCCGATACAGCATCATGCTCAGATAATGAAATTGTTGCATGCGATGATGAAGCTGAAAGAAATAGCAGTGGCTAAGTGTGCGGCACACAAAATGGACATGTCAAGGGTCACACAAGGTAACAAAGCGGCTGATGAGGCTGCAAAGGCAGTTACAGGAGCAAACAAATTGGGCAAGGTTCTTCTGGTCACCCATGAGGTGGACTTGGAAGATAAAATTACGCTCAGAGATGTGGTCTCGATGCAAGAAGCTGCTTCTGCAATGGATAAACAATTATAGAGAGACAAAGGGGCCACTCAAGATTCCACTGGCCTGTGTTAGGAGAAAGATTACGAAAGAGTATGGTTTTTGGGCACCGTACTTGCTTGAGCAGATTGATTATGTCATAGGCTGGTGTACTATTTGTCAAAAAAACAATGTTCGGAGGGGTGTGATGGTTCCTCCCGGTCACATTCCAACGCCAACAGGTCCTATGCGTGAGTTAGTTGTGGATATTGTTGATATGATAAGACCGGTAGGAGGTAAAAGATACATGCTGTGGATAGATTTTCAAGGTGACCTGAGGCCTGTCCAACTAAGCGGAAAGATGCTCAGTCTGTTGCCAAGTTTTTGTGCCGTGAGGTCATAAGCAGGTGGGGACTCCCAGACTGCATATCCTCAGATAATGGGAAAGAGTTTGTGGATAAAACAGTAAGATTAATTCTGCAAAAATTGGGAATTAAACAACGTCTAGGAGCTGTTTATCATCCGCAAAGCCAAGGTGTTTGTGAAAAAATTAATGGTGTGTTAAAAAACCGCATCGTTAAAATCTGCCAACACACAGGTCTGAATTGGGTAGAGGCGCTTCCGTTGCCGTTAATGGTGTGTCGTTAAAGTGGGCTCCATGATTTGCGCATGACACCCCATGAGTTGGCAATGGGTAGACGGATGCCGACATCTTGTTTGCGCACAAGTGGAAATGGTCCAAGTTTAGCCCTGTTGAAAGATGAAATGCGAATGTATGTTAATTATATGGCTGCTTTGTATAAGAGAACATACACATTTGTCTCTGACAGGCAAAAACGAGAGGAGGTGCAAGAGAGACTTGATGAGCAAAAGAGGAACGCAGTGCAACCTGGAGACAAGGTGTTCGTGAAGGTGTTTAGGAGGAAGTGGTTTAACGAACGCCGCGAAGGACCATTTGAAGTTGTTGGCAGTACGGGAACTGCAGTCCAGGTTAAAGGGTCTCCTACCTGGTATCATTTATCACATTGTGTTAAAGCACCAACAGAAGAGGCGCCACGATCACTGAACCGAGATGTTGAAAGCTCAAGAGAGCCAAAAGAAGCTGCAGAAACAGCAGAGGTTCATCTGGACCTCCAAGGTCAAGATCCGGAAGATGGGATTGACTATGCTGTGGGTATGCATGATGATTTTGATCACACTTTTGATGATGCCAGGGATTACTTGTCAGTCCATGAGCAAGAAAGATGATTTGGTGACATTGATTTACAACATGTCCCAGAAACGACAGAGTCTGTTTCCCGAGAGTATGAGTCTTCAAAGACTCCAGAGGGCTGTGATGCTTCTCCAGGAAAATCCACAGACCCAGTTGGACCAAGGAGTCCAAGGCCAACCCGAAGAAAGGTTAGACCAAAACGTTACGAGGACTAGGGTAGAAGTGACTTTGGGAAAGTCAGTTCAGCTCCCATGTCAGTGTACAAAAGAAAATAATGGAAAAGGGGAACTCCGAGTCCAGTGGGAAGATAGGCGTGGGTAGGGCAGCAGCTGCATTGGCTTCACTTTTAAAACCAAAGTCTACCATTATTTCTTATACACAGTCTGTGGTTACAGTAATTAGTTATATCCAGATTCCTGTATGTGAGGACATCATTTGTTGACTTCCTGTCAATGTCAATCTGCCAATGAATACCCTATGTACAACAAAGTTGACAATATGGACATGATAATCTACATTATTAGGGTTGTATCAACATTAGAAGGTATGTATAATGACATGAACTGTATGCTTTATTATGTTGTTTCTCTCTGTCATTGATGATGTGCAGATGATGAAGAAATCTCTGTTGACACTGACTTGCTTGTAAAATAATTGGTTTATTTACAGAGAAGAACAGCATCAATTCAGGCCCCCTGGGTCGGCCTTTGAGAGTCACGAAGCCAATAATGATCTCTCTCGATCTCACAAGGACAGTCATATTTATGCATAAATTACACACACCCCCACATGTGAACATCTGCTTCCTTTGTTCTGGGGGCTCAGAACAGCATACAACTTTTCCATTATTGGCAATTCTCTAACACAGAGCCCCAATGCAGACATTCCAAAGTTGGGCTGGTCGACCCATCGCACCTTCCAATGGACCTTTCCCTACCTAACAACACTATCCCTAAGGACCGAGAAAGACAGAAAACACCTGAGGTCCCAATGTATGCATTTTATACAGTTCCAGAAAATTCCAATACTAAACCAAAGTAATATGTCTCACTAAAAATATCTAGTATAGAGTAAAAAGTACAGACTATTTATCAATAATACAAGTTACATTGTAATAAAGAAAATCCAATACTATAAAAACATGCAGGAAACATACGTATATATCAAACTGTTGCTTTTTAGCAGCATCAGCTTCTACTGTAATAAACCTTCAATGATTTTTCAATCGAAACCCCTCATCATAATGTCCTCATTCAGGGTCCGCTGTCCATTTTCATCCTCCATTTTCCTAAGCTTGGTTGTTCAAGTCCATTAGGCTGGAAGGATCTCTGGACAATCACATTGGTCTCTCAAATATTGTCCTGGGAAGAAAAATCAACAACCAGTATCTTGCAAAAACAAAAAGATCAAAAATATATTCATTTTGTATCATACTTTCACATTATTCCACTACATGATTAACATATACATGATTAACATATTCCATTTTCCACATTTACATGGGAGGTAAGCTGAATTTCCTAACATAGCTCTAATCACAATGTTCATAGGTATTTGAGTTCTAGAAATCATCTGAGGCGCAGCTGTAGTTAAACGCAATATCTCTGTGACATCAGTAACTTTCAGATTTCAAAAGGTGGATGTCTGCTTCATTTTCTCAGTTAGTGGGATAGTTGATATGGTAGTTGTCAGTTCTCCTACTTCTTCAACAACCAGGGGCTTTGCAATTTTACTTTCATTTAGTACCACAAGAGTCACAATACTGTTTCTGTAGCCTAACCCCGATTGCACACTATGCTCTCTCATGTTCACTAATTTTGGGTCATAATAAGAACACTTATAGTCACCTTGATCTTCAACCTGGGATCTACGTAGATAAAGACTACAGTCTCCCTCAATCTTCAACCTTCTTCGATCATTAAGCAACACATACTTTTCTAGTGGTGATGTCCCCAATAAATCAATAACCTTACAAACAGTACGACATGCGATGCATTTGTATTGAAGGTGGACAAACATTAGTGTGGTGATTTTTATTGACGAGCTATTGACTTAATTCACAGCACTAAAAGACTGGTCAATAAACAAATCGCGGTGAGCCAAAGAACGTCTTTCTGTTAGACACTGCCATTGCCTTGTCGAGCCCCCTTCCTCTCGTTCCTCATCCATGTGATAGAAAGGAAAAATAGAAATTGGGTGTCGGGTTAAAAATGGCGTGTGGCTTCACATTGGTCTCTGGCAGCCGTTAAAACACTGACTTAGGAAACAACTGACGCAAGCTGATTTTGTCGCTGACGGTCACTCATGCCATATGCTGTTATGAAACGATGTAACACAAATCAACTCATCTCGGCAGAGTAGACCAGCAACTCCTGTTTTCTGCCAGGTGAAATCCCTGTGTTTGTCAAAGGAATGAGGTGACTTTGAAGAGACGTAACAGTTGTTTGGCTTCTTATATGTATCAGACTTCCCCCTTTAAAATAACTTGAAATGTATTTTAATAGGATAAGCCCCTTGAGGTATATCACCTCGTTTTCAAGGGGGTCCCAAAAATGTACAATTTCTTATTGAAAGACTGTTTTACTTCATTACAGATACTGCTCTGATATTATAAGAATCAGTATGTTTGCTAAGTCTAAACTATTTTGGACTGCTAAGACATTTTAGCCTACAGTAGCTGTAAGTAGAATGAAACAGTTAGTACTCTGCAGTTTGATTTAAACGATTTACTTGTCAATTAGCAATTATGAAAGCGTCTCAGAGTTTGCATCTCTTCCACAGGTACGGCTTTGAAGGGGTGATCCTGTCCATCTATGGGATGAACCGATCGGAGCTGGAGTGTCCCGGGAAGGTGTGCAAGTTCCAACAGCCCGAGGAGGTTCTGCAGCTACTGGATGTGGAAGATGCAAAGCTCTACATGGATTTCATCGTGCTGGGCATCTTCTTTGTCATTTTTCGGGTGGCCACCTACCTTGTCCTCCGCTACAAAGTCAAGTCTGAACGATAGGTTTTTGATTAGCTCCTCATCAAACTCTCAAGGGACTCCCTGACGTCATTCCAGACCTGGTCTCTTTTCTGTGCACCAAAAACAACCTCTCCTTTGTGGGCATCATTTCCTTTCGCTGCTAAAAGGACAGAGATCATATGTTAAGACCTGTTCTACTGCTGCGGAGGGCAGAGCAGTGAGGAATCATCTCGTAAACCAACATGGACATGTTTTACCTCAGACAGCAGGACTTAAATCCTGCACACAAAGACGTATATGCAGTGAGGAGGACAAAGAGACTGAGCCACTTTCAGCAGCTTTAACTGCACTTTTCATATTCCTGCAAGGCGGATGTGATGCAGTAGCACTTATTAGAGTGGAAGTGCATGTTTATCTTACACCATGCACCCCCATTCTGTCTGGATGTGAGGACTTCGGTGCACAAAACTGCCCCTTTGAGAAAAAGACTGTTTCTATTGATCTATTAGGGCTTGTGTCCACATGGTGTTGTTTTCTGACACAAAAGGACTGGAAGGTGAGGTTAAGAGAAATAAACCCAACACCGACCTTTTGTTTCTAACATAAGGCCAACAGCCTTTGTGAGATGAAACTATTATCCTTTGCCTTTTAGTATCGATCCTTCTTGTAATCTCAGCAACATATTAAGAAAAGGAGTGCTGTTACTGAATAACAGCACGCTTGCGATTGGTCCTGCCATAGATCATCACAGCATATTCAGGACAACATTGAGACCTTCCGTACTTAAAGCAGCATATGCAAACAATAAGCAACCTCAGATCTTAAAATTGTGTTAATTATCAATTAATCAGACTCCATCCACAAAGCTTACAAAGTGGAACAGGACTTTAGTTCTGCAACATGTACACAAGGGATGGTCCATACTGGTCCTTCCACAGAGCACTGAGTTGTAAACATACAAAAATGGCTAACACACAAATGTTTGTGTGGAAGAATGATGTGGAAGGGTTGATACTCCAAGTGATCCTACACTTCAAAGTGAGTTTCAAGGAAATGTGAACTAGGAGTTAGTGGCACAGAACTTGGGCCGTTGTTGTAGTCCACACCTACTTGTGCATGACTGTTACTGTAAAGTGCCTCGATCAATCAATCAATCTTTATTTGTAGAGCGCCAATTCATAACAAATGTTATCTCGAGATACTTTACTTCAGGAGGTAAAAGATCTTACTCTTTGTTATATTATCTACAAAGACACATCGGTAATCCATCATGAGCACTCAGCATCATTTAGCAGTGGCAAGAAAAAAACTTCTCTTTAAGAGGCAGAAATCTTGAGAAAAACCAGACTCACAATGAACAGCCATCTGCTTGAAAAATGGAATAGAGGGAGATGCAGGAAGAAGGATAGGGACAAAAGGTGGGGGGGGGGGGGGAGATTCCATAGCAGCAGGCCGTCCCCACAATCGATCCAGAGGAACCTTTCTCTGCATGTTGGTAAAGTCTCCATTTTCAGAGGAAATGTGTATTTCCAGTTTACTTGGCTCAAAAACGGTGCCACTTTCAAAAGTTTGCACTCTGGAAACTGTTTCCAACACTTTCCGTTTTCAGGCACCAAAAACGCTGCAGTCATGTAAATGAACAGAGAAGATAAACCAGCCAATAAAACGTTACTGTACAGTTGAAATCATTATCTTGTATACGTGGCCTCAAACAGAACAAGCTTCCTCTTTTTTTAGTTAGCAGGCCATCAGCTTGTATGATTTGCTCCCCTCCCCTCCCTCAAAAAACTCAGCTCTGATGACACAAGCAGCTACTGAAAAGTTTCCTGATTTGCAGCTTAATGCCCTTTGAGTGAACATCGCAGTGGGATTTGTGGTTTGGCCCAGTTGGAAGAGTGCACCACCCCATCAGGGGGCGACATCCCTGCACATCAGCCCCATGTTCCTCTGTGATTTGTGCTAGTCATCCCCTCTCTCTCTTTGCCATATTTTCCTTTTGCCCTTGAGCTGTCCTGTATGATGAAGCCAAATGCCTGAATTAACCCTTCGCGGAAAACATCACCATGTCACCGCAAGCTCTCAGTAGTCAAAGATGCCGAGGACAAACGTTTACACTGGAGAAGAAGTGTGATGTGCCTAAAAGAGTGAAAACTGGATAAAAGCAGCTTGTTTGTGTATGTAAATCAAATCATTGTTTGAGCTAGATTATTTTGTAACATGTTTGTAGTTTTAAATTAAGCTTCTGATTGAGTATGGATATTTGGTATTTTTTGTACATCCAAAAAAAAAATCTAAAATCTTGTGAATCTTAGTTGAAATGTGTCTGCCTTAATCATTTTATACCGTACTGTATTATCTTTAGTATTTTATGCATATGTTATTATAAAAAGGTATTTAAGCAAACTACTACTGTATTATTTGTATTGTTCACAACCATTAATGCTCATTCCTGCAGTCATGTTTGGTGCTATATGAACTTTTGTTTATTTAAATTACTTCAAATAAAAATAAATGCTTCTGGACTGCACATTGAAAGGATGTAGAGCACTTGGAGGACAACCAAAGAAAATGTATTTTAACTGGAAGTATGCTCACATTAACAATGTACTGACAGTCTTTGTGTTTTTGTTGTTGTTAGCGTCATTGACTCATGACTTTGTTCAATTACATCTTAACTTTGCTGTACAGCTATGTAAAGTGTCTGATATTTCAATAAACACTGATCACAATAGTGCTAATAAGTTATCGCTTTATTTTACCAGTCTGTTGAATACTTGATTCTGATTGGCTGTGAGGCGTCCATTATTTCCCAATGATAGGAGACGCTCTTGACAGTCTTTTTTCCTGCAAGATATACAGTACGGAGCCCTGGAGATGACATGGATGTTTTTTTTTTTTTTTTTTCGCACGTGCGACTTACTGTATCTCACTTGCACAGGATTGGAGGAATTGCCACTGACATAAATGGATGTAGGGAGTGGGGAGTATGAGTTAGGAGTCATCAATTTTGTTTACCTGTGCTTGAATGCAGTCTGGAGAAAGATCGTTGATCATTCATTGTAGTATTCATTGTTTTTCATGTTTGGCATGCATGTTCTTTTACTGCGGTTCTGCCAATAGCACTCTGTTCAATAGTCTGTTATTTAACTTGGCTTTGAGTTAAGCTTTTTTACTTAAATGCTATTTCAACCAGTCTGAATGGTCTAGTGTGTTAATACAATATAACTAGCACTTTTGCAGTATTTGGAGGTGTCTCCTATGAAGATAAAGTATCAAGTTGAGTAAACGCTATTTCCGTACCTCTAGAGTGTAGAAATTGAACCAAATGGATTACAAATAGGTGAGGGTACATGTATGGTAATTACACATTTTATTAATGAAATAAAAAGTTTGAAACACATTATACAGTGACAAACCCAGAGGTAGACAAGTCAACTCAAGGTCTTACAGTAATACATAGCTGCATGTTACAGGTGTGAAGTCACAGCAACTGAAGCAGCAGTTACTTTTCAAGGAAAGTACTTCAATAAATGAAATTACCATTAGCCTTCATTGTTCCCATTTTCTTATATTTCCTTAAAAGCTGCTATAGGCAACATTCAGCAACAAAATATCACGCTACACATTCACAAAACAATGGTTTACACATTTACTTTCTGTATTCCTCACCTATACTGATCAGAACTTATTAAAGAATATATTTATGACAAATAGACTATTTTGAATGGACAATGTGTCACTCAGTAACAAAAAATACTATTACTGAATTCTTAGGAATCATATGACAACTCACATAGGTGAGAAACTGTACCTCTGCAAAACTTGCAGGGAAAGATTCAGTCAGTTAAGAAAGTTGCAAAGGCATGTAAATCTTCATACACGTTACAAGGTGTATGTAAAGAATTGAATGTTATATTATATACAGTATTTCTAAAACTACAAAATGTTTACAAAAATGTTATTCAAATGATTCCAGGCAAGGTATGATTGGAGAGAGGGGCACGCCAGTGTCCACTCCTCTCTCGACAGACATGGTGGGATAGGGACCCTCTCCCCACTTACACATAGACAGAGAGACACAACACAAAATACTACTCAAACAATTGGGGACGGATGACATCCCTCAATGACATGTATAAATCCAGTGCCTCTGATGTGTTGTTTGGAAAGCCTAACCCTGATTCTTCCATGGTGATGGTACAGACATCAAAAATGTCCTCATCACATGGGATGGTTGTTAGGAACTAGGGCTGCAACGATTAGTCGACATAATCGATTACATCGACTATAAAAATTAGTCGACGCTTGAATTCCCGCGTCGACGCGTTGTATTATTGTTTTTGTTCTTGGTAAAATCAAATACCAGCCGGTAAAAACTCATCTGTACTTGCAGTTCACTGCAGGAAGTGGTGTGGGCAGTATTGCTCCCAATTGTAACATTATTCACAGAAACGGAGAAGAAGTACACATGAATAATGGCGGAAAGCACGGAGGATGCTCGGAAAAGATGACCCAGGGCTTCCAAAGTTTGGAAACAAATTGGCGAAACACGTTAAGTGTAAACTGTGTGAAGTCACACTCTCCTTCCATGGCAGCACTACGGCAATGCACGAACACCTGAAACGCCAACACCCTGTAGCTGCAGTGTCTTCAAATACGGCGAGTGGGTGAGTTTGCAAGTTACATGAATATCTTTTAGACCTTTTGCATTTAATTACTGAGCCCTTTGTGCTTCAGACACAAGGATTAATTTAAGTGTCCTACTTATAACATTGGTGACGTATGTTAATCAGTCGGAAAACCATCTTTGATACTTGCTTGGATAACGTTTTGTTCAGTAACGCTATTTAGTGTGCAATTTGCTTTAGTTATCAGTACAATACGTTTATATTAGAGGAAAAACAAACCTTGATGATGTAGAAACTTGTCAATGTCATGTCAATTTGCTAAACCATTATGTTTTATTTTTCCTTTTAATACTTGCGTTCAGGCTGAATTGTAAACCTCCACTTAATGTCAAATAATTAAACAGATTTGGAGCACATTCATAATACTTTGTAAGAGATTACATTTTGTAGAAATCAGTGATATTTGTTTAAGGTATTGATAAGTGTTAAACATAATATTATTGACATAATAATAATTACATAGTATATTTCTTTCACATTGTTAAATTTTTGCTATTTCTTCTCTCATTTTTTTCAGTGCCAAGCAAAGGTGTGTGGATGAGTTTCTCATGAGGAAAGGCTCATGCACCCCAAAAATGGCTGAGGTCTTCACAGAAAGCGTCCTCAACATGATCGTCATGGACATGAGACCATTATCTATGGTTGAGGATGAAGGCTTCAAGCTGATGACCCAGACCTTCCATCTTACACCTTGCCCTCTAGAACACATTTTACAAAACTGATGGAAGGGAAATATGAGACAACTCTCAGTAAAATTAAAAGTGCTCTTAAATTAACTAATAGCAAGATTGCCCTGACAGCTGATGCCTGGACCAGTGTTGCCACAGAGGCATATCTTGGCATCACTTGTCACTTTATAAATGATGAGTGGGAGCTCACAAGCTTCTGCCTTACCACCATGTCGCTGGAAGAACGACACACTGGGCCCAATATTGCTAAATGGATTGAGGAGGCTTTAGCAAGATTTGAGATCCCTGCTAGCAAGGTTGTGGCAATTGTCCATGACAATGGTTCCAATATTGTCCTGGCAGCAAACATTTTACTGCGCAGGACACACCTTGCAGTTGGTGATCAATCATGCCCTGAAACAAACTCAGATTACAAAAACACTAGGAGCAGCTAGGTGTCTCGTGGGGCACTTCAAAAGAAGTGAACTGGCGTCAAGCAAACTGAAAACCAAACAGCAACAGATGGTGACCCCGGAGCATAAACTTATCCAAGATGTCTCGACTAGATGGAACAGCACCTTTTACATGGTGACTCGTCTGCTGGAGCAGAGATGGCCACTGACTGCAACACTGTCTGACCCAACAGTAACACAGAGTGGGAAACAATACCTCGACCTGAAACCAGATCAGTGGGCCCTGCTAGAGGAACTGGCTAAAGCTCTTCAGGCCTTTGAATGCGCCACCGTCTTCCTGAGTGGTGAGAGTTATGTGACAGTATCTGCCCTGCCTCCATTGGTCAGAGGGCTTTTAAAGTCCACTCAGGTCAGCTATGACACAGCTCCTGTGCAGGCTTTTCAGGCAATTGCTTCAGAGGAGACCAATGCACACTGGTCTAAAGAAGTCACAGTCACAGGTGATAATCCAAGCAGACAGATCATTGCAGCTGCATTAGACCCACGGTTTAGGAAACTGAAATTCCTCACACCTGAGGAAAGGTTTAGTGTTCAAAATAAAGTTCAAGCTTTGGCACTTCAGTCCATGCAGGGCAGTCTGAGGAAACATCATGCCAGTGAGAAAGACGCAGCCATTTCCTCACCTGAGAGAACTGTTTCAGCTATTGATTCACTGCTTGGGTTTGACTCCTCAACAGACAGCGACAGTGAGAATAAAGAACAGGAATCATACAACCAAGCCATCACAAATGAGGTAACATTTATTGAATAAGAATAGTGCTTATTTATTAACATATGAAATAAATTATGAAACGCCAGACTCATTTAAAAGGCTAATTTTCAACTGTTGTCCCATGGCAGGTGTTGATGTACTTTGGAGAGCAGCCTCTCCCAAAGTCAGACAAAGCTTATTAAATTCTGATTCACAGACAGAGCTGCGGAGAAGTACTGAACGATTCGGTGAACAAATCTTTTGAACGAATCACTTTACTGAACTGATTCTACTGATTCAGTACACTGAAAAGAACTGCTTTTCCCATCACTACTACTAACCACACCGTTAGTATGCCGTCAGCAACATACTACACACCGGGTCATGCAACATATTTCAGGTCTGAGCTATGTTGGAAAAGCTAGCATTAAGCTAACGCCACCATCAGCCTTGAAAATAGAATTCAACAACTATATACATTCATTTGTTGCTTATACAGCTACATAGTGATTTTAGTATTATTTGACAACATATAAAACAGGGTTACCTTTATTTGTATGCTGCCTATACTCCACTCTGCCTCCTGCCAGCCACGTCCACCTCATCAGCCAACTCAATTCACCTGTGCACACAGCTGCTTCCCATCTGCAATCAAGTCAGTATAAAAGCCTCTTCTGATGCTGCCAGAAGACTTTCCAGCACTTTCCCTTGGACTACCCGTTGCAGACCCTGTTTGACTCTTACCAGCCAGCCTTCTTTTTGTCACTCAGTCTTTCGACCCCGACCACGAGTTCTGTTGGCCTCTCCCCTGGGCTGTTTGGCTTTCCTCGCATCAGCTCCTACAGTGTGAGTTTTACTGTCTAGATCTGATCTGATTTCTGTTGTTCAAAAACTCGCTGTCCGACACTGTGTGGATCTCTGGATTGTATCCGCTGGCTCTGCAACTTGCCTTCCACTTTTCCCGACTTGGTTAATTAGTTAACTTTAACAGCTCTTGCAGATGTACCTGCTGAATTTATCACTAAAAAAACATTAGTATTGTGGCTTCCTGTGTGCTGCACATGGATTTCAACACCACCCATGACAGTTACTTTTAAGTGTGTAAATGACTATGAATCAATAAGCAGAGTGTTTTGCCAGGGGTAAGAAATATGAGACGGCTTTCTGACTCTTGCATCAGCCAAATATGAATTAGATTACATGGATCTGTTGTGTTTACTGGGTAAGTGATCAATCTTTTATCAAATAAAAGCCCTTACAGGGTGCAAATGATTGTTGGCTCAGGTAAACCATCAAGTAAACAGAGACTGACAGAAATATTCAAAGTTTAATCAAATGTATTGATTCTCATTAAACAATCCACAAGCTTTTGCCGGTAAGGACCTTCACTCTTCAATCTGCATGGAAAGAAAATGGTGATTAATTGACTCAAAGAAAACACAGTATACACGATTATCAATTCATTGTCTGAGTCGGGCGGTTAATATTGCTACACACAGAGCTCAAACTGTACTGTTCTGATAGGCTGCTTACTCTGTTTCCTGCTCTGACGTCACTCTTGCACACAACGACCGAACACACACACAGGCCTCTGTTCCCTCACTCGCTCCACAACACACACATGCGTACTAACTCACTGAGCCATTCACAGACAGACATACCCTACTCGTATAACAACAGGTTACCCTAATACTTACAGTCTATGCAGGTTACATATATTTTTATTTGTTATAGGTCTATGCCTATAGGCCTCCAAGAGTTTGTGGCTTCTGCATTCTTAATCCGTGCATTGGTTAGGGACAGATACAGTGTACATAGACGAACTGAAAACAGCCATCCAAAGCAAGTATCATAAACCCTTTTCACACATACGGAAATCTCCTGAAAAACTTTGGCTACCCGGAGGTGCTTTAGGCTATGTGTGAACGCAAACAGCCGCATTTTTCGTGCAGACTTTACCTGGAGGTTATCCGGCCAGACCCCTAGTATTTTATCCACAGAAAGTCAGAGTGAGCTGATGTCTGAACACGGCCGAATATACTCCAGAGATTTCAATTTCAGCCAATGAAAAGAGAATGACGTTTATATACAGTGACTGCCTAAAGTGTCTGCACGCGACCACTACGATCTCTGTGCACGTAATTAAACGTCTCCATTCTGTTTTTTGTTCGTCAGTATGTTGTTCTCCTCTCTTTTGTGGGTGTTGTCATTCCATTGGATTACACATAGCATTGATATAAAGACAAATATTCTCATTGTAACGCATTGTTTATTTACATCACGTCTTACGTCGGGAAATCCCCCCGCGCCCCCTCCCCTCTGACAGGGAAAGTCCCCCGCTGTGAGGAACATATGTGAACGGGTAGTTCGGGAGAATCTCCGGAGAAGTCCTCCTGTAAATATCTAGATATTGTCCGGAGTGCATATGTGAAAACAGCTATAGTGTATGTAGCTGATGCTAATTTGCTAGACCCGTCCCTAGAAGGGCTTTGATGTGAATAAAAGAAGAAAACAGTTCAGTTAAAAAGGGAAAAGAAAGGGTTTTAATTATTACCTGTAGCACAGGGGTGCGCATACTCAAATTCAGCGCTGTAACCTGAAAGGAAAAATGAGCATGAGAAAGTTTGAACAGATACAGTTGAAGCTCCAACAGCAAATGTGTTTCATGTAGAAAACTTGATGTTGGACTTAAATCGGATCATATACTATAAAAAATGAACTCTGTTGTGTACAGTGTGTACCACAGCGCCCTAATGAACACAGTGACACCTGATCAGAGGCAGTATGATTCATGCTAGAATACATCAAAAGAATGGTGTTATGTTAATTTCTATGACTGGAGACATGCTTCCTGGTTAGTTATTACATCATGCACCATATTAATACAACTCCTGCATTATGTGATAACCATCGCAATTTGTAATCAATTACAAAATGTGATGTTACAAGAATTCATATTTAAAGGCAGTTTCATCTATTCACACTGAGTGAAATCGGTCATCAAAGCTTATCATAGTTATTGACAGAAAGTATCCCTGTCATTGTTTTTTTTCCCCCAGCCCCACCTGAATGGACAGCGGGACTCAGTGTGTGACTCACTTGGCTGATAGTAGTCGTAGATCTTCACCAAAGCTGGCTTCAGGTTCTGCACTGGAAGCTTATGTTGGAGAATTAGAAAGTGGCGCGTGATTTGACTTTTCAGTAACTGTAGGAAGAAAAACAGATCAGTAACACATCTGGATCAGAGAGCATCTAGTCATGTTCCTCTGTGTGTCGTTTCTCTTACCTCCCGTATATAAACGATAAGACGATCTCCAATATATTCAAGATGTTCCACCAGCTCAGAGTCTCTGATCTGTGAGGAGACGACACATTACAGCTGCGGCCATTTTACACCAACGGGACACACGGGGAGGGAATTATCGGTTATCGACAGCTAGACAACATCCGGTATTCTGATCTTTTTTTCCCTAACTGCCCCTTTTTTCTGAACCACTTTACAACTAGGATCTAGTCATGTCTCTTTTTGAAGTCTCCTTTAGTGCTTATCTGGCACATTTTCACATCAATGATGAATGCATTTATTTGAATACTTTTACAAACATGTGGACTTTAAGGGTTGTTCTGTTCCTGCACCCTGCTGAATATGACACTCTTCATAAATACGACGTGGTTAAATCAGTTTCACTTGCATTTCGGTTAACAGCCTCCTGTAGGTAGTCTGTTTTTTAATGAGGTAGAAAAATAAAATTGAGTGCAGAATAATATCGGCTGAACAAAATGATTAAAGCCACTGCATTAGAAGGTTCATATGTGAATCCACATTATGGAGGAATTTGGTTTGATGTTCTTTGGCGCCACAGAAGGTCTCTGTGTGCAACTGAGACTGATAACTGCAAGTATATACAGTACAGTACACAAAAACAGATGGCATATACAGTATATTTGGCGGCAAGGGCGTAGGTTTGGATTCAACATTGGGGGGGCCAAATTTTCAGATAATTTTGAGCGTCAAACACTTCATTTCCTGCATTCTGGTGAATTTTTATGCAACAATTTGTGCCTTTTCTGAATTCATTTATGGCGGAAATTTCTTTATGTATAGGAAATTATAATTATTTTTGAATTACTATTAATTATTCAACTGTATTGTTCAGAACTTTCTGCATATTCAAAACATTACAGGTGTTTTGGGATGTTTTTTTAGGAATCATGTACATCTCAAATCAAATATATTAGAGAATGTCACCTTGTTATAGCCTTAGTATCCAAAATTTAAAACTACATAAAAGCTGTTATGGCTGACTAATCTTTCACTCACTGAAGATCCATTATTTTGTAAAAAACCCAATGTAATTACGAGGAGGCAGGAAAACTTGCACAAGGATTTATTAACCAAAAAAGGCAAAAACAACAGGTGGTCCAAACTTAAATCTCCGGTCCAATACCGAGTTGATGTCCAAAAGTAACAAGAATAAATCTGTGTTAACTGACTAATGACAAACTATAAATAATGCATATTAATAAAAATGGTTCCATGTTACATGAGACCATGAACAGTAGCCATAAAAATAACAAGTAAAGACTGCGCGTCGGACAGTTCTCGCCTCCACGTCGTCCATTCATTACTGATAATTGGACACCTCGTCGGGCATTAACTCGTATACTTTGTGATGTCACCTCTATACAGTTAATGGGACACTAATGCAAACACCAACCTGTTGCTCTTGTTTTGTCTTGTCACTGTCTGTGACCATAGACTGTATAAAGACCACGGCTCCTAACATGACCGGACCTGATCCATTGACCAAGCGCGAGCGAGAGTAACGTGCCTGCGCACGCGCGTGTGATTGTGCGGCAAGGTTAAGATGGTATGGTCCACTATAGGGGTGTCTGAAATGATTGGGAAACGTATTTACAGGTCAGAAGGATATATAAATGTTTTGAGCCCCCGAAATGTTTTTCATTACCTCTTTTTTCGACCTTTAAAAAATGTCTTTATTTTTTTTGAGGACGAATCTACCTTTTCTAAATATTGGGGGGGGGGGGATCTACGCCTATGCTTGGAGGGTAATAAATGTAGGCTACTATGCAACAGGCCTAGATATAGCCGGTCTAGGAAATATTTCATGAATATTTTCAAGACTTCTTGGCTCCACTTTTTAGGGTCAGAAACATTCCTGATGATTATTGTATCTACTGTTTAGCTTTGACGAATTTGCAAACTACTCACTCCTCTAAAGCAACACGACCTCCTCCAAATAATACTAATGTATTTTGGCTGCCGAAACCCAATTTGGTTTCAACTAATAGCTGAACTCATGGTTTTAAATACGCAGTCAAGAAAGTAAAAGGTGATGTCAGGGCGTCCTTGATAAAAGCAGTACAGCATTAAGTAAACATTTAAGCTTCCCACTCAAAGGAGGAAGTCAGAGGGGATGGCCTCTGTGAATTTATGGTAATGGCTAGTATCACCATCATACTAACATCAATAGCTGACAGAAAAGTTCAGGTTAAAGTTGCTGTAATGACTCACCATCCTTAAAGACTCAGCATCTGGGATAAATCCAGAGAGTAGTTTGATTTCCATTATCATCATGTTTGTCATGTTGTCGCTTCCATAATGTCTGTAATTGACCCCATAATAACTCAAAGTTAGTTTCTCCAAAATCTACAGCCAGGGAGGACACTTTCACTGTAAGTGCAGTACAGTTGTTGTTGATTACTTACACCGACTTCAGCGTCAGACTGAGGCTGCGAGATGTGCTCGTGCAGTCAGCATGCGGTTCAGCCTCCACACGGAGAGAAGAGGCTGGTGGAGGAGACGGGATGTTGTACTGAAGAGAAATCTAGAAAAAAAAAAAATTGACATGATTTTAATGCTAATCTTTTTGATGTGTTTTGGGGCCATTTGTGCTTTTATTGGATAAGACAGTTGAAGAGAGAGTGGAGGATGACATGCAATAAAGGGCCGAGATCAGATTTGAATCCAATGCCAATGTGACGAGGGCTAAAGCCTCTGTACATGAGGCATGTGACATAACCACTAGGCTACTGGACCCCCAGAAGTGTGAGTGAAAAATTCAGCTGTCTTCGTTCACACATGCAGCTCACTCTGAAAACTTCACAAGTTTTTCAGGAGTTTTGTGCAAGTGTGAACATGGTGATAATGAATTCAGACCATTATGGTATAAGAGTGACATTCTCCAATCACCTGCATTGAAGCACAGGCAGTTCCCTTCACCTCCAAGCTGTACTTTCCTGTCATGTCCTTCAGAGCCTCCTCTTGGTAGAGCAGTTTGTTGTGAGGGTTTATGTCAAACGTCAGCTGGTCGCTGGGAGCTTGAACTGTCACAGTGCTGGAACCTTCGGGATTGAACACTTTAGTGGAGTACAGAGACAGAGCCTGCAGAGCCACCACGGTGTCCTTCAACACACAAAAGACAAATCATTATGAGTCATTAAAGACAGTGGCCATTCTAGAGTCTACTGGGGCCCAGGCAAGAAATAATGAGAGGCCCTATATCCTGCATTTATCACCATTATGTCTGCCATTGTCCCGATGCTTATTCCCGGGTAGACGTACATCTGGAGACTAACTCCACCACAACGCCATTACGCACATATGCTACACACACACAGAGATCTATACACTCGCGGCCATCCAGACCCCTCAGAGACACAGATCGTGTAGGGCCGAACTCGGTCTCTTTTAGACATTAAGGCCACGTTAGGTCTTTGTTAGGTGTGCACCATCGGAAAGGCGACCACGTGGGACGAAGCCATCTCCCCCCTCTTCCCCTCTTTCATACACACACACACACATTCACACTCCTTTCACAAGCCTTGCTTGATAATGTTTGTTGCTTAGATTAGTTTATAATAGTTATTTGTTTGATTTAGTTAATTGATTTTGGATTGGTGTTGCTGTGTTTAAATAAATTCTGTTATAATTTTAAGAGAGCAGTTGTTTGTGATTACTGGTGTATTTGCATTGTGATATAAGCTGGGTGCGAAGGCTTTGTGTACGGATTTCACACCTTCAATTTATTAAATATAGTTATTAATATTAGTAATTCAATAACTGATTTGAGTGATATTTTGGTTATATTTACCTGAGTACAGGTTGGTGCCCCAAAACGAGATTAAACATAGTTTAATGATATTTTATTTATATTATTATTAAAGAATATAACCAAAGTTGACTTGATACAACCCCAACACTCTACTTCCTCTTTTTTCCTGTTTCTGTTTACTCTCCTATAGATGGATAATTCCTTTTAATTTTTTTGGTTGACTTTCATTGACAAACTTTGGTTTTCACGCCAATAATGCATGCAAGGAGAGTGAGTGCTGTCAGATGGGGCCTCTGAGGGAGGTTTTCTACCTGTCATTGCAAAATTTGCATATTTTGTGTCGTTGCTATGGTTAAAAGTTTGTGAGCCCTCAGGGGCCCCCTACTGGTCTGGGGCCCAAAGCAGTTGCCTGCGTAGCCTGTTGACAAGCAGCGCCTCTGATTTAAAGATTACATCAGGAAACCCAATCTCAGTTTTAATCATATAAAACCTCCAGTTTGTGTTGTTCAAAACTTTTGAATAGGATTAGCTAAAAAACACTGATCCCAGGTGAGGGATGGATTCAGACAGGGTTACAGGAGCAACATGTCTTAAAACTTGTGCTGTTCAAATAAAACAGCATTTTCACACTGATGTTGACACGTTGTTTTTAACGAAGTAACTGAATCACTACCATGACATAGAGGATGACGTATAAATAAGGGCTTTAACAAAACATGTTTTGTTACCATAAAATATTTCACCAAATAGTTGTTAATATCAATTACAAAATAATTTCCCAACATGATCACTTCCTGTGTGAGTTGAGGCCAGCGCTTTAAATAAACTCTTTAAATCCTTCATTCCTTCTGCCATCAGGCTCTTAAACCTCGATAGTCATTTGGACTTTTAAAACTTAATTGCATTGTTTTATCTTTGCCATCGTGTTTAACCACAAGTCATTTATACTTGTGGTCATTATGGCTGTAGCCTGAACATACATTCTCTGAATGTAGTCAAAAAATGTGAAGTGCAATGAATCCTCAAAAATGTCCTTATTTATCTTCCATTGTTTTAAACATTTAACTGTGTATTGTTATCTTTGCCCGGCTCTTATGTGTGCAATTGTGGGGCCACACGATGGTACTAGTGTGCACTGTGGTCCATTCACTGATTTATTTGTTGTCCCTGAGGAACTCCTGTCTGAAGTTTGTTTGAATACTTGTATGTACACTGTAAAAAAATGTCCTTTGGTATACATACAAATGTCTGAATCTGAAATATTTCATTTAAAGCTCCTTTCAGAAACTTTCAGTTTGTGTGGATGTTGCCCCCCCCCCCCCTTAAACTGATGATACATTTGAAAACCAAATTGGGAAAAACTAAATGATTAAAGAGTTTTCATAATATACAATAACCTGAGTGGAAAATGTTAATCTGCTGGTGTGCCTGTCCTGTTTAGGACTTACCTGGGTAGAGGAGAAGCCTCCGTACTGGTTCTGCTGTCCTGTCAGCCATCTGACGATGCTGGATGACAATCGCAGGTCCTCGGCAGAGGGAGATGCACTGAGTAAGGCCAGAAGCACATAAGAGCTGATCTCCACAGACAGAGACGTTGATGTATCTTCCTCATCCTGAGACCAGTGAAGTAAAGCCCCTTCAAAAAAGCATCAACACAGAGACAAGGTGAGTTACCTTAATTGTGACGTGGCAGGGATAAGTCCTGGGATTTAACCGGATTTTCCCGTGATTGATGAGGCCTAAAAATCCCAAATTTTATGTCAGCTTCAGGAAAAGTTGAAATACAAGTGGCGTTGTGTAACAGTCCGAATATCATTGTAGTACTACAAGGCGGTGCCTTGGTTTTGTTTAGGTTTTCGTGACAGAGAATGTTGTTAGTCATCATATGTTTGTTCTGACTGAGAAGTCTCTGACTACTGCTCATGTATGAGTAGTGAATATAGCACTGTGGAGACCTGGCATTGTATGCTATAAAAATACTGTGTGGAAATCCCCACTCTGTTGTCTGTCAACTACTAATCTTCTGCTAATTGCTAATTGACTGTAGCCTATAGAGCGCCATGGGGTCTAACGTCTAAAAGTCAACAGGGATTTTGAATGGGTTTGTGGTTAGACGCCTGAAATAAGGTCTGTGGTTAACACAAGCTTAAGAGATGTTGGTGTTTTGTTAGACCACATAAACTACGTTAGGTAATACCCCCACTTGTGAATTTTTTTTTTTTACGCGCCTTTAAAAAGGCGGTTGCTAAGAAGAGACTAAATGTGACAACAGTGGTTGTCGGAGACATTAAACGTCATCACGCCGGACACAGAGGCCGGGAACTCTCTCACTAGTCGGAGATGTCTCAGGTTAGTAAACAATTTATCAAGCTACGTGGATTAGTTTATCGGAGATCGTCTGAAGCATAACACTAATGACGTCACAATCATCCGACCGTGGTGTAGTTCGCTTGTAGCATAACGTTAGCTTTTTACTTCTGTCGGCCGCATTAACGCTTCTAACATCATAAAAATGGTGTTCATCTGCGGAGATTATCCTGCTGAACAAAACCCCTACGCTTCAGAAACGTGCGATTGCCACAGAGCTTATTTTTTTGCAATGATCCAAAATCCAATGCAAAAATCCCATAGGCGAATTCTCATTAGACCCCATGGAGATGCTACTTCTGGGTTGGCCTACAAAAATACGTCATATGGTTTGTTCTCTATTAATACACATTAACTTTGAGTGAATTGGACAATATCTCAAATAAAAGCCAACTGTTGGCTGAGCAAACTGTTTGTCTTCTTACATCACTTCCATTTGATTGTCATGTCTTAAAGACAAATGAAATGGGTGATATTTACCTACATTTACACAAAATGCTAATGCTGCACTGAGTGTGGGTATTTCAATATTATCCAAAGGCGCAAGAACACTTTTTAATTGCATTTGGGAGAAAAAGGGTGGGTGGTCTACTTTGCAAAAAAAAAGTTGCAATGATTGGCCGAAAATACAAGGTCACAAAACAGGTTGTAGGGATGGTTGACCTTGTGCGTTTCCTCAATCCAAACGTCCAACTTCCTGCAGGGACTGAGTCGTGATCCGTGTTTTAGGTTGATGGCTCACCTTGCTGTATAGCCACTGTGCCGAGGTGTTTCAGAAGGAGAGTGCGGGTCTGCATGTCTCCTGCCAGGGTGAAGACATACGCCAGCAGAGCTGTGGTGTAGGTGTTGCTCAGGTTACCCATGGACTCCCTGAGGCAGGACAAGCTTCTTTGTACAACAAGAGGCTGTAAAATAAACAAGGAACATCTAAAAGAAAGATAATTTCATGAACTCACAATAGCGCTTTAGTTTTTGCATAAATCAGAACCATAAAAGTGAAATGAAGCCAACACCGAAGTATATGAATCCTCTTTTTTTTTTTTTTTGAAAGTGAAGCCAATGCATAAGTGCCTTATTAAAATTCCTTCAAAAAGCCCATCAGGGGGCAACTCCACTGCTTGCTAAAAGAAGTGTGGTTGTATAAAAGGAGACCAAATATGAGTGCTGACTTAAAATTTCCACACGGTGAAAAAAAACAGCGCAGGGTAAGAGGTTCTCACAAAGGCATGGAAGACTAACGCCGTAAACTCTGCAAAGATTGAAACACAAATATAAAACATGCTTGGGGAGTGCTCAGTAAGAATATTATTCTAATCCTTTTTGACTGGCTCAGATGCACCCTGCTGACCAAGACAGACAAGTCTTTAGCTAATAACTTGATACCCTTTGTTTCTCTCTAGCTCCACCTACTCATCAAAATACAGTCGCTCCGATATGAAAAGATGGGGCACGCAAATTTATATGTTTGGACACTGAGGTCACATCTACTTCTTTAATCAAGCCATTGATCCTACTTGCAATTCCTTTTAAGTTTAGAAATAATTCAGCACCGATACAGTAGATGTTTTTTTTCAGCCATGCAGGTTCAAACTAAAACAGTTCAACACACGCTTGCAGGATGATGATTTACATTCTGTTCACGATAACACAAGAGTTAATAAAACGTCAAATGTTTCTTACAGTTCCCGTTATGTTCATCTCCAAGAGGGATGCAGTAATGTAAGCACTGAGAGTCACTTCATCAGACACACCGCCCTGTAGAGAAGGAGAATCAGGAGGCATTCAAGAAAGACAATGTCTGAAATTTAGGAGAACACAGAGAATTAGGACCTACTTAAAGAAAACCATAACTAATTCTGTTCATTTTCATTCAGACTCCAGAGGACATTAAAATGACCTTCATCTTGTTGTTAAAGAGTTTCCCCGACTGTTTGAAACAGCCGTTTTCTCGTTGTTTACTCTCAATCCAACGCCTGGCCATTTCAACGACTTCAGGGTCAATGAAGACAAACGAACTCGCTTTAACAAAGGATCTCAGCACGAAAGCAGTCAACCTGTGGATGAGTTCAATAAGAGCAGACATTCATTAAAAAGCTGAGCTTGTCACAATGATGCAGAAATGCAGAGTTTGTACTGCCTGCTAGGCTACGGCTTGACTCGATGCTACGATGCTTTCTTATAACTTGTTTTCCAGATTAGCTTGTATCCTATAAATATAAACAGCACTCTAAAACTTAAAGTTGTCAAGTGTAGCTGCAAAAAAACTAACCAAAATCATCAATAAGTCCCTTTGCTATTTTGCATTAACCCATAAAGGGATAGTTAGGTCATTTTGAAATAGGGTTGTATGGGGTATATATGCATTAGCCACTCCCTTTAAGGGGAGACTGGAAGCTGTAGGCTTTACATTGCTGCAGACAGGGCCATTTGTCCCAAGTAATATACCTAATTTTAAGAAAGAAACAACATCCGGGTATATAATCTCAGCGGATGACTTTTCCACCAAGTCGCTTCGGCAAACCACATACAGTATGCGTTCCTATGCCATTGAACAGCTCTATGGGGGTGTGGGCTTTGAAAGATACAACCAACCTAAAAATCTGTTTGTTTTTTAAAAAGCAATTATGACACGCTGTTTACTGTGAAAACACAAGAATTTGTTTATGAACCAGAGTACACAGAGGTAACACTCAAGCACATGGAGACTCAACAGGGCCGAAAGAGAGAAGGGAAATTTAAGTCACATATTACCTCGATTGGAATCTCAACTTATGGAATACCTAAAATGTACCAAAAGTCTAATACTGTTGTCAATAGAAAACCAGAAAAAGAGAAGATACGAGTTGAGCCATGGCAAGAAAAATGCCATTTATAAAAAAAAAAAAAATGAAATGCCGGTTATTTGGCTGTACATCAACGTTAAAGTTGAAGAATGTTTGTCAACAGGTAGACATTATTGTGAGTCTGTTATGTTCTCACCAGGTGTTCTGCTTTCCTTTTCCAAACGCACTGTAAGAACCATCATAGTGCTTGTAGTTGAGCTGCCTCTGATAGCCTGTACCAAATGATAACACATAAACCAACAGTTTAAAAAAAAAAATCCAAATGTGATACACATTGTCATAGTTCTGCAACAGTGCCTACCTCTCTAGCATTACATTTCCACTCACCCTGCCAACGACTCCCTTCTCATTAGCTTACCATGCTCAGCTACTAGCCATCTCCAGCAAGCCAGAAAATAAGCCTCTCCATCTCATTCACTCATTGCCGGATTGTTCATCCGTATGAAAAACTCTCCATTTCTTATCTTGAATACTTCCAAACATTGTGTCACTTTTGACTCCATTTTGTTGTATTTAAAAGCATTGAACCTTCTCCACTACAATATACAGCAGCTGTTAATACTGTTGAAAATTGTGAATGCAAGACATGTGGAATATTAAAAAAAAAAAAAAAACAGTTCATTGTTCTTAAATGAAATGTATTTTGGTTTGTGTTATGCATGCCGTTTCCATCTTGGGGATTCACTTTTTTTTCTGCGAGATAAAACGAACAGATTCTCACCATTCATCAGAAAGTTTTCAGCCTTTTCCTTGTTGGCGTAGGTCAGCTGCTGTGTGTTCTTCAGGTACTCGAGGATGTAGATGTTGGGGGCCAGAAGAGCCATGTTCTGCTCCCCACATCCATACGGCATCTGCAGCAGTCCATCCAGGTTCTTCAGGGCCCGGCCCATGATGTCACCTACACAGAAACACTGAGTTTGACTGGCTCAATCTTTCAAATTTAAATGAACCTTAACATATCAACAGAGAGGGTGCACCAGTGGCCTAGCAGTTAGGCCGCGCCCCACCGAAAAAAACTATAGTTCACCAAGCATGTTGCCAAGGTTTGGATCCAACTGTAGGCCCTTTTGCCGCATGTCACATCCTATTGGAAGACAGGACGTGTTGGGAGGAGGGAATGGGGTGTGACATGCAGCAACCAGGTCATCCAGCGCCCCAGATCCTTGATCCTTTGATTGGTTAGTTCAATGTGTTTTTATTAGCTGAAAGGGAGTGAGGTTAATACTAGAACTTCACCAGCTGATCTCTACTGCTCAGTCTGTGACTAAAAAATGTCACCAGCTCAATAGGTGAGTGATATTTGGTTTCACTTTTCTGAGAGGAGGTGGAGATGTGTTGTCCACATTTGCAGTCAATGGATTGAAGAGGTCATATCAACACACTACAACAGCCACTGAATGATCCCATACACCTTCATACGATTGAATCTTCTTGAGCTTCAAGGAGGATTGAAAGTGTTTTTTGATCCATGAATTGTTTTGTAAAGGCTACATAATTAAAATTCAGTTTACCCAGCACAGACAGGGAAGCTCGGGCAGATCCATCGATCACATTGTCAGGAAGCTGCAGCTCTACTTCTTCTGTAAGAGCCTCCCCTGGAAAAAAAAGATTTGGACTAATTCAAACACAATTTAAATAGCTGCTGCAGAGTCCAATGCCCTAATAAAGAAATAAATTAATAATATTTGTCAGTTAGATATGTCTGTCATTTGTTCAGATGGCAATCAAGACCAAGATGTAAACTTTGTTCAAAATGGTCAATTTCCAAACAACATATGGGCTTCCTCTCAGTCTAGTTTAGAGTAGCGTCTATTGATTAATTAAATAATTAATCCATTGTGAATATGGAAAATTACCATCAACTCTTCTGAGAATTGATCAAAGTTTAAAATTTTCATTTTAAACTTTGATCAATTCAAACACTTGTTGGTCTTGACTTCTCTTTGTCATGTCTGACAGTAAATGAGAAGTCTGAGTGGTTGGGTTAGAGAAGCATTTTAAAGACGTCATTTGAGACATTTGTAAATTTCCATACATTTCTAAGACAAAAATACAGCAGATCAATATTCAGTGAAAATGATTGGTTGCAGCATTAGGCCAGGTGTTAATCCATGCTTCTGAATAAGGCTATACAGTGGGACGCTAGAAGGACAGTTAATTATACATCAAATCAAACTAACCACATTGAAAGAGAGATACAAAAGTCACAAAAAGAACACAACTGGCTTTCATACTAGCAGAGTTGTAGATAAAAACATGTGATCTGAACTGTACTGACCATTTGGACAGAGCAGCCAGTTGAAGGTTTTTGTCATCTCTGTTCCCTCAGCCTGGAAGATGAAAAAAAAAAACATACCTCCTAAAATGTGCACCTAAACATTTTCATTTGACCAATTATCAAATTTAGAACTTTTTATTTTGAGAGACAAAAAAAATGTCCACCTTCACTATGAGGGTTCGTGTGACCACATCGATATGACCTCTGTCTGGCACGCTCACAATCTCATTGTCACATGACACATGGGAGGCCACCGCCTCAGCGGACATTGTCACGTTCACGACCCCTAAAAGAACAAAAACTAATTCTAAACATTTCTTCACAACAGGTTTAGTTACTATTGGGACTGTGTCATAGCGTTGTGTGTGGGTGCCATCATAAGTACAGTGCATTATAGTGTGGGGTGAAACATGGAGGTACTGAACTGAGGATAATGTCAAAATGAAATGAAAAGGAACGATTGACTTAAATCACATTACATTAAAAGGTAGTTTATTATATATATATTTTTTTAAAACAACGCGGAAGTAGCAGTTGAAGCAAGAGAGTCCGCTACATGACGCTCTAATGAAAATATTTACCTTTATATCAATGCTACGTGTAGTCCAACGTAATCACACTATCAACAAAAGAGCGGAGAACAACATACTGAAGACTTAACTATGAGCACTGAGATCGTAGTGGTCTCGTGCAGACACTCTATGCACAGTGCAGCAGTAACAGTATATGCACATCACTCCCCCTCCCATTGGCTCGAGGTGAATTCTCCGGAGAATATCCTGCTGCATTCTCACATCAGCCCACTCCGACTTGCTGTGGAAAGAATACTAGGGATCTGGGAGGAGAAACTCCGGGTGAAGTCCGAACGGCCGGAATTTGACTGTTTGCGTTCACACATACAGCTCCTTCTGGAAATAATCAGGAGTTTTTCAGGAGTTTTCTGCACGTGTGGAAGCCCTATTAGAATCACAATCTGAGCCTGTCAGTGGTAAAGACGTTTTAGTGGATATACTTATATACGCCTGCAGAATGAAATAACACTTTGTTTTAAACCTGCCCACAGCCAATTTACAATTCCAAAACCTTAAGACCCCAAAATATGTCAAACCGAGACACGGGTTTAAGAATATTTCTGATAGCCCTTACAAGTCATTTTTGTTATGTGACTTCATATGCATAAAATGGGAATCACAAAATACTTGAACTGCTGTCTACTTTATAAAGTTACTGAAATGTTTTATTTTCTAAACATCTCGTATCTTTGACAAACTTTATGCACAAAAGTACATGTGAGGCTCATACCTAAGACCGAAGGGGACATGGTCCATCTGAAAGTTTTGCGTTCGGTAGCACACAGACAGGATGTGTACTGTTGATCGACGAGCGGGGTGAGGGTGAAATCTGTTGAGGCAGCTGGAGTCACAGTGACCTGTTAAAGGAACATGTTCAATTTGTTATGTTACAAAAAAAAGTGGCTGCACACAACTCAGAATATTGTTTGTCTAATCAGATTTGGCTGCTCTTTTTTTATTTTAGGGACCCAGCCCAAACTCCAATATCAGCCAACAATGGAGGTGTCAAAAAGTCACACATTCTTGCTTTAAAAAGTCAGCAGGAACTAGGGAGACAGTTGTAATCATCTGAAATGTAAGTGTTATGAGTAATTTTATGAGAAAGCATGTTAGTTAGCTCATTCTCTAGTTAGAAGCAGTGTTGCCAGATCTCAAGAGATACAAGCAACCAGGTCTAAGAAAACAAGCCCAAAGTCGCTTATAATAAGCGGATTTGGCAACACTGGTTGGAAGCAGCTCGGCTCGATTTCTAGCGTCAAACTGCTTTTTTTACAATCTTAGAGTCCATATTATGCCCTTTTTGGGGTTCGTATATTTAATCTATGTACCTACTTTTGTACGTTCACAATAGCTAAAGTCCAAAAAAGTGTCTGTTTTCATGTACTGCTCCTCCTTGCTCCCTCTACGCTCTGAGTCCGTCAGCTACGCTCTGCTGTGCCCACACTGTTAGACCCCACGTGGGCCAAGTCTGCTCTGATTGGTCTGCCGATCCGCTCTGTCGTTATTGGTCAGTTGCGTCTCGGAAATTTCAATTTGAGCTGCTGGGCTTGCCACAACGAGCCAATGGACTTAGATCAGTGATCTCACACTGACAAATTTTTATTGAGGGGGGCTAGAACCGAGCGTTACATGCAGCTAATGCTACAGCTAACAGGAGGAGGTAGGAGGACTTTGAATATTTACACATAGATGTGCCTAAACATGCACAGGACACATGGAAAACACACTAAAGATCATATAAAATCAGAAAAAGCATAATATGGGACCTTTAAAGGGTTAAAGATAAGTGATTATCTTCTATGTCGTCACAAGTGTAAAAGCATGGTGTCAAGGTTCGAGAAAATTAAGAGGAGGACCTAGATGCAGAATTGACCAAAACTATTTAGTCTATTAACAAAAACTTACTTCAAAATCCAACAGGAGAAAACAAGGAGCCACGAGTAACTGACATACAACAACGAACTGACACAGAGGGGAAGAAACACAGAGACTAAATAGACATAGGGTAATCAGACACAGGTGAGACTAACAAGACACAGGTGGACGGCCTGGAGGCAGGGCACGTAGCCCGGAAAGTTCAGGTGGACGGCCAGGAGGCCGACCAAACACTGAGATCAGTTCAGGTGGGCGGCCGGGAGGCCGACCGAACACAGAGAGCAGACCGGGGGGGCGGCCGGGAGGCCGATCAGACGACTCGGGACCAGTGATAGGCCGGGCCTCCCACGAAGACACAGTAGTGGGCGGAGTCGATATAACCTCAGACGAGGGCGCAGGAGTCGGCAGGGCCTCAGACGAGGGCGCAGGAGTCGGCAGGGCCTCAGACGAGGGCGCAGGAGTCGGCAGGGCCTCCCACAGAGACACAGGAGTGATAGGAGTGGGCAGGGCCTCCCACGGAGACAGGGGAGTCAGACGGCGCTCTGCCGGAACGGAGAAAGGGGACAGACGTGGTTCAGCAGACACAGGCACAGGGGACAGACGGCGCTCTGCCGGAACAGGAACATGGGGCAGACAGCACTCTGCCGGAACTAGTGGCAGACAGCGCTCTGCGGGAACAGAAACAGGTGGCACATGGCGCTCCACCGGAACCGGTGGCAGACAGCGCTCTGCTGGAACAGGAACAGGAACACATGGATGATGAGGCCTGGGTTGAGGTCTGGGTTGAGGCCTGGACTGAGGCTTGGGTTGGTTCACCGGCTGCTGAGGACGAACAGGCTCAGAGGTATAGGACTGTGAAGCAGGCGTAGAGAAAAAGTCTCTAGTCCACTCAGGGAGTAAATGTTTGAGCATGGTCTTCAAAGATTTTCCTCTTGAGCCGTGGAAATGGCTGGCGGCCAGTCTTTCCTTGCTACAGCAAGCATAGTTTAAGTCATTTTTTAGGCATGTGAGGTTATAAGTAACCTCACGCAATTCCGAAGAAAATAATCCTGCTGGGTCCATGGTATGGTCAGTTCATTCTGTCAAGGTTCGTGAAAACTAAGAGGAGGACCCAGATGCAGAATTAACCGGAACTATTTATTCTATAAACAAAAAGGCAAACAAAAACTTACTTCAAAATCCAACAGGAGAAAACAAGGAGCCACGAGTAACTGACATAGAACATACGACAATGAACTGACACAGAGGGGAAGAAATACAGAGACTAAATAGACATAGGGTAATCAGACACAGGTGAGACTAACAAGACACGGGTGAGGACAATCAGGGCAATCAACATGGAGGGAAACACACAGAGGCAGGAATACAATACAAGAAACACTGAGGACAACTACAAAACTAAATCCTGAAACACTAAAGACACACAGAACTCAAGAATGAACAAAACACACTAGAACATAAAGAAACACTGAAATACAAAACTAAATAAGACCAAATCATGACACATGGATTACCATGATGCAGCTGGACAGGTAGTTGAAGACAGTCGCCTTCAGATCAAACTGCTCCCCTCGGATTATGGAGTAAGGCAGGTCAAGCTCTAGGAAGAAAGGCTGGAAGACTGTGAGCGTCTCCCTTGGAGCCAAGCCGAATCCCTGAGGGGACAAACAGAAAGCCTCCGTCTCCCAGGTGGTGATGGTGTCCGGGACAGTGAGCGACAAATCTGTCGATCCAGACTCTCTGGACGAGCAGAGACAAACAGATACATGGTGGAAGATAGAGGAACATGAGATCCAGATTTTAAATTAGACTTGGTAAATCCTCTGAAATGGAAAGTCTTGCTATATATTTCTTGTTTGAACTTGAGAGATACAACAATGATTGGTTCATGTTTAAGAGTTTTCTTCCTGGAAAAAATAAATCTGAATATTGCTATAAATGGTTATCAGTCCTGCTCTGTCTGTAGTCAGGTTTAGTTAACAAAAAATGATACCTAAGGGTAAAGGACAAATATCAAACATCAGAGAAGCAAATGGAAACAAAGACGATGTATTTCTTTGTGTAGAGATGTGCTTCAGCCTCCCCTTAGAGTCCAGTCACATCACAGGCAGCCACCTACTAAAGCATACCCTCATCTCTCAAAATATGACTGTAAATGGGACCACGAATTGCAAATTGAACATCATGATGCATGAGAAAACTCGAAACTACAGATGGGGACCATAAACTCATTAGTGAATGTTTACTGAGGTTTTTAAATCAGTTAAGAAGTAGAGCCATTTTATCATAATCTGCTATACATTAAGTCTTTATTGTCAATTAATTTGCCATCTTAACATTCCTCTTCAGAACAAGTGGCTGTAGCCTCTTCTAAATTAAAGCCAGTTACTCAAACCCACATTATTTCTAAGGTACAGCAGGGGATGACTCCACTGGTCTAATTATATCAAAACATTAAAACGAACTCTGAGTGGACCGCAGTCAAGACGAACGGGAAAAACAGACACAAGGAAGAGAATAGGTTTACTGACGAGCTAATAGAATAGAATACTTTATTGATCCCAAACTGGGAAATTGTGGCGTTACAGCAGCAGGTTATCCAAACACACAATATTAGCAAATATAAATAATATAATATTAAATACAAAGTAAATAAGCACTAAAAATATAAAAACTTGACGTTACATGATGTTTTTCTCACAGCAGCACAGCATACAGCAACTTTCGGTAGCAGGTCCCGCTTCTCTATGTAGCTGTATCTGACTTACTATCCGGTGTTTCCACGTCAACGACAAACATGTTGTGTCTGTCATGATGGCTCTGACATGGCTGTCGCCACGACAAGACACGTCCGGTTACAACTATTCAATTACGAATTTCTCTGGCTTTGATAAGTCCATTTTAATCTATTTAGATATTTGAGTGTCCAATTCTATTAAAATTCTACATTTTGTGCCTTGAATTTATTATCTCAATAAATGTCCTAATTAGTTTAAGGGTTTTGATCGCAACTTTCAAGTCTTCTTCAAAATAGCATGATGTTAATTTTGTAAATAATGGGCCAATTTAAGGTTAAATAGATGCTTAAGCTGAGAATGCTTTAGGGTGTTGCTTCCTACAAAAGGGGCATTGAAACTTGAATATCTTTAGATAATATGTTAGGTTTGGTAAAGTGACCTTCGTTATGTTTTCTAGTTGAGGTGCAGCTGTTGAGGTTGCTAGGTGTCAAGGTCGGCGCTTAGTATTGAAAGGGTAGGGCGGGTGATGTGGATTTCTGTTGTTGATGATATGTTTGATGATGAAGAAATTCGCTGTTTAGACTGACTTGCTTTTAAACAGAATTATTTATTAACAAGTTGCAGAATCACTGAACACGTCTGCTCAGGAGAGTCAAGAAGCCAAATAATGATCTCTCCCGAACATACATTGAGAGTGCTATTTATACATAATGTCACAGGGCACATGAGGACATCTGTTTCCTGTTCTTGGGTATCTCTCTGGACTCAGAGGTCCCTTTGTTCACATTCCACTGTGGGGGATCCTATCTTAGATTTAGGCATTTCCTGGCAACTCAAAGAACATTACCGGTCTCAAATATAATTACTACAAACTGTCGTTTTGCACATTCTTAATAAGAAACAGAGCTGACCTAATTTCCAGATATGTCAGACACTTCACGGGGACAGCTGGTCACGCAAACAGGAAATCTTCTGTAGACCAGACTGTCTCTTTTAGTTCATACTGAGCTGTACACAGGCTACAAAAGATTGGGACCATCATGGGCTAGGTCCTCGAAGGATGCTAGCCCCAAAATGAGACACAGTTCACTTCCAAAGTTCAGGTAATTAATCAAGCGGTTGTGTAAAGGTAGCTACTGAACATCCACTTCTTACAAAGTTTATGATCAGACATAAGAAAAGATATTTCATTGATATATACATTCACCTTTTAAAAATTAGATTAAAATGTATTTTAATTTTTAAAATAAAAAAAAAAATAATAATAAATACCCTTAATTTAAAAAAAACACGATTGTCAAATGAAAAGGCTTTAAAAGAAACTCACCCAACTTCCACCAGTTTCCATATCCAAGTTTCAGGGAAGAAAGTGCGGATCGACTTGATTAATTCAGAGGTCCACATAGGTTCAATTCCACTGCGACTGAGAATGATATAATTCACTGAGGACAGAAGAACATTTAACCCAAGTCAGAGGTCAAATTTGTAATTTGAACTTCGCTAAACTAATGCTTGTACAGCTTGTCAGGATGCTTAAATTTCTAGTCAAATAAAAAAAGCCATCTCAACCTCCTTCGCTGTATATTTTCCCCTTGAAGTTCAAACATGAAGGCATCCTGGTAAACATATTTGTTACAATCTTCAGCCCCAATTTCTGGATAAACAGGCAGCAAAGAGTGATGTCAGTGCAAATCGGAGCAGCATTCACCCTCAATATATCCACGGTGGCTGTTTTCCTCTGATGCCAAGCTTAGAGTGGGAAGCTCAAACGCTGTTTTAGAGACCTTTTTTGGCATTCTAATGCACGTTGTCCAAAACATGTGGTACAAAGTGATTTTGCGATGTCTCAGACTACATTTTTTATTACACAGCGCAAAATCAAGACGCTTAGCGAGGCACAGGTCACAAAGGGGTTGGATTAATACGCTTGATTATTTATAGGTGTTTTTGGAGTAACATGAATCAAATCAGTCAGAGGTTCAGTTCTCATTCTGCATTTTAAGACCAACCCATCCATAGGCGCTAACATGGGTACAAGAACATTTGCTATTTACACGTGCGCGATGTGTGAGAAAATTACAACTGTGTCAGGTGGAAAATAGGAACCTGCGGCTGCATGTCCTATCCTATAAATGTATCTTTGGTCAATCTGTCAATGGCTAGAAGCCAAATAATTTTACCAGCAGAAACATTTTTAACCTGCCAAAACACTTAGTTAGATACAATGACATTAAAAAAATTAAAAAAAATTAAATGCATTTACTCCAGCACTGAAATAGAAGAGTTGGTGTTATTTGGGGCTACATGGAGTTGCAGTGGTTAGCACTGTTGCCTCCCAGCAAGAAGGATGGTGGTTCAAATCACATCGTACAGGACCGATACTGATAAGACAGCTGATAGTAAACATCCAAAGGGATACACAGCAATAGTTTAAGCTTTAATAACAAATATTTAATAAGCCTTAAGCTACCATTAGACAATGGCTAGAAAGCTATAGCTTAGTATTAAACAACTTCCTTGCTAGCATTACCCTTACAAAGTGTGAAAACATACATTCAGATTTCCTGCTAATGTTAGCCACCTCAGGTTAATGTAAGCAGAGAATTGGTTGAATGCTAATGTTAGCTTTTATGAATGATTTGTCCTTACGAGTTTTTAACAACATGTTATTTGATAACTCAGGGTTTGTGCTTCCCTCTCTAAGAGACGACATCACAGGAACAACGCTGCTACGTAATCAATGTGAATCATGTAGTTTAGTAATTCAACTAATTCCATTTCATTTTCAATGCCAAGTTGATGCCAAAAATATATTTGCAAAATATATTCGATAAAAATAATTACCACAAAAACTTCATGACCACCATCTTCACTGCTCCGTCTACGGCGTCTGTGTGTAGATCTCGTGCGTTTCACATTTATACATAGTTTAGGATCATCAACATAGTCTTTTTTCTCAGGCAGAAGTTTAAATATCTGAAAAAAATGAGAGTGAAGGCTTTAAGAATGTGAATATATTCATTGTGTTCCTCTACATATACAACCACAAAATATAAAATATAAACAATAAATATTACAAATATGTTGTTGTATTTCCAGAAGATCCCAAATGGTCCCAAAATGATACAATGCTCATATTTAATAACTGAGAAGCGAGGACGGCTGGGATAAATGGAGTAGCAGGGTGAACCCCCCCTTTCTTACACAGTTAAGAAGAGAAAATTATTCTTCAAATTACTTTCAACAGTTGGTAGTTAGACTTTGGTGGAACCTAGAGCAGCAACCAAACTGAAAAAAAACTAAAAAACCAAGCAGTATCTCTTCATGGGATGTAGCCGTTCCCTCTTCACCACAATGCCCAGATTACTGCTGAAGATGAGCCAATCCGTCTGAGAGTCTCACAGTCCATTCTACCCTCACTCGTGGACAAGACCCCGAGATACTTAAACTCCTTCACTTCATGTAATATTTCTTGTACGTATATTTCTTATTTAATTCTATTGAAGTTTCTGGACATTAGGATGAGTACTGCTGTTCTTTTGTCTTTGTTTTCCACTATTTATTTGTTTTTATGTTACTTGTGTAAACCCTACTTGCCCACATACTGCAGTGTGTTGCTCTGTTTTTTTCCAGCAGAAAATAGAAAACTTAATCTAATGTTGCTTAAAACAGCCAACCTTCTCTGCATCCAGAGTCTTCCCTGGCTCATCGATAAGGACGCTCTGGTCAACAGCGCTCACACCACACAGAGAGCCCGGATTGGCCGACACCTGAAGGGTGGTTCCCTCTCCTGGTATTGCTGAGGTTGGAGAAAACGCCAAGGATACCTGACGCGCGCGCACACACACACACACACACACACACACACACACACACACACACACACAGTTAGTTATGTATTCAGAGGTCTGCTTAAACTGTCTTTCCTTTTTTAAACTGGGCTAAAACCAGGCTATTAACTGCTGTGAACAAGCTCTGATCTGAAAACTAGGAACGTCTTGTCAGCTAGGTGGGTGAATCGAAACTTGCTTTGAGTAGATATTGATAGTGGGTCGTTGTCAGGCTTTGTTTGGACTGAGCACTTAAGTTTCATTCTCTTCAGCATCTGACGCTTCAGTGTGGCCACAGAGCCCGGGCATACACGACTACTGCTTTGCCTATTTTCTCTGGTCATCTGCTAAACGCAACATGTGCTACAAAGAAATCTCTGTCATTCATGGGAACAGGAAAAGACACATCTGTCATAGACAACGAAATCTTAACAACTTGGCTCGGCTTAAGAAAGCCTCTTCTACCCACCCTTCATTTACTTTTGGCCTCTGGAACTGTCAATCTGCTGTGAATAAAACTGAATTCATCCAAGCACTTGCAAAAATGTCAGACATTCAGGCACTTGCCCTTACTGATACCTGGATCCGCCCAGAAAACAGTCACACCAGCTGCTCTTTCTGTTGACACAGTGTTCTCACACACACCCCGCTCTGTTGGATGTGGAGGTTGTACAGGTATCTTCATTTCTAATACCTGGAAATTCAATAAACTCTTCCCACTGAGCAACAACTCCTCATTTGAATACCACACAATCTTGGTTACTGCTCCTGTTAAAATGTACATTGCTATCATTTACCACCCACCAGGGTGTAATCTGAATGATTTTGTTGTGGAACTGGACATGCTACTCTCAGAAATCCCTGATGATGGAACACCACTGATTGTAATGGGAGACATGAACATACACACTGATAAAGCCCAGGCAACAGACTTCCTTGCTCTCCTATCCTCATTTGACCTCATGCAGGTCCCAACTCCTCCTACCCACAAAGCTGGCAACACTCTTGATTTAATCCTGACTCGGAACTGCTCGACAGCAAACCTGACTGTCACCCCTCTACATCTATCAGACCACTTCTTTATTCAATCTCCTTGCCGGAACTCCCTCAGGCACACCCACAAATGGTGTCATACCACCAAAACATGCGATCGCTCAAGCCAGCTCAGCTGTCTAACGAGGTAATGGCTGCCATGCCTGCCCAAAAGGTCTTTACCGCACTCTCTACAGACGAGGCTACAGACACACTCTGCTCCACACTAGCCTCATCTCTGAACAAGCTCTGCCCTCTGGTGTCCAAACCTGCTCGCGAAACCCACCCTAGCCCATGGCTCACGGAAGTCATAAGAGAGCAAAGAGCAGGGCTGAGGTCAGCAGAGAGAAAAGGGCAAAAATCCAAACAGTCCGCTGACCTCAATGACTATAAGCAAAGACTTGTCTCATTCTCCTCCAGCCTGAAAACGGCCAAGACAACATATTATCAGAACAAGATATGCAATGCCACAGATACAAGAAAAATGTTTTCTACTTTTAACTCACTGCTTCAACCACCTCCTCCTCCACCCTCCGATCTGTTCACACCAGACATGTTTGCCTCGTATTTTACTGAAAAGGTTGCAACCATCAGTAACCAGTTTTCTGAGCCTGACCAACTCAGCCAAAAGGCAACAACCAAAAGTGCCTCACTCGACTCATTCTCCTCTCTGACTGAGGATGAAGTCTCTAAGCTTGTGCTAGACTCTTTGGCCCACCACCTGTCCTCTGGACCCAATACCATCAAGCCTCCTGCAGACCATTTCCTCTCCGCTTAATGCTGCACTTAAGCATATCATCAACTCCTCTCTGTCAATGGGTGTGTTCCCCACCGCATTCAAGCAAGCTTGGGTCACCCCTCTGCTCAAAAAACCCACACTAAACCCAGCCCAGGTGGAAAACTACAGACCGGTTTCTCTTCTGTCCTTTCTGTCAAAAATACTTGAGCGCACAGTCTTCAAGCAAGTCTCTGAGTTCCTGTCCAGAAACAATCTGTTTGACCCAAATCAGTCAGGCAGTAACAGAATCGCTATGAGCTGCCAGAGCTGCAGGTCAGTCCTCAGTTCTATTACTGCTAGACCTGTCTGCTGCCTTTGACACAGTCAACCATCAAATCCTCCTATCCACACTCTCTGAACTTGGTATCTCAGGATCTGCCCTCTGCTGGTTCATGTCCTACCTCTCTGGGCGATCCTTTAGAGTGTCGTGGAAGAGAGAAGTGTCCAAAGCGCACAGCTTATCCACAGGGGTACCTCAAGGGTCAGTGCTTGGTCCCCTTCTCTTCTCCATATACACAAGCTCACTTGGTTCAATAATCCGCTCTCATGGCTTCTCATACCACTGCTATGCTGACAATACCCAGCTCTTCCTGTCATTCCCGCCAGACGATGTTACAGTCTCTACAAGAATCTCGTCATGCCTTGCTGATATCTCTAAATGGATGAATGAACGGCACCTTCAACTCAATCTTTCAAAGACTGAGCTCCTTGTCATCCCAGCCAGTCCCTCTATGCAACCACAGATCAATATCCAGCTTGGAACAACCAAACTCATGCCCACAAAGTCTGCCCGGAACCTGGGTGTCATGATTGATGACCAGCTAACTTTTAAGGTTCAAGTAGCCTCGATTGCCCGGTCATGTCGATTTGCCCTGTACAACATCAGGAAGATCAGACCTTACCTGTCAGAACACGCTACACAGCTCCTGGTACAGGCTCTTGTGATATCACGCATCGATTATTGCAACTCTCTACTGGCAGGTCTTCCTACATGCTCTATCAAACCTCTGCAAATGATACAAAATGCAGCAGCACGACTGGTCTTCAACCTTCCTAAAAGAACACATGTCACTCCGCTGTTCATCTCCTTACACTGGCTCCCAGTTACTGCTCGCATCAAATTTAAAACTCTGCTGTTCGCTTACAAAACAGCGTCTCCTCCTTACTTTAACTCTCATCCAGGTCTACACTCCCTCCCGCCCACTACGCTCTTCTAATGAAAGGCGTCTGATCCAACCTTCACAACAGAGTCCTAAGTCTCTGACGAGACTCTTCTCCTCTGTTGCCCCCCGGTGGTGGAATGAACTTCCAAACTCCATTGGATCTGCAGAGTCCCTCTGCACCTTTAAGAAAAAGCTAAAGACCCAGCTCTTTCATGAATACCTACTAACTTAATGATGATGGTTTCGATATCATTGATGATGATGATGGTTGTCACGATTGTTTTTGTTTGATAATGATGACTTATAAGATGGTTTCTATACTGATTAGAGCTCTCAAGAACTGCCGTCAATGTTGTGCTTTGCCTCTGTTCAATGCCTGTCAGCACCTGTGTGTCCAATCGGACTCAAAGCTGATCGTTTGCTCTTACTGACATTGTTCCCTTTTTCTAGATCCTTGCTTGTATTATACTTACACTCTGATGTACGTCGCTTTGGATAAAAGCGTCTGCTAAGTGAATTGTAGAATTGTTGTAGAATTGTGTTTCAATTGAATAGCGACATCGCTTTTTTATCTCAAACTATTTAAAGGAAGAATGTGTGAATCCAGTAGATGTCGCCCTTGAGCACCAACAGGAAACCAAAACAAACTTCAGTTTGGCCTCTCTCCTCCAGCAACATACCTCGAACCACCTCCCCTGGCATTCGAGTCAAGCGCAAACGGTGGACAAAATTGTCCTTGGCTTGAGCTGCAATTATCTCTGGCCTGCATGTTTTTGATAGCAGGCTAATGTTAGCACGTATTAGATATTGCGTAGCTTCACATTGCATGTAAATTGACACAGAATGACCTAATGATCTAAAAACGCTAATGCTCTTTGTTATTGGCCATCCCATCCATGTCATGATGTAAACACGGCTCTGACAACAATAAAGCTAGTGGGACTCACGCTTCTGACTCATTGTCGACAGTCATGACTCAGAGAGACATGTACACAGCATATACTTGATTTCTGCTATATTTGTGCGTACAATGCTGCACAATTGAAATAAAAGGCTAATTTCCTTGTCACTTGCTATTCACAACGTGTATTAGACCGAATTCTGAACATACTTATATCATTTTGTAAAGCTCAAATAAATTCCAAACCCGTTAATTTTTTCACTCTGACCTTGTGGCTGAAGCATTTCTCGGTTTGGAAGATAGCACTGTTGGCGATAACAATCTCATTGGGGAGGACAGCGTAAGCTACAACCTGGAACTCTGGTGCTAAATCTGGAGTCACTTTCAATGTAAAGATGATCTTCCCATCAGTCACTGAAACAAAAGAGACCATTTTTATAATGCATCAACCCAAAACAAATCCATTATAAGTAACCTCCTAAACCAAAATACATAACGATCAATTATCTTTGCACTACAATTGAATATTTATTGATCTAATCTGAGTTCATTTGCTTCTGTCTTCCCATTGTCTCCCCTGTTATTCACCAAGAAATAGAAATCTGTTTTTTATTTATTCTTAAATTGGAGAATGGAATGGTATTTGAATGTCTGATTAATCATGAAAAGGATTCTCATTTGTATATTTTCAAAGCCATCTTTACCCACCGGGTTCATTTTGCACTTCCACCTTTTGATGTCCTTGCATGGCAATGTTTCCTCTGGATAACACCTAGAGAATTTAATAGAATCTTGTTAAAATGGTAAATAAGCCTTTAGCATCTAGCTTTTCCGACACCAAAACAATGAATCAATATGTGAGTGTCTCAATCAATGCACTGACCTAAAAGTTTGACATTAACCTTAATGTGGTCTGTATTTCAGTATGAGGTATATGAGATAAACTGGGAGCAGAACTGGGAGCACTGAAATAAGAAAAATGCTTTTCACTGATTGGTCACATGAAGTTAAAGCATATTTTCTGCAACAATATTTCAGTTAGTTTGGATGTAACGCTCTACAAGTTCAGATAAATCTGACGTCCCCGTGGTGCAAACAATTAATAAGGCCTACATGATATTGATTTCACACTTGACGTGCTTCATTATCTCCTGAAACACACAGGGTTTAGTTTGGACTTTATACCATAACTTAAGACACAACTTACAGTATACAGAGCTGCTGCAACAGGCCATAGATCTTCTAGCCAAGATTTTGCAATTTCACATATTTCGCCACCACTCACCAGATACATCACATCCACTACACTTCGGGTATCTCCCACAAAAGTGTAGAGGATGGAAAAGTAGTCCTCTTTGTCACAGGGAAGCTTGTCGTTCTTTGTCTTCACCTTCAGAGAGCTGGATGATTTAGTATCAGGAGAAGACGGCAACGCCAAGGAAAGTTGGTGATTTCCAATCTCATAGCGTGGACCTTTGAAGCGACTGTATTGATCTGGGTCTTCATTCAGGCTAGCCTGGGTAGTAGAGAAGAAGTGATATTAGCAAGTAAGCCAACAATGGTTGGAGTAAGCTATTGTGGCTAATGCTTAGCAATTCAAATAGTTTAATAAGTACTTTGTTAAATAAGAGTTTTAAATTAGTAAATCACCACATTCATATGGCAGCCACTATCCTGCAGCATCGTCTTCCATTCACTTCTGTAGTGTAAATGATTGACAGGTGTCATGACACCCCCTCTTGATGTGCTCATCACTTGGACGTAAATCATTCAGCCCACAGGCCACTGACTTTTGACTAATGGCATTGGCACCATTATTTTTCATACCTGAGTCTTTTGGGGCTTTCAGAGGTTAGCATTATGACACCTTTTAAACCCTGACATTTGAGGTAATCTAACGGCAGCTAATGTGTTGTGAAGTTGTTTGTCCTTGGATGATGGCCTCTTGTTTCTCTGGATTTTAATCTTTCGGTGTCAAAATCACAACAACAAGGGGTGCTGGTGGGGCAGTAGTTAGTGCGCCTGCCCCATGTATGGAGGCTATAGTCCTCCAAGCAGGCAACTCAGGTTCGAATCCCACCTGTGGCCCCTTTCCCGCATGTCATTCTCCACTCTCTCTCTTCCTGATTTCCAACTCTATCCACGGTCCTATCTCTCCATTAAAGGCACAAAAAGCCCAAAAAAAAATCTTTAATTTTTTATTTTTTTTTAAATCACAACAACAAAACTAGAATATGGTTTGAGCTCTACCATTTTGGTAGCCATCCTTTCTGTCAACTTTTTCGACAGTTTAATCTCAGCCTGTTAGCAGCAAAAACAGGCATTTTTGATTGGGCGAACATTGAGCCGAGACGTTTGCCCTTAAATAAAGCCAATATTAGCCATTACAACCTGCTTCATGCTGGCTCTTTCTATCAATCAATCAATAAGACCCAAACTAAATTTAAATAGCGTCATGATTTTCAAAGAATCAAACTTCAAAACTTTACGAAGCTTTCAGATTTTAACATTATATTTTCCTTGTTTTTTTACACTTACTTTGAGGAGGATGTTGTTCTCAAAGTTGGTCATATTTAGTGTGAAAGGGGCGATACCATTGCTGTCAGTCATGAGGTTCTGTATCCCCCACCGATCATGTAACAAATAGACCGGCATGTCCGGAACAGGTTCATTTTTGAAGGTAACCATTTTAACCTAAAGTAAGACAAAACATGTATTTCTTAAAATGCAGAAGTATGCACAATTGTTCTGTGTTCATCAAAACGAAAATTGAAAAATAATAATTATTATTATTTTCTTACTTTTCCTTCCACAATTGATCCTTTATCATAAAACCTGGGTGTGTCAATAAAGAACAACTTTCCAACCACATAAGAAAGTTCCATCATTCTCCCCTGTGATTGTTCAATACCTGCAACAAAAGGAAGTCGTCTAACAACAGTATAATGCCATATGGTTCTGAAAATACGATAACGGAGCTTACCTGTTCCCTCCTCTTTCACTACAGCGTTGATTAACAGACCATCCCACAATGCCTTTGGGTCCAGTTTTGTGAAGGTTGACATGTCGAAATTAAACCTGGCACAGCCGTTCTGTTCTGTCTATACAACCAAAATATACATGTTAAAACATAGAGTTGCTGCTATCGCCAAGAATGATCATTTACCCATTGAATTGACTGATGTAACCAAAACTTTACACGTGTTGATTTCAGAATAAAAATGTTTCCGTCATGTTTTTTTTTTTTGTGAAGCTCTAACAGCACCTTCTTTGTCTCCTTGTAGCACAGCTCTGTGATATCAAGTTTAACGGGTGGTTTCAGAGGTCGGCACGTCTTAAACGAAACACTTCCTGGCACAGGTTGTCCATAAGTGTATCTGATTGGATGGGAAGTTTGAGTGAAATTGGTGCGTTGTCAAGAAAGTTTCCCCCATTTTTTTAAATCACATGTGACAAGTAGAAGTGTGTCTTACTCACTTTGCACAGACTTCCACTTCGATTTCCTCCTGTCCAACGCATATTTCATTGGACGCTTTTATTTTTACATCAAATTTTGGCAAAACTGAAAACAAAGAATGTTATTTAAGCATCCTCTGTTGATTTAAAAATGGTGCCGTTATTTGCCTGCGTAGCTGGTGTTACTTACCATATTTCTCCACCTTGAATATGTGATATATCTTTCTTTCACCAATCCCAACTTGAACTTTCCATTCTCCTTCACGAGCCTCAGAGTTCAAGGAGTAAGACAGCTGCAATATTTTTCTATTAGACGTTGTGTTCACCCACTGCCTGAGCCGGTTATACCTTGAATCCTGTTCAATACATTTAAAGGAAAGAGGATTTATTCACTGGTGGTTAGTGGTTACAGTCACTATTTATTATGGATTTTAAATCTGTTGTCCTGCATGTAAAAACAAAAAAGGATACAGTAAGCTTTATTTCATCTTACCATTATTTCGATGGTATTGTACTGTAAAAAAAAAATGTAAAGAGTAAATTTACCAACAAAAAAATAATTCACCCCGAGAACAGCCGCCCCAAATACAATTCTTCATGGATGTGCATTTTAATTACATTGAACCGAAAATAAATTGAACATTTCAAGGTCTAAACTGGATAATTAAATGATGTACAACAACACAGTTAGCATTAATAATGAGTCCCATTCTTGTTTTCATGATTTTAGACACTTGTTTGGTGATAAAGATGAGTTACTTTGGGTTTCACCTCTACAATCAGTCACTGCAGTCACACTGCTTTTTCAAGATTCATCATAAAAAAACAAACCTAATGTACAAAACAGCATTAAAGCCAGATATAAGAAATAATAAAAGGCTTTTTCTTTTAGAAAATTGAGTCCGGATAAGGGGAAAGAGACTGTTGAACTTTGTAAAAATAGTCGAAATATCAGAATACAGTCAAAAGTGTATTAGTATAAATGTTGAACAAAAAGTTAAACTTCCAAAGATGGTTCCAAAAACAAGATTCATGTCTCTGATGTTCTTTTTATATAAAGGTTTCTGCAGCTTTAAATTGGATTCTCTGCAGCTAAACATAGTGTGGGAGTAAGTAGGTCAGAGCGTCTGCAAATATATAAAAGGACCTTCACCACTTGCATGTTTACTGATTTAACAAATGACCCAGCTCAGATCTAAAAGTGTTCGTTATCCAACAGACTGATGAAACATTTGTGTAGTGACACTGTTGTAAAGCTTTCACTTTGCTCTCTGTAACCTGGTGCCTAGTTGTGCAGTGACTCACTATTACACGGTACTCTCTGTTTGAATGAAATCAGGTCCAAAAGAACGCAAAGACCAGACAGTTCAAACACTCACCAGCTCATCAGCAGGTCTGAACTTGTGGTCCAGGGTGAAGACTCTGAAATGCACTGTAGAGAATGCAAAAGGGGAAAAAATAATCAAAGCACACGACACAGGCTAACTGGCCACAGACATTAATGTATGCTGTTTGGCATAAACACATGAGAATGATAGTGATTTTTTTTTTTATATATCTTGTGCAATAAAATGTTGTTTTGAAGAAGTTTTCATGGGTTAAAATGAAAGGATTTTCATCTGATTTACCTTTTTGTTGCCTTCACAGTTTTGTGTTTTCCTTGGGTAAGGCATATACTCTGCAAAATTGAGGCCCTTTCTGACCCAATATTTGAGTCACACAGCTGATTTCTAAGTCGGACTGAATTTCAGCTCAATGTCGTCATTTGCTGTGAGGGGTACAGGGGGGGGAAAGGGCCAACCAGAGCCTGATCTGCTGCTACTGAATGGTCGGATTAATTTCTGTCATGTTTGAAATGTTGGACAAACGGCTGCACACACTCGCACAGAGCAGAGCCACTAGGTTATTCCCCAAATCCAGGGCTGTTAAAAGCTGCAGGCATGTCTGTTTAATGGGTCTCCCCCCTCTTATCGCAAATATATATGAACGAAATATTGGCTGGAAATATCTGCGGACTTCCAGCTGACAGGGAATATTTGGTACCTGGTGTGTGTTGGGGATGTTATGAGTGTGTGTGAGCGAGAGAGAGAATTATTGATGGTATTTGTATTTGAGCTCTGCTTATTAGCAAAATGTAATACACAAAGATCTGACTTCAACATCCATCCATGTCATCGCCTTATTTTGATATTGGCTTGCTTTCATGATTTGTGTGATTTGCTTGGCTATGTTATCAAATCACTTTGTAAACTCTTGTTTTTAAAGGTGCTTTATAAATAAACAGAGTTATCATCATGTTGCTCCCCTCCCCACAGATCCCCTCTGTCAGGCTCTTGTTACCTGTTTGTCCAGGTAGGTAGAGCGGTTTATCTGTTTGGACGTACGTCATCTGTCCATAGTCTTTGACCAATACTTTCCTGACTTCTTCCGAGAGGAATTCATCGCCTTCAACCTTCACCTTGAAATTGTGACGTTTATAATTCTTCACTAAAGGAGTCTGTGGCGGAAATAAAGACACCAGAAAAGTGAATCAAAGGAAACAATAACGTACATCAGTTTCTATGGAGCTTATGCATAAATAAAAATGGTGTAAACCCTTGACAAGAATTTAGGTTTCTTAAAAATGTCTTTGAGTCTTGGAGAAAAAACTCTCCAAATGAGGACTGAGTGAAGTCGTCAGTACATTTACATTATGTCAAAAAGTCGATTTAATTCATTAGTCTGACTAAAACTGGACTTTTAAATGACATGCCAATATGTTAGTCGCATTTCTCACAGTTGGACTAACGAAAAAGGTATCAACATGGCGAGTGCGAAAGCGAGAACCAGCATTTTTGGACAGACGAGGACACACAGTTTTCAGTTGAAATGTATAGAGCTGTAAAGCTGTCCATGTTTTCAGAAACCATTTTTCTGCTTGAGTATTTGAGTATTTGTCGATTGTATATGACCTAATAGGTCGACCGGAAGAAGGTCCAATAGTAACCTTAATCTTAAAGGGGGATTTATAAAGTAGGACATACTTCCCACAACAAATTGATTCTCCCCCAGTGTACTGGGACAAGGACAGTAGTCCAATTAAATGACCTAAGCTGTAACAATAGCTTGACTAAACTGTGTATGCAAGTGTACTGAAAGAAGTTGAAGAATTGACCTGGAACGTATAGCATTCATGTAATTCCACGCTGGATGTCGTGTTTAGAAGGATTGTCTCCTCTTCTTCGGAGGTCAGCGTGACAGTGATGAGCAGAGGCTTGTTGGGCTGCAGGAGACTCAGACAGAATTGGGTCTCAGCCCCGGCTTCTAACTCTGAAGGTATGGCTACCAGGTACTGCCTGTAGCAACAGAAAAATACAATGTACAGATTACCCACAGACTCTTAAAAAGAAGGAACTACAACAACAAGGTTGTACTCAAATACAAGACCGGAGAACTTAAATGAAATTCTGCAAGCAAAGCTCTGCTAGCTGCTAATTTCTTCTCTGTAGAAGTAGCTGAACAACAACACTATGAAAATACAAAAATCTAAAAGAAATACACATTCTAAAAAAAAAAGACAAAATTAAAGACATATTTGTGATACGACCATAGACTGTATAAAAAGATCAACATGATAGTTCCCCAAAAGTGAAGCCAAAACATTAAGAGCTCCCCCTACTGACTGGCTGCATTATAGGTCACAAGCTCCGCCTCTTCCATGTTAACAGAAAGCGCATTGAAGATCAAAATACTTGTCAAATTTTTTTTTTATCGAAACTGGTTTCTATCATAGAGCTAAACAGTGTTGTGCCTGAAGTAAAAATCCCATTCATTTTCTCCATAGTGGATTTGGTTATTAGCCATTCTGTCATAACCATCCAATGTAAACTGACCACGAGTTACCCGAGTGTAGAACGATGGTATATGCTCCTGTAGGAGACATAGGTTCCAACTTCCATATTAACCTCGTTTTAAGAAAACCAAGATTTATTCGCCAATATGGGGGCAAAGAACTACACTAAAAAACAGCAAACGAGGAGCACTCTAGACAGTTAAACACAGTAAAAGGTGCACGCCAAAGAATTAAACTACCCACGATCATAGTGTTTCTGATTGGTTGAGCTTGCTGTTACCATGGCAATGTTTCCTGCTCCTCTGCGCCGAAGTTTTTTTTTTTTTTAAGAAGATTTATATTTGGGCTTTTTGTGCCTTTAATGGATAGAGCGGCAGTAGCTCAGTCTGTAGGGACTTGGAGGGTCGCCGGTTCAAGTCCCGGTGCGGGCCAAATATGGAAGTTGGTCTGGTAGCTGGAGAGGTGCCAGGTCACCTCCTGAGCACTGCCTGGTGCCCTTGAGCAAGGCACCTCCCCACCATCAGCTCAGGAGCACCTGCTGAGGGCACCTCTGTCACTCTGGTTTCTCTCCATTAGTGCATGTCCATAGGATCCTGTTTGTGTGTATATTTTGGCCTATGTGTGTGTTCATAACTTACAGAGTGTAAAAACTGAAATTTCCCCTTGCAGGGATCAATAAAAGTAAATCTTAATCTTAAAGAGGACAGTGGATAGAGTCAGAAATCAGGGAGAGAGAGAGTGGGGAATGACATGCGGGAAGCAAACCCGGGCTTGAGACGACAGCCTCCATACATGGGGTGAGCGCACTAACCACTGCGCCACCAGTGCCCCGTTAGTTAGCTAACACGAAATGTACTAATAACCTTGTCATGCCGCAGTGAATGTAGTTTATATTCTCCACAAAACAAACAACGAGCTAGTACAACACTTGCATTAACAGTATAAACACGATAACAACGACAAAAGTTACTTTTAAAAAGAAACGATATCATTCACAATGGATTGTGGGATGGGTAGTTCCTTGACTTCGGACAAAGATTATGTACACGGTCTTGTACCTTTGCCTTTTTTTCCGTTTTTTAATGCTGTTTTGGTGCCAAATTAAATGTACTATAGTCACGAGTACTGGGGTAGCTGGCTGTCTTGGTTCCAGGCACCAATCTCTTGATATAGGAATTTTGTGGATTTGAATGGGGAAATTTACTTCCGGAACCAGAGCCATCAAAAAAGTAGGCGGTCGCTGTTGATCTCTATTGTAGATCTTATCATGCTGTTATATGTGTTTCGTTTTCTGATAAGTTTAGTTTTTTTAGTATAAAGTCATGACTGACAGCTCTGTTGACCTATGAGGCTCCTACATTGCTGTGTGCACTGGATTATCAGAATAGAGGAGGAACAGTGAGAGAAAATGTAACAAACACGAACTCAAGACTCATTGAACTTTTCATAACTGTGAGTGTCTGCTTCAAGCTGTCTACTGTGCCCACCTGAGGGACCTTTGACGTTTTATGGGTAAATGAAATGTGTGATTTCGTTAGAGGAAGAGGCGAGACATCAATACAGAGATTCCACCAGCTGATCTCGACTGCACAGACTCTGGTTCTTGGGTGGGGGTGTTTTGGCTTCAGTTGTTGTACAGTAGGAGGAAGTGGTGTCAAACTTTTTTCCTTTTTTTTAATTAAATTGACCTGAGATACAACACAAGGACAAGACTGCAAAGAATGTTGAATTTTCTGTTGTAAACTAGATTTAACAGTTAGGACAAATCTTTAATGCACACCTTTTCCTATGGTCTAAATGTATATTTAAGTGGTCCAAATACTTAACTTTGTAATTTTTTATAATCACTTTTTGATATGAGCAATAACCGTCAAGCTATAGCAAAATATAATCAAGTATACTTATCAAATGATATTTAGGTCACCATCTCTCCACTGACACTTTTCCCCATCTTCAACTGCTTTTTACTCCTTCGTCCTCTAGAAAAGTCAGAGCTAATACACACATTATTTTCACAGTTCAACTAACTTACGGTTCTGCTACCGCCTGCACAAACATCCAGCTCAGGCAGACAAACAGGGTCCACCTCTGAATCCCAGGATGGCCCATGACTGTGTGAGGTGAACATCACAGTCTCTTCAGTTAAATAGTCTAAGCCCCGCCCCTGTTCACCCATTACACACAAACACACGTTTTGGGTTATTTTGGGGACATATGCAAATGTACTGCCTTTCAGGGACCGCTTTCCGTCAACCATTTTACCCACACTCATGCATCATAAATTGTACCCACCTATTGAAACTTATTTCATAATTATTATGAAACAATTTTATACTTAAGTAAATCTGTAACTTTATTAAACTTATATTATACATTATGTTTTCTGGGCGTAAAATTAATACAATTGACCCTTTCAAATGTCTGATGGGAGAAGGTGTTGGACTTCAGTCTTTCTAAAGTCTTTTCAAAGTACAACACCTTTTCCCATCAGACATTTAGCCACAGATGATAAGATATTCCTGTGACTACAATTACAGCTAGATTTGTGTTTGGATTATTTGCCATCACAGTCATCTTAAGTCATTTTCACACATGCACTCCTGAAATTTCTGCAAAAAAAACGATGAGTCTCCACTCTCCTCCCGTATCGACGGGCGCTGATATGTTGCAATGATGACCTATTTTGCTGAGCCAGCTGTAGACTCTGATGCCCTTTTTAGGTCCTCCCCCTGACAAAAAGTAAATTCTAACTTGCAGATAAAATGGCAATGATCCCCAGGTCTGTTTGTTGTGGTTTAGTTGAAAGTGATTTTTTTTGTTTGATAGTCTCCTAATATAAGATGAGGGTCTGTTAACTTTGCAAAGACACAGAAATGTCCCTCAAAGAGAAACTTTTTGCTGTAATAATGAGAGGATTTCAAAGCCTGTATTTCATAAGTAGAATCAGTACTTCTGCTTTTACAATAGTCTTCCTTAACACAAAGATACATACTTATACTCAAAGAAAGACTGTAAGTACTTTTGTCAGCTCTCCAAATGTTGTGTTTTACCATAATGTGTTGTAACACACCATCACTGCTAAGAACCAGCCCACACATGTTTATTTACTTGAAAAAACATTTACTTTCGCCCTTCTAGTCAAGGTTAAAGTCAATTCTTTAAGGCCAAATCAGATTAAAGACAAAACAGATTACATGTAAATGTTGCAGAATGAAGTGAACTGTATGCATCTTTGTCCAAAATCAAGTCTCACTGGGCTTCCTGCCTCCTACTCAGTAAACACACTGTGGGGGCAGCACTCCCTGTTGACACACAGCTTGTACTGATCTGCACACAGACAGAGGTAAAAGGAATAATGATTGTTACAAAAGCAGGGATTTAGTCAGTCAATTTTTTAGAAGAGATCAAATATATTATTGTAAATTAGCGTTGAGTGCATTTTTTATTTGCGGAAAAAAATGGTGAGACATTTAAATCAGAAATAGATGGCTTTGTTTTCACCCTGAATCCACTCATTTTTATATATTTTTATGTAGAACATCAGTGCAAACCTATTAAAAAGGTATGTAAAGCCAATCATTTGGGTTGAAATTCACATTTCTTCAGACATTAAACAACCTGGATTTCATTATGTCAGACCCTTGTGTTGCTCAGCCTGTTTGAAGGTACTGCAGATGTTCTTACAGAGAAATTATGTTTTGTATCCAACCGGTCAAATTCACAAATCACAAGTTTCAGGGCACCAAAATGGCTGGAGCCGGCCCTGGTTCTCAACCTTTGTTCTGGGAGCCCCCATGCTTGTTTCTTTGAATAGCTGAGTCCCCCCAGTTAACTGAAATCTGAAAGTCAAAACAATTAAAAAATATGTCTGGTGGCACATGGGGGAAATTAACGATTGTCTGTGATAGCAGTTTTAGTTTGAGGTATCTTTGCAAATTGTCCATTTAAAACGAACTACAGATACAAACAATTGTAGGGGAGCAATGAAATTCGGTATTCACATGTAGTGAAGTATTGTTTTAAAACAAACTTAAAGTTAAAGAGTAAAGCAGAGGTATTGTTCTTACAGAATTTAATAGTACATTTAGTGTACTTGGCTTACTGCACCAGGGAAAAGCCATATCTTAGTAGAGCCGACAGGGGGCGACAGAGATTTATCCTAATATGAATGCCAACCGGAAAAACACTCAAGAAGAAGACAGCAGTATCGTAAACTTCCGTCAACAGTGACCCGGTGTCATAATGTGAAATCAGGGAGATTTTAGAGGTGCTGTGTTTCATCTGACAGCTTTCTTTACACTTCAAAGCTACTGTAAGCTTCACTTTTTTTTATCAATTTGGTGGTGATAATGCAGCTCTATAGAAACGTGTTGCGTTAGCTGGTAGCTTAGGTCATCTGAGGATAAAGAAAGACAACATTACAACATTTAAATAATATTAAGATGACGGCATGTTCAAAACACGTCATATCTAGTCTTTTGTATTGTTTAGCCAGTATTACAAACTAGTGGTTTCTCGAGTGAGGTCCAGCCAGATATACATAAGTACTTGAACTCGTCCGATGTTTAGTTTGTGTAAAGTGAACAAGGTAGCATCAGTGGGGTCAGTGGGGTCAATGTTTTGTCTTGAGAAAAAAAAAACATGTTTGTCATTTTGTGGGGTTCAGCATTAGTTTTAGACTATTCAGTAGGGATGTAACGATTCACGATACTGGGTATTGTGAATTGAGTACCGATGTGAATCTTGACACCTTTGAATCGATTTATCAAGATTTTATGATTAATCTTTACATCCCTACTAATCAGAGCTTGTCACTATGACATTTAAAATACAAAAACGGTTTATTTAATAGAAAAGACACAGCGTGTAAAAAAATCTGAGCTTGTTGAAATGCTATGACATTTTTCCTTTAGTTTTTTTTATAGAAGACGATGTATGTCATTTCATGGAGGCAGTAAAGAAGGTGATATCCTGAAAAACAATCCTTATAAAAGTGAAGTGAATATTTATATGGTTTATACAATGGGAAATATTCTCATGCATTTGAATCCCAAAAATGTAAGAGGGAGATAAAGTCCTCACATTTTGTTGAATCCCGTGCCTAACCGTAACTTATCATCTCCTTTGTTTACAAGAAGATATCAGTCTGCTGACATAACCCTGTTTTCTTTACATGTCTGAACTTACCCAGGTCTGTAGACTGTTCACCAGCAGCAGATTAACAAAAGGACAAAGGAATGCCTCCTTTAGTTGGAGCTGAGTTGGTCCAGACTCCTGTGCAGCTCTTTCGATATCTCCTCAGATGCTGCAGATTGTTGCCAACTACAGCAGTGCAGCAGCATTACCGACATGCCATCAGACAGGTGAGGTTGTTGCATGCACTTCCTGTTGACAAGTTAAATGATTATTAAAGAAAATTGGACATTTATTTTAATATATAATTTTTAGTCATCATTAGTTGGTGGTAAAATCTAAAGATATGTCCTTATATGCGGGAAAAATGTACGGATCTAAACATTTAGAGGTTTCAAATAAGGTGAATCAGAAAATGATTAAAATGTACCATGTGGGATTTAAAGGTCACATATTATCCTCCTTTTTCTACAACTTTAAATAAGTCTCAGAGCTCCCTAAAACATGTGTGTGAAGTTTCTTGCTCTAAATCCACTCTGATCTTGTATTTGATCATGTCTATAAACCCCTCTATTTCAGCCCTGATCAGAACAGACTGTTTCTGTGTCTGTACCTTTAAATATGCAAATGAGCTGTGTCTGACCACGCCCCTTCTCTGGAAGGGTATTTCGCTCAGGCTTTCTTGCTCCATGTCCTATTGTTTACAGTGAGAAGGCAGACTTAGAGTGCAGAACAAACACCTAGATGTGGGAGTGTCACCCACCTGGGGGAGGGGTTACTGCCCTTTGTGATGTCATGAAGGGAAAATCTCCAAACGGCCTGTTTGAGCACACATTTTCTGAAAAGTGGAGCAGGCAAAAGACGGAGAGGATGGACTTTTCTCATCATTGGAGGGTTTGTAGACAGACTAGAGATATTAGTGTTAGGAAAACATTGTAAAGTGTACTTTGCATAATATGTGACCTTTAAATATGTTACTTGTTTTGATTTCTACCTTACTCTCAGAACTTTTTGTAATGATTTAGATCAATCAATCGGCTTCAGTGGCCTCACTGCCATGTCCAGTCAATAACTGATCTTTTGATTTGTTTGCAGAGTTACAAAAGTCATTCAGACGAAGACGACCAGGAGAGGATACAAATGATGATCCAGAGAGCGATCGCTGACGCAGACTGGATTCTTCATAAAGTAAGGATGACACCTTATGAAATGTAGGTTCATGTAGGAAATACAAACAGTAACTATTTTCTATTCTCGTTTTACGTTTACAGTACACCAAGAAGAAGTGAGGATAACAGAGCATGAATACGTCCTCCGCTGCACATTTGTTCTTATTGTTGTGATAATATGTGCGTGAACGGCGATGATGAAGAAACATGTCACTAGAAAGTGAAAAAGTGTAAATACTGTTATTAGACAGAAGAGAGTTTATGACTGTATTTGTCATGTATTGTATTTCTTTTCTCAATAAATGAATGCTTATTTACAAAATGAGTGATTTTTTTTCTATCTATTGAGAGACCTGCTTCTCACACACATCACACAGCCCAAACCACCACCATGACCTGTGGACATGCAGTGGGGAGATGTCAGAGCGGGGCTGCTACGCAGGGAGTGCACCAGAGTGGTTGAGGGTTCAGTGCCTTGCTCAAGGGCACCTAGAATATACTCAGGAAGTGACCTGGCACCTCTCCAGCTACCAGACCAACTTCCATATTATGGTCCGCACCTGTACCGGTTCCCAACCCAAGTCCCTACAGACTGAGCTACTGCCGCCTGTTCTCACCCCCTTAAACCTCATGATGAACTTTAATCAGTCATTGAAATCTAAATAATGATTTTATAATGATGACACATTGTATTGTGCAACATAGTCCACTATTTATTCAAGTATAATCATGTGTTGTCTAAATTAATACATGAATAACACAAAACAGGTAGAAAGAAGAAAACAAATCTGAAAACAGGAGAACGTATTGGTCGTGTGTTGTGCCTACAGACTCCGGTTATACCAGCGGATTGGAATAAAAAGCAAACACAACACAGAGATTGAATCAGGATGTCAATTTCTCTCCTTCATATTTACAGATGCATGCACATGCAGTATTGCAATTAATACAAAAAGTAGTAAAACTAGATATACACACTAATTTTTCAGTATAAATAGTATAAATAATATTCCTTTGTATAAACAGCTCCACCCTCTTCAACGTTGGTCTGAGATGTTGAGACGTTTGGTCTGAGGTCTAGATGTTTTCCGATGATGTTGGAGCTTTGGGATTGCTTCAGAAAAAGAGTTGCAGCAGAGTAACTCTCTGAGGGATGGGGTCTCCCAGAGAAAAACAGGACAGGCACTCCGGAAACGTGGTCAGGGACGTCAAACATTTTCTGCCATCTGAGTCTGATCGTCACTTCTGCAGGATAAACTGGTCGATGAACTCGCTCTGCTCCGACTCCACTTTGGACAAGGCGTCGTACTCAATTCGATATCTGAAACCAGGAAACGAAACAGAAATAAATGTAACTGAAATAAGGTAATAAAGCATACAGTTAATGTCATTATACATACCTTCTAATGTTGATACAACCCTAATAATGCAGATTATCATGTCCATATTGTCAACTTTGTTGTAAATATGGTATTTATCGGCAGATTAAAATTGACAGGAAGTCAACAAATGATGTCATCACATACAGCAATCTGGATATAACTAATTACTGTAACCACAGACTGTGTATAAGAAATAATGGTAGACTTTTGTTTTACAAGAGAAGCCAATGCAGAAGTACCTTAAACCTGCAGTCTTTCTAACGGACAGCAGGGGGAGACTGCACTGGATAAAAAAGAAGTATGTTTTTTTTTTTTTTAAACTGTAGGGGGGAAATCAGTCTTTGTCTAAGTTGATTATTTATCTCAATAGACATTTCCCTACTAAGCTTCTCATCCAAAACGGTAGTTTCAAGTCTTCTTCAATACAGCATGATGTTGTTATTTATGGTCGCATTATGGCTTGGTATGCTTGAGGGCTTTGTTACCTGTGATTAACAGTTCACCAGAAACACATCTGTTAAGTGGTCCATTATACTAAAGACATTCTGTGTGGCTATTATTTCGTTTTTTTAAGTCACTATGATACTATTTGCTTGCTTAGTAATTTCACAGTTAACCCCTTGCTAACCATGCTAGAAGTATTTTAATCTTGGCATGTGCTAATTGCACCTCTCTATCGCCACCTTCTAGACCAAATATTGTTGCTTCTGGCTCCAAAACAAGACATGGAGATGGCTAAAAGGCAAGACAGAGAGACATTAAGCCTATCATAGCTGACAGCAGACACCGTAAATTCATTGTTTCAAGATGGAGAAGAAAACGATTATATATCTGGTATAGCATCTATAGCCAAAGAGGTGGCTTTTAATGGGGGTCTGAGACTATGTGCCACAACTCATGCTGGTTCACAGGGGTATGTATTTACTGGTCCCACAAGCTAGTTACTCAGAAATGCATGAATGAATGCATGGATTGTACTAAATTGCCCAGTGTTGTTTAGGTAATGTGGTCAACACACACACACACACACACACACACACACACACACACACACACACACACACACACACACACACACACACACACACACACACTGTTTACCTCTCAAGTTGCATCTTCTTTTCAGCTATCAGAGCCTGAAGCTGCTGCTGTTGAGCCTCTCTCTGCTTTGCCACTGACTTGAGCAAGTTTCTGGCCCCAATCGCCTGAAGAAGAAAAGAACACAGGCTGTTTTTGGGCCATGATGGCGACTATTTATTCTTATGTAGCTGATGTTGAGAGCTTCAAATGCAAATTTAACCTTCATCTTTTCTGTCTCTGCCTCTTTGGCCAGTTCATCCACCAGCTCAATCAGACCTCCCACTATCTTCTGAAACTGGCCAATTTCTTTTTTTTTAAAAAGACACAAATATTAGCACATCCTGTTGAGATTCAAGGGGGAAAACACACAAAGCTGAATGGATTTGACAAAAGTGTCAGTGCTTACTATCCACAAACTCTTTACACTCCTCCTTGAGCTCTGACGTCTTCTGGCTGACATCAGGATCCAGCACCCGTAGCTTGTTGAGCTCATCGAAATAAAAACCTGCCTCGGCTAACGGGTCTTTAGCCATGGCCACAGGGCCTGTAAAAAAAATGAAATAAAACCGCAAAGCATGTAAAAAATAAGATTTGACTTAGGGCTGGGCAATATATCGAGTTTTTAAGATATATCGATATATTTTCAAACAAGATATAGGGTAAGACAATATCGTTAATATGGATATAGTTTATGTTGCATTAAAATAACGTTACAGAGGTGCCAGGTCACCTTTTTCTCATCTCACTGATGACGACTGACTGTCTGTCCCTCTTAACCCTGCTCCTCCTCTCTCTCTCTCTTTTATTGTATTTAAGGAACATTTTTATTTTATAATATTACTATTTAAATTCATAAACAGGTAGTTTATTTTCCATGTGTTTTCACTGTTAATAAAATACATATCGATATATATCGAGTATCGCCATTCAGCTAAACAATGTCAAGATATGAGTTTTGGTCCATATCGCCCAGCATTAACTTGACTTCTATCAATTAAGAAGCTGGGTCTCTTACTCACAGATGCCCTGAAATAAACAGGTTTATAGCTTGATAACTAAATGCTGACACCTGTGTGTTATCTGACTATCACTTAGTAACAATGTCTGTTTTACTGATTGTATGTCTGAATCACGATATGGAGACTGAAACGTCAACATGCTGACTGCATGTTAATGCAGAGTAAACCTTTACATGACCTTTGACCTTGAATAGGAGAACACCATATGGAAAACCGAGACAGCCCCATGATGTACATGCAACAACTCTATTCAAAATGCTTGCGTTATTTGATGCATTACTTGAACAGCTAACGGGATGTTTCTTTAGATGAAGCATATCTGATGTGGTTTATAGTCAGCGTTAGTTTAACATGCAGCGTGTTTATAACGATGTACTTACTTTATTTCAACTTCATTTCAACAGATTGTACGGTAAACCTTGGTCTTCAAGGGTTAAAACTATATTCAATCTCCAATAGCCTACGATTCATATTGTTCTTTATTCATTGGATTAAATAATGTCTATGATCCAAACGAATGTAACCTGAAATAAATCTAAATTACACAGAGCTAACGTTAGCTTCATTTCGCTAGCTTGCCCCCCTTAATAAAAAAAACTCTAAAAATGGAGAACAAGTTACAAACACACATAAACCTCGTTCCGGTCCCTGTTAAGCTGCCGCCATTTACATCAGTAACTAGCTTCATCTTGTCAGAAATATAATGTTGTTACCTTTTATTACTGCTATCTCCGTTAGCTCGGATGTCTCTGTGTTGTGTGGCTATGTGGCATTGCAAAGTAAACCACTCATGGTGCGTTCAGGTACCCCTCTAAAGCTCCATGTTCCTGGGTTGGTAAGCCGTTTCTCAAAACATCTGTGTATTCAAAAGCTCTAAATCATGTTAAAGTGACAACCTGGATGCTATTTAAATACCATGTGTTGATTTGCCTTTCTTTATGTAGATCTTGTTTTGATTAAGGGCGCCTTTACGTGAATTTTTAAAATAGAAAACGTATTTTTCCCATTATTCTGAATATACATGAATGCAGGGTAACTCCTCCTCCTCTCGCTGCCAAGGAAACCAAATGCAGCTGCCCGTATGTTTATCATAGACTGTTAATATTATGTTTATGCGTGGTTAATAATCGATGACTCCAATGTCAGCTGATTAAAAACAACAACAATAGAACATTAAATGGATAAATAAAAGTATTGACTACAAACATAGTTAGGCTTGGCTATTGTAACGTTGGTCCCAAGACCTGTTGATTTAACTTTAGTGTCCTTTTGTGGTTTAAATTAGCATCTGTCACTCAAAGGATGCAGAGGCCAGTTTTTGGGGAAGGAAACACTTCAATTAAGAGCTAACAAATTAAACATCTGAGGGAAGATGTCAAAATAAAGATTTACTAAAGCCACAAATATGAGACATTGTCCATAAATATGAGATTGTAAATAAAATAAAGTAAGATTTCCTTCATAAGATTGGACATTTTCATTTGATGTTGCCTAACTTTGATTTGCTGTATAGGCCTAAATGTTTTTTTGTTTTTTTTAAATAATCATCTTCAGGTCTTGGCCTATATATTTATTTCTCATTTCCTGGGGAACTACTAGTACATGGGACCTAAATTGCCTTGTTTTAAAAACTATTTTATTAAATTATTTTACACCAGTCCATGGCAAACACCATGGGTTTTATACAAGAATAACCAGCCATCTTATCCGGATTGGATTCAACCTTCTACTTATTACAAACAGGGAAAGAAATGATGGCCTAAAAGCTATATTCCATTAGGCACCACTAGGTTCTTCTTATAAATCTACCAACCAGTACGACTATAGCCTACTTAGGTAGAAAGACCTGATATCACTTCAAACGGTTTCCATTTCTATCATTTCATTCTTTAAAAAAGCTTTAATTATCGCCTTTTATGTAATAATGCACAAATAACTCCACGCTAAGTTACCAAAGATTCAAGAGGAATAAAAACTTCATGAACATGCCATAAATCTAGTTGATATTTGTGATTTTTGCCTCATCAAAGCGGATTTATTACCGGCTCGTTATGCCTGTAAGTGACAGTAGGGGGCAGCATTGTGTTTCTCGACCTACGAACTACCCTAACACGCGAAGAAGACTACGATAAAGGGGCGAGAGTCAAACTTTACATACTTTTTTTTTTTTTTTTTTTTTAAAGTTGAACTAGATGCCCTTGGAGTAATTTTTGTTTCACAACGACAAAAGAACGATTGATTAGCCTTATGTAGTGTGGCTTTCTGAAAACACCCAAAGACAGCACGGAGAGGTCGGTGAGTAAACATTAAAGTTAGTTACATGTTGAGTACTGAATTAGCTGTGTTAGCTAGGGGACGATAAAGTCGATAACTCCATTGATCAATCTGGAGTAACACACAAATTTAACTTTTTAAGAATGTCAGTATATACTCTTTAACGAATTATTTGTCTATTGTACTACTCGGCCCTAGTGTCAATATTCTGTCAACTTTTAGGGAATGCTTGTTTAGCTTACATCATAAAAGTTGAGCTAACTTTGCTAACAATAGCAAAACACACCCACGGTGGAAGTTAAAGTTACAGATGTGTTTTGTTGCTTTACATCTTTAAGTGTCATCCGGACGAATTGATCAGGATACCATAACAAAATTACATTCAGTAAAATCTGCTGAAAATCCTCACAACCAGGGACATAAGGGACAATAATCCATTGAAAGATTCTTGTTAGAGATCTTTCAAAATAAAACAATCAAAATGACTAAAATATCAAATTATCTCAATGCAGTTTGAGCAGAATTTACCTTTAATTATTAAAAAAAACTATGCAGTAAAATCTGCTGGAAATTCTCAGGACCACAGGCAGGGACACGAAGAACAATAATCAATTTAAAGTTTCTTGTCACCTGTCACATATTTTTCAAAATAAAACAATCAAAATGACTAAAATATCTAAGTATCTCAATGCAATTTGAGCAGAACTTACCTTTAACTATTTAAAAAACTATACAGTGAAATTTGTGGAAAATTCTCAGGACCAGAGACAGGGACATGAGGAACATACTTTTTAAATTAAATTTGTATTCATATTTTACATTTCATATTCAATAACAAGTTGCTGAAATACACAGCCACATTCCTTCTTTTTGGGCGCTCCAAATCCTTGTATATGCGCATCATTTTTTTAAGCGGCGGGTGGCAAGACCGGTGTTTTGTAAACGACGGCTTTCTTGACCGCCGTGCCTATAGTACCACGTACCTTACATTCAGACTCTGAAATAGTAATTTAACTTAACTTAATTAACTTAACTGTAACAGCAAGTCAAATTGGATTATCTATTGGTAACATCCTGTCCCTGTTGTTGTTGCGTAGAAATGGTCAGGAATCGTCGTTGAGATTGAACTTTTCTTTTGGCACATAACGCTGACATGCTTTATTCTATACAGTGGGTTGATAGAGATACGATACTGTATGAGCTGGGAATTTCAGTAATTTTTAAAAATAAATGGGCCTACGTTTTTGGATTAACCCTTAATTTGTCCTATTATTCACTAATTTGTGCCCCCTCCCTTCCCTTTTGGTTTCCTGCCCACTCACATTCCTTTTATCCTGAAGAGGAACTGATAGGAAAGATAACAGTAAGGTAGAGGTGGCCACTGACCATGGATAGTTGAAACACTTTTTTCATTTCAGTCAGTTTCTCAGAGATTATTAAAACCAGACTGACCCAATTATTAACCTCACATCTGTCTGCTTCTGACCCTTATCATTCAAAAACATTGTTTGATGAATCATTCGGAGACTGTCATGGTGGTTGTAAAGTATTAACATGGCTTAAGTATCACTTTGTTTTACTTTGTGTCAATTAACACAGTGCTTCAGACACATGCACTTTTTAAATCATATCATAATGAGTTATTTAATATACATAATTAGTTATTTATTCTTTAACATGATAGTATATACATATTTTTTTCAAAACAGCTCTGTGTGTTTTTCCAGGAATGATCTGGAACAGTAAGAGGTTGTGGCGGCCTCATCAGTAGCTGTCACCACGGCGGGGGACCCTCGGACCTCCGTTTGCAGGGTGGTCATCTACCTCCAGAGGGACATGTCCGGGGACAGCTGCCTGCCCCAGCATCACACCCAGTCCCACTGCATGTCCCCAGCCCCTCCTCTGACCTGTCCAAAGACCAAGACCTCCAGCTACCGTGGAGCGGTGGGCTTGGGCAACAAGTATGTGCGGCTTAACGTGGGGGGGACCCTGTTTTACGCAACGCTGCAAGTGCTGACCAGACAGGAATCCATGCTGAGAGCCATGTTCAGCGGAAAGAAAGAAGTGTTCACTGATAAAGAAGGTGAGCCACAAGCTGACCATTTTTTCAATGAATTAAACATGTTTTTATTATCTTTTCCACTAACATTCAGGTTTTACAGACTGTATGAAGCATTTAAAAATACTTCAAGAAGGGAAATCATGTGAAGCAAAAAGACCGATGTTGGAACTGGTGGACCATTTCTCTTATAAAGTTCTAAGATCTAAAATAAACTGCACATTTAAAACTTACTTTATATACTTAAGTTTTAAGCATTTTCTGGTAATGCTGAGAGATACCTGCCTTTTATATCCTCTAGAGATGTTAAGATTCTCATCATCTTCTATTGTTATGTACAGGTTGGATCCTGATCGACCGCAGTGGGAAACACTTTGGTAGCATTCTGTGTTACCTGCGTGACAGCACGGTGACTTTACCCAAAGGTCGTCAGGCCGTCCAGGAGCTGCTGGCTGAGGCAAAGTTTTTCCTCATCGAGGGCCTGGTGGAGCTTTGTCAAAACACCCTGCAGGTCAGTTAAACACACTGACTGATGTTCAAAGTATGAAGACAAGGAGGCAGGACATGATGTTAAAAGAACGACACAGAAATGGTGCATGAAGCAACAGAGTCTATCATGACAGTCTCTTTGCCTTTATATCATTGCCATGTGTTATTGGACATATTACGAGTATCAATGAATGGCTACTTAAGAACATACAGTATTAGCGAGCAGAAGAAAGGATTATAAGCATCAAAGATCAAACATAGTAGCATAAGTGTGTATCACAATAAAATATACAATTACAAGAGTGTTGCCTTCATAAAGATGAAGGCTATGGGAAGGCTGTATAATAATAATAGTGGTGGAAAAGGTCTGATACTTTGGTTTTCTAATACCACATGGTGAACTTCACTACATGTAAAGTCCTGTGTACGTTGACAGAATGATTACACTTTAGTTTAAGTTCTGAAAGTGAAAGTCATGATGTTGCAGTAAATGATCCCTGTCAGGGTTTTTTATTATAACGTTGATTTTGTGTGTATTAATGTTACTGCTGATAGTTATAGCACTAAGCATTCAGGCAGAGCCAGCCCTGTCCACGTGGCTGGTTTATATCAATCTCAAAGAAGTCTGCATATTTAGCCGGTGACATTTGTTCTTGCCTAGAGAGATAATTAAAACCTGTTTATAGTCCGTTTAAAATGTGACTTTTACCCTTATTAAAATGTAACACTCGGCCTAGAGATCAACAAAGCATCAAAGACAATAATTATTCAAACACTTTATAACCTGTATATGTTTTCTGTGGTCATTGACAGGACAGTAAAGAGCAGCCCATGTGTGTTATACCTGTGGTCACCTCCAGTAAAGAAGAGGAGAGGCTCATCCAGTCCTCGACAAAGGTAAACGCAGACCGTTGTCTGGAAACTGTTTTCTTATTATTAATGTTTTCATTTTTGACTTAAAAGAAAATCATGTTAGCAGCTTCTCTTGATGAAAGATCCTGTCTCAGTGCTATGTAACAACAACAAGTACCTGGATAAAGGATCAAAATGCTCTTGTCATGGGTGTTTTCATGAGGTTTGTTGTTGATTAAGGGTGCCAATAATCTCGATACTTAGATAAGTTTTGATACCACGTTTTAATAATGTAATGTAATTCATAGTTGGCCTTTTGCAATATCTCAGCAATAAAATTAAAATATTTCCTTGGTTTGTTTCCCCCTCTCTTAGCCTGTGGTGAAGCTGCTGTACAACAGAAGCAATAACAAATACTCCTACACCAGGTAAGAGAGCTTTTCTTCAGAGGTCTGACTGCTTCCAACAGTGCAGATGTAATGTGGGGATGCAGAGAAAGTAAAGAGCCTCAGGCCAGAAGAGCAGATTGAATGATTAAAGAGCTTCTCGTCATCTCGACAGTAACTCAGACGACAACCTGCTGAAGAACATCGAGCTGTTCGACAGGCTCTCTCTCAGCTTCAACGGCCGCGTCCTCTTCATCAAAGACGTGATCGGAGATGAGATCTGCTGCTGGTCGTTTTACGGTCAGGGTCGCAAGCTGGCTGAAGTCTGCTGCACCTCCATCGTCTACGCCACAGAGAAGAAGCAGACTAAGGTGAGGGGGGGGGGTTAAAGAAGGGTTATTATGGTATTTTAAAGCCTGGGCCATATTTTTACACATTTTAGGGAATAGTTGATCCTTGGTGGCAAATGTACCCAATCAGAGAACCTCCACTGCATTTTTTTGTCACTGGCAGGATCAGATTTCCCCCAAGAAGTTCCATGCCAATAAAAACCTTTTGTCAAGGTTTGTTTTGTTTTTTTCCTCCAACCAGAAACAGTGGATTGAGCGCTCTTTTTAATGCCACCAAACTCCATATGCAGAAACGGTAATCTTATCTTGCAGAACAAAGGAGTTGCTGGTCTACCACTGCAGTGATTGATTCATTTCATGGTAGTTTAATCCAGATGTGGTGCTATATATTTAGCCATGTTTCTAAATGTCATAGTCAACTTGTCTAAAGGTATGCAAACACTTGTTCAGTTAGAGCAGGCTCACAGTGTCTGCGGGTCGACAATGTAAAAATGAGAGTTAGCAGTGCTGGCACCAACAACCTTCAGGCCTTCTGCAAGTTAACATCCACACGTCGTACCTGTGCTGAATGTGGTTTCTCATTGCTGCAGATGATTTGTTATATTCCAGTTTACCTGCTCTGTACTTTAAGATGTCCTCTGTCCATTGTGCTGGTTTACGTCCGGGCAGTAGAGCTGAGAGAACAGGTCCAATAACCGAAGCTACAGCTCCGTCTAATAGTGGGTGGCTTGACCGTTTTCATTGATAAAATCAGAATATGCCTACAAATGTGTTCTTACTAAAAGACATTTGAATACATTTCCAAGTAATGTTTTAACTTGATTCTATTTAATATGTGCGGATGTAATTTGGACAACCTCAGAGCAGACAGAGCCCCCCCCCCCCCCCCCTGAAATCTTAGGCCCCTATGGAGCCATGGACCTCATGTTGGGAACCAATGCTCCAAAAGACTTTATTAGCTGGTTTTTACCACTCACATCAAAGGCTTTGTCGCTTGACAATTGGATCATATGTCAGTAGGGTCAAGTGGGAGGAACAGGTTTGGTACTTCAGTATATTGTGATATTCAGCGAGGATGTTTAAAAATGATTTTATAACGATCCTCATTGAGTGCAGGCATTGGTAATAAATCCCTCCTGACAGACAATCAATGTGACTTTGTTTTCCATATTTCTGTCCAGTAGCAATCAGACTGCAATATTTAACGCAACCAGTATTTAGCTTGATCTGCAGACATGACTGAAGCACGGAAAAATCTACTGCGACTTGACCTTTTTCAATAAATCCAATCACAGTGTAGAGATGGTTTGTATCTGTCTCTTTTTACGTCAGGTTGAGTTTCCTGAAGCGCGCATCTACGAGGAGACTTTGAACACGTTGCTGTACGAGACGATGCCGCTGCCTGACAACTCGCTGCTCGAGGCGACCAGACGGAGCTACAACAACTGTGGCTCCCTCAGCGAGGAAGAAGAGGGGCCCGGAGGATCCGAGCTCCGAGAGCGAGTCCGTCGAATCCACGTCAAGAGGTACAGCACGTACGATGACCGGCAACTCGGACACTGAGACTGAAGACGCTGCACAGACTTCAGCTTTTCACATCGAGGACGAACATTCAAACATGAGACCTGATGATGCTCAGACGTTTCTCCTGTGAATGTTTCTCTAACTTACTTTCTTACCACTATCTAAAGGTTTCGACTGTGGCCTAATAGGTTTTAAATCTGACTCTTATCCCAGATAGCTGTGATGTCATCGGCTCTGTCTATAAAACTTTATGAATTATAAAATAATTCAGAGCAACTTCTTCAAATATTCATTATTTGCAGAACATTTTTATTCTAGCATGTAGACTAGTAGTAGAGGGTAAATCACTAGTATGCACTATTTCTTGGATGAAATATTGTAACAATCAAAGCACTTCCACTCTTAATCGGCAGGAGAGCATGTTTTATATTTATAAATTATATTTTTCATACACATTATAACAACATTTACTACAGCCAGTCTGCCAAAGATGAACCTGTTTTAGGTTTTTTCCCCACAATCAGTGTGCCTCTTTTAATCCAGTTTACCATGATGCCTTTCTCCAGTTGTGAAGATAAAAGTTCTTGTTATTCAACACTTTTCTGTCCTGAATCTTTATTCTTTTATTTGTATTGAAGCTCACTTCCTTCCCCCTTAGGTTGTCAAAAGTGTTGATACTGCGATACTCTTCAATACCACATGATTTAAAACAATGCAATCTCTGTTATAAACGGAGTAAACGGCCAGAGCTTAAAGGAAACCAATCAGATCTGCAGAAGCAAAAGAGAGAGAGTACTGTCTGAGTTGCACAGTCGTGTTGTTGTCAACATATTTGTGCCATTTAGACAGTGTGCACGAGTTCGCATGCTATTTTTGATGATCTAAAATGAGATTTCACAATATTGCATGTCTAGGACTTGTACTTCTGTTGCCATGGCATTAAAACAGATATTGTCATTGTGCGATTTTAAACGTATCAAAGTTTGAAATTCTCTTATCATGACAACCCTATTTCCACCAAAGTGATAAAAAAGACAGATTGTCTTAAAATAATAAATGTTTATGTATCTCTAGATAGGACAACATGCTTCTTAAAAAAAACTTTCCAATTCAGTAACTAAACACAATGCAGGGATAACGGACTCCAACACTGTCAATGAAGACTTTAATATAATAAATGAATAAATACATTTTTATTTGTATAGCGTCAACTCATAACAAGAGTTATCTCGAGACACTTTACAAAAAGTAGGTAAAAGACCTTACTTATTGTTATGTTACAAAGACCCGGCCTATCCATCATGAGCACTTTAGCAAAGCAGCAAAATTTACAGTGGTAAGAAAAAACTGCCTTATTAAAAGGCAGAAATCTTCGGCCGGATCCCCGGCTCATGACCAAACAGCCTTCACAGGCCTAGACTGCCCCGGGCTTGGAAAGGGATAGGGGGAGAGATGGGGTAAAATGCAGGAAGAGGGATAGGGAGCAAAGCATTATGCATTGTACATAATGCAATAATAAATGCATTATGTACATACATTTAAGGCTCTCGCTTTAACATTGGGTTCTTTAAAACACTAATTATGTGATTGACAACCAGCTGCTTTAAAATATATCGAAGTTCACAGTCTATGGGAGCGTATCTATAATGCTTCATTATGTATTCAGCATTTTCCAGAGACAATGTTCTGAACGTGTGTAAGCAACACGAATAAAAGAAACTTAGGTGTTTATATATACCCAGGAGCAATTTCAAATCTGAATTTGAAAACAATACAATGCGTAAAGTAGAGATAAAGAAGAAAACGTACGTAAAGAATGAAAATAAGCAATCGATAAAAGCATCAGATTTGAAAACAAAAATCAGCTTTACACGGCTGTCTTTTAAGAAATAGAAGTTAAAGAGAACTATATATTAGGTGTTAAATTATTTTCAACTTCTTAATCAATCTTTTTAACTATATGTCTATCTTTCTTTTGCAGATGTTTACTTTTTTAATAGCCCATGACTCCATATTACAGAACGCCTGAGGATATTATCTAACTTATGCGCACAAGATTTATTTTTTGACTTTTTGGGATTTCGTATATTAACCATTTATTTAATTTCAAATACAAAGTTATCATCATGCAGTTTTCAGGGAAAGTTTTGCTGATTAAAATGGTGTCTGATGGCTGCAGTTACACCCTCAGCCCACATGGGGGCACCAGCAGCAGGTGTAATGAAGGGGACTCGATCCAAATCAGTTTGCTCTTTAGATCACGTTGTGTGACGTCATGTATCTGCAGCCGGCCTGCCTGGCATAGTCACCGAGGATGACCACAGTGTGCTTCACAGTGATTATTTATAGAAACATCACGGATGAGCTGCAGTCCCTCCTGACTGTTGGTGCCACCCTGGCAAGCTTGTGAATGAAGTCATTAAATGAGCTGCATCATAATTAGCTAATTAAATGCATTGCAAGTTTCTTCCCTTATAAGCACTGAAGAGCTACCTGCTCTAAAAATAGGGGAGACTGGGGTTGGTTGTCACACTCATTTTTTCCCACAGAAATTGTTCATCATCATCCGTCTTTAACAAAGTCATTTCTGCATTAAAGGGAAGATTAAAGCAACAATATGTCATGTTTCCACCTTTAAATAGTAGTTTCAATAACTGTCTTTTTTATAAAAAGTGTACTTACAGGACAGTGGATAGAGTCAGAGATCAGGGAGAGAGAGAGTGGGGACGACACACAGGAAGGCGCCACAGGTCGGATTCAAACCCTGGCTGCCTGTTTGGAGTACTTAAGCCTCTGAACATGGGGCGTGTGCACTAACCACTAGGTTACCATTGGCCACCCTAGTACAGATTCTTTCACAAGGGTAAATGGCATCTCTCCTATGACCACACAGGGCCTGCTCACATGTTTTCAGCACTATGTAACTTTTGATGCTGCCCACGGTTGTCTCCTGAGAAGTGCGTACAGCTTCATGGTACTAGTACACACAGCAGCCCGTCTCTGTACACAGTCGTCTCTCAACTGGAAGGTCAGGGGTTCGATCCCCAGCTCCTGCAGCCACATGTTGATGTGTCCTTGGGCAAGACACTTAACCCCTAGTTGCTCTTGCTGCATCGTTGGCAGCATGTGAAAGTGTATGAATAGATTATTAAATGCTGATGGACACTTTACATAGCAGCCTCTGCCATCAGTGTGTGAATGTGTGGGTGTGACCTGCGGTGTAAAGAGCGCTTTGAGTAGTCAGAAGACTAGATAAGCGCTTTACAAGCTCAAGTCCATTACCGTTCCTTTTTGATAACAACAGCTGAGAGACTAAAAAGCACAGTGACGGATGAAGCGAAGAACATAAGTGACCTAGCAGGAAACTGATCTGGAGTAAATATTGGACAGGCTTTTACACGTTGAGAGCTTTTTGAGACGGTAAGCTGCTAGTCTAACATGTTCACATCCAAAGCTGGCTATGTTGATAGACTCGGTGTGTTTTACGACAGACCATTTGTACTCAGAGCTTTGGTGAAAACAAAAAAATCATCCACCATGGAGACCAAATCTTATTTTTGAACCAGTCTGTAAACATGTTTATTTCTGATTCAGGATCTCATTAATTATTAAAGTGGACACTTGAGGAACTGCAATTTTTTTGCACTTCCAACTTGGCTTCATTATTATAAAACCGGTTGTCGCTTGATTAGAACATGAAGCTGGGGTCGAAGAGCAGCAAGTGGTTAGAAAAGAAATGGTTATCCAGGTCAGCAGTTAACCAGTTTATATTTTAGTCCAATTCAGATGTCGGCTTAGTAAAGCATGTACCTCAGTATTACCCATAGCATGAAATAGGCTACCATTTGTGGTTATAGCATAATGGAGTCAGGCGCCATCAACACAAACAGCAGAAAAGTTGAGCTCAGTGACTGAATTAGCTGAGGTAGCAGACAGCTAGCATAGCCACCTCTTCCTTTATATACATTTGAGCCTTTATTTGAGTATTAGAAGTTAACCCAAATTCAGTTGTGATGTAAGGGAAATGAGTTCACAGCCAAAACCATATTGGTCTGTAAACATGTCACCCTCTGCTATAAAGGTGGGTATTTAACATTGGAGTGAATGGGGATTGGCTCACTGTTATAGTCCCTCTCAAGTGGCCACTCAGGGAACTGCACATTTTGGATATACTTGAATATTTGATACCAACATATCAAGCAGCCCCCTTTTGTTTGTATGGCTCTTATGGGCACTGTGACTATACCAACCAAAACTTCCGCTACATATGAGTGCATTTTGACTCTAATCCTAAATGTCTTTAGATCATTTCACACCTTTCACATGAGAATATCAGCTCCCCTGCTGTCACTCGTTTCTTCCAGGAGAGAAGGAAGACACTGCTAAAAATAAACCTTGCAGGCTCTACAGGTTGCTGTGCTGCTGGATGCTGAGAGGCTGCGGGCTGCAGGTCTGGGCGGGGCCTGGATGCTGCTGGGAGGCTCTCTGAGATTTTCTCCATTGATCAGTACGCCGAGGAAGGCGGGCCATGTGACGTCACGGCCGGGCTGCTCGGCTGCGTCAGAGTCCAGCTGAGCGAAGGGAAGAAGGAAACGAGAAATAAAAAGGGGGAAAGCAGGTTCAGAGGGAGCGGACGGAGTGTGTCAGGGCTGTGTCGTGCTCACCGCGGACAGACACACACTGAACAAACACAGACGGACAGACAGACATGGAGAGCTCCACTGAGGAAGACTACAAAGAGAAATTATTATGGAACGTCAAACGAGAGGTAGGCGATGTGTTGACAGCCTGTCGACCCGCACATTTATATTTTTTTCCTGTTTTATTTCAACACACTCACGGTTGGAGGCTTGGACGTGTTGCATTAATATTAAGGCTTGTTCTTGCCTTGTTCGTCTCGATTTTCTTCATATTTTTTTTACGCAAGTGTACCAAATGAGGATGTGCATAAAATGAGGAATTTATGCACATATAGGCTAAAAACTGCACCTGCTTTCAGTTTTTCAAGTGTAAATATGTCTGTTTCCTTTGTCTGGACATTTTAATGATGAGTATATGGCTGTTCCATTCAGCTAAAAATAATGCTAAAGGAATATTCTTGCATTTTACATGAACATGCAATAGGTATTGAGGTAGGTGTTTTGTAATCTGCGGGTCCCTTTAATATTTGTTGGTATACTGTATTATGCGCCTTGCATGTAAACTGTGACATGTGAGATCCAAGTAAGGCTGCAACAAATAATTATTTTCAGTATCAATTAATCTACTTAATATTATAAGGGTTTATTTCTAAGCCCCCAAAAATTGTGAGAAAGTTGGGGGGAAAGAGACATCTTTAAATTACTCTCTTGTTAAACCGGTTGCCCTAACCCCAAATACAGTTCTTTTGTAAAATGACGTAAAAAAGCAAATCCTAAAATTTATGAAGCATAAACCGGCAAATGTTTGACAAAAGCACCAACATGATTTTTCGTTCAGCAAAATATTTTGGGATTACAATTCTTGGATCCCTGAATCCATCCATGAATAATCCAGCCCTGCAGGCAGACATCCTTGTTTTGAGCGCCTGTCTGAATTGTTCCAGCAGAGCATCCTTTTTCTACACAGGTTGTTTCTCCATTTGTCTCTACTAGCAGTTCAAACAGAGCCACAGGCTTTTTGTTCCTGCTGATGAATGTCTCACGTCTCTCCTGTGAGGAATCATAAATCATTACTCCTTTTAACCTCTCTGCCCACTCCACCGCTGTAATCCTCCTGCCGGGTTTACCCAAAGATCCACAGCCGGAGAGAGATTTCCCTGCTGCTGAAATGTCAGAGTAAATCAGCTGAATGTGGCAAGGTGTGGCTCACCGCCTCAGAGTAAGACTGAGTGTAAATGTGAGCTGGTAGTTCCATCATTTTAATGAAGAGGAAAGGTCACACTAAAAATATCAGGACCAAAATCAACCGGGGAGTCAAACGGGAGAGAGCTGTTGGAGATAGAAAACGCCATATTTAACAAGTGATACCTTATTATTTATTCATCTTATATTTACTTCAACTAAAAAAAAAACAATAATAAATCCTTATTGAGTGGCAAATTCTTCATGCAGAAGAGTCTGCTATCTAGTTGTTTCCTCCTGTTCTTGCACTTCAAGCTAACACTAATAACATCTACTGAGCAAGTCAGTTTTAGCAAGTCAATACTATTTGTTTCTCCAAGTTATACCTGTTGCACATCCTTCTCTGTTTCTTTAGGTGCAGTTTGTGTTTGGTGTCTATTTCTTTCCATTTTTATTATTTTTGTGTTTTTCAATTAATCCACCCACAACTTGAATTTGAAATTGTAATCTTTGGGAAAATGAAAAAACTGAGCGTTAAACCTCTTTAACATCTGCTTCTTTGTAGATAACCCTGTGGAAACGATTTAATTTGTATTATTAGTACTGTTGTTGTCAACCAAACGTAAGTTGAGTCAGTCATTTAGAAATCAGTAAAAAAGAAAGAGCAAAAATGTCTTCATGTTTCATGATTTGTCAAGTCTGATATGAATGAGGCTGATGCCAAAGGGCTGGTTTACAAAAGACTGTAGTTCCTTAGGGGGCCACTAGAGGTCAAGAAGTGAGTGCATCTCCATATTTCATATATTATATTCAACTTTATTGTAAAACATCTTTACATGGTATGGTAAAGGGTTTGAGTATCTCCAGATCATTTCTATATTCTGAACTGTACGGGACTCTAAATTGTATTTTTCCCAGGTAATGTAGGTTTTACAATGACCTGTAATAAGGGGTGTGGCCTCTTTGAGTGACAGATGGAAGCTGCTAGATATCTGCTAGCTGTCATCTCAGCTTCTTCTGTAGTTGATCTTAACCTCTCTGCTATTTTAGTGTTGTTCCTTTGGTAGATTTTTTCAGACAAATTGATATGATACCATAAGATACATACGTTATGATATTATGACATGTTACATTACATTACGTTTTTTTATGTTAGCTTACCTTAGGTTACGAAACGATTGATACAATACAGAAAAAGTTCCTGCTGTCTGAAAACAACTCAGATCTGGCTTTTACCTGGTGGTCAGGTCAGGATTGTTGTCAGCTTCTTTTGTGCAGAGAGAGAGACCAACCGGGTTCTGGTGACCTGCTGCTCACTCTCAGACTTTGTCATACAAACTTGCTGAAACAGACCAGAGATTATAATAGAGATACTAACAGCCGCAGAGCTGAGACTTAGTCAGAAGTTTCAGAAAATGTTTGGAGGATTTTCCAAACTGCCTTTCAAAGCAGCCTGAGTACATATCCATCTGTCTCTTTTAAGTTAACAGCCAGCATTTTATTAAAAAAAGACCTGCAGGTTGCTCACATCCCTGCAAGGATTCTGTTTGAATATCCGGGCTCGTCACCCATAGGTACAGGTCTTAAATAATTTACTCATCCTGACGTCTGTAAGGCAGAAAATAGCTGGAGTTATCTGCAGGAAGCAGAGATCTGTGTCTTCTAAAAAAACGGAGACCATTGGGGAAATAAGTGAAACATTGCATTCTTGGGTCACTGTGTTGTTGTGTGTTGATACTCTGAGCTGAATCTTCAAACTTACCTCCGGTCGTTGTGCTGTGTTTGCACCAGTTCTTTCTGCTTCCTGGTTGTTATCATTTCAAAAAGGTTCGCTGTGTACCATGTTTGGTTAGCTCTCTGATTTGGGGAAAACATGATCATGATTGGATTTTTGACATTGAATAGTATTAATATTTATAACTACAATGGTGCTAGTTTGAAGAGTTTTCTGACAATGACAGAAGCTTGAAGAAACCAGAGCATTGATAAAAACAACTAAGTTTATTAACATACACTAAAGTTGTCTAACACACATTTTTAAAATATTCCATCTGACTCATCACTCATATTCCAGTCTCAGTGTGTGGTGGTGTCTGTATCTGCACAGACTCAGGCTTCTCATCATGTCGCTGTGTTTGGGACATTTGTGTGTGTCGGTCATTGTGCAGAGGTGTATAGAGCTCAGATAGAACGCCGAGCTGCTGTACAGAGCAAACACTCCACAGGTCGGGGTTAAAAGAAAACGTTCAGGCTGTCTCTCTTGTGTGTTCTCTTAATGAGATGGCAAAAGGACAAACGTCCGTATTTGCCAACAAGTGAATTTGAACGGTCTGTCTGACAGAGGGCGGTGCAGACACACACAGGGAGGGGGGGTGGGGGGGTGGGGGGGTGGGGGGGGGGGGGGTGAAGAGAGCTGCAAACCAAATCCTTCTTGCACACTTGTGCAGCTGTAGACGTGGTTATTAATTATTTCTTTCTCACTGCTGTGGAACTAAAATAACACCTTCTTTATTTATGGTACGGGAGGTAGTTATTATTACAGGAATGTAATGGAAAGAAAAAGGACATGATTGACAGGTGGCCATGTTGTAACGGTTCATCAAGAGGCTTAAAACCTGCCTCAGCTCCAGCTCTCAGCCTGTTGTTAGGCTGACTGAAAATAAGGCTGAGACAGGATTTCCAACATGGCGGCTGCTGCCGATGAGCCTCCGGAGCCCCCTGCAGGAACAGATGGCTGGCGTCCATTAATATTTACGATCTAAGGTTACAATACACACTATGGAAAAGTTTCAAAGTATTAAAGATTTTTACCACCTGACTTCAGAACTATATGGATCTGCTGTTTGCAAATGTGCTATGTTGTTAAAAAATACAGCATTTTGCCCTCATTGGTCAGATATCGTGTGTGTGTGTGTGTGTGTGTGTGTGTGTGTGTGTGTGTGTGTGTGTGTGTGTGTGTGTGTGTGTGTGTGTGTGTGTGTGTGTGTGTGTGTGTGTGTGTGTGTGTGTGTGTGTGTGTGTGTGTGTGTGTGTGTGTGTGTGTGTGTGTGTGTGTGTGTGTGTGTGTGTGTGTGTGTGTGTGTGTGTGTGTGTGTGTGTGTGTGTGTGTGTGTGTGTGTGTGAGTGATCTAAACTCCTGGTGTGGTTGTCCTCAGTTCAGCCATGAGAAGCTCCTTTTATATATTTTTTTGTCATTACACATCAAACTGGGCTGTGAGAGACTCAGAGACCGGTCATGTTTGTCCATGCTCAGAGCTCTCTGTCTCTTTAAGCTGCTCTGTGCTCGCTCAGTGCTGCTTGGCAACTGAAAGCTTCAGCGGCGCACGCAGAAGCTAAATTGCATCAGTTGGTGATTAATATCAGAGCAGCGAGGCGCTCCGTCAGGTTGTTCTCAAACAAAAAGAGAAAAGAGCCTCTCTCTGTGTTCACCTGTTGTATCCAGCATCCTTTTCTTTTAGAGAGATATACAGTTAGTGCTTAAAGGAAGGGTTTCCTTTGTTACGTTGAAATTGAATACTTATTGATGCATTAGTAATCTATAATATTGCCTCTGTATCTGGGGCTCCTGCTTTGCGGCTGAACTAAACCAACCCCCCCCCCCAAGCTGCCGTTTTTAAGGACTTGGAGGGGAAAACAAGCCGGTCTTGCAGAAATACAACAGTTTTTTATTTTATACTTTTCTCCTGATCAATCATATTTAGTAGTGTGTGGCACTTTTTAAATCTTGTAAAAACAATCATGCATATTCCAAAATGAACTGTCAACAAATGCCCAAAATCAACATCTTAAATTGATTCTTAAAATCCCAGAATAAATCTAGCATGTAAAAAAAATAAAAAAATTTAACTCACTATTTAGATTGGGAGGTAACATCAGCATTTTCATCACTTTTACTGCTCTGCCTCTAGGCTCTGTCATGTAGCTGCTGTTATAAGATGGCTGGGTAACTGGGTTTGCTAACTGGTTTAGATAATTGATTCTACCCGATCTAAAAGGCCGCTACGTTTTTCTAAAAAGCTCCACAACTGAAATGGTAATAGATATTGGTGATGCTTTTTCACATAATGGAACACTAAACACTGAAGCTACATTGTCTGCGACATGGCAACCTTGGTGTGCATCAACTTGAGGAGGGGGCGGTGGGAGACAACTCTCTTTAATGTTTTGAATTTGGACTGCAGTACCAATTTTAAACACTATGTGTCAGAGTTATAAATTGTTTTAATTGTGGTGTCTTTGTGTGTTGTGGTGTGAAGCGTCCTTGAAAGGCGTTATATGAATTCAAGCTATTATTATTATTATTATAGTACCTTCATCTAAAGGTTTTAAAGACTGCATTGATAAGTGTCCCTGAGAATCTTCTTACTCAATGTTTTTTCCCCAAAAGGCAGCGTAAGAAGGAGGACAATTAGAAAGTGGATTAAGAGAACAAAATCTTTACCCTGATGAAGAGTTATTGTAGCTCTGAAGATCTTAACCTTTTCTCTGTCCTTCGTAAGTTTCAGCATGTTCTTTTTTATGCCGTATTTGAACCCAGTTCCCTCAATCACTTTTACATATGCACTGAGATTGAGCTGTCAGTCATACTACAGTCAGCTCCCTTTTCGGCAGAAGAGCTGTGAGCTTCGTGAGCACGAGGAGTCTTCTGCACAGAGATCTATGACAAATTTGATAATGGCAGATGATGGAGAGAAAGCAGGGAGCGCGGCGATCCTGGAGTCTGAGCCGCACTTTGTAAAACTGACAGACTGGAATTTAAATGACAGGATGAGAAAACGGGGGCCCACAGTGCCTGAAAAACAGCGTCCAATTTATTCGGTTACAATTTGTTCTTCTGAGGAGTTTTTTTTTCCAGAGTTGTGGGATTTCTTTGGAGTACAGATATGATCACTTTTGGCAGACATCTTAAAAAAGAGCATTTGCCCAGTTCAAGTTTTGTTTGAATTAGACGTCAGAAGTCTGCAGCCACACTTTCTATGATCTGAATATGTCTGCAATTCTTACTGCAAAGAACACAAAACTCCAAATGAATCCTGAAATCCTGATAAATCCAGATGAAGCCACAGAGTCCAACACTGTCATGACAGTTTCTGCCTTTCTATCAGTGTTACGTGTAATTGGACGTATTTACAGTATAAACAAAAGAGTAGCGAGCAGATAAGAGTATAAAGCAGCTTCATTAAGGTCAATCTGGTCGCCCACCAGTCATGGGATGTAAATGCTATCACCCTTGCCTGCTTTTTTTTTTTTTTTGTGAATTTTCCTAAATATTACGTGCTCTGTTTGCACATCGGCTCACTCGGACTTAACGCAGACAATTTAGGGGGGCTGGCTGGAAAAATAATGGGGAAAGTTGTGGTGAATAATTTTGCCGTTTGCTTTCATACATGCAGATCCCCCTGAAAATATCAGGATACATTCAAGGAGTTTGTGAATGTCTGGATAAAGCTTAACTGTTTTCTGCTTCTTAGAAATCATACATGATGTTTTAGTTTAACATTAAAAGTCCTTAAATCCTCCCTGCCTTAACTGGCATGATTGACTTCTTTTTTTTTTAATGGAAAGTTGCAAAAATTGTTCAGCCCTGTTGACAATAATCAGTTCAAGTGTAAAGTGTTTTTCTTTTTCCAGACACCTTAGACAAATATTTCACAGTTTGTCTAGAAAACAGAAAGTCAACTCCACACTTCCACACTCTGACCAGGTTAGTGGAATCTGCTGCCATAGGCCTCTCATTTTCTAAAAACCATTTCCCCTGTTTACCACACTGAGCTGCCTGAGTTTTCATATTGCACCTCCCAGCTAACCAACATTAGATTTCATATTCCCTGCAGAAATGTCTCTGAACTTTATTCAGCAGACTGTTGGGTAGCCTCAGACACCATCTTATTTTATGACTGCTGCTCCTTGAATTGACTCTCAGTGCTTTACTCCACATATATTTTAACTGCTTGATATTTTATACTGTGTGGTTAAAAGCAGATTTTTCTCTGTGTTGTCCATAGACTGTATAAAACATGGACGTAGTCTCAGTGACGTCACCCAGGAGTTTTGATAAAGATGATGCCATATGGAAAACGTTGACTCTAACTTGTCAAGAGGCAAAAAGGTGGAGCTGAGGCAGGCCAAAGGAATATCTTGGTTGATAAAACATGCCCATTTTGCTCTTCCAGCTCGTCACCTAGCTAACATAGTCCCCTTAAAACTTCACAAACTAAACCGACAGTTTAAGGTTGGTAACAAGATTTAGCTAATATGAAGCGTAGGCTCCATGGCTAACAGCTACAATGTGCCCACGTGTCAGTCAAATCAGCCACACCCCTAATTATCCCAAGTTATGAAAAACTCTCATCTTAATATGATCAAAACAGATACGTTATAAAAAACCTCTGTATAGTTTTTACTAATAATGAAATAAGCTATAGAGACCAAAACCATTTAATGTCCCAGGCTGTAAACATTTAATTTATTTTCAGTTTTAAAAAAAATAAAAATAAAATGGTGGGCTTTTTAAGCATTTATTAGAGAAACAGGGTGGTGGATGGAACCAGATATCATGGCAGGGAGAGAGTGGGGAATGACAAGCAGCAAAGGAGCCACAGGCCGGATTCGAACCCAGGCTGCCCACTCCAAGGAATGCATCCTTTATACATAGGGCCCACAAACTATCCACTAGGCCACTGGTACCCTAAGATTTTTGCCAAACAAATCAGGTTTTGTTGTTGCTTATTTATTTATTTTCCAAAGAAAATGATTTTGTTTAACCGTTTCATATAAGAAATATCAAGCTCGAGGTTGTGCTGTTTTAATAAATATATGAACAGCTGTGAAATACCACTTTACCTCGTTGTTTTCTTAATGCAACTTTTCTTTCATTAATGTAGTTCCTGGTGTGTGTGGGTGTCTGGTATGTTAAACAGGAACAGTTAAAATGCAGTTAGACCAGATCTGTGGGCTAATGGCACCGTTCATACTGGACAGTCAGTTTAACAAGGTGACAGTCTCCATATAAAGTGGATATTGACAACATTTTGGCATTTTAATGTCTGAATTATGTATTATAAATAATTTTCTTCTGAGAGAAATACTATGGATCTGCTGTAAAAGACGTGGCCATAACTTTAAGCTTGTATGCAGTTTTATAATAATCACAGACAGACCCAGATGGCCATTTACATGCCTATATCAAAGTCAGAACCAAACACGGAGAAGCAACGTTCAGTTTCTATGCTCCCTATATCTGGAACAAACTCCCAGAAAACTGCAGGTCTGCTGAAACTCTCAGCTCTTTTAAATCAAGGTTGAAGACACACCTGTTTACAGCTGCCTTTCATTAGCTTTAATAAGATTTTAAATTTTAACTCTGCACTGTAACTTTTAACTCTTTTTATATTTTTACTTTATTTATTTCAATTAATTTAATTTGAATTATTTCTATTTGAACATATTTTCAGATTTAATCATTTCAGTGATTTTTAAATTTTCTATTTGAATGTTTCTTTTCTTTCCTCTGTCATGATGCTTTTGATGTCTTGAGTGAAGCACTTTGAATTGCCTTGTTGTTGAAATGTGCTATATAAATAAACTTGCCTTGCCTTGCCTATATGACTTCTCCATCATTTGTTTCTTAGCTGGTGTATTTTTAGATGAAAAATGTTCATCTTAGTTTTTAGTAAAATTTTCTTCCCTGTTTTTCTTATTTCTAATGTCAGTTTGCAGCTGCAGGTTTATTGTTGTGCAGTTGTGTAACATCACATGAAAAACCAGACAGTGGAAAAATGGGAGGCATTGAAATCTCTCACTGAGGTGAATTTTCTCCTCTACAGGCAGGTCAAAGGTCAGGGTTACAGAACAACAGCAGCCATAGAGATGGTAGAGAGTTGGAGTCAATCATAGGTTCAGCTTTAGTTCAGGTCTGCTGTCAAAGCTGAACATAAACATGAAAGCTTCTGTGTTCCTACAAAAGAAATTGTCTTATTTACATGCCATAGCTCGTAGGCATTCTTTATTTGACCTTGGTGTCTCAGATGTGGAGGCAGTGAGTATGAGTAGGGATGCTGCTAGGGATTAACTTCTTCGTTGAATGACCATAAATTTAAATTCAGCCCGATCTAAAAAAATAGAAAAAACTTGGAGGACAGTCAAATTGAGCCAAATTGATCTAACACGGGATCACAGCATCTGCTGGTAAACAATGTCCAAGTGGCTTGCTGAGTGTGGCTAACGGTAGCTGTGCTAGCACCACCACAATAACATTCAACATTACAGAAAGCGTCTTGTAAACCGCTGTTTACTGCAGTATGTAACTTCGGCAGTGGGGGGTCATCTCGCGAGAAGCGCCCACAGCTTTACGAAATGAGTTTGCACTTCAGTTATGAGGAGATGCCAGTTGGACCGCCTCGGTGGTGTTTGGATACAATGGCTAAGGGATGAAGAGCTTTGAACTGAGTGCTGCTACAGTCTGACTTTTATCATCACACAACCGAGCAATTTAACTCATCCTGTTTATCAATTAGACCCAAACAAGGCGGAGGTGTCAGACAGGCCTGGCTTTAATTACTGACGACATTAATTCTGCAGAGAGAGCAGAGTTAGAGGAGCGAGCACAGACTGAGTCAGTGTTGTTGAACTCACTCAGCCTCTCCTCCTCAGAGACGCAGCACAAACACTCGTCTGAATGTTTCCGGGTGTCGGGGTCTTAATTGGAAGTCAGTGGTGCGGCTGTTTGGGCGACACTGTCAGAGCTGATATTAATAGCTGTCACAATGTCAAGAGAGAGCTGTATAATTCTTTCATATTTATGTTTATCTTTCCACACTATTAGGCCTTCATTCTTATTGTCAGCGGTGGTTATTGGCATTAATAACAAAGGCGTTCTGAATGAGATGTGAGCTGGGGGGGGGGGGGGTTAGGCAAAAGAAAACCAAGACATGAGCTCTTTTCACACATGGATTTAAGACATTTTCTCAATAATTTTAGGACATTCAGGCCCTGAAACTTTCTGGAAATCCACACTATAACTCACAGCAGAAGATTATCTAAGTTTGCCACGCTCTAACACCTCGAAATACAGACAAGTGAAAAGAGTGATTTTTCTTTTTTAAATTGCTGATCAACAACATACAATTCAACTCTGTGTGATAATACATTTGTTTGAGATCGCTACTGTATGCAAAATGGACGTAGCCTCGTTGACGTCACCCCTCGGTTTCTGAAGAGGCATTATGAGGCAGGACGACTGTGGTCACCATGTTGGAAATGCTATCTCAACCTAACTTTTGATAAATATAGAAATGGTTGAGGCGTGCCTTAACCTCCTAGCACACAGCCACAACGTGACCACCTATGAGGCCAAAATACACAAGTGATCTTCTGCAGCCCCTGCATGTATATATATATATATATATATATATATATCTGAGTATTTTCTCCTGTAGAAAATGTGTCTTTTAATCAACATATTACAAGGATGAAACCTATCATCTATTTTGTATCTGTTATTGACTACAGTCATATTCTTCTAAGGAATATTCCTTATATGTCAAAAACCTTCACCTTGATAAACCAGATTCTGGTTCTGATATAGTTTGTAAGAATAAACACTGCAGCGTCTCTGGCTGCTAAAGGCTGAAGGCGCTTGATCTCTTTTCAACATTTTCTGTCTGTCTGCAAAGTGCTAATTACTGTGGAGTTTCTGCTCCCTACTTTCCAGAAGTCTCTCTTCTGTTTAACAGTGGGGGCAACACCATGATGTCTCAGAGGATTTTTCTCTCAGCACAGTCTGACATCCAACAAGTCAGCTTGAGAGAGAGAGAGAGAGAGAGAGCCGCAAAACGTACATTTATCAGTATGAAAGCAGATAATTACTGCAGTGATCATGTCCAGATTTAGAGATGTTGAGGTTTTTGTAAAGATCTGTTTTACTTTCAAAATGCACACAGATAAAATATGATTACTTTTTGTGGTTTCCAAGACTGATTTAAAAGTCAGTAAACACAAACATGCAGACAGGAACATGCTTGTTACTCGCTGTGAAGAGGACCATCAGTTATGAGCAGGACTGGAAGAAAAAACATCAAATTATAGTCTGGTGCTTCTCTGATCTGCACAGAGAGGAATTAATAGCAGTGACATCTCAGTGAACACTCTGCTAATGACTCAGAAACACTAACTCACACTGTGTGTGTGTCTCTTTGTATGCAGGTGAAGCAGACTATGGAGGAAGCTGTGACGAAGAAGTTTGTCCACGAAGACAGCAGCCACATCATCGCTCTGTGCAGTAAGAACAATTTTTCTGTCAATACACACTCACACACACCGTCTCCTTTTCTTCCTGTCCTTGTCCTGCCAACACACACACACACTTGTTGAGCTCCCCAGCAGGTGCCTTGGTGCTGTGTCTCCGTCAAGGACTCTCTTTGACGTCACTGAGCTGCGGCATCAATGGAAAGTTAATAATCACAGTGGAGCTAATGGAAACCAATTTCTGAGACAGGCTGTCAGGCTGTACAGAAACCAGGCTTTCTGAGCTTTCTGTGTGTGTGTGTGCATGTGTGTGTGTGTGTGTGTGTGCGTGTGTGCGTGTGTGTGGAATGATGACTGGATACTTGGTCTTGCAGTGTGTGACTCACAGCTTCCAGTCGGTCACAGATCTAACTCTTCCTGTCGCTTCAGATCATAAGACAGATGAATAATGACCCTGGGTGTCTTGTCTGTTTTACGGGGTAAACAAACATAAGTGCATTGAAAACAAACAGCAAGGGGCTTCCTAAATAGGGATTTGCACGATCAGACAACTAAATGAAGAAACGTTGTCACCCTCTGTTGTTGGCACCTGAATTACTAGTTGGTTTAATATGAATTAACTGGGCCCACAAAGCTGGTTGTGTCTTAGCTGTAACGCAGACACCCACCACTAGTCAGCGCTGTAGCTCTGGTTAATGAGCCTGTTCTTCTTGCTCTACTGCCAAGATGTGAACCAGCACTGTGGATAGATGACATCTCATAGAAGCACTCGACTGAAGCAATATGTAACCACATTCAGAACAGGTATGTGGTCGTTAACCTCAGTCCACCATTGTGAACAAACATTCATGCCTTCACTTGGAAATCAAATCAACAAGACATATCAAGATGGTCACTCGACTGGAAATGAACGGCACATGTACGAGCGTCACTGCTTGACACCGTGGAGACTGATAATGCTTGTTATTATCCACTCGGCAAGCGACAGACAGAACGAAAACTGCTAGTGAAATACAAAGATACTCCGATTAAAAGCTAATTGACTGGTGAATAAATCTGGTAATATCAGTGCATATCTGCGATCAAAGTAACCGATACTGATAGTCACTGAATATGCCAATATCGGCCGTTCGGTCGAGCTGTAATGGAGACAGCTGTAGAAGTTTTTTTGCTAATTTTTCACAAAGTTTCACATTAAATCAACAGTCTGATTCATTCAAGAGTCAATTTCACTTAAAGTATTTCACAGTTTGCAGAGGGTGGAGGTCATCAGTTATTAGCTTCAGCGTGTCCCCACATTGTAAACTATACTAATCCTATCTGATTCCTTTCTTTTACTTAAAGGAGTGATTCCAGCATGTTCTGTACAGATCAAAGAACAAGGTTCATTTTCACCGCTGACTTGTTAAAAGTCAAAGATTAAGTAAAAAGATTATAATAACCGTCTCTCTCCCTCGTTGTGTAGCGACAGGAGGGCTGTGGGCTTCTATGATCCATCATCCTCACTTTATCAAACATGTCGCTCATGAATGGCAGGGAAGCACCGTCCTTCCCTGTCTGCCCGAGGAGTGGACGTCTGACCTGAGAACAGAGCGGGGGGTGTAAATTAAACTGTCACTCTTTGATTCAATAATCGCTGTTGAATATGACGTCTCTCACCTTTCACAGAGCGGCATCCTGTCACTGGTTTTAAACACATAAGAGTGAAGAAACACTTGATTGATCAATTGCTGAGGTCGCAGGTTTGTGACGGGGTGTGTAGCAAGCTGGCAGGTCGAAAAACACAGATATACTCACACAAGAGTAAGATGAGGGAAGGAAGGGACTTACCTTTTAAAAGGTACATTTCTGATGGAGAACACTGCCAACGCCAAGTTATCCTACCTTTCCAAACACTCACCATGACAACAGGTATTTCACGAAGGACTTTACACCTACTGAGAGCGATAGGTGTCAGATTTAAGGTGTAACTTCTTCCTATAGGAAAGCAAAATCAGCTGACATTTTCTATATGAACATTTCTTTACACACCGCCTCTGTAAATATATTATATGTATATATTTACATATTCTAATGTTTGAAATACGATATTTCCAAACACCATCAGTATCACAGAGCTCTTCTTAATCCTCAAGTAACTCCACCACATGCACTGTGACTCTGCCTCTGAAGCTGTTTTCTATTCATAGACGTCGAATCGGATGTTTCTGTTTCCGTTCTGTTGTTTGTATTAGGTCTCTTTCATGAGACAGATTGCTCTGAGTCATCATACTAACCCGGCTCGGTGACCAAATGACCCCCTGAGGGAAATTACAACACGGCCCTCTTGAACCTTTGCTGTGTGCTCTGCTCACATGTGCAGATTGAACAGTGTGTGTGAATCTGTGTGTGTCTGTGTGAGTGTGAGTGTGTGTGTGAGAGATAGAGAGAGAGAGTGACAGAAAGCATTGATGGTGAAAGCTGTGTCATCTTCTGCTTCATTATTATATTTTCTTACAAATGGAACAATTTGCTTGTTATTTACTCGTAGTCGTCTGGACAATCATGAATGTCTGCTTTTCAGAAGAAGCACAGCTGGTTAAATTTAGACCATTAACTAATCCCTTTGTGGGCTACAAATAACAAGAAATAGCACGACATTGAGAAAAAGTCAGACTCAGGACACATTTTAAAGTGTTTAAATATTTTTGAAACATAAACCTGGTGCAAAAAACCTCAAACAAATCAAATGGTTTGATTCATTGAGCATATATGAATATACATATATGAGTAGCTATGCCTGATAGATATTTGAAACAATCGGATGAACTCAGTACAGACGGTATTAAATTAAATGATCTTATGGTGGATGAAGATAGCACTGTTAATGTCACAGAGCATTTTAGCTCCTTCATGTAAATGTGAGCATGCAGGCTAACGTCATGACGTCACCGTGCTTTGGCTAACATCATCCTCTGCGCTCCTGGTTAAGGTGTAAAAGGTAAAGGTCAGATGCTAATGATAAGCAGTGATGTCAGTGCAGGAGTGAGTCACAGCCGGTCCACTCTCACTGCTAACACCTGTTCATTGTGCTTCTTCTTTTGTTAATGAGAGCCAAATGAACTCCAGTGTTTCATTAGTGGAGACGGTGGACTGAAGGAGGGGACTAACTCGATTATTTAATTAAACTGTCACATTTAGGCTTTGTGTCTGCAGCCAGGTGTGATGCAAAAACTCTTTATTACCAATTTACACTTTCAAGAAACGCCTTTTCTTGAGAACATTTCCATAATTTCTGCTTCATTCCTGTGTTTTTGTTTTACAAGGTTACAGGAACTCAAACTTTTTAGCTTTGTTTACATTTTTAAATAAAGATTAGAACAAGATAACTTGTCTTTAGGCTGACTTACAACACCAAATCGTATGTAATACTTGGTCTGAGTGGCAACCTCCTGTGCCGCAAAATGAAGCCAACGCTAAGGTGCAAAAAGACTACAGTCTAACTCCCAATTTCCACATACTCCCTGTGAGCTGTCAGCACCATGGTTTTGCTCTGTCAGACGGCGTGCACCATGGTCCGTTTCTGGAGTGTGAGCGCAGCCATTAGCAGTTGTGCACAAATCACAGGAGAATGACAAGATCACGCGGGAGTTTTGATAGAAGTTTCTGAGATCGTTAGAAGATCCGAGATCCATCAGAGCCTTTCTCCACCAACGACTCGAGCACAAACATCGGTCTGCCAACTGCTAAGAAGAACTGCCGTCTGACTTTCTGCCATGGTGAACACTTCAATACATTACATTTTGTTTTTTCCAAATACACTTGAACACCCCATCATCTCTCCTCTCTTCCATCTGTAACTTCTGTCGACAGTTTGTAGGGAGTAAGTAAGCGGGGAAAAATGCGAGCCAGAGGTAGAGGTTGTGCAGGAAGTTGTCTGTTCTAGCCTTAGGTTTACATTTAATATCATATTTACGCCTACATTCAAACACTCAATAAGCGACGGCTATGTCTCCTATACTTTGAGCCAGTCTTGGGGAAACGATTTGAATAGTTTGTCAGAGACGCCAACAGAGTTTGTTTCACGGCTTTGTTGCCAATGCAAATATGCAAAGTTGTTTTTGATATTGCAGACCCATAAACCTTCCCCCAAATAGATGTGCAACACATCAGTAATGAATTTGTGGGGGTGAAACAAAAACTTAAAAAAAGACCTTTATTCATTTTAGTCTAGGATAGAATACATTTATTTCAATGGCAGATATCCTGATTAAATATTTTCAGAGTGTAATTAAATGCTTTGTCGAATGTCTTCAAATGAAATCCCTCTAAAATATCGGGTGTGTAACTTTTCTCTGCATCTTTTTTGATTACACACATATCAGCATCTTGCAAAGAGCTTTTTATTTTGTACATTTATTGAATGTAGGATGAAGAGTCGAGAGAAGTCACAAGTCAAGTACGATCTCTTATAAAGCATCTTTTTAGAGCCTCATAAATCTTCTAAAACACCTTCATCTCTTGTGGCTTTTGATGGTATCAATCTCTGCGCGTACATGAAACCAGTTGTCGAGTGTAAATTAAACAAGATATCAATGAATACAAGATCTTTTCTCATCATGCTAGCTCTTCTTCCGGTTCTGAGATTAATAACAACGAGCCAGTTGGCTTGGACAGCCAGTAAGATGTGAGTGGGCGATGGTGGCATCCCAGTTAAAGACAGGAACCTGCAGGATGTTTGTTGGCTTGTCTCTCTGCGTGGTTGGACTTCGCTGTTGTGTAACTGTGTCCATGTGTAGGAGTCCGAAACTTCTCCACAACATTTAAACTGATCACATAACTCACCCTCATTAGCCACCCGCATGGGGGAGTCAAGTTGTGTAATATGAGGGATTTTTTTTTTTTTTTACAGTCTTGCTCAATATGCTGCTTTATGTGTGTGAGACTAAAAAGATAAGTAAAAGAAAATCTTCAGTCTTTAACTGTATCCCAAACCATAGTCTGCCCTGACATCAACCAGTGCATGTGCTATTTATAGAGCGCATAAAAATACTGTCGTCAAAATTCTGCCGTCACCTTCACTGGCTCCATTTTCCCTTCATGCCAAGATGAAAAAATAAAAAATAAAATATTCAAGTATGAGTAGAACAGTCATCCATCTGTTGAATCAAGCTGCCCTTAAAATATTCAGTCTTTAATTAACGGCACAGCCTGTAATTAAAGGACTAATGGGTAATTATAGCTGAAGCCCATGAAGATGTCATTATGTCATAGCTTTAGAGAAGCCCGACGAGGAAGACATTTGTACAGCCTCCATCTTAGGAAGCAGAAAAAAAGCTACAGTTTGAAAAAGAAAAAATAAATAAATAAATGAGATATATAAACAATGGGCTTGCAGCTGCAGACTTAAACATGGTGGGGGACCTAAAACACTGCGAGTGCTCTACTAATCAAAGACGTTCAGGGCTGCTGGCCCTGCCCGCCAGGTCCCTAGACATTTGGAAAGTACTACCCCCTCGAGCAGGGATAGATCAATGACCCCAGGTCTAAATCGAGACCCTGGTTCCTGTGGTCAAAATGCACACGGTTCCTTAAAAGGTCCCTAGCTCCGGGGAAAGTTCCTGCGGTTGAAAGGGGACTATAGATTTTGTGAGAGGGGGGGGGGAAAGACGCTGACAGCACTTGTTGACTGAAGCATGATAATTCTCTCTCTCTCCTGTTTATCATAATCTTTAAGAACACGGGGTTACAAAGTACTTTGTCGTACAAGAAAAAGCATACATAAGAACAAAGTAAAAGAACCCAGGCCAGCTTTGTTACGATTTGTAAAAAGTAATATTGACATTATATTTCTATTTTCTAGTAATCACATTTTTGCCTTGGGTAGAAAACGTAGAAATGACGCCTGTCAGTCTGTAAATGTCCATGTCGCTGTTATTCCTGTGCGCATGGAGCGGGGCTAAGAGACGTAAAAGGAGATGAAAAAAGGGGTGATAATTGATGTCTGTGATTGAGGGCTAGAAGGAGGACATAATTTGATTAACTGGGAGAGTACGGGGGAGTGAGGCGGAGGGGAAGGAGAGATTGGTGAGTAAGAGAGGAAGGGAAGGCCTGCAGCAGCTAATGGGCTCATTAAGAGGCTCGTGGTCGTGTAATGACCTGCCACAGAACTGACATCTGCTGGGGCTGCCGATCTGTAGACAGATGAACGGACAGAAATAGAGAATTAAGTAGGACAGAGATAGTGGACGACAGTGATAAAAGACAAAAGAAGAGGGAGATTTAACCAGTGGGGAAAAATGAAAGGGCAAATTAGCATGGTCATACTCATCCTGTGTGGTTGTCAGAGGGATTGAATCAGATTGTGACAAAAATGTCTGTCGTCAAACAATCCACAATAAGGTAACACATACTCTGTTTTATTAGGTTTTTGTGTTTAAAAAAAGGACTTTGAATATGTGTGCTTTTTGTTTGGAACAATGTAGATCAGGGGCGGGCAACTGGCGGTCCGGGGACCACATGCGGCCCCCCCATCAACCCTCAACGTGGCCCTCAGGTCATTTTTTTACATATCATTTAACTGGAAAACATGACAAAATCTACCATGAGATCATGAAAACCAGAAATATGTCCATAATAATATCCGATCACTGGTATATGTTGAGTTCAATTTGAGACATAATCGACTGTAATCGTTTTTGTATCCTACAGTTTGGCCCCCTGGCAGTGAGAATTAACCAAATTTGGCCCTTGCTGTGACCAAAGTTGCCCCAGCCCTGATGTAGAAGATACTTTTTCATCACTGAGAATATTTTATAGACTTAGAGTGGAAAATAGATAAATTGAGAAAATAATCTGTAGAAAATAATGGCAGTAATGGAACCCCCGACAGGGTGAGCAGGACCCAGACCCTGATGCAGAGGGGGTCTAGTCTCACCCTAAAGGAGGTTAATCTGTGGTAACAACCCACTAACTGTACATTATCCCACTTATTACAGCTCTACTTACTCAGGAAAGAGAAATGATAAATTCTTCCGCTAAACAAAAAAGTCTGTTGGGACACAGTTAACCACGCCACTTTCTTACATTAAACTGAACAGTTCCACTGATGGTGAAGTGAAACATTGTGAACACATCTGTATGAATCAGCTCAGCACCCTGACCCCTAAAGCTTTCTGCCTCATCGTGTTGGAGTCTGTGGACATTTTTTTTTAAACACCACGTGCTAACTGAATGGACCTCCTCCGTCCATCATAACTACATCATTTAACTTTTTACATCTTTTATCCTCCGTGTTGCGCTGTTCTCGTCTCTTTTCTCTTTTCACCAAAGTAAACGGACCAACATCTAATTAACTGCACTTCTTCCCACGGATTGATATGATGAGTTACACTAACTGTAAACATAATACGGTATGATTATATGACACGGCTCTTTTCACAGATTTTTCGAGGACTCCATCCGCTCTTCTTAGTCACAGTTTGTTCTTCTTAACAGCATACCTTTTGCTGTAAGCAATTGGCCAATCAGGATCAAGTATTTAACACAGTTCTATAACGCTATCTATTAAAAACTTGTTGCCCCTAAAATAGCTGATTTTATTACTGCTAATTAAAAAATATGATTTTTCACATACACACGTCTCTCACTGTTTGTATTTGGAGGGATTATGAAATGAAACACCGCTTGTATGACGACAGAGGTGCAGTTTTTCTGCAGTCTGTAAAAAAGTTACTCAAATCTATATTTCAAGGACAACGCAAAAATAATATAGAAAAAGAAAACTCGGAGCAGGCTCTGCTAACAAACGAGGAAGTTCTCTATCCATACAGCAAATGTTAAAAATGTATAATTCTCTTTTTAGTGCCACAAGTTTAATATTACTGTCCAACATTATAAAGCCATTCATACATCAGTCTTACACACGGGGTACACACTACAAGATAGTCGGCAGATTTAGGGCCCGATTCCCCCCTTCCCCCGAAGTCAGCAAAGGCCTGATTATCTGATGGTTCCAAAGAAGAATTTTCCAGATTCTCCTGTGGTGTGAGGTGTGTTAAGAAGAGTGATTTTAACCTCCCCGATCTGCTCGGCAGACGATCGAGACCGCCCCGATTTGAAATCGTAAATATCAAAACATGTTCAATATTTATGATGGACTCTCTTCACTGTAAAGTGGAACGGAACGCTATCCAAATCAGAAGGCTGACTGAGGCAGGCAGCACAACATAACCATGGCAACAACAGCAAACGCAAAGCATAAAGTTAGGGTGATGTCATAAATGGAGGACCAGGACCAACGTTTTGATTTATGGCAACAACTTGAGTATTTATACAACATGTCCAGTAAAACATACAACGATCGAACTGACAAGGACGGGAGCTGGACTGTTATGGATGTACCAACTAACAGCTAGCCACATTATGCATTACAGTATATCTAGCCTTAACCTTGTGTTTCTCTGTCTAAAGCCATTTTCTTCTTCGTCTTTCATATTTGAATTAACATCATTCTTGACGTTTGTTTGCACACCCCTTCAGACAGATGATCCTTTTTTCCCCAGATAAAATACCTCAAATAAAAGTGTAAGTTTAACCCCCAATACGTGCTCCATATATTTCTTTAGTTCCAGTCAGTAAAGGGTTAATAATTAACAGTCAGCCCCTAGAAAAACATGGAGGTGAAACGTTGAAACATGGCAAAGGAACGAGCCTCTCCAGGAGGTGACTGATGCCGAGCAGAAAGCTGTGAGGGCCGTCCAGGCGACACTTCAGAGCCACAGCAGAGTCGTGACTGGAGAAACTCCCGCTCTGCATAACGCCTTTAGCTCCTCGCTCATCACAATGCAAATACTGCAGCTGCTCTCTCACACACATACAAAGCTGACTGTGTGTGTTTCACTCAGGTCAACAATCCTGATGATCAGTTTCCAAACTGTGCATTTTATATTTCTGTTGATTGAAAGAAGAGAAAATCCTACATGGGCAGATTGAGAAACTCCCATCAAGGCAACAATTCACAATAAGTCTGGTTGATGTGGCAAAACAGTTATCACAAATGTTTTTCTAGTTTGATCAATATCTTAATTTATCACTATATATTTTTGTGGTTCTCTGCTGGAGAACAGTGGATGTCTCTCTCTGGGTGGGGAGGTAGAATGGACCATGAGATGACAGACATTTGTGTTGTGTTGTATCGGATTGTCATGAATGCAAACCTTTGGACGTTTGCTTTGGGTAGTGACTGATCACAAGATCACAAAACATATGACCGCATATACAAGAGTCCAACTTCCAGTTTCTCCCAGAGGATGTGTTAGCACAGCTCTCTACACTGTGTGACTTCAGGCTGTTGCTGGACTGACTTTTGAGTTGCTAGACTTATTTTGAAGTTGGGACGGAATTTCAGGTTCATCGCGAGCAGACACAGGACTTCAAGAGAGGCCGCAAGCTGAGCTGATATTAACGTTAGCGCTGCACCTTTCACTGTAGCTCAGTTTGCTTTTAGGTTTTGATTCCTTCAGTGTTCTGTTTGTACGAGTATTATGACTCTCCTACTACTCTTCAAAATTGGTAGATTTAAAAAAAATGAGATTGTTGCTGAATTTCATTAGTTAATCACGGCTGATAGCACGCTTGAAATTTAATTATTTTGTATTTCCAAACAGTTTTTGTTATGCTCTCATTCTGAATTTTTGTACTTGTCTAAAACTAAGGGTGTTTTACTTCCTGTTTGGACACAAACCTGCTTTTATTTTGACAGAAAATGACAAACTTATGGTAGATTGAAGGTTATGAAAAGGAAATGACAATAGCTCAAGGGAACAGTAAAGTGAAATGGTCGATGTCACGAGTTGGATATTACTTTTGACTTGTCAACTGAGCTGCCCGGGTGTGAAGTGAGCCATCAAAGGTGCAGTGGTGTCGTTCTTTCCATCACTGTGACTACAGGGAGACGCTGCCGTGACTTCTACAGTGCACCCGAGTGGACAAAAAGAACACTTAGAATTATTCAACTAATTGCAAGTTGAAACAATTAAATATAATTATAATAAGCTCAACTAGTGTTTTTAATTTGGTATTTTCGCAATTAGTTAAAAGGACTTTCATAAAGAATCAAATAACTTTTATTGTTTTCAGTTCTGGACTGTTTAGCGTAATCAATGTTGTGCAGTGGGAAGTTGTGACATGACGTGCATCACTAACAAACTGACATCTGCCTCTTTTTTTTACCTGTCTATTTTATTCAAGTAAAATTGTCCATAGTTTATTAATAACACAGTTTTATTTGGATCATCTTTTGAATTCACGTTGTTTATTTATAGATTAAAACACTGAGAAGTTATAACAGTGGGACATCTAAATGTACACCAGGTGGTGTAAATATGAAAAGGTGGTTCTCTTGTAAACACAGTACAGAAAGCAGGAGTCAAAGCCTGAGAGGTAACGTCACCCAGTGTTAAGATGCATTAGTCTCACAGTTTTACTTCACCCAATACCTTCCCATAACCCCATGCAGACATGAAAGGTGGCTGCAAAACTTTTCCTTCTTCACACCGAGAGCAGGGGGAGAGGTTTCACTTCTCAAAGCACTCCTGCAGAATAATCCAATTCTCTGCCGACCATCCAAAAGCCCCGAAAACTCTAACTAAATATTCCCCTTCAAGCACAGTCTGCTTGGATGAACCCACAAGCTTTAGAACACCTGCCTCCATTTGTATGGTTAGAAACACTGCAAGTAATCCTAGTCACATCAACGGATGGTATCTCATAACACAACTTACCGTATACAAGGCATCACATCCTGGTGATCGAGTAGCAGCATGTCTGCTGTCAACACATCAGCAGGAACAACAATGACAACAACAGAAGGTTTTGAAGGCAAACTGATCGACCAAGTCGGCCGTTATCCACATCTGTACGATGTGTTATTTCCAACGCACGACAAACAACGTTCCAAAATAGCTGGGTCGGATCAGTTCCATTTCAGACGTCAATGTGGAATCCTGCAGAGCTTAATGGAACAAAGTCCAGGACCATTACGTCCATGCATGGAGGCAGAGAAACGGTGCGAGGATGGTGCCAACGGTGTGCTTTGTCCACCGCCTGAGCTGGCTGTAGCAAACTGTCAGAATTAAAAATAATAGTAACCTGCTACAGCAGTGGTTCTCAACTGGTGGGTCGGGACCCAGAGGTGGGTTGCCGAGCCATTTTCAGAGGGTCGAGACTGTGTGTCTGGAAGAGTTGCTTTTGTTCAGTTTGTGCCAACTGAGGTCCAATCTACACAATCTTTCAGTAAATTATCTGATTGGTTTAAAAGTATAAAAAATTTGGGAGTTGGTGGTGGGTCCTGACGCCAGACAAGTTGAGAACCACTGTACTAGAGTGTTGCCATGCCTGTCGTTTACAACCTGCACATTCAGAGGTTACAGTCGGCCTGAGCTCTGTGGTGTGCCCTCTAGAGGTATCCTCCAGTAACACAATTAGTGCACAGCCAATTAAGGGAAAAAAATACACAGCCAGTTGTGTAAACAAACACAAGGTTAAAGAATATAGCATATCTCCTGGCTTAGTGTTACGGTAGCAGATTAGACACTGACATGTTTTGTGCGAGTGATTCAACCTGCTGAAGCTGAATGAAAGCTTCAAGATGACAGTACAGGCGAGGGTTTATCATTTACTACCTCCATCTGTCACTTCTCTCTCCCATTGACTCTCTTCACACTCCCCCTCTGAGTTAATAGAGAATGACAGGAATCTGAGGTCTAAGGAGACTGTAGTGAAGCGTCAGGTGTTCCACTGATGAGCCAACCTGTCTCCATGGCAGCCCCGTCACACACAGATTAATGTTTGCACCTTGTGTGAGAAAATACAACTCAGAGAAATACACACACACACACACACACACACACACACACTCGTAGCTGCATTGACAAACTTTGTCTCTGCTTGTAGCCTTTTTGATGATCATTTGCGGAGATCTTTTATGTGCTGTGGCGTTGTGATGTAACTCCTTCTGCACTTCAAAGTATTAGCTGTAGAAACCCTGCATTCAACAGCAATAAACGGCATTTCTTGTTTTCTTATACCACCAATAAAGAATATATTATGCATTTTAGGGGTTTAAACTTTAAATGACTCGTGAAATTCCCTCAACAGATTGCATCGCGTGGCTGCAACTTCATCATTAAACCCAATTAAAAAAAACATCATAAGCAGCACTGACAGGTTCAGATTGTGATTCTAAATGTCGGACAATAAATTATTTCGTACCAAACACTTCTTAGGACCTTTTGAAGAGGAACTATCCTCTAGAGTTCCCTGAGAACCACACACCATCAGGACTTTTTGTCATTCACACCGCAGACAAAATTTAGAGTTTTAAAACCTTTAGCTCCGATCCCAAACTTTGTTTGTGCGACACAAAATTTCCCAAGAATTTGAGGCAGCCATTGACAATCAATCAATTTTAGCAATTGGGTCTGGTGCTAAAAAATGGATGTTAAAGCTTTTTTCTGGTTAATAAAAGGTTATTACTCTTTAATAAAAATGTCTATCTGTACGGATCCTTTTCTGTCATATTGTCAGCCTGTTTTGGAGCTGCCAGCTGAAACTTTTGAGCATTTTCAAATGTTTTGTTACATATAGGGTATTTCATGCCCCAAATCATATAAGCATGTCAAGGTTATGAAATATCAGATTCATCCATGATAACATTAATACACTATACAACCTAGCTTTTGCCACATGCAGCCAGGAGTTCCTGACATGCTGTCACTCCACTGGCCTACTGTCAGTCAAACACTCCTTTTTGCTTCCTTTTCTACACATCAACACTGAAACTAAGCACTACAGCTTTTGACCAACACAGCCGTGCCACAGAGAGCAGCACAGGGGGTGAAGGAAATAATCAAGTTTACGATTGGTTTTATATAATATATATGTGTGTGTATATATATATATGTGTTAAAAAAAAAAAAACAGAGCTCGCGGCTCAGCATGGTTACAATTTTGCAGATAAAGATGAATCACAGCGTTGTTTGCTTGCAGCATTGGTAACCTGATAACCTTGAATAAGCTGAATAAATACATTGTTTCCCCTGTGCCAAATGATAGATGCTTTTTTTTCTGGATTATGTAACTTGTGCATTTTCATATTCATTTGCAAGTTTTAAAAGAAAGCTTTAAATCTTGCAAGAAAGTATTTGCAGCCAGGGACATCTGTACCATTTATCTGGGGTTAATTACTGTCCATCATCCGTTTGAATCTCTCTCTCTCTTCCAGCCTGCAGAAACATTCTGGTTTCTTTCTGTGAGTCTGAGAGCTCGGTCAGTAGATAGCTTTTTAATTGCTGCTGTTGTGAGTGGTTGCGATTTGATGTATTTACAGGCGGCAGCTCTCCAGGTCATAAAATAAGTTTGAATTGTTTGCTGTCTTTGTTTTCTTAAGGTTAAAATACATCATCAATGTTTAATTTATACTGGAATGTAAAGCCCCAGTTTCCACTAAGTAGTCTGGTTTGGTTCATTAATAGTGATGTTGAACGACTCACTCAACTCACAATATGATACGATTCATGATTTATTTTACAAAATGAGACTGTAGACAAATTATGACTGAACAAGATTCCTTTAGGGGGAGCAAACCCGCTTGTCCGTGTGGTTTGGCCTTTTAATGTTTTTTTCTTACAACAAGGGGAGGTGATTGGAGCTTCTCATTGTGGTGTAGATTAAATGCTGCATCATGTTGGTTGTGCTGTTTGTGTACTCTGTATTCTTGGAATATTTGCTCACTGTTTTTGACTTGTTTGGAAGCCAAAATGCTTCAACACCTCCGATTTAAAAGACGGTGTGGTGCGTCCTCAATATCTAAATCTTGTTCTGCAGCTGCTGACGCTCACCATATTATTGCGATTGGACCGTTGACCAATCAACGGACTACATTGCTCAAGCTTTAGGGGCAGGTACGCTCAGCACCCCAACAGAAAGATAGCAAAAATGAAGGACGTTACGGATTGGTTATTTTGGTACCATTCTCAACTTTTGACAGTGGAAACGCTACTTCATCAAACAAAATTTGATTTGGACTCTACCCTCTTCTATTTGTTATGAGAATCAGGCCTTACGTTGTTGTTTTGAGAATTGTTGTTTTGAGAGTTTCTAAACATTGAAGCTCCTTGGTAGAGATGGGGATTCTTTTTTTATTGATATTGATGCCATTATTCAGACTGCTAACAATCAAAGTCTTTATTGATACTGCTATCAGTACTTAGTGGTGGAAAGACAAGATGACAATATGTTTTGTAATAGATCTGGTACTGTATATCTATTTTATATTACTGGGAAAACAAACTAAATTCTCCTCCAAACAAATCCATTACTTAATCAAGTTTCTCATCTAGATCTAAACGTCCTTTTTCTTGACGTCACATTTGAACACATCATGATTACACTTTATTTACCTTTGCCTAAAAGAGAAATAACTAGCTCGACAGCAGTATCCACAAACTCAAACGTCAGTGCCTGTTTTTGAAAAATGCAGAGTCAGGTCCTTTTTAGAACCAGGTTTTGGTTCTGTTGTCCTGCTGTAGCCGGCAGGAGGTCTACAATGAAAGAAAGAATAACAAAGGAAAACGCAGCTGAGAAAAACATTTTCTTTCAGAGGGTTATTCTCTGATATTTTCCCACAGTGTTTTTAATCAGTTATAGAACAGAGTATCGTGTATAACAGCAGTGGTGCAGTGCTTAATTCAAACCGCCCACTCTCTATTGAATGAGCCTGCAGACATATTAAAACCAGACTTTGAGTTAACAAAGGGAAACAGTACATTAGCATTAATGCCTGTTCGATTTGAACTGGTTTGTTATGAGCTGTGTGCCTCTGTGACTGCACTGCTCAGATTTATTTCAGCTTTAATGAGGAACACTTCTCACATCATCACAGCTCGTCAGACTTTTATTGATCTCGGAGCTTTAAAGCAGATTTAATCAGGTGTGTTTGCTGGAGTGTAATGATGCTGTAAGGGCTTTGCTACTGCAACAAACACCATCAGCGGAGTTTGAAGCAGCAGAGTGTAGATTTAAGATCGCAGGAGGGTGTCTTTCTGTCCTGTATGTGGCAGCGGTTAGAAACGCCAGCAAAGGCGGTGCTATTCATTAACAACAGGGCAAGATATTTCCCACTATGTTAATATGAAAAAGGTAACAAAAAGCCACATATATTTTCTCATAACCCGGCTCGTGGGTCCAGGCAGAAGATAGAATGAGTCAGAACTTTACCAACAAATAAAGAATTTATTTCAAAACGAGTTAAATTAACCAATAACCAGGGTTATGAGGTGTGTTTAATCTGGGTGTGTGTGTGAAAGCATTATGTGGTGTGAGGTGTTGACGAGTGCACTAACATAAGGAGAACTAAAGGAACAACAAGCATCGGTCAGGCTGAGAGAGAGTGAATGAGGGGAACCAGCAGATCTTTGTAGGGGTACCAGGCCCCGGTGCAGCTGATCCTGCAGATGAGCCTCCAGCCAGGACACACACCCCCTGTAGCAAACACACAGACAAGACAACAGCAGCAAGCCAAAGACTACCAGCGGCCTGGTGACAGGGTCGTCACACTTTATACAGGTACAAAAAGTATGTAGTGAACTAAAATGACAAGAGGAAGTTAAGACGTATGAGACATATGGCAGTCTGCAAATGAGTACTCATAGTTTCCATGTACATGTTTCAGGGCATGGTCACACTTGCAATCCATACCATGCCGTACTGAAGCACGATTGCCCCCCCTCCTCCCCATTCCCCTGCTGGTCCTCACGGCATGCGCTCACACTGCTCCAAGACAAACCGAGCCTAAGCACGGTTACCTCTTGTACATTACTTCGTAATACAACACATGCATGGCTTTATGTTATTATGAAGCGTGTTTAAAAACAGTCCCTTTTTTTTTTTTAAAAAGGGACGCGCAGTCGAGTCCGCTTCTGCACATCTGATAACAACACAGGGAGCATGACAGCTACTTTGCTGACTTGTCGTCTTATTTTGAGTCATTTTAATCAGATACAGCCATAAATAAATGACAAAAATAAAAGAGACCTGTGGCCGAGTCCGCGTCTGCACATCGGAGAACATGACCGCTACTTTATGTCTTTTTTTTGAGTCATGTTAGTCAGATACAGACAGAACACTCCGGATCTCTCCATAACGAAGGCTGTCAACGTTGTTTACCCACATTCTTGTGCTTGTGCATGAAGTGTACCGTGCCGAAGCACACCTCTTCAAAGCGTGCCATGGCCAAGGAAGTGTACCGTGCTTGAGAACGGCGCGGTGTCATTGGTCTAACAAACTGGACTTTAGGGGTGAAGCGTGCTTAGGAACGGTACAGATTGCCAGTGTGACTGTGCCCTCGGTTAAATTTGACCTTTTTAATCCAATGTGCATTTGCAAAGAAGCAATCTATTTCTAGCACAAGGCTTCAATATTCGGAGGGGTGGAATAAAACGGGAATTGATGGCGTTTTCTTTACAGATGTAACTTGAGGGCTGAATTTTCTTTGCTTTTGACCTGAACACTCACTTCTCAAGTTGTTAATTGAACTGTAAAAACACAATGCAAAGACTGCAATGTCGTTCACCGCTAACTGTTTGTCACAGTGGAAACACTGAGAAGTTTGCCATTATTCTCAGAGACATTTATTGTTGTCACTTGATAGCAGATAGGTTCTGAGATTGCTGTTTTTAGTATTATGAATGTATAGTTTTTATGTTCCAAACTAGTTTTTTTTCAGTCCAAGAACAACAGAAAAAAATATATTTTCACCCCTCTCCTATTGTCCTTCACTCTAATGTCCACTTTCTGTGGTCTCAGGTCAGCTCTGCACACAAGGTGATTAAATATTGATTCAGTCAGTCAGCCCATCACCTCTTCAGCTACTCATCAAATATATAAGAGTAGAAAAAAACATGCACACAGGTTTATCTCCTCCGGCTGATGGGACTTTAGGGGCTGAAACACCCCGAGCCAATGGAAATCAATGTCTGAGCACCGCAGAGCACGGATGGGAAGACTTTATCTCACTGTCACAGAGTGTTAGAGACACACACACACACACACACACACACACACACACACACACACACACACACACACACACACACACACACACACACACACACACACACACACACACACAAACAAATACTAAAGCTGTCACGACAGTATTGAACTTGTAAATAAGACAGTTTGGACGTTACAAACAGACCCCTAAAGGACAATGCTAACCGTTAAGAGCGTACTTCACCGTGCAGCCCAAAATGTGCTAAAACAATGCACAAGTCATTACATGGATTTTCTCTCCTCATATAAGAATGTCTCTCCCTTCTTTTTGCAGAATTATAATCAACCTCAAGGGAAAAAAGTTTATTTATGAAGCTGCAATTTCAATTCATGTCAAAGCATGGACATACAGTATGTGTGTGATTTTCTGCTGTTCCATTAATAATCCAGCAAACATGGAGACGTACATTTTTATGTTTTATTGTCTACAGTCGACAATCATGTCTGTATCATTTGAAATAAAAGGAACTCAATGTGGTGAATGTTGAACGTTTGTTGGAATCATTTGCTTGGAGGAAGTGGCCCCAGCACACCAAGGAAAATAATCTTTAAGCTATGAATATTACAGTAGACATCATTTATTTTGTCTCTGCTAAAATGTAGAGAGAAATGTTTGAATAGCTGTTTGTAGTATTTACAGATGTAAGGGGTAAACAGGTGTAAAAGCCAATGATTGCATTAGATGCTGAATGTGGTTATTGTTTATATCACTCCTCTGCAGACATCACAGTGTTTGTCCCTCGCCTCAAAAGAAACTGTACATTTGAGATCACTTATGTAAGTGTAAATATGACACACCTCTCTTCCCCAGTCAAGCTCCAACAACAGATTCTGAGAAGGCATAATAATGAATCATAGGAAAGCAAGAGGTTGTTGTGCTAATAAACAATGATTTCATTTAATTGTTTAATTCAGTTCAGCCCTCCTCAACCCCTGATTCTCAAACTGGGTTAAAGTTGGTGAGGGGCTGCGGGCTTCAGGGAGGAGGTTCAGAGAGAGCGAGGGGTTGTGAGAACCGATGCCCGCTCTCACCTCTCCCCCGATGGTTTTAATCCTACCATCCTCCTCTCGTTTTTCTTCTTCTTCTCTGCTGGCAGCCGGGTGCAACCTCTCTCACTCCCACGCACAACAACACAGACTCTCTCCCACAGTGACGGAAAAACCACATGAGAAGCAAACCAGTTTAGAAACAGCCTCTGAAAAAAGACCAGTATAGTCACCTTTTTGTATGTGAGGTTTGAAGAGGAGCACAAGGTTCAATATCCAAAACATTTTTATGTTATCTGCAGTCATAAAATAAACAAAATGCTGCTCTCCCAGCCCCCAGCAATGTAACATAAAAGAACAAATACATCGATATACCTCAAAACAGCCTCTCATAAAGAACACCCTACTAAAGTAAATCAAATTATTTCTACAAATACTCTAAACGAGCATCTTAGGGAATCGAATGCTGGTTGTCACTGGCTTTTTGAAGAATGTTACTGTCTCAGAAAAGTATCCAATGACAGTGTTTAATCAGGGCAGTTTGTAGGAGTCGTGCAACGCTCCAGTGTCCATCTTGACTGTTTGGTGTAAAAAACGATTCCTTTCCATAAATAATGCAAAAGAGCAAGCAAGAAAACTTCAGTTAGTTTTCTCTTTCTTCTAATGAAGACTTGCTCTGTTTGGAGCCGACAGATTGAGCGACATCTTGCTTGTTTGAAAAACATTTGCCCTTTTTGATTTTGCAAAGTTTTGTCCCCGTACCCTTCATTTTAAGAAAGTGTGAGGAAGTCTTAAAACCCAAAGTAAGAAGCTAAGAACTGCACATGTTCTTCCTGATGTTCTTTACATGGTTGTCAAAAAGTTACAGTAAAATCTGGTGTATAAGCAGAACTATTTACACCCAATTGTTTATCTATAAAGTGAGCTGTGTCCTTTATACCAGTGTGACCAATATGCCAGTATAAAGTGTTGGATCATGTGCCATCATGACCACAAGTGCAGCCGCCCCCGTCTCTCACTGCGCTTGTGGTCAGGACATGATTGAAAAGTTTTCCTCCGTCAAGCAGCCGCTTCCTAGGCAACATATTGGGATACAAAGGGACTTGGACCAGGCTGGCAGCAACACTTTGAAACATCTTTTCTCCCTCATTAGGTAATTATCATTATCATGCGTCTTGTATTCTGGATTTTATGGTACACTGAAAGTCATGTTGAAAGTGGAAAATGATTCACTTCTTAGGACAGCTGCATTCAAATGTGCAGATGTTGTAAAAAGCTACTAGTCGTGTTGTAGTCTCAAAACCACTTTTTGGAGGTCTTGGTCTGGTCTTGGAAATCGAAAGCTTTTTTACTCGGCCTTGTGTTGGTCTCAGACTGGCCGGACTCCGAATTATAAATCAAGACCACCACTAATAGGGAAATTTTCCACATAATTTCTGTGATTATAAGGAAATGGACTCTTTCTTAAGGAACAAATAACTGCAACATCATTCAGAATTTGATTATTTTCCCCCCGTTTACCTCTGCAACCTTCCCGATGTTACAGTCTAAGTGAGTGACACACCCCCTGCACACAAGCTGATTTTTCATATATTATTACAGTATACACAGATATTTATGGTCTTGGTCTTTTCTCGGTCTCTGAGCACTCTGATCTCGGGATGTCTTGGTCTCTGTTATTGTGATCTTGACTACAACACTACAAGCCAGTACAAATGATTATGAATCACCAGATCTGATATAGCTGTCATAAAAGATTCCCACAGAGAGTATCATGATGAACATGTCAAACAGAGTGACTTTAAAGAGCTACTGATTTCAAGATGCTGAACAAATAAGAATCATCAGCTTTACTCAGCTGATATTTATGTTGGAGTCTCTCCATTCAGAAAGAACATTTACGATGCATACAGGAGGACAACCTGCTGATAGGAGCTCTAATCCAAAAGGTAAGAGGCGGTCGATAGTTAAGCTGTTAACCCATCCACAATGAAAACAACGTCTCTCATTATTAAATCCTTTCTAAGCTTCACTGCACTCCTCCACAACCATTCTGCTTCTTGAATCAGTGAAAACAAAGTGTTCATATTTAAAAAATAAATAAATAAATTAGGAAGTGGGAGGGATTCAATGTCCTAATGTTGTGCCTGTTGGAGCAGAGATTAGATTCTTTGGTTCATGTTGCAGGAAAGAACCAGAGCAGCTTTAAGAGGTAAAGAGCTTTTCCTTTTCTTCTACTGAAAGTGGTTCATTGTCTGTTAAAAGGACATTTGCAGAGTCTGTTTTAGACAGTTATTAGTGAAAATGTGTTTTAGCGTTAACAATTCACCTCATTTACTGATTATTATTATAACGACCTGTGGCACCTTTCCCAAATGTCATTCCCCACTCTCTCTCCCTCTCTCTCTCTCTCTCTCTCTCTCTCTGACTTTAGACGCTATCCACTAACAAAATAAATCTTTAAAAAATAAAAGCCTTTGTGGTCTGCGAGAAAAAATCTCAAAAACTTAAAAGTGATCAGAGTTTCAGCAACTTCTGGAGCGTTTTCCCCTTAAAAGTAATCATGGAATTAAACCTTCTGTGGCCAACAGGCTACTCTGCACAGCTGATATGTTCTCAGATCCACATAGTTGCAGGAACATACCACAAAAAAAACCTGAGGATGCTACAGGCGAAACTCGTTGATCGCTCACAATTAAATACAGTCAATTTTCAGTGTGCCACGGATTTTTGATTTATTTTTCACAACTTTTTTAGTTTTCATTATGCAAGATCTGATGTAAATACATGTTGGATTGTTGGATTTATAAATTATAACTCAGTTTTAAAACTTGAAACTATCACCACTTCTCGACTTATCTCTTACCTTAAGGCTGTACAGATTTGAGGATTTAAAGTATTTGGATATATTCAAATTCATATCTCAATAAGTCAAAACGTTGAATCATCCGGATGCATTGCATTTCAAGATTTTCCCCCCCCAAAACTGTGTTGTGGCTTCTTGCAAACAGTAACCACAGCCTGCCTCCATCCTCAGTGCTGAATCAGCCCCGTCTGTCTCTGACAGTCTCCGTGATTAGTGCTCCACTTCACTCATAATGAGCACATCTGTCTTCTGACGAGGGCAGCATTGATTCTGTGTAATGTGACACGATTAAGAGAAGAACAGCTGTGAGAAATGCCAGCCTGCTGCTGCTGCAGTGGCACCGCTGGAGGCTGCTGGTGGTGGATGTGAAGTGGAGAATCATCAGACAGCTGATAGATCACAGCAGCTTTTCACTTTTACTCACACTTGAAATGACAGACATCCACAGATGGTAAGATAGCCTACATTTTGACAATGACGACTCCGTACACATGTGGAGCTTTTTAACTCTCTTTATTCTAGAAAGTTTATCATGAATTAGAAGGCATGAACGATTGTTTGCATGTTCCGATCCTTTAGTTCAGGCTGAAAACTACTTATGAAGTGTAGAAAACACCTTACAGATGCAATATGTATTCCGCCGCCAGATGACCTCGAGGCTGGCGCCTGACGGGGAATCATGGGACTTCTCTCTGCTCCTCTACTCCGCATTGACATAGTCAAGACGAACGGGCGAAACAGACCTGAGGAAGAGGATCTGATGTTTCCAAGTGTAATTTACATGATGTTTTCATCACAGCAGGACATACAGCAGTTTTCAGTTTCAGTTGCAATTCTCCCTTCCTTGTGTAGCGGTCTTTGACGTAACATCTTGTGTTTCCATGGCAACGATAAACAAATCGTGTGTGTCATGGCGGCCAAGACAACTCCCGTTATAATTCTAACTCGGGATTTCTCTGGCTAATGTAAGATGTCAGATTTAACAGCTTTGTCGCCCAACATTTCAAACCAAAGCGAATATTTTCAAGACACTTTTGCAGTTTAAGGGGAGCCACATCAATGACCAGTCCAATGTGTTGAGTGACTTTAAAAACTTGTATGTCTCCAGGAGGAGCTGTGTGAAGTCTGATAAATGTCCTCGAGGGATGTCAGTCACCGTTAGCGCAGGAGAAGTTTGAAAATGACAAAAATTTAGTGTGGAAGACAAAAAGTGAGCTTGAAAGTCAGTCTTCATCAGTCAGAAGAGTTCAGGGACTTACATACTTCAATCCCAGGTCCCTTTCTTACTGTCTGTTCCAAAAGTCAGAACTGAACTGGGCAAAAAAGCGTTTAAGTTTGCTGCTCCTTTTACTTGGAATTCATTTTAAAAAAGAGCTGAGACTTAACGAACTGCTCTCATTGGATGCTTTTAAGAGGATGTTGAATGACTTGGAGGCGGACACATCTGGCTGTAGATGTTCTCCCTGATGTGTTTGTGGATGATCTTGATGAATACTTGCTGTTTAAATGTGTTATTTGTGTCTTTTAAAGTCTCATAATGTTTTTGTTTGTATATTTGGCTGCTCGTTGTTTGTGTGAAAAGACCTCTTTACCCTGTGCCCCATCTGTGCTGCAGGCTATAGACATATTATCACTTTATTTTTGTATTATTTTAGTTATTAAGAGACTGAGGGGAAAAGTTTGTAGGTTGGAAATGATAACTGAATGCATAATGAATGGATCCATTTTGTCTGAAAAAGTCTAATGTGGTTTTCCTGTTGGACTATAAAACACAGAAGAAAAATGATTTTTGCAGCCTGGCAAACCCAAATCTGTGTTGACTTAAAGTAAGGCTCTTTCCAGGCCCAGCCACATGCTGTCTTCATCTTTCAACCAAAACCACAAATAGAACTCAAAAATGTTTCATCACTTCCCAGTCTGGCCTTTGATGGTGTTTCCCTGATAAAAGAGACAATTGAAAAGCTCTGTTATGAAGATAAGAGGAGAGAAAGCATGGACGGAGAGAAGGAGGTGTTAGAAGTGACGAGGTGAACAGAGGAAGTGCGACAGCGTGGAGGACGAGGTGTAAAGTTAAAGGTGTGAATCACGAGGCAAAACGCACGTAATGAAATGCACCTGTTTCTGTTCAATTCACGGCCTGAAGATGAAATGAGTCAGTACGGGTCGTCCATACACTGTTAGAAAAGTTGATTTATTGTTTTGGTTCGACTAAGACGTTCGAGTCGGGCTGAAGTCAAATTTCTCGAAGTTGGACTAACACACCTATAAGATACTACTGTTGGAGATTGATCTACTCTTGCATGTGCACATCGACCAAAACTGGCCTAAAAGTTCTGAGCATGTTCCCCCGCTGGGCTTTGACCCTGAAGTGTGTAGCATAGCAGAAGTCATGTTGTCGCCTCCCTTCAGAGGAATAATGTGCATTTGTTCCACTTCTCCAAACATGGCAGAGGCGGACTTTATGACCTGTACTTCAACCTGTCAGTAGGGGGAGCTCCACTTTATTTTGGTTTTTGGCTTTATATCGCCCATATCTCCATTTTACACCCTTCTTTCCCTGCACCTAATTTCCTATTCTGAATCAACTCAGTTATAATAATTCCCCTGAACCCATCAATCTCTCTGTAATCCGCCGTCTCATGCGGCTGCAGTCTTAGTCATAGCAGACGACGCTGCATACCCTCAAACAGCCGAGGTCTGCAGCTTGGAGCGGTGCAGAGCACCGAGGCTAAACTGGTTAATGCTCTGCACACATCTGCTGCTGCAACCCTTTTATTTCCAATGGCAACCAAAAAGCAGATGCAGATAGGTCACCATGGCAACCTGGCAACCTTGCTGACCCCTTGACCATCTCTACTCCCTCCCTTCATCCTCTATTTTTTTTTTTAATCCAACATCCTCCTATCCCACGCAGGAGAGGAGAGAAAGGCGTGAGAGGCAGAAACCCCCCCCCGAGAGGCACAAGTCAATTTACACTACCTGACCCGATTCCTCAGACTCTGATCCCCCACACAGGTTTACCAACACACACACACCTTCCTCCCCTGTGTGAGGCTGATACTGGGGGGAGTGTTGCCTCGGTCTTCCCAGGCAAACACTCTAGTTGTTGTTTTTGTCTTTACTGCTCTTAAATATCTGCAAAATGAAAGTATCAAAAACATGGTCTCCTGGCTCGTTCTGCAAGTCCTTCACCTCGATTGTAAGGAGATAAATGAACAACCATCTTCCCATCTGAAGGTTTTTTTCCGGCTGTCATCCTTGTTGACAAACATCAGTCACTGGTTACTGAAAGCTTTCCTCCCTTTTAAGCCGCCTTTAATACAATCAGTGACACATTGTATGACTGATGAAAGCTGTTAATCGAAGCTGCACTGGATGTTCACAGCCTTAATGTATGTGAGATTGTGAAATCTTTCCTGATTTCCAGTACAGATGAAGCCTCTAAAAAACAGACTTCCAGCAGACAAGTGGAGTTAATCTGAAACCAAAACTGTAATCTTTACAACCTTAAATGTCTTTGTGCTACAAAGTCTGAATTTGATGAAATCATGACATTAAATGATGTTAAGTAACATAGACGTGAATCTTGTTTTCTTCATGTTTCTGTTTAAATTGATCCAGAAATGACAACCGTAAAGGGGCTTTCAGATACCTTTCTGTGTTCTAACCTCTCTCCATTTTTCAAAAGCATCTCCAATATTGATCCTAGTTTGAGCACGTTTCTGCTCGTGGAGCTTATTAGAAACATGCAGAGGATTTTTTAGGTCGGGTACAATCACTTCTATCTGAACCACTTCTCTTGCCCACTTCCATCACTGCAACACCTGTTGACCTGATAACTGCTCTCATATCTGACAAACCGAGGGACGTCCAAAATGGCCTGTATGGGGGGTCGCCTTAAAACCGCCTACCTTCTCTGGTCCAAACAGAAACTAACCACTCCACACCAGATTCTAAACTTAGAAGGAGGACATGCATGGCTGCTGTGTTGTTGTCAGAGAAGCCAGCACTTCAACATGTTTCCTTAATGTCTGATCATATAGTAAAGTCATTTTATGTTTTCAGTCAGTAGATACCCTACAGATTGGACCTTTAAGATAGGAACACTAATTTAAACACGTTTCATCTTTATCATTTTTCCCTAAACAGAAGGTTTGGATTTGGTCTCTGTCTCTAGATTCTTCTTCTGTTTTGTTTTTTTGTATGAAGAAATGTCTCACCTAGACAACACCTAGACTTTGTCCCGGGCATGTTTATTCGCCTCGCTTTAGTTGCCACAAACACCTTCTAAACAGAGACGCTGCAGAAATTGCTGCAGAAATAAACGCAGCTCTGTCACCTGTTTGGCAGCAGACTCTGTGATTTCCTCGTGGGAGTCGGGCAGCTCGAGGACAAAGTGGGAGGAAAGAGCGAGTGTTTCCCATCTTCTTTGCTAAAACCAATAAAGCCAGTGCTGTTTTCATCCCTACCTTCTGAGTCTCTTTTCCTCCTCCATCTGTCTCAGGACCATGTTGCCATTTCGTGCCGTCAGTGTCTCTCCCCCCCCCCCTGTGTCTCTTTTTCTTATTCCGTCTGTACCTGGTGCAGGAGCAGCAGCATGACTCATAAAGTCTGACTCCCATAAATGAATAAAAATAGTCCCGAGTACATTTATATCAGATATTGTGCTGGGAAAAAGAACGTGATGGATCTGTTTTTAAAAATCTTTCAAACTCAGATTTACTGCAACGACCATGACACTGATATTACAAAAAGTGGAAATGATTGTTTAAATGTATACCATTAGACATTAGTACAAATGTAGCAGGTTGTACCGTACTTTGAGGAGCATGTTACATGGTCCCATTTTTGTATGTTTTGTGGTTTAAATCAAAAGTTATGATGGTTGGATTTAGAAATCAACCAGTAGATTTGTTCAGCCTGCAGCAGCAACATGGCTGTGATGGCTGCAACATATTGTTCTACGTCCTCTTGAAGTTCTTGTTTTTGTCACTGACAGGCTCAGATTGTTATTCTTGTTTTTTTTTCTTATATTGTTATAAGTGTCTGAAACATTACAGAAGCTTATCTCATTATCTTGAGATAACAAAGCGTGTCTTCTTGTGATAATCGGACAGTTTTCTGGCGATATACAAACCAAACAATATGCTGGTCTCTGCTCACTGCCTTTGGCCGACTTATTATAATGTAAGCCTGTTTCTAAGTTTGTTTGGTCCTTTTACAACTCAGATAAAGAAGCCAAGATCTCCAGAAAGCCACCACAAATTACTCTTTCAGATTACCCAGTAATTTACCGGAGTAAATAAAGTGTATGGATACGTGTCTGCTTAGGGCTTCTGTAAATTTAGGCTCCAAAAATATGAACCCTTTAATGTCCTCAGTTCATCAGCTTTTGTAAGATTATATATCTGGAATGAAGGGCCTGACTGTCCTCTCTCTGCAAATGAAAGATGTCCTCTTTTAGCTTCTCTTAATCAAACTGTTCAGCCTCTCAAAGAGAAATCTGTTCAGTGTGAAGATTCGGTGATGTTATGACTTTTAGAAGTAGTCCCCTCCAGCCTTTTGAAAAGATCTTCTTTTTAAATCCTTTGTGGCTGTGAGCTCTTATCAGCGCTGCGTGTATACGGTACATTCTGTTATGGGCTATTAAAAGCTTACTCATGCTGATGGATTTGTCTTTTATCTGTCCTCAAAATGCGTGTGTAGTGAGTGACCTTGTGTTCCTCAAGCAGAACTAGAAAGTAATAGAACCAGTGAAACGTTCTTCGGAGGTAAAAGCTACATCTCTACTTAATGGTTAACATAATGTTTTTCTTTTTCCTTTAAAAAAGTCTTTCTACTTGGGGCGCCAGAAAGCTAAGGGTAGTGTTGTAGTCAAGACCACACAAACAGAGACAAACCGGAGACCAAGGGAAGACCGAGACATTTAGGGATCGAGACCGAGTCAAGACCAAGACCATGAATGTCACTGAAAAATCATCATCCAGTGTGCAGCGGGCGCGTTCCTCACCAAGACCGGGGGAAGGTTGTGGCTGTAACCAGGGGATAAAAATCAAACTACAAATGATTTGAAGTGATTTTCTCTTTAAGAAAAATACATTTTCCTTCTAATTACAGTAATGACATGGATAGATAGCTGATCAGTGTTGGTCTTGACCGGTCTTGAATTAAAATCCGGAGTCCGCCCTGTCTGAAACCGAGACAAGGCCGAGTAAAAATGCTCACGATTCCGAGACGAGTCCAAGACCTTCCAAAAGTAAGACTAATTTCAAGTACTGCAATACTACCTAGCGGTTATGTTGGGCGCCACATGTACAGAGGCTGTAGTCCTCATTGCAGCGGCCCTGGGTTCAATTCCAAACTCGGCCCTTTGCTGCATGTCGTCCCCCACTCTCTCTTCCCAACATTTCCTGTCTCTCTTCACTTGTCCTCTATAGTAATAAAAAAGGCAAAAAGGCCAATAAATATAAAAGAAAGAAAAAAAACCTCTTTGTACCCTGCTACAGAGATGGTGTGCAAGTGCCCACTATTCTATTTTTGTTTTGATGTAATTGCTTGGAGTTTCTTTATAATATTAAAAGATTATTTGCACATTTTTAATCCCCTTTCGACACCTGCATGATGATTTGAACTGGTATCAAAAAGTCTGTCTAGTTAAAGTCCACAACACAATGTGATGCAATCTTTATCAGTGGATAAGAGACAGTACTGTGACATTGGGTCTGTAGTGATGCATGAGACAGAAAACTGAGACTTTGTCGTGGCCTCTGGAATAAAACCTGAACTGTTCCACTGAGAGAAGTGAGACAGTCTGAGACTCCGATAACGGCAGGAATCCTGAGCTCCAGTTAGTCAGACAGACGGACAGACAGAAATCGACAGGAAGGGAGATAAATGCTGCTGCCTAATTAGCTTTGTCTTCATTAAATCTGCTAATAATGTCAGTGGAGACAGCTCTGGTCCACCTGCCACTATACCTCCCAGACACTCTGTGGTTTATTCTCACTGTCAGCACAAACGCTCTCGAAGAACAGGCCTCCAGTTTGTAGAAGAAGAATCAGCACACCTTAGGACTTTAAGTCTCTTACCTGCCTGCTGAATCATTCATTAGTATGCTACTTTAATTGGGATACAGTGACTGAAAAGATTGTATGTCATGTAAGAGGGATGGTTAATTTTGCTGAAATCACCCAAAAAATGAGACTTTGAATAGCTTAATTTCTGTCTCATCAAACACTTGAAGCAGCTGTGTTGAGCATTAATGCAAAGTCATTCTGTGGACTCAGCTAAATGTATTCAATAGCATCATATTGGTAGCTGAGTCGTAGAGGTGCATACTGAACAATCAAAACACCTTCTGTATTGTTTTGGCTATCAACCTTTGTTGCTTCTCCTCTGCCCAACTTTCACGGCTGCATCTTCCCATCCAGTCTTAAACTATGGTAAAATAAAGCCTTTAAAAAGCCACTCTGTACACACAAAACTACTGGTTTATCAATTCCTACACTCATCTCACGGTCAATATGATTAGACTGCATTTTGATGTCAGCACTTTTAGTCCATTTAACGCCTAAATACAGTCTCCATATCTCTGTGTTGATGTACATGATGATAGCACAGGTTCAATGAAAAGCTGGAGCAGAAACTGTTGGAGTTAGCAAAGGTTTGTTGCATTAAAATCACAACATTCTGTATTGTAAGTTTCCTGTTTGTAACAGTTCTGAGGTGAACTGTTCCCCTGCTCCTGTAGTCTCGAGTTTGTGAAAATGAAAGAATTTATAACTGCATGTTTTTTTGCCTTAATCTTAATATGCAGGCAATTAAGCACCTAATAGGAAGGATTTGATGATTCACCAGAGCCAAACAGACACTAAAAACATGAATTAGCAGGCCGGCAGGGAGGAAAGCTGCAGAAGAGAGATGAGAGGGGTGCGGTCTCCCCTGTGGGAGATCTGATCACATCCACAGCATTTTTTCTTGTGTTTCCACAGAATCAAGCAAGCATTAGTGTTCCCTCAAAGTCTATCACGCGCTACCAGGATGGCTCGGCTTCAGCTCCAACTTTACAGCTGCTAATCCTTGCTCTTCCCTCTTCCCCTTCACTTATTTGATGTGCACGATGCTTCTCTGCAGGTAAACGTGTTAATCTGTCGGAGGAGAGCTGCTGTGAACACACTGCTGGAGCAGAAAACTACACTTGATCTTTAAGCCTGCAGCCTCTCAGTGCTTCCTCTAAGCAATAAAAGCTGACTATTACACCCATAAAGCATGGCGTCAGAGAGAATGATGTTGTTGTTGGTCATAATCTTCCACTGTAATATCCACCCGACAGAAGCTGAAGCTCATAACTGATATGAATTCATACCGCAGATGCACTTTTCTTCTCTCTGTGCAGAATCTTTATTTTTTGTTTGCCGATGATTCTGCACATTATTATAAAGTAATAAACAAGCTAAACACATTGCAATGAGTGTGAAACATTTTTCTGTTTGTGTTTGCGTGAGTAATCTTGTCACAGCGTCGTTTCTACCCTCAGCCTCTTAAGAAGCTCATTATGGTGGCCGAGCACTGACGCAACAGTAACAGAGGGATGGAGACGGCTAATGGATGTCTCACAGACGGAGAGAGACTGTTTTCTGCACATGAGTCAATGCATTTCTCTGGGCTTTGTCTGAAAATGCTGATTTAATGATTAGCATTTGTACTTTTCCACAGTAGTGGAGCTGACTAAACTCTGCACTCTTCAGCGGAAGTCATTAGTTTAAGGTTTATGCTGCTGTGTAGTTAAATGAATAAATACCTAATTTAATCATTAAAAAAACCCGAGCTAGAACAGCCTCGCCTTAATGTTTCATGGCATTCTGAGTCATGATTGCAGAACTATTAATTGTTCTTTTTAAAATGACTTTTTTTCCATACTGGATAAATGGAGGTTTAAGTTCCTTGGTTTTAAATGTGAAAAAAATTCAATTAAATGAACATGTGAGTAGAAAATTAAAGGAAGAATTAGCTGATTTTGAACCAGCGGTGTATCACTACAGATAATGAACATGCTTCACTCCCCTCACTGTTAACTGTAAGAAAAGCTTCCTGCTCATGCAAAAACTCTGCCAGGTGAAGTTCTCCGATGCTTACGACCTGTACTTACGCATTTCCGTCCGCCCAAGGAGGGTTGCCGAACAATGACAGAGGCGGCGCCAGAATTAAACCCTCATCTACAAAGAGAACCCATGTTGAAAGAACATGACGGAAAGCAGTGTAACTGTGGATAATGAGGAAAATGATTTTAATACTGTAATGTTGGAGTCAGACATTTGGGGCTGCTTAGTAAAGCCAGAAGACAGTGCAGAGGACTTCAGGCTCATGGAGAAGGAAGAAGCACCGCAGCGAAATGTGAAGCAATGCCAGCCGCTGGCAAGAGAGGAGAAGAGCCTTGGAAGGCAATGAGCCCGGTGCATTCTGGATGTTTAAGTATTTGAACTCCTTGGGCAGAAGTGAATGGCACTGCCTTTTTTTCGCCTCTGGCTTGCATCGATTTAAAGAGAGTTGGACCTGAAAACTTGTATTTGACTTGATAGTAGTGCCTTGTGTACGACTTGTCACTTGACTTCTTTGGAATATGGTTCCTCATATAAGTCACGATAAAGTTTGTATTTTTGAAGAGGTTTTATTTATCTTTTGCATTTCTTGCACTTCAATTATTCTTGTGCATTCTCTTCAATGAAGAGACTTGAATCTTGAATCTTGAAAGTCCTGTTAGTCTCACTCTTAGTTACTTTCTGTTGTCAGGAATTATCCATTATCCAGTATAGTACCCACTATTTTTCCTTCTAAAACCATTTTTTCTGCTGCAGTGAGCCAATTTCCCCTCACAGAGATCATTAAACTTTATATGATCTTCTCTTAAGCGGTAATGAGCGGACACTGGAGTCCCTGCAGTGTAAAGGGCACGCTGACGGAGCAGCTGCACACGGGTTACACTACCTCCAACCCTCTAAATATTTAAAGATGTTGGAGGCGGCCAACAATTCTGAAAATCACATTTCAGGTGACTGTGTCACTTCTGATGTAATAAGCGGCCGTCATGTCTCCCCTACAACAAGAGAACCAGAGGAAAGTGTTCACTAATGACATTATCTGCACCCACAAGTCTGTTAGCAAAACTTTGAGAAAGCTGGAGGCGGAACGAAGAGATGAGTCGCAGCAACATGTTGACATTTCGATACAGAGAACTGTGCAGCTTGTGAATTCACATAATGGTCCTTTATTCTCTTCAGCTCATTTGTTCCGATCACACATTTCAAACTGTACACATTGTTTGCTGTCCAACAAACATTTTGGTTCAGATGATGAGAAAATTGACAAAGGCTGAACATGACAAGCTGTTGATACACTAAACCTCACAACGAGCCATTTTATGTGTCCAATGTTTGCATGAGATTTTCCAAATGCAGAAACACACCCAAAACAACCTAGAAGTTAAGATCAGTGACCAAATTAGCAGAGGTGAAACAACCGTGGCCCTATATGCAGAACTGTTAGTATAAATATATAAGTCTGATCAAATGTTTAGGAAAATGTACCCTAATGAAAGTTGTCATGAATAAAAGAAGAGCTACAGATACCAAAAACGTTTGTTTTGAACGGGACTCAACATGTGTATTTCTGCTTAAGAAGTTGGACATTTTAATCTGGGACTTTATAGTGACTCAGCCTCAAGTGGCCACTCGAGGAACTGCAGTTTTTAGATCTTAAAACATTCATGATACAGTGAATTTAGTTGATGCTTTGCTGTTTGTTGAGCTTTGCATCCTTTAGTAGAAACCATAGAGTATGAAATTGCCTTTTTTTATACATGTAAGATGTTTACATCTATTCCCTCCATATTTTAATTTTGTTAATAATATCTCATACTGGCTTCTTTCCTGCTGTTGGAAATACACTCTCTCTCTTGTTCTTCTCTATGCCATCCCTTCATTCCTTTCGCCACCTCTCCTCCCTCGTCAGTAGTAACTCCTGTCATCCTCCTCTCTCTCTCCAGCTGCCATCGAGGCCTGCTTGGGTCACCTGTTGAAGAGACGGGCCGCTGGTTTCCTCCGCAGCGACAAGATCGCAGCCCTCTTCACCAAAGTGGGCAAAGTCTACGAGACGGCCGGAGAGATTTGTCGTAAAGTGCAGGAGCAGCTCCAGCAGCAGGCGGACCTCACCAGGTTGGTGACAGAGTTCTTCCCTCTTTTGACAATCACTACAAACACCAGGGACATAACCTGTTACTAAAAAAAAACTGGAGTTGAATTGATACTAATGAGTGAAACTGCCAATTAAATAAGAAAAGAGTCTCCATTACAGGCAACTTTTGTATTGAGGATCATAACCTTTCATAAGTTTGTGAATCGAGTCAGAACAATTACAAAATTCAAATCTAAGGAAGTGTATTTTGTAAATAAAAAATATTTTATCACACTAATTATTTAAGCCAAATTCAACTGGCAAGTCCAGATAAACCAAATTGCTTTTGATAAGTAAAACAAATATGACATGTTCTTACTGATTTCGACACAGTAATCTCATTTCAAGAAACTCAACAATTCATTTTTGCTTACGTTTTACTTATCGTAAGCAAATTTCATGCCTCTTGTGCTTTGAATATCTTACCATAAGACTTCTCTGGCCAATGAGGCATACATTAAATGCAATGAGATATTTTTGACCAAAAACGAGACATTTACTCTTGCTTAGATTTGAGTTTTTTGTAGTAACTGCACGGTACCAGGTCCTTTGAACCTTGTCAAACTAACAGTGCAGCCATTATGATCATGATATAATAAACAACACACAAGAATATCCTGCGATGACAAGCCCAAATTGTGGGATATGAACCAGACCTATACTCTACAAGGAAGTTGCTGTATTAATTTTCTATGCCGAGAGGTAAAGCAACACAATCTCCATAACTTCCTGAATGAGGGCCGATCCAAAGAGCAGACGAAAAAACCTCATCTGGGTTCTTTTTTGCTGATCTGTGCATACGTTCATTTGCACATAGTATTGACAAAAACTGTCATCCCAGTGGTAGACTCAGTCCCTTCGTCCATCTTGGATTTCCGCAGCGTCTTTTTTTATGTCTTGTCCTGGCTTCTCAGATGGGTAGAGCTTTAAAACTCTGAGGGACAAATGGGAATAAGCAACTGAGAAAGATTTCAGGGGCAGACTGTCTCATATCTTCTAGAAATGTTGTACTTGTATGAAAAAGCACTTATCATTTTGCCTAAGTTTAGAATTTATCAACATGTTGATTTAGACATTTATATAACTTACTGATTTCCTTTATTTTCAGCCATCTGTCCTTCCTTGTACACTAGGCACCTACAATTGCATAAAACTATGGATACACTCACTCAGACTCAGCTGAGTGTTTACCAAACCTGAGCAATCTGTGTTCACACTGTGACAAACCTTTGGACTGTGTCTGGGCGTGTGTGTGTGTGTGTGTATTTGTGCGTGTGTGTGTACACAGAGGATGATGAACTGCTTTATCTGCAGGCACTTTGGTACTGGCAAAGCAGTTGGCAAGCCCATTAATTGTCCATTAGCCCGAGCCACATGACTACCACGTCTCTCAAGGGCTGCAGAGAGCCGCTTCCAAATGGAGAAAAAAGCTTTGTGCAACAGGCACACTCACACACACACACACACACACACACACACACACACACACACACTCACACACACACACACACACACACACACACACACACACACACACGACATGTAAACAAGTCTTCAAAGAGGATGCACTAAAACTAGACACAACATGTATCGTCTTTGCAACATGGCATTATGCTATGTGAATCAACTATCTGTCTTCATATCAGCTGCTCCCTCTTGTTCATCCGTCACATCTCATTGGCCTTTATTTCCCCAGATACACGCCGCACAAACAACATTACAACCCTTTGTTGTGTATGGATCGCCTGCTTGCCAAACCGAGCCACCACAACGCATACATGCACACAAACACACACACACACATTGACACAGGCATGTTCCCACCCTCCAACCTCTCCCTTCCCCCCGCCGTCATCCCACCTCAGAGTTACATCTCTCATTTATCCTGGTTGTCATAGCAACATGGTGTGTGCCAGTGGCAAGGAAAGAGGCAGAAGAGCATGATGGGAAACATGAGAGAGAGAGAGAGAGAAAGAGAGAGAGAGTGTGAGCAGACATCAACAGTGGAGTTACACAGTGAAGTGAATGGTAATTACTCACTGCGTGTGTGCGTGTGTGCGTGCGTGCGTGCGTGTGTGTGTGTGCGTGTGTGTGTGTGTGTGTGCGTGTGGTGTTTTCCCAGTGGCAATTGCCAATGGCTGCTGGTGGACACAATGCTATAGATCCTTGTCTCCTTGTGATGTATGCCATGCATTAGCTTTTTACGTTTCTTTTTTCAACCTGTTCTTTTCCTCCCTCCGTTCATCTCCTCCTCTTCCTGACACACGGGGTTCAGAGCAGAAGTAGCATATCATCTGCATTCATTTCCTCTCCTGCGATGCTAGCAGCGAGACCTGCTGAGACGACCGCTCTTAAAAACAACCAGGGGATAATTCCACTTTATTAAATGGGGGTTTCATTTCCAATTGTTTTTTTATAGTATATTTTGGATCTATGATTCAGGAACAACAGAAACATTAACAGCTATAAAACCAGATCATTTATTATTATATTATATACAGTATATACATTTTGACCAAATCTTCTCCAAATATATTTTGTTGTGTACAACAAGGCTCTGTTCTGGTGCTAAAATTAAGTGGTAATGTCTTCCATCTTTGGACCATTTATAAACCATCTCCAAGTCACAGGACCTGTGCTACGCAATCATTCAAATGACTTCCATCAGACGTCTCTGCACTAAACAACATTTTGTGAGTGCTTCATTTATGATTCACCAAATAAATCGATATCTGGATATCTCGTTTACAATTTGCAACTGCTTGTTGCTGTCAAACGATGACCTCAGTTAAAGCCATCATGTCATGCTTACCAGATCTTTTTAATGACCTTGCAAAGTCATAGAAAGTTATAGAAATTATGTTTAAAGCAAAGCGGAAGGAAACCAAAACTTGTAGTTGCTATTAACCTGTATTTCTTCTGTTCACACAACAGGTAGAAACCAATGTTACACCTGGTTAATTATTAGCTAGTTAATCACATTGTACTTTAGTTGACTTTCACATGAAGTCAAACTATATTTAAGGCGGCAGTATTCCTCCAACTTGTTAAATCATGAAAGACTTTGTAAAGTTCAAACACAGAGCTAGCATACCTTCTTTTAAACAGACTGTACGTCTATCAAATGTCAGTCTCCCTCCGTAAGAACAGATGTAATCATCATGAAGCCCTGTACAAGAAGGGAAAATCTAAATCTAGATGCCGATTAATTCACTCTGACATATTCTTTTTCTCATTCATATTCATTTGTCAGCTCCAAATGTAATCTGGTAGTAATCATTGTAATCAATCCCATTGGCTACATGTTGACATTTGTTGACATTTTAGAATTCATTAAGAGCCATGGCAGAGCTCAAAGTTGGGAAGAAGAGGCGGCACGTTGAAGGAAAATATGTTTTCAATGAGGAGGTTGAAGTATCGAGTATAAATTCACACTAAGCTATCCTGGTGGATTAGTAATACAAATACAAACCAGGTGCAGGCGCCTACTAAACTTTATGCCCTTTAACACTGTCCTAATAGACACCAGGGTACACCTTTCCTCTCCTGCTGATCTACGGCACTCTGTGCAATCATGCATATTCAAAAGTATTTAATAACAATACAATAATTGATTGTGTCTTTATGGATTCAGTACATAGAGAATAATAAATGAATAACTTTCATAAATTATATAAAGCTTTTTTCATGCATTTAAAAGTTTGAAAAATGACTCTTAAAAAGTGGCATTTTGATTGCTTGGTTCTATTTAAGGTTAAATAATTCACATTCTGTCAGAATAAATGTCATGGGGTCATTAATGTCAAAGTAGTTTATCCTTATGGGAGCATGATTCTGTTCAGCAAATGTCAGAGAAGTCTGGCTGTCCGTACGATAATAAGATGTCTTGTTTGCTCAGCTGACATTTGACCAGAAGGCGCAGAAGTTCAGCTCAGGACAACGAGCACACTGATGGTATCATCCTCTTCTGGTCCTGACGGTAGAAAAGAAATCAAAGTCACAAAAGTTACAGGAGTTAAAGTTTGAATCAAGTGGTAACCTCTGGTTTTCAAAAACAAAGGAGGGCAGAAGTGCAAAACGCTGCAGCTGCAGTTCCCCAAGTGTCCACTTGAGGTCAACTCCAAAGTGAGTCAAATGCCTGTTAGGTCCCATATTAAAATATCCAACTTTACAGCAGAAATAAAAATATGTCCAGCCAGGTTAAAACATTTTTTTTGTCTGAATAGCTAATTCTTTTATTCATACACGCTGCAGGTGGATGCTGTGTAGGTGAGTGTATTAAGAATATGAGTTGTGCAAAATTAGTCTAGTTTTTTATGGTTATTTTTGGGCCATTTTTGCCTTATAAGGGGATAAGCAAAGGGCTGAGGATGGATTCAAACCCTGTCAATTGGGCGCGACATAACCGCTGGGTATCTGAGTCGACTGACAGGTGAGTGGGTTGTGGCTGGCAGAAGGCTTAAGGCCCTCCTCAGCTCCACCTATTTGCCTGTTTCTAGATTGATCAAATGTTAGGTAGAGATAGCCTTTACGATATGGTGACTGCCATCGTTGGGCTTCCTAACGCCTCTTCAGAAACCGATGTGTGACGTCACTGTCACTACTTCCCTGTTTTATACCGTCTCTGATGTGAACATGAAACATAACATTAGTATAAAAGACAAGATGCTTTTATATTCTGTCACTGCTTCACCCAGCAGGCTTTCTTCTCTTTGCATTGTATCACTCTGTCATCATCCTGATTCTCTACCAACCCCTAGGAGGACTGTGAAAGTCGTGACTTAGCCAAAACTCCCCTCTCACACACACACACACACACACACACAGCTCACATAATATAAATTCATACTGAGGGATTTCTAGCATCGTGACTGTCCCTTCCTCAACAGACACACACAAACACACACACACACTTATTAGCTTGTTGAAGTGTGTGTGAATGGTTTTGTCTGATTTCTGCAGAAGTGTCGGAGATCAAACTGAGTCCGGGATGAAAGTGCTCCTCTCTTCATCCTCACATCGTGAATGTGCCTCCATATTCATGAAACACTCGAGCTGTCTGATGTGGAACATAAAATAGCTCCTTTTGTTTGACACAGTGAGGATTCAAAGGAAACCTTGCAGTGATCAGCTCTGATTAATGAGGATGAGTTTTAATGAATGAGCGTATTTAACATGCCTTTATGCTGTTAAGTGCTGCCTCCTTATGCTGAAATTCACTTTCTATTTGCATCTGTTTGCCTTTACATTGCTTTGAGTGTACATAACTACAATATACGTACAAGTCTCTGCAGAATTACTGCTGCAACTTGTTGCAGGTTTGGGGAATGACACTGCAGACGAAAGCCCTTTTTTACACATGCACTCCTGGAAATGTCTAGATCTAATCGGTCACGCAACGGACGCTGTGCGGTTATTACCCCGCTCACTCACTCATGATGAATTTTGATGATTTAATTTTGGGCTTTTGTGCTGTTATTGAAGAGACAGGACAGTGTATAGAGTCGGATATAAGAGAGAGAGAGAGAGAGGGGGAAAGGAGCCACAGGTTGGATTTAAACTTCAAGGACTACAGCCTCTGTACATGGGGCGAGATTTAACCACTAGGTCACCGTAAGCGCATAAAAAAATGCACTTTAGCTGTAAATCATTCATTTAAAAATCAGTTATTACTGAAGTCTTGGGTGTTGTTTCTTAACACCAACTCCTTTCTTGCGTCTCAAGTTACTCATCAGTACTGAAGTCATTTACCACTAACCGCTGGCTCCCCTGTAAGCCCTGAAAGGTTGCCCATTGCTCCTAAAGGCAGATATCAACTGTAGACAAAAGTTAATGGGGATTGCACTGGAACAAATAACAGTGTTACATTTTCGGCCCCAGTTTGTTTGACGTTGATTTGCCAGTGTTCCCAACCCTCTGCTGCTGGCTAATGCAGGGCACACACCACAAGATAATCAGGCTTCAGCTGCGGCTGGAACCCCGCCATTTTGTACGCAGAATAATAAAAAGGACAGCCCCTCAATTGGGTCATTAATGTGTGTTTGGACCTTAGAGACAGAAAACATTGTATTCTGGCAGAGATGACACAATGCAGTCTTAACTATGTCATCATCATCATCATCATCATCATCATCAACCTTTATTTAAGTTCTCAGAGAGATGATTGAGGGCGACCCTCATTTACAATGATGCCGAGAAAACATGCATAAATGATAAACAACGAGAAATGAGATAAAGCTACTACAGAAAATAAAATCAATAAAAGAGCAATAAGAACAATAAAATATATACACTAAAATAATTTAAAAGCTTGAAATTACTACAGTGATAAGTCAGTAATTAAAATCTAATAAAACAGTTACAGTCAGGTATTGGGCGGTTAAAAATAATATTTCTAAAGTGTCCATAAGGGATAATTCAGGTCAATTCAGTTGTAAAATATTCCAGGAGTTTGCAGCACTAACACTAAAAGCAGTTTTCCCTAGGTCAGTCCTAGCATGAGGAACCTGGAGAACCAGCCTCTCTCTCGATCGGGTTAAAAATGGACCAGGGTTCAGATGTAACAAGGAGGTGATATATGATGGAAGCTTTCTAGTAAGGGCTTTATAGATACAAAGTGAGGTTTAATGTGTGGTTTAAAATGAAGGTTATAATCAGAGAAATCTGCCACGTTTCTCACTGGTTGACATGAGAGTGATGGCAGAGCTGTTGCATTTAGTGTGTCGCTCTGAACCACAGACTTCAGTTTTGTCCTGGTTATGCAGTGAACAATGAACCTGCCAGCCGTTACTTTGTGTCTACAATGATGACAAAAAAAGGTTTATGGTAAGCACTCCTTGTTTGAAAGGGAATTTATATTAATTAATATTATCTCTGTGCTTTACGTCCTCCAGGAGAACCCAGAGTGTGAGCCACGAGCCCCTGAGGAGACAGGGCTCGTCCACCACCTGCCGCCCCCCTCAGCCGCTCTCTGCCCAGGCCATCAAACACATCTGGGTCCGCACGGCTCTGTTCGAGAAAGTTCTGGACAAGATAGTGCAGTACATCGTGGACAACTCCAGGTGATGTGTTTTCAGTGACTCACGGCTCCTCTCTGCAGGCTCTGAGTGTTTCAGCTGGGTGATGAGCAGCCCGTTGAATCACCTGTTTTTTGGTGTTTCCATTCTGCTTCTGTGCTCGCTGTCTGGCTGCTTTGTTCTGGAAAAACAGCACGGCGTCCGTGTGTTCGCTGCGTCACACACAATGAAATGATCCACTCATACCACTTCTGATCAGAGACTCTCACATGAAGGGGGGGGTCAACAGGGTTCACAGACACACAGCAATGTGACTCACTCTCTTTAGAGACATAATCATCCAGCTGGAGTGGTGCTGGGTCAGGTTGTGTGGTTTCTTGTTATTTTGTTTGGTTAGGATACGGCCGGCAATCCGTCGTATCATTCTGTCAAGCTCTAGAATCCGGAAAAATCTGCACAAAATTGCAATAATGTTTGCAGTACCACAGAATGACACTCAGCAAACATTTGCACAGTTGTGTACCGGACAGACCGGCAGGAGGAGAAGCGCACCAACTCGCTCTCTCCCTAACAAACCTGGATTTGGCCGGTGTGCAGTGAATACGGGAACACACTGTCTGACAATGAATCAACTATCAATTAGCTCACATGCCACCATTTTTTCCACAAATAAACTATATTTCACCGCAGGTCCTTATGATCAAAACAACAGAAGGTCATTAATCATGTCTAACTGACATGATTACACACTTCTAGTGTGTTTGTGCCCAGCACAGATGTGTTGTTGTTGTTTTGGTTTTTTTACAAGTAAATTTTTGCCCTTTTTCCCTTTTATTGGATCGGACAGCTGACGAGAGTCATGATGCCACAAGACCTCTCGGAAATGTAGGAAAGAGAGAGTAAGGGATTACCTGCAGCGACCTCCCCGGCCCGAGGTTTGATTGGACTATAGCCTCTGTACATGCGGCACGCAACGTAACCGCTAGGCTCCCAGCGCCCCATGTTTTGTCTTTTTATCCAAGTTTTAGAGAAAACGATCTGTCTAAATGTTGCTCAGTGACTGTATTGACTCGATGCTTTTGGGACTTGATTGATACCTGATTGTGAAATAAGGCTGTGTCTGTGGTTGATAATGGTGAGTGGTGGACTTGAATGTAGGCGGGAGATCGACTCCAACTCAACTGCACTGCTCAATGATATATATATAGGATAGGATAATACTTTATTGATCCCCAGAGGGGAAAATTGGGCATTGCAGCAGCAAGACAGAGAAGGAAGTAATACAAAATACACAGATAAGATAAATACAGATAGAAACAACAATATGATGTATATACAAGAGAATATAAATATAAATATGAATATATAGATAGATAGATAGATAAAGCGTGATGACATGATACTTTCTTTCACCTTACATAAATAGCCCAGCAGGACTCCTCATTAGAAACAGCTGACATTTAATAATCCTTTGACTCACTGTTTCTCCCTGTCTTTATCTGTGCAGTAAATACTACGAGAGGGAAGCACTAATGCATGACTCAGTGTTCGGGCCAATCCTGGCAGCCCTGCTGGGTGAGTATTTTACACTGTCAACATCTCTACAACAAATGTGCTGATATTCTTGTAAAAAAATTAACCATCAGGTGCATAAACTTTGCACTTGCTTCAGGAATTGCCCTCATGAAAATGACCCCAAATGCAACCACTCTTAGAACTGTTTTTAAGAGCAAACAATGCTGTCTCCTCCGTCAGTGTGACAGCATGCAGGGAAGACAAAAACAGTTTAATAACCAGAGTAGCAGAAACAACTAAAAAACAAACAGCTTGGCAGACGACAGCAGAGTAAATAAATTGAACTGTGTCATAACTGACTGTGGGAAAAGTAACACAATACCCACAAGGACCAAAGAGGAAACGAGGTGAAGATGAGGCAGACAGCGAGGGTCAATCAGGGAAACAGCTAGAGCACATGTGTGCTGAGCAGAAATAACGAGGACACCTGGTGGACACGAAGGGAACTGCTGAGACAGAGACAAACATTATTCTGCCCAAATTTTACAACTGAAGAAGAACATCTTGTTTACTGCTTTTCTCACTGAAAATCGATGCCAAATTGCAACTTGAGAAAAAACATGATAGTTGAGTTGCAAATACTTTGTCACTGTGCTAAACAGTTATGTACTTATGTATCTGCACCTGTTTGTTTGTCAATGCAGCAAGCCACATTTTCTGTAGTAACTAATCAAGATGTATAAATGTCTTGGACACTTAAAAATAAGTTTTCTGCAGTGGCAGATCTGTTTCCTAATTTCAAGAAATTCAGGCCTTATTTTTTAGCTTTGGATATATAGAAATACAATGTTTAGCTGGACCTGTCAGGTGTGTGTGTGTGTGTGTGTGTGTGTGTGTGTGTGTGTGTGTGTGTGTGTGTGTGTGTGTGTGTGTGTGTGTGTGTGTGTGTGTGTGTGTGTGTGTGTGTGTGTGTGTGTGTGTGTGTGTGTGTGTGTGTGTGTGTGTGTGTGTGTGTGTGTGTGTGTGTGTGTGTGTGTGTGTGTGTGTGTGTGTGTGTGTGTGTGTGTGTGTGTGTGTGTGTGTGTGTGTGTGTGTGTGTGTGTGTGTGTGTGTGTGTGTGTGTGTGTGTGTGATCAGTGGGCCCCTGCGCTCTGGAGTATACCAAACTGAAGACGTCGGATCATTTCTGGACGGACCCGTCAGCCAATGAGCTCGTTCAGCGACACAGAATCCACGGAGCTAACCGGGGCCAAGACACTGCGACGGGGCGGCGGCCTGCTCTGGGGGTGAGTGTCACTTTGAAGGTCACGGGGGATGTGATCTGTTGTTTTGGTTTTAGCTCACATAAAAAGGCTGTTTAACCTTTTTTTTTTTTCTTCAGATCCGTAAGAGGCAGTCGAGTGGCAGCATGTCAGAAGATCGGTTTGCTGCATCAGCGAGGGAGTACGTCGAGTCTCTTCACCAAAACTCCAGAACTCACCTCCTCTACGGCAAAAACAACGTGATGGTGCAACCGGTAAAACTGCACACGCTTAGTCTGTGACTACCAAACGTTCCATGTTGGTTTCTGACAGTCAACTACACACAACAAAAGACCTTCTCACACACGTGTCGCTGACAGCCTGAGCATTAAATCTTCCTTAGATGCTCTTTTACACATGTCACTCACAGCGGGAGATTTTTCATATCAGACAGGAGTGTAATGTTGACAACATATCCAGGCTGGCAGATGTTCAACACTATTATGACAGTTTTTATCTTTATCTCAGCGCTACATGCATTTGGACATATTTGTGGTTTAAACTAAAGAGTAGTGAGAGAAATTAACAGAAAAGAGTACACAGCAGCTCCATTATGTACACAAAAAGATCTTACCAGTTTCTCAATGGTCGCAGATTATAAACCTCATCACCCCCGTCTGCTCCCTCACTGTAGATTTTCCTGAATATTTCCTGAATGTCTTCACACATCAGCTCACCCCGACTTCCTGGAAGCATTTTGATAGAACGCCGGCTGGAAAAACTGGGATAAAGTCGGGGGAAACAAATTTGGCTGTTTTAGTTAACACATGCAGCTCATCCCAAAAATGTTGGGACAGTCAACATCAGGAGTTGTGCTTGTGTGAAAAGACTAAAAGGGGAAAAAAGCAGTAGTTCTTCTATAATCCTGCACAAACATCACCAAGCACACATTTGAACAACTGCAGGTTACAGTGTTCAAGGACTTCAACTGAAGGCAAGTTTATTTATAGATTACCATTCAGACACAAACCAACTCAAAGTGCTTCACACAGATACAAAAAACAGAACATCAAGAACATCCTGAAGCAGAAACAAGACATTAAAATACCAAATATATAAAAAATATAAACCCAACAACTTCTGATGATCCTGCTTCAGGCTCACGTCTTCTCCTGCGGCTGCTTTCTGACACTCAAAATATTAAACATGTCTTTAAAATGAACTCCTCAGTTGAATTTATTTGTTTGTGTAGAGCCACAAACCTCATAGATTGTTTTCTAAATAGTCTCTTCTAACTCTTACATTTATATTTTACCCTGTACATTTTGACCACCTTTAAAACGTTGAATGCAAACAACTACACTCCTGTTATAATAATAATAAAAGACTTTATTTGGCATGGACATCACAGATACATTGGACGAACCAGATGCATTGTTTAAGTGTTTTAGCAAGCATGCCAGTTCTCAACACCTGTCCAAATGAGGCTTTTGAAAGGAAAACAATTAAGATAGGAAGAAAAGCAATAAAACAGAGAAAAACAATAAGGAGAGAATAAATAAATACACATAAACTGTTTAGAACTAACTCTTCTCAAAAGGTTGCTTTTTAATGTTCAAAATAAAATAGAAGCCTTCTTAATTCAACTCATCAAGTTGCACAAGTTGAACACTATGTGAACACTATGATAAAATGAGACATAATATTAGCTGTGAAGATACACTGTTTGCCTCTAGCTCTCCATCTACAGATGAAATGTAAATCTTTTCTTAGACTTTTAAAAAAGACACTTTTTTCAGACATTTCCATGTGCTGCTGTAGAAGCCCTGAAGCAGAAATCCAACTCAGAAACCTTCAAACATGCAGCACACACACAGAGCAAGTCTCTGCACCCACTCAGCTGCTACACATATGAATATCAACTGACAGTTATATCATGTTATGCTACACACACACACACACACACACACACACACACACACACAGTCTTTTGTGTGTGTAATCTTGACATGAAAGCTGTCTTTCTCCTGCCTGTCATGTTTCTGCTGCAGTGTGTTCAGCCCTGAATGTCTATTTAGCATAAATCTGCCTCCCACAGAGCTCGGCCTCTGACACAAACATGCTAACACACATGACTGAGCGGGCACACACTGCACGCTACAGTATGCATGCTAACTGTATTTCTATATGATTGTAGTCTTCCTTCAGTATCTCACTAGTATCATATAGCCTTTTCACACTTGCAAACAAACTCCTTACAAATTTCCTGAAATGTTTGGGGTGAGCTGCATGTTTGAAGGCAATTTTTTACCCCTGATGTTATGCAGATGTTTTGCTGCCAGCCCCCTAGTAAAATTTCTGCAAGAATTCGGGTGAGCCAATGTGTGAATGCAGATGAAAATTTTCAGGAAAATTCCCCATGAGCAAGCAGGAGAGTTGATGAGGTTTACGTCCTGCGACCACTCTGTGATCAATTTGATCTTGCATTTAATGAAACTGCTTCTTTATGTTTTCTGCTCGTCAAAAGAAAACAAGCTAATGAGAATAATTAGCTGGACATTTGACCTCTAAGTCTTAAAAGCAGGCTTAAGGGGATTTCACAGCACGTCCCTCAACAGTTGTTTTGAAATAAATGGTTTCATCGAGGGTGCAGTCTGAACTTTCTGTTTTATGTCTTATGCTCCAAATCTGACACCTTTAAACTCCCAAGTCTGACATCCAGTCCCTAACCAATCCTTCTTCCTCTTCTTCCACCATTAATAGAAGAAAGACATGGAGGTGCTGCGGGGCTACTTATCACTTCACCAGGCTGGAGAAAACCTCACCCTGAAGTGGACGCCGAACAAGCTCATCAACGGCACGCTGGGAGACTGTGACCTGGAGAAGAGGTAGACAAAACACGCTCTGATACATTTATAGGCAATGTAGAAATAATCTCGCCCTTTCCTGTGAGACAAAAAAGTTGCATTTAAAGGTATTTAAGAACTTGACACCCCGACGACGTAGAAACGTGGTAAAACTAGGATAAACATTAGAGATGCTTTTGAAATAAGGAGAGAGGCTAGAACGCAAAAAGATTTTTAAATCGATGCAAAGCTGGCTAAACACTGAAGCTACAGTGTCCGCGAAGGAGGGGGCGGGGAAAGCTCTCTTTGGACTGCAGTACCCATTTTAAGCGCTAGGTGTCAGAGTTACATATTGCGATTATATAGTGCCTAACCCCCGTCCATATACATCACATGAATTACTATGAAATAAAGGGCCTCAAATAAAAAATTCCAGACTATCCTCTTATAACTCTTCAAATGATTTGAAATGCAACCACGGCCCATGGAGCTTTATTCACACCACGTCTTCCCACAATCAGCATCTACTGGGATTACGCACTGACTGTCCCTCTGCGCCAGATAGTCTGCATCCACTGTCACCAACGACGTGAGTACACCACTACCAAGTACAAGTACATCCTAAAGTGGATCTATATGATGTTCTTATATCTTTCCTCTTTTCTTCTCATCTTATACCAGCTGATTGTGGAGGCACGCTTGTTCTGGTCAGTCAGGATGGGATCCAGCGGCCGCCCCTTCTTTTCCCCCCCGGTGGTCACCTCCTGGCCTTCCTCTCCTGTCTGGAAACCGGGCTTTTACCGCGGGGTCAACTGGAGCCCCCCCTCTGGTCCCAGAAAGGAAAGGTAGGTCTCGGTTAGCTTGAGGATACGTTTGTACTCTTGGAGTCGATGCTGAAGAATCGATTTAGATGAAGGCCTCTAATGAAAATCCTTGACATCTAAACTGAAACTAGAAGAGCCATAAGTATAGATTATTTGTGTTCAATCAGATTGTGAGCATTTTGATGCATTTGAAGCATCATTTTTAGTTAATAATAGATGTAAAATTGTGTTATATGACACTATACAATACAATAAGTCAGGAAAAAGTATTTTCTGAACTCAAAGGTTAATGTGTGTTCTGCAGGGAAAAGTGTTTCCCAAACTGAGGAAGAGGAACAGCAGTGCCCGGCTCATCGACCAGGACAGGAGCAGTGAGGAGGAGACAGCAGCCGACTACGTGTTTCGTATTGTTTACCCTGGATACCGATACGACGCCAGTGAGTAACACTTTTCCATTGCACATCTAAGTATCAGCATTTGGGCACAACAGAAATCGAATCTTCCAATCCATTCTGAAAGATACGTTTTGTATAACTGCTTGGATTTTGTCTTCCCTGAGGTGTTTTAAAAGTGTGCGTGAAGTCTGGTGTTTTTTCCCCCACAATTCCTCGGGCCTGCAGGGTGGCTCTGCTCTAACTGTGTTCTCTGTCGTCCCACTGGTGCACACAGTCACCATAAACTACCACCACACCACGGGCAGCCGCGCTCCGTCGCTGGACGACGACGAGGAAGAGGAAGATAGGCTCCATGCAATGATCTCAATGATCTGCTCGCGGAACCTCACAGACCCTAATGTCATGAAAGGTTTTTATCACCTTAACACACCCACCCTACCCACCCTACCCCAGCCACCCACAGCACCCACCCACCCTCTCCTGAGAACTCATCCCGGCTTCAGGCGTCCTCCCTGCCTCCCACTCTGTCGCCCCTCTTCTATCAGGCCCCTGATTGCCTCCCCCCTCCCAACCCGTCCTCCCCAGCTTGGTCTGCCTGTGTGTGTGCTATCTGAGGCCGATCCCAACAGTGTGGAGCGTTGACGTTGACACAGGTCGATCAACACAGAACTGAAAAACAACCTTATATAAGTTGTTTTTTGGTGACATGATCATGCGCTTCATATTTTCTTAATAGTCAAATGAAGAAATACTTACAAAAATAAAATCTATGAACAATATATAAGAACATGAAATCTGAGACTCTAGAAGAACTTTACTGTAGATTAGATACTAAAAGTCTAATAGTCTCTAAAAGATCTATAGACTATCTCCATTGTGGTCTACAAAGGGGAATCTGAAGTGAAGAAACCTGGGCTCTATTATGATGACTAACAGGTACAAAAAAGTTTTGGAATCACAGTAGATTGCTTCAGCCTGCAGCCAGAAAACATGTTTTAATGACTGGTTAACAAATATAACACCTTACTCCTGCATGACTTATTATTAACCTTCTTTAAACATGTAACATGTTCTTCAGTCATGCAAACAACATTATTTTACAGTGCACAATAGCATCTTTTCATTCCTTGGAATTAAAATTAATTAATTAGATTAAATAACTTTCTTTTAACAGCGTCTCAGCCATGATTTTGAAACTAGCTGAGTATGGCAGCAACAGCGCTTTCTATTGGTCAACAAGAACATAACGTGATTACTGACACAGCGCTGTCTCATTGGTCAACGAGAAGCACATTCCAGGCAGAAAGAGAGGGAGGAAGAGACTGCAGCAGGCAGAGCTGACATACAGAACAAAATGAGTTCCTAATGGTTCAATAAGTAACACGTCTCTTTGTTTCAAAATATTCTAAGATGATTCCATATTTTAAGGAACGGTTGGCAACCCTAGCTGCACCTACCAGATGATATCCATCCACTGTGCTGGTTTACATCCAGGTGGTAGAGCACGGAGAAAATGCCTCTTAACCAGAGCGACAGCGCCGACTAGTGGCCAGGGGCTGCATCCCAGTTTACACACAACTATTGACCGGCATCATGGGCCTACATTCATACAAATATTAACAGTTAGTTTAACTGATCAGTCATTGTGTTGCATATTAGCGAGGGTGACGTTCAATACTTTATTTGGCTGATGGCGCACATCCCTAGATGTCATGAATTTGTGGAGGCCCAAACAGAGCGCAAGAGAAGGAGGTGTTGGACTTTTCTTTATAAAGTACAACACTAAATGAATGTTCTGTGTTGGTTGTGATGTGAAACTTTCTGCAAAACATGGTACAAGAATATTTGTTAACCTGGCCAAACCCTTTTTTTTAAATAAATTGTTTTGAAGGCTATGTTGGTGAAACTTTTAAAGTATTAAACGAAGGAGAGGACGCTTTTTTAACAAGACTTACAAACTGTATTGATAGATCTTGTATGCTCACTTGCCTATCAAAGCTTTCACACTCTGAAAACAATGCTACATGTAGCACGGTATATGAACACAACACATATTTTGTGTTTGCGACTATCCCCTTTTGGCTGTCAGCTAAATAACAGTTGAAAGTTCTAAGTCGCTGGATGTTTAATCAGGCACAATTAAATTTGAGTCTTTAGATAATTAGTCACTGATATTGTGAGACTTCCAGTAAATGTCACAGCAGCTGCTGAAACACTCCTCTGACACCCATCCTGCTTAATACTAATCTCCTCCTCTGCCTCTTTTCTGTCCCACTGCTCACACACAGATTAAGCTTGGCAGGGATCCTTACACACTGACGATAAACAGATTTAACGTTATGGAGAGTGACTGCACCCTCGGTCACCTGGTCCGATCACAAAACTTCCCCACGGCTTCTTGTTAAGGCCAAGGCCTTACATGCTGTCTTGAATTCTGGGATTTGCAGTGCTGACTGCCTTAAAGAGACGTGAACTGGTTTAGCATGACTCAGCACTGTTGGGGTTACGCTGCGGAGGCAAAGAAGTGCTTTGATGATTTGCTTGGTTTTCTGCACACCTTTTGATTTAATTGACTCTGTTTCCTCCTTTTTGTCCTTTCATTTCTCACTTGCAACATGCTTGACAGTTTTTGCATGGGACAGTTGCACCTTTTTCTTTGTTTTTTTTCTCAAGAGAACGACTCTGTGTTTCTGCATATTTGTGATGGGAAATCCTCTCTCACAGTCTCCACATCTGTTCCTTTCGATTTCTCTCTCTCTCTCTCTCCTCTCTCTGAATTCCTCAGTTGTTTCTCCTCTTGTTTGTGCAGTCGTTTGCTGCGATGCTGTTCACTGTAATTCTTCACTAACCCCCCCACCACCACCACCACCACCCTCCCCTCTCCTGTCTCCTAGCCCCCTTCCTCACCCCTCTCATTACGGTCCTGTGGGGTTCCGCAGTAGTAGAGACGTGGAGTCCTTGTGTGAGCAGTCAAAAACACTTGTTGATCACGTCTAGTCATAAAGTAAAGAGGCCACATGGCGGCCTCGCCCCAGCAGCATTTTTTCTGTTCGCTTTTTTGTTCTTAATATATTTTGCTTTTGGGGGAAATTAATGACCAAAGCGCAGCTTCATATTTATGACAGGTCATCAGCTCCAACCTGAAGAATTAAGGTGAAGAGCATTTATTTGATGTTGAAGTTTTATGATTTCTCCTCCCCTTTGTGTGCCTTTTTGACTGGTGTCCATTTGTTTTCGCTATGTGTGAGAATATGAGATTTCTTTTGGTGTCTTGTTCTAGCTTTTTGCATCCTGCATGGCCTGAGCGTCAGCCTCGCCCCTGCCTCCTCCTCTTCTTCCTTCACTCCCTCTCTTCTTCCTCTTCCACCTCCTGTCTCCTGTTTGTCTGAGGCGTCCCTGAGCTCTGCTGTCTCCTCTGCCTCCCCTCTGAACGAGCTGAACCAGCATGGCTTCCCAGCATCCTCTCTGCCTGTCTCTCCCACAGCACCTCCCCCTCCCACCCTCTCATCTTTTGGTTTCCTCTCTTCTTGGCTTGCTTTTCCAGCTCTCACATGTAAACATGAGTGTAGAACTTTTCATCCATCTCCTCATCTCTTGATGTCATGAAGAAGAATACATGGAAAGATGTATTTATGGTTGAGCTGAGGGACCGATGTCATAATATGTAAGAACAGAGAACACAGCCAATGTGAAGCTGATGAAATAACAAAGAACGTAGCTCGTGAAAACACCAGCGTTCATTTAGTCTCCGAGCACAGACTCTCTGTCTTCTTACTTTTGCACTTCTCTCTGGTTTTTAGACCATGGGGACATGATGGAGATGCAGGGTTTCGGAGGCAGCCCGTCGTCGTGGCAACAGGCTGAAGTTACAACTCACGAGCTGCTGTGCCAGTCCTGCACCACGGCAGGCACTAACTTGTCGTTTGATCTCCAGTCCGGCTGTACCTGCATACATGACACGTTAGACATTCACACGTAAGGCCTCATTAAAAACTCCTTTACCTGTCAAAAAGAGCTGCGATGTTTCTTATCGGGATCTACATTTTCAGTCTAAAGACAAAGGAGATCAATGTGTTGAAATCATAACATTAAAAGCCAACTTCTAGCTTACTATAGAATTAAAACTCTGAATTTAGGGATATTTCAGTGAATCTTTTCTGCAGTTTAGGATGCATACTATTGGATTTTAAAAAAATGTTTTAAATGTTTTGTCATTCAAACACCTGCCAGTTTGTAATGTGAAGGTGAGATTTATCAGTGTTATGAAACAAAACAAAGAAGAACATACCTTTTTTAAAATGTGCCCTCCCTTAAATAACATCTTTATAATCCAGCAGCATGGAGAAACTGCTGGCAATTATTTATCTTGTAAAAAAGTTTTTTTTTAAAGTTTATTTAAGGCAAGATGAGATAAGATAGGATTGTATTAATCCCGAAGGAAAGTCTTCCATATAGAAAGCCCTGTCTTATCTCTGTTTTTAATAACAGCATGTCAGTAGAGGAAGTATGGAGGAAGTTTTTGGAAGTATGTTTTTCCTCAACCCAGACGACTCATATTTATTAAATTACTGGAATCTCAGTATTATGATGCTATTAAAAGATCACATTTCTTCCCTATCATAGATAATATTTATTGCATTCTTTAAAAAATATTGTTATTGCAAGATTTAAGACAAGTTTGAAGTGATGAAAGTGTTTTTCATTAAAGTCATATCAGAGTGTGAGTTTATGAAGGGCTGCATGAAGAGAATCTGCTTGATAGTACATGACAGTGTCATCGGCATAAAGACGTATATTACAATTGTACAATGAGGTGCTGTAGAGAGTGTACCTTGAGGGGCTTTCTTTGTTATGAGGAGAAAAAATTACTGCTATGCCACTGGTGTTACATCATAAGCTCAATCAAAGTTAAGGCCAATTCAATCAGCAAAAATATTAATGAATTCATGAAGGTAGTATCGAGTCCATTCATCTGTTCAAGAAAATGCATAAGGCAGCTTTTACTTTCAGCTATATCAATGGTTTCTGTGTGTAAAGAAAACATTTTAAAAGCTTTTACAATCCGCAGTCACTTGGTAATGGTTGATTTCTTTTCTCTCCCACAGTGTTCCTCTTAAGATGCTCTGCCAAAATATGAAGAGGCAGATAGTGTCCAGAGCCTTTTATGGCTGTAAGTCCTTCCTGCTCCACTGCACAGTGTTCGTACAGTCATTTATAACATACAGTTTATGTTTAGCGAGCAGAAAACTCTGTGAGGTGTTTACTTAAGTTTAAGAATCCACCTGCAGGAAACAGAGGTGACATTGAACTCCCAATGTAGAGAACCAAATATTTTAAAGTCAATTTAATAGAAAATGATTTATGGCTCAATGCAGCAGCGACCTCTATCTGATTAAAAAAATATATATTATACTGTAATGGAATAAACCTTTACATTTGTTTAAATATATATAAGATAAGATAAGATATGCTTTATTCATCCCAGCAGGGAAATTTAGGTGTTCCAGCAGCCAGCATACATACAAACACACAACACAACACATATATACAACATATCCCACCCATACAAAAAAACATGAGCCCACAATACAGTTTAATATATGATATATGCAACTCAGGCTAAAGTTTAAAAGTTTAAATGTCTTCTGTCCTTACTTAAAGGGGAGTCGTTATAAAGTGCAATTGCAGTAGGTAAAAAAGTATTTTAAAATCTGACATTTTTGCAGCTTAGCTGCCGTAGCCTCCCACTAAAAACACTCTTTTGTTCACACACGAGATTGTGTAAGGGATGCATGTTATTGTCCATAATGTTCAATAGTTTCTGTATCATCCTTCTCCCCATCACCACCTCCAGGGGCTCCACAGCAGTCCCCAGCACAGAGCCAGCCCTCCTAATCAGCTTGTTAATCTTTTTAGAGTCACAAGCCCTGATGCTGCTGCCCCAACAGACGGCTGCAAAGAAAATGGCACTTGCCACAACAGTCTGATAAAACATGGATAACATTTTGCTACACACATTAAAAGACCTAAGCTTCCTCAAGAAGTAGAGTCTGCTCTGACCCTTCTTGTCGACGGCCTCTGTGTGGTGCTTCCAGTCCAGTTTATTGTTCATGTGCACCCCCAAGTATTTATAGCACTCCACCACCTGCACCTCATCCCCAAGGATAGAGATGGTGCTTAGCTCAGGCCTGTCCTTCCTAAAGTCCACCACCATTTCCTTGGTCTTTGTTACATTTAACACCAGGTGGTTCTTCCCACTCCATGCAACAAAGTTATCCACCAGCATCCTGTATTCTGTCTCCTCTCCACCACTGATACACCCCACTACCGCAGTATCGTCTGAGAACTTCTGTAAGTGACAAGCCTCAGAGTTATACTGGAAGTCTGAGGTGTATAGTGTGAAGAGGAAAGGGGACAGCACAGTCCCCTGCGGCGCTCCTATGCCACTGACCGCCCGCTCAGACACAGACCTCCCCAGCCTCAGAAACTGTGGTCTGTCAGTCAGGTAATCCATGATCCATGATGTTGTGGTGGTGTCTACCTGCATCAGCTCCAGCTTCTCACGCAGCAGTACTGGCTGTATGGTGTTAAAAGCACTTGAAAAATCAAAAAACATAATCCTCACAGTGCTACCAGACTTGTCTAGGTGAGAGTGGGCTCTGTGGAGTAGGTAGATGATGGCGTCCTCAACCCCCACCCTTGGGCAGTATGCAAACTGCAATGGGTCCAGGTAGCTGGTATATTATAGAGCCTGAAGAGCTAATTATTCAACCAATTATATGACCATTGTCATAACACCTTTAACACTGCAAAAAATTTAAAATAAGGCTAAAAATTAAAGTAGGTGTAGACAAATACAACAGTGTTGCTACATTACATACATTTTAAGTTTTCAAACAGCACATAAAGACATTTATATTGTCTGGATTGGTTGTTAGCTGTTAATATGCTACAAGAACCTTTTAACCTTTTAGTTGTATCAATCAGTCACTTTTAGTGCTGTACTTTCTGTATGGGATATTTACTAAATGCTTGCCTGTCTTGCCTGAGTTGAGACTTTTGTCGAGGTTAAATTCTTCAAAACCCAACTCCCAACTTCAGTTTTAACAATCACAGTATTAAACGTCTAACAGTGGGGGAAGTTGTATTTTTCTGCGATTTGGGACATTTATTTAAAAAAAAAAAATTCTGTCTGGACTTGACTTTGCAAAGGCTAAATGTCCCTCGTGTGTCTCTGTACATGTCTCACCTGTCCATCAGGGCTGGCATACTGTCGTCATCTGTCCACTGTGCGGACTCACCTGTCAGCTCTGGTCAATCACAACATCGTCCCTCCTGACAGACCCTGCGAGGCATCTGGAGGTCTCAGCAAAGAGGTGTGGAGCAAGTACCAGAAAGACTGCAAGGTAGGTGGAGAGCAGAGAGGAATGTACAGTTATTAAAAGTCTACAAGAACATTTATTATAAGATAGTGACAGACAAATTACAAGATAACAAGCGCCTTAATCTTCTCCTGTAACCATCCGACACCACCAAAACCCTTCATCAGCAGATCAGTGTTAGTCACTGATCTGCTGATGAAGGGTTTTAAAGCCAAAAGTCACAGCAGGCAGAATGCTAAATCATCAGTGAGTCATTGTTGGTATTGATCAAAATCTATACATATCATGTTATTGATGCTGAGTCGGGGCTTTGCTGGTCTTAATTACAGTGAAAATTTATGAAGTGGAAAAGGGCTGATGCAGCCTGTGAGGAAAGTTCCTTAAAAGAATAATGAGGAGCAAAAGATTTATCTCCAGAGGTTAGATGAGAGTTTGGCCCAATCACTCCGGGAGATGATGGAGGTATCTATTGTGGAGAGCCAGGAGTTTTAGTGTGAATGTTGTGGAAATTCTCACGACAACAGTCAGGGACATGAGGAACAAGAATCCATTGACAGATCTTTGTCGCCTGTCATAGATTTTTCAAAATAAAATACTGACTATGACTAAAATATCAAAGTGTCTCTATGCAATTTGAACAGAATTTACCTTTAATTATCTCAAAAACTATACAGTAAAATCTCCTGACAAATTTCAGGATAACAGTCAGGGACACGAGGAACCAGAATACATTGAAAGATCTTTGTCACCTGTCATAGATTTTTCAAAATAAAATATTGAATAGGACGAAAATACCAAAGTTCTCATTGAAATTTAAGGAAAATTAAACTTGAATTACCTCAAAAACCATTCAGTAAAATCATCTTAAAATGAAAAGGGCTATTGCAATTGTTGTAATTAAATTCTTATTTTATTTTCATTTTATATACAATAACAAGTTTTCGAAATACGCGGCCGCATTCCTCCTTTTCACGCGCTCCAAGTACCCGTACTGTAATTCATTGTAAAGATCATATTTCAAGCGACGGCTGGCTTGACCGGGGTTTTGCAAAAGACGGCTCACTTGACCGCTGTCAGTCCGCCCCAGCTCGAGCAGCCCCCGGGTTCCTCATCCTCACCGCTGCCGGCTCGGCTGCTGCGGCCGGTGGCGAGCAGCAAGTGTTGGCCATCGGCGGCCAGCTACCCGCCTGTCGGCAGCAGATGAATCGCTGCTATATTGCGGTTCGTAGAGATAGCCACGAACATCCGATTCGAGCAAAAGACCTTCAAAATCCCCTTCATCCATCTCAGTTGGAAGTTGAAACATACTTTCTTCGCCATCATCAGCTTTCTCCATATAGCCTGTTAGCATAGCTTCCAAGCAATATGGCGGACGTTAAGTTTCGTTTCGGGGCGTGAGGTCCCACCCACCGATCTGTGATTGGTCTGTAGCTTCAGTGGTCGAAAATATGAGGAACTAGTAGTAGTTTCACCCTTGCTTACCACAACAGCTTCCGATGATGCAAAATGACGATTTTTGCATCATCGGAGGCTCCTTGTCAGACTTACAAATACAAAGATTTCCCATCTCAGGGGAAAATGAGGGCGGGATGCACGACCATTTAAAAATACTATCAAGTTTCTAATGATACAAAGCTTAATGCAAATCGGTGAAGTATCCCTTTAAGTTAAACGCCTCCCCACAGTCAACACTTTGATACAGAAGCCCATGTGACCATGCTTCTTTACATTTTATTTCACTCCGTCTTCATGTAATAACAATTACATTTGGTTGTTTTGTCAAATTTTCAAATATTATCTCATCTATCTTTTTTTCATGATAACGACTTAATTTCAATCGTTTTCTCGAGCTCTTGATGAAGTAACTTGTTATCATGGGAAAATCAACATTGTTATCTTCATTTAACGACATACATAAGACACAACCTCAAGAAAGCAAATGGAAATTACTCGTTATCACCAGGCAGCAGTGTAATAAATACAATATTTATGGTTGTATGTCTGCATAGGACTTCTGTGCGTTAACTCATAAAACCACAGTAAAACTAAGCATTTTCAAAAAAGAGAATATAATCAACTAAAGCAGCTTTAAATACTGATGAAAACTTAGTGAAATTGAAAACAAAAAGTAAAAAAACATTAATAAAAAATAAGGAAATATGGGGTGCCGATGGCCTAGCGGTTATGTCGTGCGCCCCATGTACAGAGGCTTAGACCTCATCTCTGCGGTCGTAGGTTCGAATCTGACCTCGGCCCTTTGCTGCAAGTCATCCTCCGCTCTCTCATCCCAACATTTCCTGTCTCTCTTTGGCTGTTCTATCTCATAAAGGCAAAAGACCCAAAAACATATTTAAAAGAAATCAAATAAAGAAATATTCTAAACTATTATAACCTTGTTTTAATAATGTGAAGTTTAAAATAAAAACCCACACCTTTTTAATGACTATCAAACTGTTTACTGAGTTTTTAACCCAATAGAAGCTTTTCTAACTTTGGAATTGAGTTAAAATTAAAATGAATTTATCCTCCCTCCATGACACACTTTCCTTCTCTGTAGGCGTATACTTATTAAACATCCAAGAACATGTTCTGGTCTCCTCCCCTCGCCACTCTCGTCTTCACTGTAATAAAAGTTTAATGAGTCTCAGTGAGATGAGGTGTGTTACAGAGTGCAGTGTGATACCATCACAGCTATTAGACTGTCCACTGTAATCATTCATCAGCTCAAATACAGCCATCATTACTAATTCACCCTCTATTCATATCCGTGCCCTTTATCTTCTGCAGTCATGCGTGTCTTCCTCTGTACAGATCACAATCACTCTTTCTCTTCTTCCATTATTGATGCTCTCCCTCTAAGTCTCGTTCCTCTCACCATTCACAGTCAAGTGTCGTCTTCCTGTCAACCTTTTTATTCTTCTTTTGACTCATATTCCTAAAATCCTGTTTATCTGTCTGTGAAGAACTACAAGGAGCTGGAGCTGCTGCGGCTGGTGTATTACGGCGGAGTGCAGCACGAAATCAGAAAGGAGGTTTGGCCTTTCCTGCTGGGACACTACAAGTTCGGCATGGAAAAAAAAGACATGAGCCAGGTACAGCAAACACACACCTTAACATGTGTGCTCAATCTTAATTTCTCCCTTAGGGGTAGTGTCCATACATTTTATCTGCTGGCAGCCGTGAAACAGGCTGTAACTGCTGCAATATTATCCATTTTCTGAAATACACAATATCAAACTATGCCCACTTAAAGTTCTTGTTTTTGTCACTGACAGGCTCAGATTATTATTCTAAGTTTGTGACCACCTCCAACTCCATAAACAAACAAACAAACATAATTTGATCTCTTGTTTTTATGATCAAGGATTACGTTACTATTGCAGCCTGTTTAAAGGCTGCCTGCGGAGAAATTCCAAACGTTTTGGTGCATTTAGTCGTTAAGATCCCATATATGTGAAATTTGAGCGCCTTTTGAAACCCAGAACAGAATTCCTGTTGAATCTATGAGAACGTTTTTCTTTCTGTGCAGATTGATATGAAGATCAGTGAGCGCTACCAGCAGGTGATGCGGGAGTGGAAGGCCTGTGAGGTGATCGTCAAGCAGAGGGAGAAGGAGATGCAGTCGGCCATCTTTGCTAAGCTCTCTTCAGGCAGCAGCATCGACAGCCATGTCCTGAGGCTCGTTCACAGAGACTCCACACTGAGCAACGAGGTGAAAATCCAGACGAAACACAAAACCGCCTCCATTCAGCAAACAGCAAACATCTAATTCCTTGTTAGATGATGTATCCCATAGAGCATTTGTTAACGTAGTATCCTGCTGTTCACTGGTGTCATTAACATTATAAAGATGTGCATGATGTTAATGATCTAATGTTGCATTTCTTGAGATCTGCACATTCCACTGTTCCAAAAAACCATGTCTCCTTCCTCATAACACTGCTTTACATTTCAACTTCATCTGCAGTAAGAGGGTGAGTTGTTTGTTTTCCTCAAAACTAAAAATAGGCAGCCTTTACAAAAGTCTTAAAAGCAGGGGATTTTCACCTGATAAGCATCTATTCAGCTGTCTTTATTTCTCTTGAATGAATCTTTGGCAGGACGACTAGTAGACCAACTAAAGAGCAATTTGTTCCTATATGGGTTTATGATTTGCTTTTGGACCAAAAGATTCCATACATTTAACCGGAAATAACAAAGGCAGTGTTACTTGTCCTGAAAAAAGCCTTTGACACTATCAACCATTGCATTCGCCTTTCTAACTTATCTATATCTAACTTTTCTCATCTTGTTTTGGTCATACCTTCAGACCAGAGAGCAGTGTGTAAAAGTTAACCAAGAAAAGTCACCTGAGATTTGGTGCTCCCCAGGGTTCAGTCCATGGCACTCTGCTTTTTAGTCCGTTTTCATATGACTTGAAAAGATGGAACTTTATTCATCCTGAAGGATATTCTGGTGCCAAGTTGCTCCGACATTTTAGTACAAAAGGAGTTACATGAAAGTGGATTTAGGGCTGAACTAAAAAAAAATAGTGTCCTAAAAAGGATCAAAGTTAATTAACAGAATAAGCTTAGTATGACAGTAATGACATTATTGATACCACTAGTAATACTGACAGTTCAGTTCGTGGTCAGCTCATTTACATTTAAAGCTACAGATACAGAAACAGTCTGTTCTGAGCAGGGCTGAAATAGAGGGGTTTATAGGCATGATCAAATACAGGATCAGAGTGGATTTAGAACAAGAAACTTCACAGACATGTTTCGGGGTACTCTGGGACTTATTTAAACTTTTTGAAAAGGAGGATAATATGTGACCTTTAAGATCCACAACTCAAATGTCATAAACATGAGAGGAAAATTTCCTATTAGACAATTTCAACAGTAAAGACAAAAATGGTTTGACATTAATGTGACGTTTATTATCAATGAAGGGAGCCAGCAATGAAGGAATGATTTTCTCTCATTTCTCATATTTCATGACAGTATGAGCTTAAGAATCGTATTTCTAAAATCGGAAATAAACTTAATATAATCAAATTAATTTCAGAAGAAAGATAGTTTAAAATGAAGGTGAACTGTTGGCTAAAAGCAAATCAAAGCTGTACTTTTATTTCACTTAGTGTATTTACGTACAATGAGTTCCATGTATGAAGAGTGTGTATTGGAGCTTTTGGTGTGATTTTTATTTCCATATCTGTAATTTTATGTGGTTATATGCCACTGAAAGCTGTTTGAGTTGCTGTGTATGTAAAAGCCCAAACCAGACAAAGGTTGAACATCAGCTTAAGCATAAACTCTCTGTACATCAGCACATCAGTTTCAAGTTGCGTCATTCTTCAGGTGTTTATGTCCGTGGATGAGCCGGACGCAGGGAGCCAGGAGACCCCCAGTGGAGAGGACAGTACCCCCACCATGACCACCCTGGTTCCCCCCGCGGCCCTCCCGCAAGAGGAGCGCCCTCTGGTGGAGTTTGACTCCCCCGACTCGGGTCTTCCCTCCTCCAGAAACTACTCAGTGACCTCTGCTCATTCCCAGATCCTGTCCAGCATAGACGACGGGCAGAGCACGGAGGAGGAAGGGGGGGGCAGGGAGGAGGGCAGTACTCCAGGTGTGCTGGGGGGGTGTCAGGAGTCTCTGTCTGAGGACAAACTGTGTAGCCAGCTGGACAAACTGGTGACCAACGGAGCAGCTGCAGAGGGGATCTTACCTTCACTCTCCTCGTATACTGTGAGTAAAAGGAAACATGACTAATTTCTTAAACTGAATTTTTGAGATTTCTTTCTATGAGCAAAACAAGCTGAGGTTTCTTATTGTAAATCCTGTAAATGAACTTTGATTGATACAACTTTACCATTTAATATCTACAACATTGTTGCCTGTGTGCAGATCGAGCTGTTGGACACAGTCGCTCTGAATCTCCACAGAATAGACAAAGACGTGCAACGCTGCGACCGCAACTATTATTACTTCACCACAGCCAACCTGGAGAAATTACGAAACATCATGTGCAGGTATGAGGAGGTGTTTCTAGATCCTTCACTGAGAGCTGCTATAATCACAAAGTAATATATATAATTAGGGCCCATAATTATAATTATTATATCCATTATAAGTGCCTATCACATGTACAGGGTACTGGCATGCGTGTGCAGCATATGTTTTAAAATATAGGTCAGAATAATAATGTTTTGGGTTGATTTAGAAATAATGCTTCATTTAGTTTGTCCTGTAGAGTTTTCTCTCTGACTCCTCTCAATGTGTCTCTCAGGACTGTCTGCAGCACATGTAGCAGAGTGGGACAGGTCTACCACTAACAGGACTTTCAATAATGCTGATGTTTCTTTATCTCCTTGTTTTGTAAAGAAATGTGTGTCATATTGTCTTAAAAGTGATTACATGTCAGTGTTTTGTTTGAAAAACAACACTTGTTTTACAAGTAAAATGTCTGCATCAGAATAGCACAGAACATATAGTCTGCAATGGGGCGCCAGTAGCCTAGTGGTTAGTGTACATAGACCATAGTCCTCGAGAGCGGGTGGCCCGGGTTTGAATCCGACCTGTTGTTTCTTTACCACATGTCATTCCCCACTCTCTCTCTCTTCCCTATTTCTGACTTTACCCACTGTCCTATCTCTAAACAAAAAAAGCCCAAAATAATCCTTCAAAATAAAACAAAACATATAGCCTACAAAATGTTAACAGCAAAAGGAAGAGCAGTCACTATGCAGAAAAAATGCCACTCTGGGAATGTCCAACATTATATTCTTTATTATTATTATTAGATTCTTTATAGTGATGCATTAATGTGTAAGTTGACGGTCAAGGTGGAGCTAAGTTGGTGCAGTCAGTTTTTTATATGTGATGAAATTATCACCAAGGTAACATATATGTAAAGCTGTCTCTTTGAAAAGAAACCCCACACCCACAGTGTAACATGAAGCCTGTTGAGCTGAATGTGATTTCTTTGCTCTTCTTGTGTCTCCTTCTCGCCTGCAGCTATGTGTGGGAGCATTTAGAGATCGGCTACGTTCAGGGCATGTGCGACCTGCTTGCTCCGCTCATGGTCATCCTGGATGATGGTGAGAACAAAGACTCATCAGAACACCATGTATCTTATATCTCTTATAGCTGTCACTGTAAAAGTAACTGTAGCTTATCTGAAGTGAAACATGTATCCCTTATTTTATTAAAGAAAAAAAATCACACTTGCATTTCAAACACAAGAGCAACCATGTATGAAGGTAAGGTTTAGTTACTGTTTATCATTTACAAAGAGGAAAAGAGTAAAGTGCTTTGAGTAGTCAGAGGACTAGAAAGGCTATACCAGCTCAAGTCTTTTTACCATTTGCTGAATATGTTGGTCAGCTTTGATTAAAACAAGTTCTAAAATATTTCATAAACCTCGGCCCTCTTTAAACATAATTTTGATCTAATGACTAATAGATACAAAAGTTGAGGAATTACTTCAGTGGATTGCTTCTGACAGCAGCCAAGACATGAGCTCTCAGGCTGAAACAGAACGATTAAGGTTAAAAGTTCCCAAACAAAGAACAAACACTGAAAAGCTTTTGTCACTGACAGGCTCAGATTTTTATTCTCAGAGTCTGACATTACAGACAGGATCCCTCCAGAGGTGGACCTTTTTTTAAACAACATACATAGTTACTCAAATGGACATTTGTTGCGCCAACACGGCAGCATGACCCCTTATCTTCCTCCTGTGTGTGTGTGTTTGTTTGTGTGTGTGTGTGTGTGTGGGGTGTGTGTGTGTTTCAGAGTCCCTGGCCTACAGCTGTTTCACTCAGCTAATGAAGAGGATGAGTCAGAACTTCCCTACCGGTGGAGCCATGGACACACACTTTGCCAACATGAGGTCACTTATCCAGGTGAAAAAATAACTACTACTTCAAGTGTGTGTGTGTGCATGTGTGTGTGTATGCGTGTCATTTACCACCTTGTTTTTCTTCTCTGATGTCAGATCCTGGACTCCGAGCTGTTTGAACTGATGCAGCAGAACGGAGATTACACTCACTTCTACTTCTGTTACCGCTGGTTTCTGCTGGACTTTAAGAGAGGTGAACAACAAATTCTAACCCCCACCCCTCTTTTTTTTTTCTTGATCTATTTGAGAGGTATCCCATATAAAGAGATTAAGTGACTACATAGGTACATCCAAGCATTTTCTAATCAAATTGACCATGCAAAAAGGTACCTTTAGAACCAAAGAAGAAGGGTTGGGTTTAAAGCATTTGAAAGAGTGTTAAGTGTGTTTTCTGTGTCTTTGTATGTGTGTGTGCAGAGCTCCTGTATGAGGACGTGTTTGCGGTCTGGGAGGTGATCTGGGTGGCTCCCAGGATTTCCTCAAAGCACTTTGGCCTCTTTCTGGCGTTGGCCCTGGTCACAGTTTACCGTGAGATCATCATCGATAACAACATGGACTTCACCGACATTATCAAGTTCTTCAACGGTATGTGACTTAGCTAAAAGCAAAGAAAGAATTTGTTGGAATTGTTGTCTAATAAGAGTGTGTTTGATCCACAGAGATGGCTGAGCGTCACGATGTCCTGCACATCTTGAAGGTAGCCCGTGAGCTGGTGCACAGAGTCCAGTCTCTGATGGACAACAAGTGACTGTAGAGGAAGAGGAGAGGGCGAGAGTATCTAAAGGACACTCAGCTCTTCCTCTCATCCCTCAGAGAGACTCAGTGTTTCCCGGCCTCCCCATGCGCATTGCAGGTCCTGGGAGGCCGGGTCCCCTCACCCTGCCCAGGTGAAGCGCCCTATGAGTAGGGCAGGAATGCTGCTGAGGGGGCCTGGCTCTGGAGCTCCGCCTCCATCTGTTTACATTTAACCTTCACATGGAATGCCCATGGTGTCCGTTCAGACATGTGGATCTGTCTGCATGCTTGTGAGTTTGATCACACTGTGAACGCATTTCTTGAGTCTCCCCAGTCTTACAAGAGCTTGTGTGCGTGCATGAAAACACACACACACACACACACACACACACACACACACACACACACACACACACACACACACACACATATTTACACATGCAGCATTGGCTCTGACAATACAGCAAGTTTCTCGAGTGTCGCCCTTTTCCTGACTCTGAACCAGAACATGTTCGGTGTCAGTCAGGAAGTCTGTGTCCCTCCGCACAGTACCAGCGGAGGCCACCAGAGTGCAGGATTTACACACATAGAGGAGCAGAAGACTTAGCCACGAAGAAGTTTTCATTAGTGACCAAATGGACTGTGCCAACTACCTTTTCATGAGTGTTTTCTACAACAGGCATGTGTTTTTAACCCCCTTGTTCCCCCCTCTTTTTTTTTCTTTTCGTTCATTATCACACAAATGTTGCCTTTATCAGTGACAGCCCAGCGTACCGAGTTGCACTTTTGGGAGTGTTTCCTTCATGGTGCCTGTGAAGAGCGTCAGTGACCGTGAGGTTCGGAGGCACCACGAAAGGCCAAACTGTAGAGAAAAAAAACAGAACGGATTGCAGCCAACTTTCCTGAGCGTGCTTATCTGTGATGGAAGCATTTAAAATGCTTATTTCAACACAGAAAGAACAGAAGCAGCAGAGCACAACAGTAGAGAATAAAGCACACAGGCCGCCCCCTTAAACTCTAAAAATAACTTGAGCATCTCTGTTTGTACCACCAAGGTGTAAGGTCAGGGCTGAGGTCGTGTCTCCTGGAATACTTCTGGAAAAGAGATATTTAACAACCTATCATTACACAGTTTTAATGCTCATTCCTTTTAGAATAAATATCTTTAACTATGATTGTTTTTAAGGGAGAAAAACAGTATTCATCACATTTTTAACAGATGATTTAACAGATTTAAACTAGCCAGGCGTAATGGACAGAAATGAGCGTCGGAGGAGTAGCTCTTTTTATGCATTTCAAAAATCATGTTGAAATGTCCAAGATACAGTATGCCAACTATTTGTATTACTGCCCGGAACAAGAAAATATAAATAAGTTGTTGAACATTTCCTCTTATTTGCAGTATTATTATAAATCAAATTGTCGATAGTTCAGTTGAAATACCATTTTGAAAACACAGCGCTACAGAAAACACTGAGAGACCACTGCAACATGATGTTTTTCTCTGGTTCTACTCTTGAGTAGTTTCTCTGAGTTTGTCTTTCAGGAAAATAAGCATTCTTTTATATTGAATTAACAGTTTAAAATTGTACAAAAACAGAGCAAGGCAGAACTAAATAAATATATAAATTAATGGGTCAAATAAGAAACCGGGGTGCCACTATAAAAGGGTTTAATTAAAATGATTTCAAAGGTGCTGTCACAACAGTAACATCTCAGGAGAAAGGTCAGGTGACTCGAGTATGTGGTGGCAAAAAGTTTCAAGTAAAGCATTAAGCATTCCATTTGTGTAACAGACAACATGTCATTAAGCTAATAGAAGAAGCAGTGTGGTGAGGTAGACTTCCAGGTGAGGAGGATATGTTTTTTAGCAACCATCAATCTCAAATGCAGAGACATTCAATCTGCATATTTTACATCAGACTGAAAGTCTCCTCCTCATACTGCATTAACCTGCAGCCTGAGATGATAGAACAACAGTGAACATGTGTCAAAGTCCCTGGCCCAGGCTTCCCTGGTATGATCAGAAGAGACCGAAATAGTAAAGTGATTCACAACTTTCAATATTAATTATTCTGTATTTCATTTGTGGAAAATGACAACTAGTTACGATAGCAAAAATATGCAATATGAGATTTTTTGTGCCATTATTAGGGAGAGAAAACAATGTGATACGGATACATTGGATGTTTGTGCATCACTGCTTGACACTCTGGAGAGTGATGATGCTTTTTGTAATCCATATAGCGCCCTCTGCTGGTGAAAGAGAACTGCTAGTTTAATACAGTGATACTCAAATGAAATACTTTTTGACTTATTTGGATGGGGATTTAACAAACCAGGTTCAGCTGACAGAATTTTAAGATGGTTTAAGTCCTAATTTTACCACACATAGCCTTAAAATGCCATTTCAACATGATTTGTTTTGCTTGTAGCACACAGTGATTATTTTAGGAGAATCCGATCACTGTTGGAAAGTAGAGATATACACAAGTCTCAAATCCTCGTTTTCTGGTTGGAAACATCAGATATGTTCAAAGATCTGAACATCAGGAAATCTGGTTGCAATCCTGCCTGGAGTTCGGCCTCTGAGAACAGAATTAAGCTTGAATCAGGTCGGTCTACAAACCAGATTTGCGGTTCCCGTTTTTAAAAGAAGCTGCTGCTTTTGATGCCAAACTCTCTCCAGTGTTCAGCGAGTCAGTATACACTCGGTCTTGGGCTTCACAGTGACAGCACAGAGTATTATTCATGTTTCTACCTTGAAGGGAATTTTTGATACTGTTTCCCCCTCATCAGTGTGACCCTTTATCTCCTCTCCTCCTTAAAACGTCCGACACGGCTGCATCTGATTGGTCATCCAGCACGGACCTGCACCTGTGATCCAAGTGCCAAGAGTCTTCCCCATCCTGAAGCGTACTGTAGTGATCCAGCTCTCTTCACTTGCTAGTTTGATCCCAGGAACGGGCGGAGACGTGGATGTACGTCTCCCCTTTTCTTCTTCCAATCAGGACGTTGTGTACCAAAGCCTTGAAAAAGCCCCCTCTGTGGCATGACGACAATGTGCAATTTCATACTGCATCTTGAAGACTGACTGTTTACTATGTGTGTACAATATTTTTGAAAATTGTGATTCTTAAACTACTGTGCAATTGCTGTCGTTTCAGAAGATCCATTAAAGTCTATATTGCTGTAAATAGGAAACTGAAATCCTAATATTTCTATGAAGACCGTGGAACCATAAATATAAACATATATACCTTATTTTGAGATCTATTTTTTATGTTGGTTTTAGCAGCACTAGTGGGAGTTTTAAAGTGTGCAGAGATGCAGAATGTGTGCAGACGTTGTTACACGTTGACTGTTAAGTGTTCCTTCTCAATGTTGTGCACTGATTTCAAGATTTCTATTTATTCAGAGATCCAATGAATTAATTGCATTGCTGAATATGTATTGGTAAGGATGTATTATTTGCCTTGAATGTAATGTATTATTAAACAACAATTTGTTCATGAGTGGGTTGTGGTTTATCTTCCCTTTAGTCGTTTAAAGTGTTTTGATGAGTTTTAATAAGTTGTGTTTGCTCCTTCTCTCTGTGTTATCATTCTTATAAAGGACATTAACTTACTATAAAGCTCACTAATCATTTTATGTATAACCAAAGGGTTTAATACATTTGTTCAGCATAATCACCACAGAAATGGCTGGGCCCCTGAAAGTCCCAGTGAATGGGCCCTCTCAGGATATGATTTAAATCAACATATGCACATTCGATCAGCACTGATAGTGCCAGCTTCCTGGCTAACATTAGCTCTATGATTAGATTTTTGAATGTTTCAGCTCTTTGTTTTGGTTTTGGCATCATGTCTCTTATAGCAGCAGGTTCTGTTTTTACAGAACCTTAAAAATGTGTTAAGCTCAAAATCAGAGCCAATCATCCATGTGGTGCGACGTGAATTTGAGTTGATTTAGTAGTTATAAATTGGATCACATCTTGAAATCGGGGTTGTTCATGGAAGAGTAAGGTTTGTAAAACCAGATTAAATCAGGCAATCCCACCTTGGTTTTTAACCTGTAAAACCTCTAGTTTGTGTTGTTCCATTTTTTTTAGTAGGATTGTGATAACTAGACAAAAATGACAGAGACAAAATGAAAGAAAGATTTGAAATCAGTCAAAACAAAACATTTACAATGTTGTTGATGCTTTTGTTAATTACAAAATGCTCTTGAATTGATGAATCACTGCTGTGAACTAGTAGACGAGGTTGACATAAGGGTTTTTAAAATAATACATAATTCTGTTACCATAAAATATTTAATAGATTGTGAGGATTGTACCGTTTGTGTCGATTCTGGTGCCCCCCCTGTGGACAAAGTATGTCTTGTGCTGTCCAATTTAGGGCACTGGTAGTCTGGGTTTTGGAATCTTTATAACTCATTATCAGGTTTATCCTATCAAGTTTTATTAAAAAAATTTAGAAGAACACTAAGCTGTTCTACCACCAGGCCCTGATGTTGATATAGTCCATTCAGCCTCTGCTAAAAAAAAAACCCAGCTTTTAAAATGTTGGTTTCTTTGCTATGTTGTGATGAGACCTGAACATGAAGGGTTACTTTTGACAAATCTGCATCATGGTGTAATTATTTCAGCATACTTCAGTCGGGACTTTAGTGTGACTTGTTAGATACAGTGAAGCTGCCACTCAGTGGAGACAGATAGACAAGAGCTCCTCAGCTGAAGCAGAACGCTGAGAGAGAAATCCACAGATCCTAACTAAGTCATCAAACTGGGAAAAGGTCTGGCCTGAAGTGGCCCTGAACCAGCAGCAGGAAGTTCACCCAGAAACACAGTTCATGGAGGAGGAACAGAAATGAACCGAGCTGTGTGTTACCTTGGATCATGTTTGAACCCAGACAAAATAATGTTTGTTTTTAAAACATATCAGTAAGGTCGTGGTAAACCAATGTGAATAAACACAAATGGTGCAGGTTAAGTCACTCTCTTCAGGTCTGAGAAAAATTACTCCAAGTTGCCCTGAAATGAACAAGAGACAGAAGCTGTTTGGCAGCTTCAGATTTATACAAATACAACCAATAACTAACCTGACTGCTGCATTCCTTCAAGATATGTGTGTTAGAATTATATTGCTGTAAAACTTTCTTCTGCTTTTCATTGTTTTAAGTTGATTTAAGTGTTGCACTACTTGTCATTAAGAATAATGCTGTTTCTTATAATATAAATTAAATTACTTTTAAGGAGGAGTTTTTTTTTAAACTTGTCAGGAGCTTGTTCATTTTGTAAAATCTTGACCCTAAAGAAATGTTGAATGCTGCATTAATCCTTTAAATGAAGAAAAAAAACACGCAAGTGAACACAGGTTTAGAAAAAGCATCGTTTATCACGGTTGATACTTCAAACTGATCAGTACCCATGACATTGCACAATACAAAGGCATGAAAAAATGAACACTAAAATAGGTATTGCATCTTCCAAAAGCTAATTTTCCATTCATAAATACTTCTTGCGATTTCGCTTCACTGCAGTTTCTTACAACAGAATCACAGAGTTGTTGTTGTTTTCTCTAAAAAGCCTGAAATCATTTCTAAAAAAAAGAAAGAAAAATCAACGAGCATGATGTGACACAAAAATAACAATCAGCAGACATTCTGTGGGTGTGAGAAGTATTAGTATTATTTTCTGTACAGTACAACATCCAAGGCCAAGAGTCCTCCGCTCCGTACACGAGGAGTGGGAGCAGCCTGCAGGTGGAGGTGCTGCTGACGCTGAGGTCACTGTCCTACTGTGCTCAGACGGTGAGATGATGTCCAGCATTTTCTGGTTCACTGCAACTGAGACATGAAGATGTTTGGGTCAAAATCATCGCAGAGTTCGATATCCAATGCTGAATATGAAGCTAAAAATATAGAGACTGGAAACAGAGGGGAACAGCTAGCATGGCTCGGCCCAACAAATATTTTGGAAAAGGTTCAAATGTTGCCAATGTATTTAAGCGACTGAGTCAGTGTGCAGGAGTTTGCATACGGCTTTGACAACCTTGAATCTGTTTTATTTCAGTAATTGATATCATTATTATAACTTTAATGTAACATGTTCATTTGTAAGTAAGAACTACAGCTCCCAGATACCTGTGTGTTGCAGTGATGGCACTCCCTCTGCTCCTAACTGGGGTTTGGTCCCTCTGCAGACTTCTGGATCTGTGAGGAAACAGACAAGTAGAGGTTGAACAGATAAAAAATAACCACCCAGATGACGCCCACAGGCAGCTGACACACTGCGTGTTACATACAGTAGTTTATTCATCCATCATTCAATACACAAAGAGCTTGATTGGGTGGACAAAATGAGCAAATCAAAAGCAAAAAGTGTGAATCAAAAAACATGAGAGAGAGCAAGATGTAGATTGGTCTAACTACCAGAAGGGGGCAGACGTGCTCTTCAGCCGACATCAGGCTCTTGAACCGAGACACAACAAGACAACATAAAGAGACTCACACAAAAAACAACAAATAAAGACCAAAAAAACACAACATAAAGCTGAGACCAGAAGACAACGAAAGGCTGCGTCACATGGCAAGAAACTCAAGTTAAAAACATGAGATGAGGAACGGAGACGATTTGTTTTCACTGAGCTGAGATGGTTTAAATCAAAAGAAGCCGAGTTTGGAAATAAAACAAAAGAAGAAAAAAAAGCTCAGCAACAGGCAGGAATGTTACTGTACCTGTGATTGTTCTTTTAGGAAATCTGGTAGCTGAAATTCACCTTTAAAGACCTGGAAAAACAAAGCGCCAGGTTTAGTGGTCATTGAATCTGCAGGAATTCATCACCTGGTTTACCAGGGGGAAGCTGGACTGGATCATCAGATCACTTTACATAAAATGAGCTTTTTTTAAATCACTGAATCAATTAGATTAAAGCCTCATTCGTCATGTGCAAAAGCATGATTATCACTTCTCAAATCCAAGCTGAGCCGACAGTCTGACTGATGTAATCCACCTCAGTGTGTTTATCAGCAGGGCGTTATAGCGAATAGGATCACAAAATGTTTCATCAAAGTCGACAGCATGATTTAGACTGTGACAAAGCTTTCAGCGTGAAGAGGCTTGATGACGGCCGGCACATGAATCAACCAGATGTTGAGAGAAGATTGGATTTAGATGTTGTCTATCTCAGTTCATTGCTAAAAAAAAACACAGACAGTATAAAACATGGATGTAGTATCAGTGACATCACCCATTGGTGTTTGAAGAGTAGTTATGAAGCCCAGCGATAGTGGTCGCCATATTGGAAACGCCATCTCAACCTGTTTTCTGATCAATCTAGAAACAAAGGGTGAGGCTGTCGTTGGCTAAACACACCCTTGTGTCAGTCAACTCAACCACGCCCACAATTATGCAAATGTTTGCATAACCCAATTTTAGAACAATAAGAAAATAAGCTAGACAAAACAGGGGAGGCTGCAAACAAAACTATTCTCACAATGAATCTTTGAATGTTCAGGTAAAAAAAGGTAAAAAACGTAAAGCCCAAAGTGACGTCCTTAAATAATTTCTGTTTGCCAAACATCAGTTCAAAACAGAACAACTACAATTACGTTTAGAAATGACAGATATGCAGCACATCTTGACCTTTTAAAAAGCTGGAAGGTGCAAATATTTTAAGTTTTCTAACGACAATGATCGCTCGTTTTAAGGCACATGGTATAGAAAAGTATTGAAAATGTTGTCAACCTTAACGGAGACATATCCTTGCTATAGGATGGAGGTTGATAGATGCATGCCAGATATAAGTTGTCCTCTTCTGTTGTCAGAGATTCCTTCAAAGGGGGAGAGGGAGGTCTGTCATGGGATCAGACTAAGAGGTGCAAAGAGATGCCATGCAGGGAAATGGAAGGATAAGAGGAGGATACGAAGGAGGAGACGAAGGAGGATACGAAGGAGACGAAGGAGTCTTTCTGCTGACTCTAAGCTGACGGAGGGCTGACTGTGTGCAAAAAACAGACGTCACATCAGACAGAGGAGGAAGGTCAATACCCTACAGGACAAACCTGAGTGTCCTCTGTGCACAGAGGGAACTCAGCTATGTCTCCTTCTGGCCACACAGTCGTCTCGTGAACAGACAGCTCCTGGCTCCTGCAGGATTATCATGAACCTGTGTCTTATTTCCTCAGACAGTATCTATTCAGGAAGTCAACTCCCTAATACTGAACAAAAACAACGCTGCAGCACAAGGTCATTACGTTAGACTGAGATAAAGAAGCATGTAGAGGGAAGATTTGGCTGAGAGTAACAGTGTGAAAGGAGAGAGTTGATTTTAAGAAGAATTGAACACATTAAAGGTCCCATATTATGCTTTTTCTGGTTTTCTATGCTCTTTAGTGTGTTTTCCATGTATCCTGTGCATGTTTAGGCACATCTATGTGCAAAAATTCAAAGTCTGCGGAAACGCGGCTTCTCCTACCTCCTTCTGTTAGCTGTAGCATTAGCCGCATGTAACGCTCGGTTCTAGCCCCCCTCGATAAAAATTTGTCAGTGTCACGTCTTTGTCAGTGTGAGATCACTGATCTAAGTCCATTGGCTCGTTGTGCCCTGCAGCTCATGTTGACACTTTTTTCGGACTTTAGCTATTGTGAACGTACAAAAGTAGGTACATAGATTAAATATACGAACCCCAAAAAGGGCATAATATGGACTCTTTAAGACATGAAACAGGATCAAGTAGGGGGCAGCAGTGAGACGCTGACTGATCACCGATCTGATCTCACTTTTTTTCTACTTTAGTTCTTTTCATTACATTTAAAATGTTGTGTCTAAGCTGTCTCACAGCCACCCGCCACTAGATGGGGCTGTAGCTCTGGTTAATGGCTGTAGCTCCTCCTCTCCTCGCTCTACTACCAGGATGTAAACCAGCACCGTGGACGGAATGCTTCCTGTTGGAGAAGCGCAGTTTGCCATATTTTGATCTGGAAAATGGAGATAAAGTTGTTTATAGGCTGTGTCATGTTTAACTGGGATTAAATGCAAATCAATTTAACATCTTTAAAAGTAGACCCTTTGATCAAGAGTTTTGAGTGTATTTCACCTTTTGACTAGTTGGAGCCCAAATATCTGTTTAATCAGCTGGGAAATTAGGTGCTAAGAACATCCCTACTTCTGGGTAAATGTGGTTGTTTAACCTTGAAACTGGAGCAAACTGTTTTCATAATAATCGTACCACTAGCCTCAAGAGAATTTCTTCTGCTACCTTGTGTGTGTGTTAGTGTTTCTTCACTCGGGTCACAAATTACATTAGAAAAAAGAAAATGTTCCCAGTATTAAGTAAGTGTTTGACCTGAAATAAGAAATTAGAAGAAGGCAGGTGATGGACAAATTGTACTTCTAAAGCTTTTCACCGAGCTAAATAATCAACTTTATGAAAGATGTTGCATGTCTTAAGTCAGATAACATTTCAGGACGGACATGTCATCAAGATCTTTGAGGTATTACAGCAGTTAAGCATCCATTTACGAGCAAAAATATAGATATTCATTTAAAAAGCAGGTTTAGTTTTGCATGCCTTGTGATGTTTAATTAAGTGGTTTCTTGCAGCTGCACTCGAAACACCCCCAACATCAAAAACAACCACAGAAAGACGGAGGATGTTCAAGAACAAAAGGGCAAAGATCACCTTAAAACAGTGTTTGTACTTCTTTATCTAAAGTTGCTCTACAAAACCAATAGAAAAAACTTGTCAGTTTGAGTTCCCGCACGCAGATAATCAATGTAGATCAACATTTCTGGACTTCCACAGAGAGGCAGGAGTGGGTCAAAAGTCCTCCTTCTGAGCTCCATTTAGGAAAACTTCCCCAAAACACAAACAACTCATTCTTTACTCCCCTGTGTGTCTTCATGCATGCTTGTGCGTTTGCCTGAAGTGGACAAGGAGCCAGAAACTGAGCGGTTCTCATATTATTTCCAACACCAGAGACAGAGAGGCGAGCGCATGTTTCTGATTTCCTCCTGGGTGCCATTTTGAAGTTTTCCTTGGTGAACTGAGGCTGCAGGCCAGACAGCTCCGAGCCGGGCCAAACCTCCCGCTCAGACACAAAAAGGACAAGAGGAGCAGAGTGCCCGATGGTTGTATGCTAGCTCACATGCTCAAGGTAATAAACCCAAGCTGTTTATGATTTGTAAACTTAAAGAAGAGGCAAGTGTGTCGGCTTTGCACGGATCAAATCAATCAGTCCTTCAAAGAGAAGACGGACAGAGACAAGGGCCAGACTGCACGTCTGCATGATGGGATCTCTGCAGTAACATGAAGCCAGACTGCTCATGTCCAACTGACTCTAACCTCAAGGTCCATTACCTCTGAAGGATCTGTTAAAATGCTCATGAAAGGGGGAATATTCATAATGTGGATGATTTACAAGTCGTGTAAAACAAGCAGAAATAGTCCTGAAGAGGATAAGAAAACTGTGCCTGCCAATTCAAGGCTCAGTCTACAATCAGCTGTCTGACAAATATGATACTCGTCAAAGGTTGATTCTGGTATTATAATACTTGGGTCCAACTGGTTTTTTTTGTTAACACATGTTGTGTGTTTAAATGACTTAATGGTGCAAAAAGTTCAGTGATTGCGTCAGTAGATTGCTTCAGCTGACAGCTGCAAAACAGGCTGCTGTAGTAAAAGATTATCTTTCAGGGCGAATGTGTCTGATAAAATTGATCATTTTCAAAACTACCAGACTCCCTGATCAATAACAACGATTTAACCTCATAGATCATGGGAGTAACAGTATATGTCTTCTTGGTTGGTTCCTTTATTTGTGTTATTTTGTGCTATGGATCCATCTTTACCATTTACAACCACCAAAGCCATATAACAAGACAAACAAACATGTCTAGGCAGAGATCAACCAGCAACTCCTGAGTTCTTGGTTGTAAATTATTGTTTTTATCTATGGAGTCTGGTGAGCAACAAAAAGGACTCATTTCTGAGGATGATTATTTCTGTAAAGTCAAACACTTTTAATAACAGTTTGAGCCTTCAAGATGCAAAATAAAATACTTTTTAGTGGCTGTAACATGATCAGGTACATCAACCCTGATGTGTTTTGTTGCAGCCATGACAGCCAATTTCACGGCTGCTTGCTGAAACAATCTTCTCAAGCTATTCCAATGTTTTTTATTACACATTTAGGCTCTAAAATATGCCCTTGTTCATTGGTTAATCTTTTTGTTCAGCGTAAAATATGTAAAGAGTTTGAGTTTGGGGTGGATGTGTACAGTGCCATGGGATACATTTCACTATGATTTGGTAATACACCAGGGTTATCACGATACCAGACAACCCAAAAAATCAATATGAATTCAAAAGGGAAAAGACACCAAAAGTAAAATCCAATGTTTTGGCTTCAACAACCCCGGAGAATCCACTGAAGTATCTGGAGCAGAATCCCTGAAAAGCTGCAGCTGCTCGGCCGGGGAGGGAGCAGCATGGCTGGGTCTGCCAAGGTGCCTGCTGGTACAAGCTGTAGGTCAGTCCAGTCCAACAGCAACAAAGTAAACCCTGCTGAGGTTCAGACTGAGTGTAACTGCTGCAGCTCCCTGTGACTAAGACCCCACCCCACCACTCCAGTCCCAGGGGGGCTAAACGTGAAACAGCCCAGTGAGTTTGAAAAGCTGCCAGTGTCGAGCCCCAGCCGGTGGGCGAGAGTGCCTCAATGCTCTACTTCAATGTTCCTTTTCCAGGGATTTTGTTACCTCAAAGAAAATGCTTTTATCTGAACTGCACACAGAGACCCTTTAGAAGAAAGTATGCTTGTGCGTGTGTGTGTGTGTGTGTGTGTGCACGTGTTTGTATGCCTCCTGGACCAAGACTGCACTAATCTTGAAAAACAAAACTACAGTATCTAGTAGTTTCAGAGTTTGACGACAGTTTTGAACCTCAGTGAGTTCGAGTTTTCTTAAAGGCCTATTATGTGACACTCTGAATATTAATACAGCAATAATCAAATGTACCCTTTGTTAATATGTTGTTGAGTAATGACTTCCCAGGAAGAGAGTGAGGTGAAACTACCCTAAACACTTTCCAAAACCATATATAGTAAATCCTTTTTAATTGCTATTAGAAACAGTTCATCACATTCTTCATTAAGTAAATTGACGGCTTTTTTTTTAATGCTGCCGAAATGTGTGACGCTTTGCGATGTGAATTATCCGCGGCTAAACATTAGCAGTGTTAGCATCACTAGCCGTCAGACTGTCTTGCAGGTCAACGTCTACATCCATCCACTCTAGCCACAGCTCCATCTAGTTGCAGGGGGCGGTGTTACAACTTAGACACAACATTTAACCAGCATTGTGGGCTTGCATCAGTAAATATATGAAAATAATATTAAACTACCAGTAATTCTAGTGGTGACCAGTGGAGAGGGAATGAGTTTTGTTTAGTTGACTAATCTTGCATTTTTCTAAAAGCCTTGCTGTTGAAAATGCTCCAATAATGCTTTGTCTATTTTAGGTATTGAAAGTTTAACCTACAAAACAGAAGCTTCAGGTGAACTCAAAGAAGCTTAAAATATGCAGCCTCCTACCATTTCTTCTTCTGTATGTTTAAAGGTTTAGTATCGCCAAGAATATTCATCCAATCACCTCCATCCCACTTCTTTCTAAATTGTGATCAAATATATTTTTCATTATGTTGTACGTGGTTCTTAGCGCCAAAAGTGAAGAAAGACACATGCAGAATGAAAAATAGGAGCATGATCGCTGCCTTACTAGATCCATCCATTTCTTATTTTCCGTTTATCTTGGTGTGGGGTCCCAGTGGCAGCATAATGAGGAAACAGTTTCAGACTTTCCTCCACTGAGAAAAGTTTTCCAGCTCCTGAAAGGAGAACTCCAAGTCTTTCACAGACCAGATAAGATAAATAATCTCTCCAGTGAGTTCTTGGTCTACCTCAGGATCTCCTACTAGTTGCCCAAATAACTGAACAAAAGGAGGCCCCCTTATCAGTTGCCCAAACCACTTCAGTTTGCTCCATTTGAAGCCTTTCTCCGCTCTTTGAGTTACATTACCTTTCTAAAACAGATTCATTACTTTCATCAGGTGTAGCTCAGTTATGTGATCCAAAATTATCCAAAAAGCTCTTGTTCCCCAAGCACACTGAGGCAAAGAAGGAACTAATGACCTCAGCAATAAATGATTGATTGTATTGATACCAACCTGAATCCAGAGAGATTGTGAAAACAAACCAAAGTAGAAAGTTTTTAATAAGTTATCTGTCAGTTTAGGAAAGGATTCTTCATGTTTCCACTGGAAATCAAACTCAGTTCATCTCTGAGTTAAAGGAATAAGACTCATGGATCGATAAACACTTCATGTGTGGCCGTCATTAATAAATCTTTTAGCCACTTTCTTCTTGCCATGCCTGTCTGGCTCATGGTTTCATGTATACAAGTCTCTGTCGAGGTCTGAGAGCCCCACGATGGCCAAGCACTGACGACAAACACCAATCGATACGTTTTGATGAGTCTGCTCATCATCAACTGTCCTCCCATTGATATAAAGGAAAAGGTCCACCTCCAGACATGAAAGACGAAGAACCCTGCAAACATTCATTTGTTATCCCTCTTAACTCGTCTTATTACTGTTACTGTGGAGAGACTGAGAACTTATTGATCCCAATATCCATTTCTCACCAGGGATCAGAACAACTGCAAAGCCACTTAAAAGCTATTGATTGCGGCTTCAGGAGCCCGATGAGCCTCATTTACAGCAAACTGGAGAAACCTCTGCTGACCAGCAGTCAGAGGTGAAGCCTGGACAAAGAGGAGACGCCCAGGTGTGGTCATGTTAACAATCAGTTATGACGATGATGATGGACACAAGGATGTTTGGGTTCAGTTAATGCAACTTGTCCTTAATGTAAATTGTGTTGCTCTAGACCAAGACCTGCTTTTTGAGTAAACTAGGTTAGCATTGACATATTTGACACATTATATGGCTTTCTATTAGGGGTGGGAACAATAACTCGAGTACTCGTTGTTGACATCTTTATTTGAGTAACGGTTCACTTCTTGTGAATGTTGTATGCTACAACTCAGTTAGCGTTAAATGCACCATGTGAGCCATGAGCAGGAAAATTATTACTGGTAAAAAAATGATGGCGATAACATGCCGTTCAATATATGTGGCATTAAACTTGCAATTCTTAGAAATACCAGTTTGGTGCTTGAAGGTATAATATGCAGAATTTTATGACGATGTTTACATTCAAATACCTAAATTAATTAAAAATGGACTAAACCCATGTTATACTGTATATATTTTTTGTTGAATATTTACATTATCTCAAGTATGTCCAACAGTTATCAAAGAGAGAAATACGTTATTTTATAGTTGACGAGGTCCGCAGCAGCCGCCATGATGAGCTGCCATGACAGACACAAAATGTTCATCGTCGCCAAGGAAACACCAGAGGTTACGTCAAAGACTGCTACATATGAAAGCAGGAGCTTCTACTGAAAGCTGCCGTACTGTCGCTGCATGTCTTGCTGTGATAAAAACATCACGCAAATTATACTTAAACATCATCGGTAAACATATTCTCTTCTTCAGGTCAGTTTCAGCCATTTGTATTGACTACGGTCAACACAGAGTTCCTTCTCACCGGAGGGTCGGGGGGGGGGTAGCAGAGAGAATCACTCCCATGATTCCCCACCATCTGAATCATGTTTTGTGATTGTTTTGACTGAGAACTACCTGGCAGCAGATATTACATCTTGTGCGTTTAACCAAAGAAACCAGCGAGACAGACAACAGGAAGTCTCACATCACATCATTTGCTAACCCTGTTAGCATAAGTTGTTATCATGATACCAGAGTGGATGGCTGCAGAAGCCTCAGATGTCACATATACAACCATTCAAAAATGTCTTTTTTTACAGCAGAAATAAACATGTTTACAAAAACAAAATTGGTCTGATTAGCTCATGTCTTCTTCATTGCCTTCACCACAGTGCAACACTGCTGAAAGAGGATTTCTTATAAGACATGTCTTCACTCAGTTAAAAAAACATCAAAACAGCACATAGATAAGGATGCTCTGCTTCTCATATCATCCACATCACTCCGTCTGCACTACTCAAACAAACACTGTGATCAACAAATGCTCCTAAACTGTTTCTCTGCCGAGATCCAGACTGCATTGTTTTCTGGACTGAAGAGGAGATGAGAGGGGGGGTAAATATTTGGATGGGACTGGCTGAAAATTTAAGACAGCAGAGAGAGCATTTCCACATGTGGTTTCATCACACAGCGGTTTAGTTCAGGGCTGGTTGCCAGATGTGTTATGCAACGCAGCAGAATAGTTGGGTGGTTGGTGGGGGTGGGGAGACCGTGCAATACTCATAGAGACAGTAGCCTTGAATTTAGTGAGATTACATTCCAAGTATTCACAAAGGAAACCTCCTAATTCTTAAATTGGTTTTCTGTATTTATAAGAAGTGAAATTGATTATTTGCTTGCTCTTTCTTTTGAGAGAAGCAGATAAATTGGAAAGACTGTTCCTCTGTCTACTGAGGTTCAGAACCCCGCCTGTAGGACAATGACACCATGAAGCTCAAATAAACTATCACTAACATGTATGACAAACTGACCAGTAAGGTTACCTTTTGGTTTCTTGGACCTGGCAGGAGGAGGGAGGCCAAAAAAAAAAAATACTGACCCTGCAGCTGGGTATGATGCAGGGGAATCCCACTAATAGCGTGCAGATGTTCTCAGCATACATCTGAGCCAACTAGCATGAACTCGCACATGTTGTCATCAAGACACGCAAGTCCACTTTAAGGATTTCAAGTGTTATTTACCTTAGGGAGCAGAGACGGAGAAACAACCAGAACACACACAAAGACATGCGTGTTTACTGCAACAAAAAAACAGTCCACACGACCACGGCCACATGTGAAAACCATTAACATGAACAACGCGGTGCTAACACGGATAGAGCATTTGATAATCGACCAACGCACTGACAAACTGCAGCCCCGGAGGAAAATTATTACATACAGTTTGGAGACTCAGGTTTACAGTAACAATCGAACATTTTGAGAAACATGTTTCTTTGAGCTCATCACACAATGAGACATTGTGTTTAAACCCAACTGATCAAGAACATCTGTCTGCTGTGACTGTTAGCAGAGTAACATAACAAACAGGGCCAGATTCATAAAGTACTGGGAAGACCTTCAACTTAATCTCTGTGCACACAAAAATAAAAACACATTCTTTATAAAGTTTTGTGTTCAACTTTCTTCTCTGGCCTCAGACACAACATTGGAAAGTCTGTCAGACATACACAGTTGGGCACATCTTTAACAGACTTCCATAACATTTCGGATATAGGACACATTTTTTATTCCTTTTTTTCATCTAAAAAGTGGGCTGCATCTTGTATACTGTTGCGACCAATTTAGACCTACAAAATGCTGAAACATGCCCCATCATGACTGCATGTGCAGCCACCAACATCACCCATGAAAGAGAAAGTAAAAATATGCCTCCATTTATTGTGGCTAGATGATTACGAAAAACTTGAGTTGCGTTTTAAAAAAGGAACCTTTGTTACAACAGATTTTGTTTGTAAAGCCTGGGAAAAAAGACATAACACATTGTTTAAGACTGAACTGTGACAGGAGCCGGAAACTAAATGTAAACCACTGCAAGTGAATTCTTTGGTGTCTTATAAGCCCATGAGGGTAGGGCATTTTGTGTGCATGACACAAAAATAAATTAAATCAATCAATTAATCAATCAATATTGTGTTTTGCCATCAGCTGCTACGCTACCCAAAACATGGTGACTTGGACCAGGCTGGTGGTGCCCCTTTTTAACATCATTACTTCCTCATTAAGATATAATCAAGAAAACAACGGCATACTGTTGTTCAGTAAATATTCCATGTGGAGTGCTGGTTTGATTAAAAGGACTCCTCAATCAAAGACAAGTTACCAGCGAAGAGGGGCAACCCCCTGACTCGAGACAAACTGGTCCCAGTCTGTGGGTCAGTACTTGAGCTCAACTAGCATTGGTAGTTTGTTTTTTTGAAGACTTTTGCCATTTATTGTCAGTATGAACAGTAAACTGATTTAAATCAGCAATTAAAAGAACCAGCAACTTCCACAGTAAAGGGTTAAATCTCAAGGAGAGAATACTGTAAGGGTTTTTTTGCGACTCTGCCACTTCGTCTGAAGTTTCCATCTCTGTTTGTGGTCAGACACATTTTTCCAATGAATACTCAAACACCCCAAATGTTTTCCGTTTGAGTCACAACACTTCTGACAACATGAGAAATTATAATTCATTCTTTCTTTGCGTCCTCCTTCCCCCCTTTTCTGATCCACTCGTAAAAAGGGAATAACAATCTGAATGTTTCAGAACAGTGGAACGGCTAAAACTTTATACTGGACGAACCTACCGTGGACAGACTCTCAACTTTTCCACAAACCACAGAATAAACCGAGCAACATCTGGTATAAAGCCATCACAGTGAGGACCTCACACACTCAAACTCACATTATTCAAACACAACAGATCTATGGAGTGAAATAAAAATAAAAAAAATAATAAGAAACCTCAAGGCCAACTTAGAATTGCTAAAAAATAAAAATGCAGTTCCTTGAGTGGCCTCTTGAGGCTGTCTCCAAAAGTGAGTTGGTCCCCATCATGTTAAAATGTCCATCTTTACAGCTGAAATAAATAAACATGTTCACAACCTGGTACAAAGACATGTTTGGTATGTAATGCAAAATGTTTATTGTTGTGTATATTCATGACAACTGTAAAGGGCTGGATCTTTAAACAACTCACCTTATATAGACAATATAGAGACTTATGGTTATTTATATTCTGGGCGTGGCCTCTTTGAGTGACAGGTGGGAGCTGCTAGCTGTCTGCTAGGTGTCACTTCCTGTTCTCTCCATCACTAAACAGTTGAGCAGTCTTTCACCCCTCCCCTTACTGTCTTGCATATATTTCGGTTTCACTGACACTGCAGTTTCTCACCCTCGGGTGTTGTGTGGTTGTGTTGATGTAGAGTACATTTCACTTCTTTGTGAGACCAGGGAGACACTTCCTGCCGTAAACAGTGTTGACGATTCACTTTTGAATGATGTATAACTGCCCAGTAAACACACATAACTGGCTTCATTTTTAGTGACTTACACCATCACACTAATGTAACTCAGCTGAGAGTAATAGCAGCTTTAAAAAGAGCACAGACCTACTTATTAGCGCAGCAGGACACTGTTTTCTCTTTCATACCGTTTATTTGTTACCTATGATAAACACAAACTGTGAACTGGATAGCAAAGGTTCATGATGTCATTTTTAGAAACAGTTTTAAATATTTTTTACTTAAAAATCTTTAAAGCCTAAGCTCCATGTTATGTAAACCAATAGACCGTCATAGCTGATATTGATTTGTTCATTAACATGATAGATATAAAAACTTGACATGTTTACTATATTTTGCTTGATAAACAAACAATATTGTTCAAAACTATAACTGAAACTTTTTTAAAGCTTCACTTTCCATACCATTATTAGTAAAATAACAGACTGTATCGTTTTTAAACTTTTGTTCCCTTACAGAAAGACCAAAGCCTCCAGCTAGCATAGCTTCATAATTTAGATCGGTTTAAACAAAATAATTAATAAATTATTTCCAGCAGACGGCCACAGATGATCTGTTTTGGTACAGTAAAAATCAAAAAAAAAAGTCAAAAAGTATGAGAACAATAAACACTACAATAAAAGGTTCGTTTGGATATTAGTCTCCTGTTATAATGGCCTCCTCTTTTTTGGCTTTAGTCTTTCCACCAGATGTTCAACCTGGCTGCACAGCATTTGTCCCATTCAGGCACACGAGCATCAGTCAGGTCCAACACCGGTGTTTGATAATAGGAAAAATACTTCAGTTCTCCCTGCTACACTTCATTACTTTGAATAAGTATTTACAGAGGACAGTTATGGTCTCTATGGGTGAACAGACGAGATGTTAGAGGGGGAAAAAAACACAGATACCTGGAAAGAGTTTCAGACCAGAAATGTTTGGACAGCAGACAGAGAGGGCAGAGGTCACACTAGGAAAACACACAGACAGTGAACGGACGGAGATTCTCAAACCTGTATCCCCACACAACTGTTAATCCAACATTTTTACACACGTTTAAAACCGGTATGACATTAGCTTAGACTGTGATACAGTAATGGACCTCCAGCAGTGGAAAGGTAAAAATCTACCATCAAGTCATCACAGAAGGGAATCATCACAGAAGGGATGATTTAATGTCATCTTAACTCATTGATGTTAAAACCTCTTTGTCTGCACAATTTAACACACTGACAAATGCAGCATCTTAACACCAGGAGGACCTTGTAATCTCGGCCTCTGCAGACCTTCAGAGATAAAAAATAAAACAGAGAACCGTGTTCCTAAGCTCGAACTTACACGATGTGACAGACAGAGACGAGCGGCACACAAAGTCACCTGATAGCTTAGCTGGAGGGAAAATGATTTAATAGAACATATTCTGCTCCAAAAATAGCATATGCTGCCAAGATATGGGAAGAGTTTGACGTCTGGCAACGACAGCAAGGACGGAGCTTGCTCATGCATAAAGATTATGTAACCTACAAAGACACTCAGTCTTTATTTATGAGGATGGTGGTTCAATCTCTGGATCCTCTTCCTGCCTTGAGCAAGGCAGCCCCTTGTTTCCAGCTGTGGTCTCAGCTGATAAAGTAAACCACTTTTGACTTAATCAGCAGGATGATGAAAAACGTCTCTGTTTCTGCCATCTCACACTTTAGTGCAACCCTGGAATTTTCAAACTTTACTCCAACGTAGAAGAATAATGGTATTTTAAAACATTTCAGTGTCGACATGGCCTGGGGCCTGAACTACGAAGAAGGATTATCAGATCTCGAGGTAACTTCAGGGTTAACTCTTATTTTCAGGAGCAGGAAGGTGGTTCACTTCTTATCGGGGTAAATCACAATGGTTATTTATGCTGAACACCTATAAGGGAGACCAACAAATCATTTCTCTTTCCTGTTTGTTTTTTCATATGAAATAAAAGATTGTGAAAGACTTTGAGTGTGTTACAGTTATCGTCCTACAAAAGATTAAACACACTGTGCCTTCTACTTTAGTAAATATAATATTGATTTACTCAGCTACTCACTGCTTTAATTGAAGTTTCTTATTCATGTTTATAAGCTACAAACCGCTCCGTTTCATCACGTCAGCTGAAATGTCTTAAACTCTCAGACTTGCCATATTTAAGGAAATGCTTAGAGCGATTTAACAGGTGGTCTTATATTCATATCTATTTTGTTCTCTAATAATGATGAAGTGATACTACACACCTTAGTTTGAACATTCATCCAGTCTGTACTTTTTTTCCCCCAATAGTCATTTCTGCATTTGTTGCTGCAGCTGTGCTGAGTCTGGATGATCTGTTTAACTTGTTTACATGTTACAAGTTGATAACCAGCTTCATGTGATCTCCCTTATCAGGGTCAGTAAAACCAGATAACCAAAAGATACCCTGGGTATGTTTAACTCTCTTCTTGGTCCAGGTTCCTGATATAGAGGTCCACTCACAGCCTGTTACAGCTGATCTGGTTTGTGCATTTATTTTTCAGTATATACTATAGGTATGTTGTTATAACTGTAATAATGTTTAATGTGTTTATCCCACTCCTAAGAGAGACACTATAGTTACTTTGTTTTTCAGAGTATCATGAAAATAGTAAGTATATATCATTTGTTTGATGTGCTACTCTCTAAAGGAGTAGCTCATCATTTTGGGAAACAGGCTCGATCACCATCTTGCTCAAAGTTACATGAGATCATTTGAGTTTGACTGAAGGTGTAAACGCCAAAGAAAGAGTTAAAATCTTCTGGCTCTTGTTCTGATCCGTACTCACCCTTCTGGTGTTGTCCAGGACTTTGGGGTCCGGTCGGCCGTAGTTAGGGGGGTTGGCGTGGGGGTCGTAGCCCAGTCTGGACAGCATGGGGGCGACGACGGCCATGTCCCTGACCACGTCGGCCGGGATCTTCCCCACCCACTTAGACAAGGCCTCCACATTGACAGGCTTTATGACCTGGTCTGTAGACCGCTCCACTCTGTCAGGAAGGGAAACAAAGGTTTGCTCACAAGGTATAAAAAAAAATGCAATAAAGAAAGTACTCAATAAAAAGAGTAACTCACAAACTGAGAATGCTGTGAGTGCAGCAAAAAAATACAGCTGACGCCAAGAGCATTTATACATTCAGGACACTGAGTGCTGAAAAGCATTGGTTTTGGATTGAAAATGGGCACGTGAACGATGAATAGACACTGTTAATATGTTTCCTGCAATTCAGACAGTGCATGCAGCCACTTCCTGCATTTTTGGGTAATTAAAAACAAGACATTTCCCAATATTGGATGCATATCACTTATGCTTTGGTATTGAAACAGGTATCGATATCGGTTGATTTTTGACTAGAATCGTATCAAAGTAAAAAAAATCTGGTATGAAGAAAATTACCTTCCCGCAGGAATAAAACTTTCTGTTGTCCTAAAACAATATATTTATTTAAACCCCCTCTACTGTTTCTACATCTTCAGATTGCTCTCTCCTCCTGCACTCAAACTACGATCTGTTTACGGTCCAGCTTCTCCATCCCTCCTGTATGTTTCCTGACTGACTCTATACCTCAATACAGCAATTCACTTTCCTCTAATCCATTTACTTTGCAATTGAGTCTTTACACTGTACGGGTATAGTCTCCTGCATGATTAATAGAGTGAGCTGGTTTTGTCTTCTCAGGAGGACGCTGGAGATGCTCTCGGAGAGATGGGCCCCGATCCAAACATCCACTCTGCAACAAATGGGCAGGGAATCACTTTAGGTAACTCCATCAAGACCCAAGAGGCTGCTAAGTGTTGACGTAGAACATAAACTGATAAAGACCAAGACTGGGTGCAGGGTATGCAGCTCGGCTTAACTGTCATGTCCGATTTAGGCAACAACAAAAAAAGAGCAGATGATTAATTTTATACACAGCCACAAACTAGAGAAAACACAAATGTGTCACGGTTTGAAAAATCTCAACTGCTAAGAAAACAGAATTGCCTTTGTTTAAAAAAAACCAATATACTTAATCAGAGCTCCATGGATTTGCAGACAAAACAATGTGTAGCATCATCTTTTAAAAGAAAACACCAACATTGACAATATCAAATAGGAAAGAATCATGGTTCGGGCTCCAATAACTGTCACTACACTGATATCAGACAACAGATCCCTTGGTTTACATCAAGCGACACTCCTGTGCTGAAAAATGAAGCCAATGACAAAGTGCAAAAACTGCAGTTCTCCAAGTGTCCACTTGAGGCTGGCTGCAAAAAACTAGGAACCCCCATTAGGTCCAATATTAAAATTGTACTTTATTAACTTTACAGCAGATATAAACCTGTTTTCCACCTGGTACTAAACACAATTGAGATAGCTTTATAGCTAATTTCTTTATTGGCTAAGACTCTACAGGAATGAATAATTTGTTATCACTCATCTGTATAGATTAGATTAATGCTAAAGGGTTATGTATCATTAGTCATAATAAGGGGACTGGCAGGGTTGAAGTTTTTTTTTGTCTGATAATATTAATCAATCTTATTCGTTTAGCACTAATCCATAACAAATGTTTTCTTGAGACACTTAAAACAGGTCTAAACCACGTTTGTTTTTATATTAGAAAAAATAGATACTGCTACCATGCAATAGGTTTGCAGGTCCTGCAGGGTAAGAGACAAATATGTAATGTGGGATTATGTGCTTTTAGTAGTGCAATAACAAGAAGACGTTTGATAAACAATTATTATAGAGTGCATATAAGATAAAACTCACTGTTGTCTGCTGTTGTTTATTTTTTACACTATACCTGTGTTCCAAACATGTCTCGCCTGAATCCCAAAATAAATCAAAAAGCAGTTTTGGATGGGAAAAAGCTATCTTTGGTTTCATATGACTGAATCTAAACAGTGTGAAAGCATGCTGCCATTCTCTTTGGGTGTGTCTAGACTCAATTCAATTTCAATTCTTGGGGTCACGATTCGATTCAGAATCAATTTTCCATTCAAAAAGATTCTGGATTCATAGTCTTTTTTTTTTAAATTAGTACATACTTCAGGATCTACTCCAATCATCTGTGAGACTGGCTGAATTTCGTGCTGCTCTATTTGGCATTCTAATGAGTTAAAGAGCTAGCCTTAGCACTTAGCAGAGAGTGATATATTAGCCCCCAAAAAATAAATTTGGAAGTTATGAATCTATTTTTAAATCTTAGGAGAGAAGAATCTCAATTTCTTCAGAAATCGATTTTTTTTCCCACCTCGACTCACAGCTGAATGTGTCTATTGCAGATGCTTGCAGTAAAAAAGGTACAATTTATTGTGCAGCTTTAACTTATTCCTATCATCTTTTTTGTGATGAATATCTCAGTCTTAATAGTGTTTGACTTGAATGACAAAAGATGGTGTTTGCAGCAGCACTAACACTTAAGTCCCGACTCAACACCACAATAAAAATGACAGAGACAATCCACAGATATAAATAACCTCTCTGTTTATTTCCTGTCATCAATCTAAAATCATTTGCACCCAAAGAGCTTAACGAGTGAAGTACACACATACTCCTCATGTCAGCTCCAAATATGATGTGACAAAAAACCTTTCTGGCCGTCACATGACCACTTCCCTCAGGCTGATGCTCTTAATGGCCTCCAGCTCGTCAATAATTCAAGACGAGGCCTCCTTTACCCAAGGTGGTGTTCTGTATCACCACAGACTGATAACAGAGGATCAGATAGAGACATCGGGATCACAAAAAGGATGGAGAGTAAGGTTAGGGAGAAGGGGAGGGAGCGGCTGACTGTTCTGGGAGGAGTAATGGAGCAAGTGGCCCAGCGAGGCAGAGCTCCACTAAATCAAGGCCGCGTAATTGATGTTAATGCTGAGACGAGGTCCCACACGGGGGCCTGGCTGCCCGCTGATCGAGATTTTCATGAAGATAGAGACCCGAGGCTGCAGGGTGGTAGAGAGAGCAGAGTGCTGGTGGTTGAAGAGGGCAGGAGGTGTTCTCTGCAGGGTGTCAGGGGGGTTGACTTTAATGCACTGTGGGCAGAGTAGCTGAGAGGAGGTGGGGGCAAAATGTTTATAATGTTAAGAGGTAGTTGTGCAACCCTGAAGGCTACTTGTGGCTGCTTTTCCTCTTACACCAAATTGTATCAAGAGCCTTTTAGAGGAGAGGTATGACGCAGGAGCAAAGCCTGTAGTAGCAAACATGCAGACTGTGTGAAAAATGTAAATAGTATAGGGCCTCATAGGTTTGAATACTTAAAAAATACAAGAACAAATTAGTCACATTCATTGTTTTCTGTCTATCAGTGTGTTTTTGATGCACAAGCTTCTCCAACCCATTGCATGATGTGGAAATAATAAAGTTATTTGAATTGAATTGAAACCCATTACATTTGTCAGATATTAGTAAAAGCAAATCAGTCTAATTTGCCGTGCGTTTCATTTGAAATGAGTCAATGGCACCAAACTGATACTCAGTGTTATGGAGAAACTTTTCAGACTCTGTTAAAGCCTTGAAGTCAGAGATTTGATTTGTGGACTGTTTGGTGTGGACGTGCAGGACAAAAAGCAGCGAGTCTCTAAATGCTCGCCAGCACTCTGGTTAAAGTCTGTGTTCATTAATATTTGATGTGAATCAATTTGTGGAGGGGTGACGTGAGCTCTAAATGAGCACACATCTACATCTGGATCCAAAGAGCTCTTATCAAACCCTCTCCACATGAGCCCATATTTTGACCTCATGTTTGTTTTTCTATTCAGAGCCGTGCTGCGTTCTGTAGTGTACCACTAAATTCCTGTTTTATTCAAACATAATGAAGGTTATTCTCCTATGTCTGGAAACAACTGATGCAGACAGAGTGTTGTGAGAGTAAAGGACATTGTGGCCTTTCTCTGAAAGTCGAGGGTCCTTATTTTTGAGCCTCAGAGGTTCAGTGTTGTAGTAGCATGGCTAAAGAGCACTCAAGGGTCTCCATGGTACCTCAGCTTGAACCACAACACACCTGACAGCTTCTGAAGATGACTTTGTTTCAGCCTGCTTTACAGAATTTAGCCTTTACTTGAATGAGATATGAGCGATCAAGTTTTGCATCATAGAGGATAAAAACCTAAATCTAAAAGCCAAACTGTGTCGAGGCGCTTGGCAAAGAAATCATACGTATTTTTTGAAAATCAAATTTTTGGGTGGTGATGGATAGCCGAGCAGATATGACGCACACTCAGTGTACTGAGGCTATAGTCCTAGTTGCAGCGGCCGTGGTTTTGAATCTGAACTTGGCCCTCTGCTGCATGTCATCCCCCACTCTATCCTCCCAATGTTTCCTGTCTCTCTTCAGCTGTCATTTCAATAAAGATGCCAGCTGAGTCCTTTATTGTTTGATATCCACACATTTTGAGTCTAATCTGATCTCTACATGATTTGTAACCAAAAGATCATTAAGTAAGAATTTTTCACAAATTTCCCACACAGATTAATCTTTTTAAATACGGTACCCCGAACATTCTGAGCCTGCAAGTTCGGTCTAATTAAAATAGTTCTTTGTCTTTGGCAACAGCCTGTTGATCAACATGAAATAGTTAAATATTTGCCAATAGTTCCATCCATAACCATCAGGCAAGGGGGCGTCGAGGTCTCTGTCAATCAGTGGTCGTGTGGAGGAGGCTGTAGTCCTCCAAGCAGGCAGCCCGGGTTTGAGTGACCTGTGGCAACTTTCCAGCATGTCATTCACCACTCTCTCATCGATATCCTACTCTATCCACTGTCCTCTCAAAGAAAAGGCAAAGAGCACAAACAAGGGATTAGCACATAGTGTGATTTGGCTGAGAATAAAAACTTCAACTGCAATGAAAATAATTTGCACTGTAGCCCATTACTACAATCTCTCTGCATTAGTGGAAAGTCGAAACATTCTTATCCTTCATGATACAAGATCGTCCCATCGCATAACGGTTGCATGGCGTGAGAGATAACAGAGTATAAAATAAAATAAGCTACGCCGGATATCTTTGAGATTTGATCATAAATAAAATAGTGTGAAAGTTTCTTCAGAATGCAGTGCTCATAAAATGCATGTTTTCAAAAACAGAGATAAAGAGGTCAAAGAAGTGTTTTACTGAGATATCATTATGAACAGAGCAGCAGGTTTCTGTCATCTGTTCAAACATTTGGTGTTCTTTGGACTGTGCCAAAAAAGGAAACAGTGAGTTTTACATCTCTTTAGAAGGATTTAATGGTAGCAGCACCTCAGTGAAACTGTCTGCATTCTCCTCGTTTTACTTTGTCTTTGGTCCCCTTTTCTACCATGACATCACCTTAAACCAAAATAAGTAGGTCATTGCAACAGTTTCTAGATCAGAGGTCACTCTAAATGTGCTTACGCCTCATAGTCTGGATGCCATGAGCAGGTTTATGCGTCTGCTTCTTGTAGTGTGGACGTCAGGGTTAAGAGGCGATGGTTCATCCTTGAACCACAGCTCAGAGCTTTGAGCTCAGCAGAATCAGAAGTGCTGAAGAGTCCTTGAGACTCCGAGTGCTTGACGTCACTAAAGACGTGGGGTTTCTTAAGAAAAAGAAGGTTTGACTTTCCGTCAGTTAATCAATAAATGGGTAAATCTCTGCAGCTCAAGAGGCGTTTATTAATCCAACAGACCATTGTGTGTTAATCATGCTGAAAAACCATTTCCACCTTCAATCTTTAATCTGTTTTATACGCCACTGTTATTCTTTTATTAATTATGATGGTATTGTTTGGGCTTTAAAACAACCGCCCATCATAAAAAAGACTGGCCTGCAACTAAACTAATTACCGCCCCTACTATATCATCCTTTCTGCCTCTTTGTTACTTTTACCAAATTTAAGACATCAAAGTTAAGAAGCACATTAGGGGAAGCAGAAGAGAGAATGAGGGCTGGAAGGAGGGCATTCAGCTCGATGAATGCACAGCTTCTTAATGAAAACCACGAGTGTGTTCTCTCAATGCAGAAAATAACAAAACGTGGCTCAAACATCTCCAGAGGATATGAGTGTGTTCTGGTGCTACGTGGCAGGAAGGGGGGGAGTGCAGAGTGGTGAGACAGAAGCGAGGAATGAGGTTGGACCCCTCAGAGTTTCCTCAATGACTTTGAGAGGCCAACGTCTCAAATCACTGAAACCAAAACAAGTCTGACACCAGGCAGGGCCATTAGGAAAGCCTGCATACAGTCCAGCACATGTAATCACATGTTTTTCCCTAATGAGAAGGTTCCTCGCTGTGAGCAGCAGTAGGATGTTTCATTTCCAAACGAAACTCAATGATGGAAAGTCTTGAGGACTTGTGAAAACATGGGAGGGATACGTTTCAAGGCCAGAGGTGCATGCTTATTTTCAAGGTCTGCGGGAACTGAGATTAAGGAGAAAGTGATACCAACGTCTTGACACACTGCTACCTGCATGTCATTTTTCTTTGGGTTAACAGGCGAGCCACACTTCCCCTCCAGACCGAGAAGTGAAAAGCAAAATAGAAATGGACATGTCTAAGCTTTCTACAGCCATGGGAAGGTAGCATGGAGCCTAGGCTTAAATGGGAATCCCACCATTTAAAAGCTACATCCTATTTTTTAGATATTTTGGCTTCTTAATGACTTAATGAATGAATGAGAATAGGTTCAAAAATAATGTAAGAGTTCTCCAGTTGATTGATTCTGCCGGTAGCCTTGAAATGGTCTGTAATGGCTGCAACGCGATCTCGGCAGGAAAAGGCCCCCAATGGAAATTCATCCACTCAGAGTTCTTGTTCTTTTCAAAGTCACCAAACTCCATTGAGAAAAATAGTAATTTTACCCTGAAGAACACACAAGACACTGGTCTACCACTGGATCATTGATTTGTGGTATATACAAAACAAATTGATTAACAAAGTCTTAAACACTGAAGTTGCACAATAACACAAACAAACTAAGAGACCAGGAAACAGCTATTTGTGATTTGCAAAGTAAAATTAAGAGTTTTTCTTTTCAATGGTGTTTGTGGCTTTGAAGAGAGAATGATGCATTTCTGAGGAAAGGAATGAGAAAAAAAATCATTTTGAATGGTGTACTGTAAGATGTTTTTTTCACCTGGGGCAGTTTGATTGTCTGGCCATTCCTGCCATCACAGTACCATTCAGCCAAAATAGGGTCTTCTCTTAGTCTGTCAGTGGCAAAAACAAGCACTTTCATTGGAAGTACTCAAGCGTGCATTTTCCCAGCCATGAAAGCCTGTCTCTCTGCTGCTGGCTGAAGCAAACTACTGCAGCCTTCAAACAGGTTTTTTAGTTATCAACATCAAATATGAACAAGAGTGTCCAGTTTATAAAAACACTCCAATGTGAGACATAAAACACAACCCTTTTCCAAAGGCCAATGTTTATTTTACCACTAGTACATCACCAGTGAGAAATGTGATGTATCTGCGGCTGCAAAGAAAAATGAATTCCTGTAGAAGCTGCTGTTTATTATCAGCCTCAACATGGAAAAAAAAATAAACGTTATCACAGAGAAATAGCAGACAGCTTCCCGAAACTGCATTTCAAACATGTCCCGAAACTCATGAGAACCTCGGATAAAGAAGGACTGAGTCACAGCATGAAACTTTTATAGATGGTGATTCAGTTTATCCTCACTGGATGTGGCAACGTTTGAGTGCTGGAAATACCTAAATGGTCCCAAATCCGAGTGAAAAACATTCATACAAGGGACAAAACAAGAGGCCATTGACCTAACACCTTCACAAAGTATTACACTCAACCCTAATGCAACAACCAAAAGAAGATAATGTAGCTGTTTCAGTGTAGAGAAACTGCCAAGAGAGAAAATCTATTCTTAAAAGGCATCAGACGGGCCTGCGTTGTAATTACTCTGAAATTAGAGAGTTCACTTACCAAACTACAAGTTTCAACCAGAGCTACAAACAACAGAGATCAAAGACTCAGCGACGGGAAGCAAGAATAATAGTTCAGTCTGAACCTACAATTACTAGAACCAACAATGAATTCTTAAAATTAGGCCTTGACAGGACTGGAGCCTAATTGGTTTAGGCTGTTCAATAACAAGCTTTGACTATTTGTTCCCATTTTCAGTTTAGTTCGTCAAGAAACTTCTGCATCAGCCTGCATGAGTCTTGTGTTTTACCTGTAAAATGCACATTTATCAATTTCTCGTAACGATACATCCTTAAGAAATCCAAACCTAAAACAACCGGAGCAGCAACAGCAGCTCGGCTTGCAGCCCCCCTGTGCAAGGAGGACACACATCATGACTTTTTTTTTTCTGCTGCCAGTTTAAATCACCAGCTCTGTTTACTCTGGACAGGGGAAGACCTCTAGAGTCTATTTGGATCTCGGTAAAAACTGTGAATAATACATTTGACCATCAAAAAGCAGTGTCGACTATTTCTTGCTTCACCGGTGATTCAGTTTTCAAAGTTCAAATAAATGCAACCAATTTGACCAAGGCAAGCTAACAGTCATATTGGAAAAAGTGCGACAAGATTTTGGAAGTCAAATACCTATAATCTATATCTAGATAAGAGTATCAATGATTGCAATTGAACATTACTGAAACAGACCATTGTGTATTCTGTGTGGTCATTTTCATCCGTCATCACTGTGAAACACAGGTTTACTTAGAAAGTGTGAGGCTGCTAAACATGCTGAACAACATCGGCCCTCATAGACAATAAGTTAACTGTTTTATAAACCACTGTTTTTCTTTACTTAATCATGGCCCAAAAATTGCTTTCCATGACACATTCCATCGATCCCTTAAAAATAATCAAAACTTTCATCAAATGTATGACATGATGATTGTCATCATTCAAATCATCATTTGAGTCCAGAACAACATGTCATGTTTTGGGATTTGGGTTCAGGAAAGGAAAAAGGAAACTAGGAGCTCTCGGCAGCACTTACTTGGAGAGAGAAACTCCTCCAGCTTTCCCAATGAGCTCCTCATGGTGGAGGACAGCATCATTCCAAGGAATGTCCAGGAATTTCAGCAGTGTCCTCATCCACTTCTCAGGATGGAGGACCAACTGTTCGTAATGCATAGGCAGACATTTGTCCGCTGCGTCCAGGCACTGAGTGTACATGGTCTCTATGGCCCGGTTCCACTTGGTCAGGCAGTCCCTGTAGCTGCCCAGGTCGAAGCCTGCGATAGTCACCTTCCTTGAGATCATGGAGTGGACAGAGGCTCGCCCGTCGCGGATCATGAGCACAAACTTGGCACGGGGAAATATCTTGGCCAGGTAGGCGAGCGACTTCAGTGCAAATGGGTCTTTGTTGCAGAGGAAGTTGGCGGGCTCTCCGTGTTTGACAATTATTTCCAGCAGGAAGGCCTGCATGGCGGCGTCCAGCACCTCATCCGTCACTCCAGCCTCATCCAGACGCATCTTCTCTCGACCTGACCGACTCCACATCTGCTTCATGGCGAGAATCCGTGGGATGACGCGCGTTTCCTCTCCACAGCGCACCTCAGGGTGAGCGTCCAGCATGGCTCGCATTAGCGTGGTCCCGCTGCGGGGAACTCCTCCGATGAAGACGAGCGGCATGTCTTTGTTGTAAACAAACGGCGAGCTGAGATTTTGACCCGTCCGTAAGGTGGTCCGCATGCTGCCCCCCAGCGCAGACAGCGGCAGGATCCCGCCCGGCTGGCTGCGCTCCTCGATGCGATGGTGGCACTCCATAGCATGGCGGCCCAGGTAGAAGACCGTGACCGAGCTGATGACCAAGCAGGCCACCAGCAGGTTCTGTTTTAGCTTGCCGATCATGTTGCAGCCCACAGGCAGGAGAAGACAATATTACCACAGGGGCAGTTTTAGGGGGAGGGGCGGGAAAGAGGAACTGAAGGGTAATTAAGGTTCCCACCCTTTACGGTTGTTTGCTGGGAACCGGGCATGGGTCGAGGTCCCTGGTGCACAGCAGGCGTCGAGTCCCCAGCTCCATCAGGCCTGGATTTGGGTAAAAGACACACAGAAGACAAAGTTAGAGATGGATATAGAGTTTAAGTAAAAAATAAAGTGAAGTTGAAAAGAAACCATAAAGACAAGTAAAGGTATAACCATACAGCCACATGGATCAAGGTATCGCTTGAATGATTGAATAGAGTTAAATGAAGAAGATAAACACAGATTGTCATCATCATGTTCAAATACACCTTTATTTAAAATCCCCATGGTGTTCTGTGTCTCATAATGTTAGCGCGCTCTTGAACTAATTAAAGAGATCTCATATTGGAGCTGCAACAAATGATCGATCCGTCAAGATTTTTAAGATTAAGCAATTTTTCATTCAGTATTGATGCCACGATGCAATACGTAACACATACTCGGTTGACGTCATGATTTTACCGTTAGTTTGTCCCAGCTTTTCTGATTTTTACAAAGAAATCAGATTAAAATCAATTTAGGAATATAAATGATTCATTTCAGTTCTCTGAAAATATGAAAAATAAAAATACATCAGATTGTGCCATTTGTGATTTACACCTAGTCAAACTGTGTGTCTCACATTTTAAAATAACTCAGACTGGATGTCAGACAACGGCATGCTGCACTGTTATTACTGCATCAAACACGTCTCGGAACAAAATACAGAGGACACATTTGTCAGGAAGACTGATCACACCCTTCTCTTTATCTGACAGGCCTTTAGATCTCAGGCCAAAGTCACTATGCAATTTTATCTCAGCAGAGAGGTTTGACTTGAAAAGATGACAAAGAACTCCTTTAAACACAATTATGACAATGAAGAGGCCTCCAAAAACTAACTCAAACTTGTTTCACAGATGTTTCTTTACAGAAAGAGAAGGAAGAGCAAAATGTACACAGGAATTTTTTTTTTTTAAATATTTATACTTTGGATTCAATTATCAATTTGTATCAGATCTAATCATAGTGAATCGAAACGCCCCTGATCGCTCACAATTTTTTTATTTATTGATTCTAGTGGAAGCGATTGAATGTTTGGCAGCACTTCGAGTCCAAGACAAACTTCCCCAAGGGGACGAATAAGTGTCTCGTATCGTATCGTTCACAAAAAAAATTGCAATGTCACTTTTTTCTGAAATGATCCAGCCCTTATGCACACCCTTTACAGCCACCATATTTGATGAAGAGTAACAGGCTCTCAGTATTGGCACACAGGGCACTCTGACATCACTAAATAAAAGGCTGCAGAGGGAGTGAGAGTAAGCATCACACTGCACACACCCCCCCCCCCCCCTCCCCCTCCCAACACACACAGAAACTGAGGGTCTGTTCGTATGCTTCATTGCTTGGCAGAGCACAACACAATGACACAACACACTGTCATATCCTTGGAATTTTAATCAACATTTTGTTTTGCCCTTTCTCAGCGAATACACAACTGCTGACTGGCTTTTTAAAAATCCTGTGAGAATTCAAAGGTCTGAAGCCTCATGGAGATCTTACAGTGTTCACATACAGCTATGTTTAGAAACGCTGGCAACCTCGACTGCTGCCGACTGCAGAAATCAACCATCTCCATCTGTGCACGGAGCTGACAAAACACACACTAGTGTGATATCCGTGCCAATGCCACTCAATATTTGTCTTAAACTTATACTACAAAACACCATGTTGTGTCGTCTGGACCAGAACTCTCCCCCCGAACAAAAAAAATGTTATTCCGCTGGTTAAAATGCAATGTCATCATGTTAGGCCTGTTAAGTGTACAAAATAAAAAAATATGCTATAGAATAGGTAACGTGCTAAGAATTTTACAGTCTATGCACTCTTCACTATTATTTTATGGAATAAGTCCATAAATCCTGGACTGTATTTTTAATTTTTAGAGGGGTTAGGACACAGAAGAACAGGCAAGTGCCTTCCTCTCCCATCTGTTTCCCCTCTGACACCGGGCTGCCAACTTCTTCTTCTCAGCGGTTCACTCGTTCCTGATGAGCCAAGCAGCCGTTGATGCTCTTAAGCAAACATCCACGACAGTTAACTCGTCGTTACACTAGTAAGGAGCGTTTCACAACAAAACATTACAGCTAATTCCTCACATTAGCCTCCCTGTGAGAGGAGCTCGTGTAGGACTAAGCTGCAGATAAATACTGAGAGTTTTCCTCCACAACAGTGTGACTGAGGAATGTAGAAAATGTGTGAAGACTCTACAGCACTTCTTACAATCAGTGTTTGTTTCTTTGTCTTCCTGTCGTCAGGCTTTGTCTTCTTTCTCAGCCCACACACTCTATCTCACATCTCTGTGTCTTCTCCTCTGTGATTCAGCATTGAAGGAAGGATTTACAAAGCATGCAGCATGCCAACACCTTCAGTCTATTAAAAGGGAGTGCAATAGGGGCCTGCTGCTTGCCAAGGCCACTGAAACTAAGCTTAAAGGGTAAATCCACTTTAGCATTCACGTATGTAGTTCAGATGTGATTAATTAAGTAGGTTGTATGCTCGTGGTATGTGTTAGTGAGATTAATCTGCAGGATTTCTGGATCATCAAAACAGCAACTACATCGAATGAATTAGGTCAATTATCAAGATCGAGTTCTGCATGAAGTAAAAGGATGCAAATAAAGTAGGCGAGAAAGGAAGACATGAAAGGTGAGAAACGAAGAGGTGGAAGGTAGAACGACGGTAAGTTAACATGCACAGTTTAGTCAAGCTACTGTTACAGCTTCATTAGGCAATTTAATCTGAATATCATCCTCGTCTCAGTATAAAAGCACAGAGGGAGAATCCATTAATTTAAGAACAAATGTCCGACTCAGCTACAGTAGGTGGTGATATTCCTAACAAGTTAGCAAACATAAAAGTGGTGGATTTATGTAGAATAGGTTCAAAAAGTTGAATTGCTGCAGTAGATTTCCTCACCCAGCAGCCTTGCAACAGGCTGTAATGGCTGTAACACAATCCTTATGGAGGAAATGGGCCTGATCAAATAACATCAACTGAAAGCACTTGCTTTCTTGTGCAAAATTGTGATGCAAGACGATACAAAGTATACAAAAAGTTTACAATAAAATGGTAAAAGTGTCCCTTCCGCATGAAGCTCATTATCTAAATGTGGACAGAACTGAGCACCATCAGGATGAGAGTGCACAGTGCAGCTCACCGCAGCAGAGAGAGGAGACGCTCACGGCTCATCTACACAATCAGTCAACAATTTTATGTGCGCATTTACAACATTTACAAAGAACAATTTTGAAATACTTCAATTTTGGTACCAAGAGCTATTGAAAAGTTTGATGTATGCCGTTACCTTTTTTATTTTCTTCACATCATTTGATTAATTTAAGGCTGGTACAAACAACAAGCATTGGGGAAAAGATTCACTTTGCTTTGAGGTTTTATACTTTTTTTTTTATACATTATTTTGACACAACTTTTGAAATCTAGAACAAAAGGCCCCTTCAGACCTCCCTGACTGCCCAGTTGATGAACTGCGGTTGAGATTCAGAGCTGTGTTGTGTTACACCTTGCACCGGCACTGAAATGTGTTTGTGTTAAATTAATTGAAGCTCCTCTCTCCTGTTACTGATATTGTATCCTCCTGACAGGAGATTTTCCTCCATTGATCTGTTAGTGGAAGCAGAGGAGGCTGAGGCTACTCTCAGCGGAGCAACGGTGAAACCAAACCACAACGACATTTAATAACGAGGACGGCTGAACATCTTCAAGCTCTGCTGAGAGTCAGCTGGACTGATAACAGCAAGAAAACACGATTTTAACAAGTTCCCTCTTGTTTGGTTATCATTTCTGCTCTATCATTAACTGCTTGATGAGTTGGCTTCATCAGGCTCGTACCTTCAGCGGGCACTGCGGCAGGTTGCACCTCCATTCCCATACATGTGCCGTGCATACTAGCTCAAAACCTTTACAAGCAATATGAGAAATTCTAATAGTTATGTAGGGTAATTGATGAACAAATCTCAAATTAAAACACTATGAAAATCAATGTGCCATGTTACGCTGTGTGACTCTCGGGTCCAACACAGAAGTTTATGAAAATCTGCTGCAGTCTGGAGTTTCTAACGGTCACAGACAGTTGTATCAAACGAACGATGCCTCCACAAGCTGAACGTGCATTTGGAGATCCCCTTAGGCGTTTATCATTTTATGACAAAACTACTGATAGGGACAATTTATTGGTTGTTGAATATTTGTGTAAAGCATGTCGGAACAAACGCTCCAGCAGATAAATGTTATCTTCCTCTTCTTTTACCTTTCTTCCTCTTATGTTGTTTGGCTTCATGGTGCACTGGATTACGATACAGGGCCGCCATCATATCATATTGTTGTTGTGTATTAATGACAAATGCACCAGCTGCTGTACTTGGAACTCTGTGTTTTCCATGAAAACACCCATCAGACTTTGTTGAGGGCCGATGACAGTATGAAAATAGACAGTGGTGGCCGCCGCCAAGTTTTGAATGCAGGAAATATGTTCACAAATGTTTAAGGGGGGCCTGGAAAATGACTTGAATGACAAAAAGACAAGTAGCTTTCAAGTACAGTACCTTTGTGAAAACTGGCTGATTTACTGTCTGTAATTCCAATTCGGCATCTGTACCGATCTTTAAAGTCAGCAAGTTTCAAGACAGATTTGGAATCAAATTTAAGAAAATGTGCTCACAGTTTGTTACAAATATCATAGAATGAGTCCTGCTATCAGTCATTTTCAGCCATAAAAATTAAGGCAAAGCAGGAATAAAAAACAAAGAAGAGGGCAAGAAAGAAGAAGAAAATAGATGAGGCAAGGAAGAAGAAGAGAAGAGAAGAAGAAAATAGATCATGTCAGTTTAAAAGAGAAATACAAGTGATCAGTGTCCATGCTTGTGCAGACCTGCTCTGCAGCTGTCATACTCTTACTCACAAATCATTCAGCCTTTATTAAGTTTCCAATCAGATCTCGCACATTCCTGCAGGATCAATCAGCAGGACTGTGGTCCATTAGCCTTTCCACAACCTCTGCCCCCCAGGCTCTGTCATACATCACACGCTCATAAACCCAATCAACCTCCAGCTACACTCAAACACAGGAAGGAAAGATGTCATTTTGGCATGTTCAAACTAATCCAACGGTGCAACTTTCAGTTTCATAGCTACTCTTCCTCTGCTTCCAGACATTTTCTTCAAGGATCACTGGGCAAATAAACTATGCATAAGGTCTTCTTCCTCCACCCGTTATCTGCACAAACCTTGAGTCAACCTTGGGTTCCTGGGGGATTTAATTTGCTTATGTACCTGTCGCTCAGCTTATGGCCTGCAGGGGCCTGGTTTGCATTTGCAGAATGGATGGTGTGCAATTAGAGCTGACACATTCTGACATTTCTTTTAACAGGAAAAAAGCCTCGCCCACTGGCAACCCCACTCTTCTTTATTGTTTGTTATGTCACTCAGTCTGTAGCTATGGAAAGCATTCGTCTTGTTTTAACAAAGTCAGCCTTAATGTTTAAGCCCAGTTAATGAGGACTTTTAATGTAATGTAGGGACTGTTCGCTTTTTCCACATTAGATAACACACACACACAAACGCCCATGAAATCACAAAAAATCTGATGAGGGAGGGTAGAAAAACACAGGGAGTGGAGCCGTTACTGTGATTTGTTAACAGCCTTAGGTCAACTTGTTCACAACCATAAGAAACACTAAACCAAGAAACCCCCTTATTATGCAACCGGCTGCAAATGATCCAAATAAAAAACATGTAGCTCATGTTCTTTTACAATCGCCTGGACATGAACTACTGTGTGTTGATTGTGCTATCACAATACAATGCACTCCTGAATGTTCCGAGAACATTTCAGGACAGCCTGCCCCTGAAATCTTCCCTGAAAAGTTTTCCCTGTCTGGGGGATTTAAGGAAGTGGGGGTCTCAGGAGGCAATATATGATGTAAAAGGTGCTTGCTACATTTAAAAGGGAGAAATAACCAACCGGTGAGCAAAACAAGAATATGAATTTTATCATGCCTATAACCCGTCTATGTCAGCCCTGCTGGCCTGTTTGAGCACGCATTCTCTGAAAAGTGGAGCAGGCAAAAGACGGAGAGGATGTGGTTTGTAGACAAGCTAGGGATACATATTAGTAAGAAAAACATGCTAAGTGTATTTTGCATAATGTGTGACCTTTAATAACATCACAGTTAGCATGTTAATGCTGACAGCCCTACTTGAAATACAGCAAATCAGGGAATACTTGTTAGATGATTTGTCCAATACAGTTCAACACTCTTGAAGAATGTGTAACTGTCCTGGCACATCCTTTAAGTTTGGCCCCTGTTAGTCACGCCTTGCAGATTGAAGCTCACAGCAAACATAAAGATTCCATAGTGTGAAGATTTGTTTTTGACCTCAAAAGGCTATACAACATTCAGCTTCCTTTCTCACGCAATGTGTAAACTTATCTGTCACTCCCACACTGTGACATCTACTCGCGGTCAATAATTTCGCAACATCAGAGCAGAGTACTCATGCAGCTCACACAGGAAGCAGCCACACTTCAAACCACAGCAGTCCTGCCTGCGGGAATCTGAATATGTGTGTGCTGCTCAGTGCATTTAACAAAATCAATGTCCGTGACCTCTGTAAAAGCAATGCCACACTCAGGTTAATCAGCGTCACCTTCACAGAGCAGGGGTTATAAACAGTGACTGACAGAACAGTAATGGAGGAAGTGACGGCCTGATACACTTTCACACTTTTCACACGCTTTCACACTTGCAGAAACTGTCTGAGGAGCTGTATGTGTGAATGCAAACAGTCAAATTTTCGAGTTTCTCCTCTCAACAACCTACTATTTTTTACGCATCAAGTCCAAGTAAGATGACGTGAGAATGCAGCAGGACATAACTAGGAGAATTCACCTGGAGCAAGTGGGAGAGGGTTGGAATTTATTAATTCCCTGCAATCAGAGAAACGACCATAGATTGGTCTCATGCATAGAAAATTCTACATAATTAAAGTGCTGCATTATGTTTTCTGTTTGGCAGAATGTTAGTCTCCGCTCTTTTGATATTGTGATTCTGTTTAACTACACATTGCATTGATATGAAGGCAAATATTCTCTTTAAAGCATTTTATAGCAGCATCTTTTGTTTTGTCTGCCACTTCTGCGTTGTTCTTTTTATATCCTATCTTGCCTCAGGAGACCGCCCACCACCCCTCCCCTCAGACCAGGATATGTCCCGCTGTGAGTGCATGTGTGAAGACAAGATTAGGAGGATTTCTGGGGCAGTCCTCCTGAAATTCTCAAGAAATGTTCAGGAATGCATATGTGAAAACCCACTTGAGTGTGTTATTGATGGGGGAGGGGAGTTACACTGAGTGGGCTTTCTTTAGTAAACTATTCTGAATACTATTTGAGAAGGAGTAAGACACAATCTGTGCTGTCAGAGCTGTCAGTGTGGGAGTGTTGCTCTGGAGACCGTATTGTGAAGGAGAATTAATTAGCATAATTTTATGTATAACGTATGTACAAAAAAATCCTACAAACTTCACAGCTGATAACTTGTGAAAAATAGTAAGGCTGGGCTCTCTGCAAGTTCATTATGGCACAAAAATCAACTTATAGAGAAGTAGAACTTTCTAAATTAAGGTACTAATCAACAGTTTGTGCAGAATGTGCAGGGCTGTGTTGTGATCCTGAATCCTGTTTCCAGCATTATTACAGAATCATCAGAATCATTATTACAGTTTCATCTTGTCTGTTCTTACCTCTTCAGTAAATGGGCTTTCTAAACAAGAGGTGAAATACAGAGGTGAATCTTTCTATAGGTCATTGATTGATTTGATTTCGATTATGATTCTTGGACTCAAGATTCAATTCAAAATTGATTTTCGAATCAAACCGAAATCCCAATTCAGAACACAATCCCTATTTTTTACAAAGGGGGGCTTGGCTCAGAAGTGGAAAAGTAAACCCTTTTCACACATACGGAAATCTCCTGAAAAACTCTGGAGATTTCCAGGAGGAGCTGTATGTGTGAACGCAACAGCCACATTTTTTACTCTGATATTACCCGGAGTTTATCCCCTTTTAGTTTAGACCCCTAGTATTTTTTCCGTAGATAATCCGGAGAAGCTGATGTCTGAACGTGGCCAAATATACTCCGGAGATTTTCAATTTCAGCCAATAGGAAGACAATGACGTTTATATAGTGACCAGCTAAAGTGTCTGCACGCGACCACTACGATCTCCGTACACATAATTAAACGTCTGCATTCTGTTTTCTGTTCGTCAGTATGTTGTTCTCCTCTCTTTTGTGGATGTTGTCATTCCACTGGATTACACATAGCATTGATATAAAGGCAAATATTCTCATTATAACGTCGTGTAGTGGACTCTGTTGCTACGGCCGCTACTTCCGTGTTGTTTTTTATGTCACATCTTACGTCGGGAAATCCCCCGTCCCCTTCCCTCTGACAGGGAAAGTCCCCCGCTGTGAGGAGCATATGTGAACGGCTAGGTCGGGAGAATCTCTGGAGAAGTCCTCCTGTAAATATCTAGATATTATCCGGAGTGCATGTGAAAACGGCTGTATTGACATTAAAGGTGCACTTACACTAGGCAACCTGTACCATGCCCAAGCACATTTGACCCCCAAATTCCAGTTTGTTTGACCACTGTGAGTACTCCATAGCGTGGCTTCCTTGGCCCTGGTACAGATGGAAGAGGTGGGATTTAGCATGGTACGACGCAACCAACTCACACCCTGCTTCATCGTAGTACCAAGTAAGGTGGAGAGGGTGCATGCCCAAAAATGCCAGCATTGGGTTGGCTGTGCTCATACTGACTGCTGGTAAACATTTACTTTTGATTTTGGTCAACGGTCAATCATTTGTTTCATGTTTGGAATCATGAAAGTTTATAAAAGTGAAACTGACGTGAATCAAATTTTTTCCACCACCACTAGTGAAATACAAAGCCATTCATTTATTAATGCATTTAACCGAAAATGTAATTATTACAATGCTGATCTTTTACCCTTTATGTCACATTTAAGAAATTACAAGCATTTTCCAGTAACAGCCTAACAAAAACATTTCTGTCAGTTGTAAACATTTAGATCTGAATCTGGTCTGCTGCATAAATCCCAACAGGCTACCGCCGCCCGATGTACAGTGGGGTTTGACTGCATTTCATTCCCCTCTCTCTCACTATCACTCCTGTCCTGTCTCTCATTAGAGGCATAAAAAGCTCAAAATAAACATTTTTTAAAAAATCCCAAAATGTTTCACTCTGGCTGTTTGCAGTTTTATTACAAAAAAAAACTACCAGACATGATATACTTGTGTCCCTTCAGTTTCCACTGAGACAGAGTGTGTCACGGGGGTCTGACCACTTTGTGGGTGATCACCAAACTCGTTGGCTCAGAGCTCAACTCCTTCTGAACACTTTTCAAACAGTGTTGTTTCAATGTGATAAAAGTAAAGCTTCTTCACTGGGAATGCTGCTATTCTCAAACCTTCATATTTATTTTTTCACATAATTTCGTACTTAATGACCAATAGATGCAAAACGTGTTCAAACTGCCAAACACACTGTAATGTCTGCAACGTAATCTTTCAGGGGAAATCCATACAATCATGCCATGTCTTTTTTGTCATTGACTGGCTGTTATTATTATTATTCCAAGTTTCTTGACACCAACAGAAAGGATCAGTAAAGAGATAGGCCTTTCTGTAAAACAGTGGCTCTTACTTTCTGACCACAAACAGCTGTTGCGTAGCTTGCCTCAAAGCCACCAGACTCTGTTAACAAAATAATAGTTATTTTCCTCACAAAAAAGGGAGTTGCTGGTCTGCCGCTGCCTCAGCTGGTTAGTTTGTTTAGTTGTGGGACTAGCATGGTTGCACATCAACACAAAAAAACTCACTGATGGAGTCAGAAATATTTCGGCAACTCATTACAAAAAATTAATGTTTTTGTCAATGGAGTCTGGTGGCATTGAAGATAGAAATGTAACACATTTTTATGGATTAAAAATGATCTTTGTCTTAAACACACATTTCTATCTCTGAGGGATTCCTCTTATAATGTCACAAGAATAAAAACAAGAACTTGTAGTGGTGCTATGATTGAGTGTTTCCCCAAAAGGATTAAGTTGCAGCGCAATTTACATAAATTTCTTGACAGATGTTTTGTACATATAAGTCATTAGTCATCAGGTTGGGGGGGGGGGCAGTATAGAGATACCAAAATTACCTTGTAAGATCACAAATAGAAAACACAAAGAAGGGCAGGAAAGAAACCTCCCAAGTTGTGTTGTGTTAGCTGTAAACTGTTGCAGACACTCTTTGTCCACACTCACAACCAGTAAACAAACAGTGACCAATCAATCAGGCATTTCACACCGAGTCCGAGCTGAGGACATCTACGGACATCTGCAGCCATCGGCACTACTATTCTCTTGAAGTTTGATGAATACATGCCCCTATTCAACCTTAAAAATATGAGCTTTTCTCTGCAGTTTTCAAGGCTCAGTGGTCAGACAGCTGCTCAGCTGAATGTAATAATTGTGATGCAGCAGTGGGTGTCCCTTTCAGACCAGGAAATGAGAGTATAAGTGAGCTGGAGTCCAACTGATTCCTGTCTGCAGCTGTGGAGGCCGACACACAGAGAGCAGCCAGCACAGAGAAATACCCTGAATTCAACTGGACTCCAGTCTTTTTTCCCTTCAGACCACCTGCGCACAACAGATGTGCTACCAGCTACACAGACACTGGTAGTCCTTGCCCCTCTGAGGCCAAAACCAACTGTTTTTTTTTTTAGCTTTCCAAGACTGCTAGAATATATTTTCAAAAGCATTCATCATTGTAAGCCTGCAGGCTACAATTTCTCGTTTATAAATCCACTGAACAAATACTGTGACAGACAAGTATTTCCTTTATTTTCCTGCCATCAGCTCAGCAAGCAGTGAGGGGGAAGATAAAGCTGCTGCCAATAAGGATTTCACTCAGCAGCATGGGTTATAGCAGAGAAAAACAACAACTAAAAGTGCAACCATTAGTTAACAAATCAATAAGTGAATTGCTGATCGGCAATTAGTCTCTTCATGCAAAATTGACAGAAAATGCTGTTTTCAGTCGAGTCAAAAGGGCCTTTAAAAATCAGCTTGTGTGTCTTCCCATAATAAAACTTATTTCCAGAATATTTAACATAAAACAATGCTTATTGTGATTTTAGATATGTTGTATTTTAATATGATTTCATGTCTTTTAAAAAAAAGCAGCCTTATGATCACTCTTACAATGACATATTGGTCATAAATCCAGATGTGTTTATTTTCACACCAGCTCAGAAATTCAGTATATTGGCTGACAATTTAGTAATCTGTTCATGTTCCCACTCTAGTATCCAGATCTCTAACAGCCTCAATAATCCCATATTGGTTTGACTGTAGTTTTACAAATACACAGCTGAATCAACTTGTTGCTATCAGAAAGATAATCGCCTGTTATTTTGATAATCCTTCAATCATTTAAATATGTTTTAGAGCACATGATGCTTTTCCGCCTATGAAATATGGAGTTTCCTGCTATTATTGGTTTTGTGTCAGATTAAATTGAATATTTCCCATTTCCCCATATTTTCCAACAGATTAGTAGATTAACCTTGACGATATTCAGCAAATAAAAATATAGAGATGAATGCTAGTAATAACAAAGCACTACTGTCTGCTGAAGTAAAACATGAATAATCAGTTTTCTGCAGCTAATTGATGCCACATCCCTGGAGTCCACCACAGGATGGATGTAATGGGTATCCAACAAAAACTAAGACATTTAAATGATTGCTCTCTCGAAGTATTTTCTCATTTATGTGGCTTCTTTGTACAAGCTTGACCACTGTGATTAACTGAACCCCTGTTGCACTCACAGGCCAGAACACGTAACCCCAACACATTCCATTATCTATTAATGCTATACGTAACCTCAAACCAAACCTCTATCTTAAATACTGCAATTAAACGATTGACTTCGTATGCACAGTTCACACAGAGTCAGCGTTAGGTTTTCCTTTAACGTCGTGGTCTCATCGTTAATTCGGCACACGTTTCCAAACCTCTGAGGCTACTAATGCTCACAAAACCCTGAGGTTTAGATTTCGCCTCACAGAGCATTTTTACCGCACCCAGATGGGTCTGTTTTTGGAGATGAGCAGTAGACATTAGGGTGGAAAGGGGACGTGTTTTAAAGTTAATATAATTTAAATGCTAGCCGAATATCAATGAACAGAGTTACAGTTTGATGCCAGTCTATGTTGATATTCAAGGTGTGCAACCTGACTGCATTTCTTGATAAACATGTCAGATCTGAGATACAGTTCGGCGAGGCACGTAACAGCGCTGATCTGTCAACATGCACCTCCAGCTAATTTGTTTCCCCCTACATTGTATCCATATTGATTGGTGCGTGATTTCCAATGTTGACACTACCCTGGCAATTATGTAACACACATTGAAACAGGAATGATAGCTTTATAACGCTAAGAAAACGACGTATTTCGGTTATAAAACCCCCCCTTTAAAAAAATGTGCGTTTAATTGTCGCAGCTCCTGAGCTAAAGCAAAGGAAAGGAGAGGAGAGGGACATTACGACGAAAAAACCTACCTAATTCTGCGGATACGGCGCAGGAGACTCCGGTTTCTCGGTTAAAATATCTTCACAGAATCCAGCGTGAATATCCCGACAGTCCTGCCGGCCTCTCGAGTCACTTTCCGGGCATTTTCTGTCCACATACACCGTCTCAGCCTCACGGTGCCTCTGCTCGACTGAAGGTGATTTCAACACCAGTCTCCAGACTGCTAAAACTAACTGCACTGCTCTACTGGTGGTAAAAGACAAGCCCTGATTGGTCGATAATCTAGAGAGCGGTTGTGTGTCCCAGTCGCTGATTGGTCTATTCTGGAAAGGGCGGAACTAGGGTAGATTTAAAAGCACAGTACATTAAGGGCGACTTTTATTTGAGGTTCAGCAGAATCAATTAAACCTCATAAATCTTGTTGGAGTATATTGATTTTGAAATATCTTAAATAAGTAATAATTTAATTGCTAAACTATTCAACCGAAACTGCCTTTCCGTCAAATTGTATCCACACAAGCAGTAAGAGGCAGCTGTGGCCTTGTTTACATCCTCGTTTTTGTTTTGTAAATATGACTTCCAAATAATTTCAAATACTCATTTTAAGTTACTTTCAATAATAATGATTTAATTATACAGAAAAATTTGACAATATTGGAAAGTTAATGCAAATAAAAGCAATCAAACAATTCATACAGTGAGACAATGTATATAAATAAATCACAATGTCAGACAAAGCAAAGTTAGGATCAGGAAAACACACACACACACACATACACACACTCAAGCAAGCACAAGAAAGGGTTTGGGGTTTGCATGAAGGCTCGGCTGTACAGGTGAGTTTTTATTTGCATCTTGAAACTGACCAAAGATTCTGCAGATCTGAAGGTTTGTGGGAGTTGATTCCAGAGAGTGGGGGCTAAAACAGAGAAAGCACGATCAGCTTTTGTTTTATGATTGGAGCGGGGGATTTAAATAAGGCTGAGATTAGATGATCTGAGTGGACGAGGGGTGGAATATGGAACGAGGAGGTCAGAAATGTAGCTGGGGGCAAGGTAAAGGGACTTGAGCTTGTATTGCGCTTATGATTACTCAAAGTGCATTCACACACTGATGGTAGAGGCTGATATATGTAAAGTGACCATCAGAAGTAACCAATCCCATTCACACAGACGAAGCAGCGGTGCAATATCGGGGTTAAGTGTCTTACCCAAGGACACATCGGACATGTTGCTGCAGGAGCTGGGAATCAAACCTCCAACCTTCTCTACCAACTGAGCCACAGCCGCCCCAGGATACACGACAAGCTCTCCATGTAGGTGAAACAGCTTCTGCATCACCAAAAGGAGACTGAAGCCCTTCAGCAGGTCGACACACATTATCTTTTCTTGAAGGTCAGAGAAAAACTCAGCCATCAGCAGGACCAAATGCACATCAGACCTCAGAGGAGAAAGTGAGGGCAGATCAAGCCTCTCCACTAGATAATAAAGATTGCTTTTTTTTCTCCTACTGTAAAAATTCTCATGGCAGTCAGTGAACGCTTTGAAAAGCAGCGATAGAAAAAAAAAAGATGGCGAGTGATCAATGAAGCCATTATAGTGACCGCTCTGGTTTCAGTCACAGTGAACGGTCAGCAGAGACGAGCACTCAGCATCTCCTGCAGAGTTCAAAAGTGCTGATAACTGATACGAGCGGACGCAGAGAAAACAGAGAGCCAACAGAAGTATTTCAACAACATGGAGGATTGTTTTTAAATACACTTAAAGAAATTCAGCATTTTGTTGAATAAAGATATTTTTCATTGACATCATAATTTACAAATGCATGAACATTTATCTCAGAGTTTTTTAACATAAGATTTTAAAAAGTGTATTGTGTTTTTTCTTATCTTCTAATTGTATATTTATTTTAAAATGCTTTATTAATTCCCTGAGAAGTTTAAATGTTGAAGTATATTCAATTCAATTCAAAATTAAAAAACAATACAGAAATACACAAATTAAGGGTATTTAAAGTTTTAGTTATTCCTCCAAAAGCAATTTTCCAGAGTAGCTTTTAGACATTTCCTTCATTGAATTGTTGGATTTGAAATCTCCTTTGTTTATAAGATAAATGTTTGCTTGTCTGTTTGCAGATGCGAATCTGCATAAATTATGTGCACTAATTATTTTTATTCATTTCGTTTTACACATTTTCATTCAACTTGTACATGTTATTAATCATACATTAAGAATGTTCTGTTTACACTTTCTATTGATAAACAGTAGATGTATTTTATTTTAGATTCTTCCATTACCACTATTGTAGTGTTCTCCAAATTAAGTTTTTAATTATAATGTTTATAATCAACTTTTTTTAAATTAGAAATGCATGAAAAGGTGACTCTATACATGTGGGGTTTTTCAGTGAATTTTATAGTAAATATTAATAGTTCATAGAGCATCTTGGAAATGAAACAGAGCTTTAAAACAACAAAAAGGTAACTAAACTTGTATAAGAATATAACAACAAGAAGCAGGGTCTTGCAGCTGTGCTCCTGCAGGAACCTGCATGGTATCAGATGACTGGATATCTGATATTTAGTTAAATATTTAAACACATATTGATCCAAACTCATGAAATATCTGGACAGTTGACACCTTTAGGATTATAAACAGGATGGTCAGTGTCATAAAGTGTTGATCACAAAAACATTTGGGTTCACATGATGATAAGGTTTTGTCAACACTGATATTTCCCAGGAGACTCCCATAAGATGAACATCAGAGCAAGTACAATGCACAGAGTGGAAATCAGTGCTCAATCTGAGACCTTAAGACCTCCTTTATGTTGCATATTACTTCATTGAGAACTATGTAGGCTGTATCAGGGCAAAAATAGCTGCCACCACAATGCCTTCCCTGTGGACTTTTACCCAGGGGTCTGTAGGAGTGTGAGAACGGATGGTAAAAAAAGGGAGGAAATGTGCGTCTCCAACAATGCCCGTCTCCTCATGGAGGAGGTTCAGAGGTCAAGGTGTTGAGGTAAGGTATTACTTATAGGACTGAAACATGGACAGCGCCAGCCACCTTGTAGTTCGACCAGAGCTAAACAAGAGTGCACTGTAATGGAGTAAACAGATCATTCTAGTACAGAAAATATTTGGCAATCAAGTCCAAGGAATATTACAGCAGTGCTTTTTCACAGGAAAACGTTAAATTAAAAAGCATTACAAACTGGAACAATAAAATGTCCTAATATGTGGCAGCCCCACGAGAACAAATCCAAAAGAGTCAAATAGGATCCTTTTTGGGTGGACACAAAAAAAAATGAAAGTCCTTTCCTTTCAGCTGCTAATATCACAACTGCAAAAATCTGCATTTGAAGTTTTTTCTCCACAAATGTAGAATCATTTACAATCCACTCTCAGGATTGACAGTTGTTGTTCTTGTTTCTCTTGGACAAATTAAGACAATGAGCTCAATTTTTGTTGGCTGACTTAAAGTCCTTATCACATCTGTTAGCTTGCATTTTACACTCAATGAGAAGAGCACAGACAATCTTTAGCTCCGACACGTTAGTCTAATTTTCTGACTGAAGTTTTTGAGAGCTGGATGTATTGCAGAGTCAATATGTAAGATGTTTTCATTCAGTGCTTTCTCAACTTCAGAGAAAGAATCTGCTCTCAAAGAAAGGGTTAATCCTTGACTGACAGATTAATTGACTTGCCGCTCCCTGAGTGAATCTGTGTCAGTGTTCGTTGTTTTACGGCGCAGATTTCGCTTGACAGAGTTCCCAACAAACTCGCATGCCACTTCTTTAAATGAGGATGTTTCTTTATTACTGGGAAAGAAAATGTACTGCAGCCAGATTCAACCCTGCCTGCCCCATGTAGCCTGTAATTACCAGTCTATTTAACTTCTTTTTCTATTTCAAAGCAGGATTTTGACAAACTAAAAATATTGGTCTTTCCTATGATCTAATGACACGATGGCACATTTCTCCCTATGGGCTGTAGGACTTTTTCACTGGATATGCAGCATTTTATTGGATTGTTTTCATCTTTTCTCTATTTCTCAATGATTCAATCAATCTTTATTTGCATCACCTCATAAGAAGTGTTATCTGAAGAAACTTTACAAAAATCAGGTAAAAAGACCTTACTCTTTGTTTTTGAATATGACAAAAGAGCAGGTAAAAAGACCATACTCATTGTTATGTTACAAAGAGCCGGGTTAATCCATCATGAGCGTAGCGCTTTAGCAAAACTTACAGTGGCAAAAAAAACCTCCCTTTTAACAGACGGAAATCTTGGGTTCATGCCGAAACAGCCATCTATTTTAGATTTACAGATAGCGACATGCAGTACTATAATGTGAATATTTCAAGCCAATGCTTTGCTTTTATGCGGCACACGTGTACATGTGCTACTCATCTCGTATAGTTACATTTATTCATGATTTTTTTTTTATTGTTATAATGGAGTTTTCTGCATAATCCTCAAAATGGACATATTTAGGACCATTTTAGCAGATGTCCTCTGTTATCTTTCAGTTTAGGACTATTACCTCAACAGTAAGTATACAGGTAAATATATGCTAGTTACTGAGTAAAGGTGTAATGAAGGCAATGAAGTTGTCAGAAACTTCAAAGACGGAGGTGAAACAGAGGAAGAGGCTCCCACATGGACGAAGCCTTTGATCCTGACACTCATCTGGTATCATCTGTCTTCAGACGTCTTCCTGGCAGGGGGATCCTCGCTTGCACGGTGGGTGCATGGAAACAGCTGAAACATAAGCAGAAGTTCAGCTCTCACAGTGATGAAGTATGAATGCTACGTGTAATTTGGCATATTCAAAGAATCAACAAAAGAGTGTAAAGAACATGCTGTAGAGCAGAAACCACTTCAATGTAAGGTGTTAGTTTTTATCTATTTGTTGTAATTCAAACAAAAGCAATGCTACCATGATGGTGTATTGGAGTATTTTTTGCAAACTGTGTTAAATCCTCATATTTTTCTTATGCACACTAATCTGAACAGTTGTAAAATGTCATTGATTCAACATGAATCAAATGGAGACAATGTAAAAGAAAGGAAGAGAGGCTATGCACTGACTGAGCTGTTGACCAAAGTTTCATGTCAAAAGTTGTCCTCTCTCTTCCTCTGGAGCCCCTGAGGCTTTTCGGTCCCAATTAGCAGCTCTGCATCTGTGCTGATTAGTCAACAGCTTTTCAACCGCTGCCAGCAAAGGAAGCCAAAAAAAGAGGAGAAGGAGCTCTTGGCCTAGATACCCAACTATTCAGAGTCCTAACAAGGTGAAGTGGAATGCATAAAATACAAAGACATAATCTCTTTGGGACAATGGAGGAGAAAACAAAGATTCAATCTGTACTACTTCCTCTCTCGTTCAGCTGAGAGACAAAAAGACTGGATTTAGTCCAAGATGGGATTTGCTTCTGCCCTCTGCAAGCAGCTGGTATGATTTCAAGTATAACAGACAACCAATAACAATATAAGTCAAGTAAAAAATCCACCTGGGAGTTTTATCAAAGTGAAAGGAGACATTTTAAAAGCACAGTGGTGTCACTACTTTCCATCTCTTTGGAAACAGGGGGATTCTACAGCAGCTTTACTACAGCGCGCCTAAATGGACAAAATAGTATAAATGCGGTTTTAAAAATCAATGTGTTCATTTCCAAGCATAATCTCATCGCGGTTAACACGCTAACGCTGACAGCCCATCTTAAAAGTTGTTTACTAGTTTAGCATGAAGACACAAAATCAGTAAACAGCTACGTTAGCCTAACAAATCCTTATCAAACAGATTCTCCTGCTTGTGAGTATCATGTGTGAAAGGGCAACTCAGGAAGATTTCAGGGGCAGTCCTGTAATTTATCTTGCTTTTTCCAGGAGTGTATGTGTGAAAAGGGCGAGGGAAAATCTGACGCACAAACATCTATCTGTTAGAACAACAAATCCCCCTGCAAGTCAAGGATCAAGGATCTGAAGTTTTTGGGCACTTACATGTCTGGGTCTTTTTTTTTTTTTGACCCTGAAGGTGCACACTTGCTTAGATATCATTTGATTGAGTTTAAAACTTCAGATACTTCTATGTGATGTGGAACAAAACGGTCTCAAAACCTGAAAATCACCCCAAAACTCCTGATGACTGTCTTTAAAAGTAATCACTGTGATTGACAGAAATAATAGCAATCTCCTTGTATGCTTAGACAGTAAGCAAATACTGTCTCTGCAGGACCAGTTTGTACACACACACACACACACACACACACACACACACACACACACACACACACACACACACACACACACACACACACACACACAGACTGTTAAATGAGAGGTTTGTGAGTCTGGTCAGGTTTTATCCCACAGTAAGCTGATGGTCAGGGGGTGTGCCTGTTGTCTGGGCAGATGGTAAAAGGGGGAGGGGTGCAGAAGAAGTGTGAGACCCCAGGAAATTACATGCATGAATTACTGCTCAATATTATCACTAAGCTGGCAGTATCCTGGTGATTAAATCCCCCCATCCTACTGTATATACAGAACGTAATCCAGTTGACACAGTTTTTATAATAACTGACTCAAAGTTGTTACAAGTTGATTGTATGAATGGCTCTTGTTTGTATGCTGACGTATATGCACTGAAATTTGTGTCAAGCAGCCCCTCACCATGCATTATTAATGAGCAGTGTTATATAACGAACTGGGGCTGACGCACTCTTTCACAACAGCACCGTCCTCTGAACCCTCAATGCCCAGTCTGAACCGCTCTGACAGATCTGTGATGGACTCGCTCATAAAGTCCATGCATACTTTGATCTGGGGTTGTGACGATACCAGAATATTTAACTTCAGTATGGTACTATTTTAAATCAGTTTTCCAAATTAAAAAATGTCTTGTTATAAATGACCAACTCATGCACAATGTTCAAATTGCACATATACACTGGCAATGCTTCAGAACCAAAAAGTTGCCAACGTATTTGTGCAATTTTGACAGTGCTGAATCTTGGTGTCTTTCATTTAGACATTCTTCTATTGTAGTTTCAACTATTGCAGGATGTGAAGTTAAGCTCTTTGATCTATTCTGTTCGTTGGCAATAATAAAGGCACAGAAATAACCCCACACAGCTGTTCTTTGGGGGATGTGGTTATGGTATAAAGCTCTTTGGCTTTTAATGTCTCCAAGTCTAAAACAACTTTATGTCACCAGTGAAAAACATCACAAGATGTGTTGGCTCGGTGCAGAGGTCACAGAAACTGCACGACTGAGGAGAGGATCATGTCTAAATGAAACTTAGCATATTTTCATATGCTTGTGTTGGATGTTTTGCATTTCAGGAGGGAACATTTTCTGCACTCATAAGAAGTTGTATTTTTTTTGACAGTAAGAGAAGTACGTTTTGGCGTTGTGTTGGTGAATGGGTGTGGAGCAAATACAATGTTAGAACCAACAATTATTGTTGACTCTTTTAACCATGAGTATGGTCATTCTTGCCATCATACCCACATTTTTGTTGCCTGAGTTTACTGGTCTGCAGAGCTCCTCCTCTCCAGCCAGATTTAATTTCACCATGAGCCTCTGTGTTAGAATTTCCCATCCAGCCCCAGGAGGTCCTTTTGCTTTCTCTCATTTCTCCATAATGACATGCATGTATTATTACTAAGGTGCACCATTTTTAAAATGCTGCAGTACTGACGTATGGCTGATGGGAATATGGAAGCATGTTGGAGAGCTGAGCCATTTCTCGCCTCCATTAAACCATCACTCATCTTTCCCATGTCTTCAGCTTTCACAGAGAGCTGATTAATGGCCGTAATGGTGAGGGTGCAGTCAGATGCAGAATTCACGTTCTGCACGTTACAGCATTTTCACATTATGCAAAAATGGGTTAAGGCAACTACCCAAGATTCGTTTTCCTTGCAAATAAGGAAGCAATGGGCGAGCTGGACTTAATGTATTTACAGTCTAATTGGCTCTGACACTTTATTGTATTTCCTTACCACTTTGCTAATACTCCCGGGAGCTCTGGCCCCGGATGGTGCCTCATTGGCGAAACTTGAGCTCAATCAAGACAATAGACTCCTCAGATCAGGACCCTCTGATTGTGCCGTGTCAGAGATTTCTATACTCAAATTCGACTCTCTGAGTGGGGGGAAGAAAGTCGAATATGTCATCCAAGCGCACTCATTAAGTTTGACAAAGCCAAAGCTAATCACGTCTTGGGTTGACGCTGCAGTAACTGATAGCCAGAGTGAAGGAAGGGCTGATGTTATTGCTCGGACGTTTTCCTCTTTGATATCACACATCTAGACTGAACAGCTTTCCTCTGTGTTAACAATGCTTTTAGACAAACAGCTAGTCATTAATGCAGTGTTGATAAGGAGGCAACGTCTGCTCCTTCTTAGAACAGGGCGTTGCTGCTGTCCAAACAGCCAGCTACTCAATTAAATTCAGACAGATTATTTGTAAAATTACTTTTAGATACTAGGAAATATTTTTTTTATTAAGATGTTTAAAGTCACTGTGCATTTGTAATGAAAAAGATACTTACCTTTCTATCTGTATGAGCACCCAACATACTCTATATCATTAGATTGGATGGATGTAATTAGAGGAGGCTCCAGGGAAAAAAGGTTGGAATAACTGCTCTATATTAATGAGAGTGTTTTTGCACTCCACACTTGGCAAAACAAAAAACAGATTAAAAGACACATTCATAATTGCATCACTCACACAGACAAGGGAACACTTCACTCCAATAAGAACATGGAGCAAAAGAGAAAAATACTTCTGCACACAAAGTTTCACTTCTACACTTATTGTCATGAGCCCTGCCAACAGATGTCCTGTAGTTGACTGGCATGTGAAAGGTGACCTCAATCCAATAAACATTCTGAGGTTGTTATTTTTTTTATCCATAAACATGGTTTTAGCTGTGATCAGTCACGTTATCCTGATGACATGAGAAAGTCACATGGACGTCAGGAAGTTAAGAACACTGGTTGGGAATCGATGGGTATGGACGAAAGTGATCGGCACGCAGGTATCATCAGAAAACTTATAGACACATTGGATATGATCCTGACACTTTACAGAAAAGTGTTTTTTCCGGCAGGTTGACCAACTTGCCTGGCTAGGAGGAACGTGGTTTAGTCCTGCAGACTAAATGAGCTTTAGAGACTAAAATCGTCTTTTGAACCAGGCTGAAAACATGTTTATTTCTGCTGTAAAAATTGACATTTTATTATGGGGTCTAATGGGGATTCTTTGGCTTTTGTAGCCAGCCTCAAGTGGTCACTCGAGGAATTTAAATGTTTTGCACCTCCGCTTGCCTCCGTTACAATCCCCAGAGCTCAAACAGCTGATTTATTTATTCAATCAGCTGTTATAAACTGCATACTGGACTCAACAGAGCTCACTGACTCACTTCCTGGTTTTCTTCTTCCTCTTCACACAGACATTGCTATACAACTTTGCGGGAGCTAAAAGAAGAACTAAAACTACTACATGCTGCTAGTGAGGACTGAGTCAGTCATGTAGTGACGATTACCCAACCCTCTTAAAGCGTGAATATTTCCATTACTCTGCCCTGAAGCAGAAATGTGAAGGCCGGTGCACAAGAGGCAGCATGTTGAAATGTTCTGCAACACTAATGTGTAGACACACAGGAGAGAAATTCACGTCTACCAGAAGACCTGAAGCAATAAAGATGTTTAAGAACATTAATCTGCATCTAAAGATGACCCAGTAACACTTAATAACTACACACTATTAATAATTTATAAAGCATTAGCTAATCATTAGTTAATGCTTTATTGCACATCTAATTTATTGGACAGTTAAACAACGGTTAAGTGCGGCCCTGTTCTCTCTCTCTCTCTGTTTCTTCCTCTTCCTGCTGCACACCTGTTCTTTATTTTTTTCTTTTTCCTCCTTCACCTGCTGCACACATGGGTGCACACTGTGCTTAGGTAGGAGAAGGGGTATTTAGAGCCGCCAGGTAGGAGAGACTGGGGCACACACACTCTGTGCAGCGATGTGGTGAGGAGCTTATGTTCCCAATTTTCACTGTTTTTCCCCACACAGGTCAAGATTGTTGGGTTTGGGGTGGAGACCACCCGTAGTCCCGTTAATCTTTTCTTCTCATCAATCTTGTGTATTCATGTATTCAGTCATAGGAACTGTCTGAGTGTCAGCTGATAGAATTTGAGCCCTCTGTTCATCTGAACTTGGACTGAACTCCCATTGAAAAAGAGAAAATGCGAGGGATTAGAAAACAGTGCAGGAGCTTTATAAACTGTCATAACTGTTTCACAGCAGCAAACAAGTGAGGCGAAAAGAACAGACAGAGAGCTGGAGAAATATGACAACAGTATGATGATTCAGTGCAGACCAGCAGAGTAGGAAATCGGGTCTGCATAGCCTACTCACAAATGTCTCGAATACGCTAAACAAAGAAATTAATAAAGCGTGTAATGTTGCTGTGTGAGTCACTGCCGGTGGGCGTGCAGTGATAGCAGATGACAAACAGCTTCACTTACAAAAATAAGCCCCGTACTACCACATGTTCAGTCGAGCAGGAAATGTTCTAAACAGGGTTCCAGTTTTCTGCTTTGTTAACCTGCTTCACAACACCAGCCACTACGACTTACATCCAGACGTTGCCCACTGAGCTAACACTTTGGCTGTTCCAGGTTTCAAATAATATAAACAAATTAAATATGACAAAAATGATATTTGACTTCTTCCTCGTTCATAAATATAGATGAAAATATGAGGGGAGATATGGCAGTTTTCTAAGGAATAACAACTTATTTGATAACATATAAGCTAATGCCAGACAGCAACTTATGTCAGCATATTGATGACTCCTAACATTACTGTTTAATATATTACATAAGCTAGCTCGGAAAGGGTTGATGACTGACTCTCCAGTCCGCTGTTATACATGACTAACCATAGCTAACCATTATTATTATTTTTTTTTTTTATGAATTATACTTTCCACTGTTTAATTATTATTTATTTTCTGTCTTTTTTTTATGTTCACCTTTGTCTTATGTTACATGTTCAGAATAAACAAATCAAATCAAATCAAACCATAGCTAAGTGGTTAGAAAATAGGTTGTTTGTCCTTGAAATATGGCCCGATATTACGGTTTTTACTGGAGCTACATTTCTTCAGTTGTTTTTCATTTTGGACTGTGAAGTTGAAGCGCTTCAGACAAGAACATTAGCATTCAGCTAATTCCTTGGTAAAAGTACTGTTTAATGATATTTTACTGTAAAACTGTCTTGCTGACAATAAAGTGAGCTAGGAAAATGCTAATGTTAGCCGTTACTGCTAATTTGTTTATCAAATATGTTGTTTTCCATATAGCTGTATATCCTGCTGGATTTGCATTATCCATTGTCTTTGGAGTTGTTCAAAAGCAGTGATAGTGATGGTCTCCTTAAAGCTAATTTCAGACAAAAGCTAATATTCTGGTCTTCCAGGCGGGCGGCCCGGGTTCGAGTCCGACCTGTGGCTCCTTTCCTGCACGTCATTCCCCACTCTCTCTCTCTCTCTCTGATTTCCGACTCTGTCCACTGTCCTGTCTCTCCAATAAAGGCACTTTAAAAAATCTGAATCTTTAAAAAAAAATAAAAGCTAATATTCTATCAAATCCAAGCTCGAAAGTAATGTTTAATCACTTGATGACATTTCCTAGCTAAAGGTAAAGTTAGTTGTTTGTGCTTTTAAAGGCATTTCCTTGTAATGTTTGACGTGCAGGTATTGGCTTACAATGAAAGCTCTGTAGATGTGTCTGATACAGACGTAGGTAAATCATTTGATATAAATACTTTGACGTCACATCTCTAGTCGTTTTATAACCAATAAAAAACACATGAATGAGCAGAATGAGTTTACTAGACAATGATCAGACATCCTGTTTTTTTTTGTTTTTTTTAGCAAACACACAGCATCCTGAATCATCTGTTCATCATGTTCTAAATATGTCATGAATATTTCTGCTGCCAGTCATATTTGCATCACACACAGCACAACCCTCACATGAAACAGCCACTGACCCTTAGCAAAATTACCAGCTTGTAAATCGGGCACTTTCACCTTGTTGTGCTGGTTGCCATGAAGACGAGGCAGCTCCAACAGTTGCCTCATTCATTATTCCATCCACCAGTCACCAACAAGGGTTACATCAGTCATTCCTTACAGATTGTTTTTTTAATTAGGTAGAAAAAACTCAGAGTTAATATTTCGCAAACACCTGGCTCTCCATTTCCGGAAACGATTCCCTGAAACATGCATGAATTAAATATTTAAAATGGTACCGTCTGACGTCAGAGTAGATCATGGAAACAGGAAGCTCCCTCCTCAGGAAATCACGGATGTTGTGCTGTTTGCACAACAACGATAATCTCAGCGAATCGATGCTCTAATGACAACAGATGAATAAACACAGGCTCCATCCGTTTACAATGCTGGTAATGACTTACCGCTCGGACAGATGGTAAACATTGGTGAACTTTCAAACAAATCAATACTGCAGGCTAACATGCATGTTCAGTACACACATGGAACGTTTTAATATTGATAAACTATCAGCATTGGCGTTTAAACCAACAAAAACACACGTGCACAAACATTGACAATGTTGGGAAATGATACCAAATGCTTAATGGATTGCATACTGAAGGGTGAGCGAGGAGTTTTTAATTGACATGTAATCATATATTTAAAGGCAACCTTGAAGATTGTGACCTTTAATGGGTATCTTTTTAGAAGACAGGAAAGTTAAGAGTATGATTCAACTCCTGAGTACATTTCTGAACTGCTCACAGACTTAAACCCAACCCGGACCCTCAGGTCATCAGGTCTTAAATAAGTCCGGAGAGGGGGCCTTTAGTTACTGTGGTCCTTCTCTCTGGAACAAACTCCCTGCTGACCTGAGGTCCATTACTACTGTGTCTACTTTTAAAACAATCTGTTCTCCAAAGCATATGAATGGTTACTATTTGTATGTGTGTATGATCACTTTTGTGGTAACTGATGTTTGCTTTGTGGTGTGTATGTCTTCACTGATTAGATTTCTGTATCTTATTAATGACTGTGGAAACACTTTTTTTGTATGCTGTGTTTGGATTTTGTTTTTAACCTCAATGTAAAGTACATTGAGCTTATCTGTAATGATAAAGGTGCTATATAAATAAAATTGCTATTGCTATAAATGTTATAGCAGCCGAAACCCATCTGTAATACCCTCATTGGACTCATTGGTTTGTGGACTGCCTTTATGAAGCCTTGGATCCATTCAAAAAGTCCCCCTAAGTCCTTTCCTATTAACTTTTCCTTGACCTTGATGAATAAGGTCAAAGGGTCAAGGAAAGGTGTGAATAAAAGGAAAGGAAAAGACGACCGCAGTGAAAGGGAATCCAGCCGCACTTACACGAGGCAGATGTTACAGATGTGATATGGGACTGCTCTTAAAACTACAATCAACTGAAGATGGAGAAAGTTCATCTATCATATAGTGCGCTTACTGTGTTTAGTGCATTCATTTAGTGCTCACTCATATAGTGCAGGCAAAACAACATGAACTCCTTGCTGGTACTGATACGTATACTTGATGCTTTTTATGAGATCAGGAAGTGTCTCTTGTTTCTAAGCTGATTATAATCAACACTGGTTCTGTTTTACATCCAGCTGGTAAGTAATATGTAAATCCCTTTTAGCTACATATAAACACACTCGACTGACCTTTTGGAGCCAGCCTCAAGTGGCCACTACGGGAACTGCATGTTTTGTTGCTTCTGCATTGGATCTACCTTTCTACTCTGGGTGTTTCTGCTAAACTTTAATCCTTTTCTATGTTTGAGAAAAAAAGATGAGACATTCTTTCATTACGTTTTTGAAAGAATATACTCATTAAGAGATAAAATAATTTCCATTTCTTTATAGTATTCATATTATTGTTTCTGAATAGGCTAGAAGGAAACATTTTAGAAAGATAAGCTAGATGAGAGTGCTTCTGCGCAGGTGACAGAAATAGGCTTTTTTTTAAATATGCATATTTATAAAAAAGCATCCAGACTCTGCAGGTTCTGAGTCACATGCAGTACGCTGCTGTGATCAGGCCTCTCCAGCTGTGAGGAGGAGGAGGAATAAGACATGTGGGAGAGATGAAAGACACAGACAGCGCTTACTCCGCAGATGTTGTTAGACACACTTATTTGGAAATGCAAAATGAAAATCTAGATGTCCGTATTAATTTTAATGGAAAGCCAGAGCTCACGATGAACCACAGGGAGAAAAATGAAGAAGAAACATGCACTTGTGAGGTCAATGGAACGGCTACAGAAAACAACTCTTTCCAAATATATGACAAATGCGAAAGTTATTTTCTGATCATGATCTGGCAGGATACAAAGCAGCTGCTGCATGATTAACAGTGATGTGTTTCCTGGAAAAACTCCCATCCAATACAAACTGAGCATAAAAATATCTTGTCCTGACATGTATTTATCAACAATGTGGTCTTCAGCACCAACAACGATCAAACGTCAGCAGGATATGTTCCAGGAGGAGAAATCCAGGATAAATTAAAATCACAGCCTTGTACACTTAGATCTAAAACCAGGGTTGTTATCATTCATTTCTGCTGGATCAGAGTATTAATCGTCCTCGGCTGCAGGGAGATTTCTGGACTGGTTTTCAAAACCTGCAGTGGATCATCAGCGTGTTAGGACAAGCACCGGTGTGAGACAGAGGAGACACAGGAAAAGAGGTCACTGGCTGCTTTCATACACTATGGCACACATTTCAGACCTCACTGCAGCCTTGTGCACGCTCGTCATGAAGCGATCCTCATAAGCAACACATTAGCCTAACGCATACTGCATGCATCCACACATGATTGAGAGCATTCTGAAAGACTGGTTATGTGTTATTATCAACATGTCAGGCAACATAACACTTAAACAGCCAATGGCATTTACTTTAATTTGACTGATTTTCTGCTTTAGTGTGTTAATCATCATCTCACTCCACCAGATAGGAGCTACTTATACTACTAATGCACACATCAACCTGACGGCTATTCTGTGTCAGATCTCCGATGTGAGCTGGTAAATTAAAGCTCTATCACCTTCATCCAAAGCACAGCAGCTGTATTGGCCCACTTCCTCGTAAGAAGATGGCCTTATAGAAGATCATCGTAATCAATTCTGAGAAGTCTGTCTGACAACAGCAAAGATTGCAACTCCATTTCATCAACCACAGTTTCCCCATCTATCTTGTTGATTACAAAAGAGACACATTTCCATTTGGTTGCAAAATCAAGAAAATCCAATTCAGATGTTTTTGCTTCATCTTGGCAGTTTCCAAATCAGAGCAACTCTTCAATTGATTGGATTCTTTTTTAAAACATTCTATCATCGAGCACAAAACACTTGAAAAAAAAGGAAGTCACTGCATCCATATTTTTATACTACAAATTGACTTCAACATATCTGCGGTATATTTGGTTATCTGGCTTCATAAACCCCGACTATGGAAGCCCTGAGAAGACATACATCCATACATTTTATTTTACTCCGTTTTCCCTTGGTAATGGGAGAGCATTTCAGCTGTTTTCTCAAGATCTCGACTTATTTATCTCTTCATCTGGGGATGAAAATGTTGATATTTCCCATGATAAGTGAATTGTAGTCATTTCATCAAGATCCAGAAATTAACTTGTGATAACAGACAAACCAGGGTTGTTATCCGGAGATAAGAGAAATAAATTGAGATCAAGAATACATGTAACTTGACAAAGGAGACGTGGTAGGTGGTGTCAGGAAGCTGGTTAACAATTAGATAAGTCAATACAGTTCCTATAAAAATGGGCCGTTTTCCGAGCGTATGACCAATCACAAACATGAACAGTCAGCAGTCATCATATTTCACAAACTCAAGGCTTACTATATTAAAAAACAATAGTAAGTTAACACTAGAACGACCAGCATTTTATCACTACTAGAAAGGCCATAGCGGTCATTCTGACTGTTTACAAATGATTTGCATATCATTTCAATAATCAATATCAAATATAAGAATAAATGGATCTGTAATGTTGTGAAAGGTATAATAAACTTCAGGACACAAACATTAAATTCTAATGAATTTTAAATTTGAATAGTTTATCGAAAACCACGGGAACAGCAGCCGGAGTTTTTTGCGAATGGAAATGATCTCTGTATCATTCTCAGGTTCAATCTCAGAGCCAGTGTCAGATGAAGTTTCGAGAGACCAGGAGACATAACTTTCCGAATCCGAACCTGCGCCTCCATCAGATGCAGAAAACAACTCCATCTCGGTTATATGCAACTGTTCTGATATTTTTCCAAACCGACACGCCATGAGCAACAGTTAACTTATCCGCATAGTGTGCACAGTCTGCTGTGCTTTCTGCTCTCTCTCAGTTTTTAAAAGTTACTATCAAGCCTCTCCACCCGAAGCTCACCTGTTGTGATAACTGAATTTATAGGATTAGGATTAGGCTAAACAATGTTACAAAGCAGCAGGCAGGTGAGAGTGAGTAACCATGGTGACTGTCTGTCTGTCAATCAACAATGTCCCGCCCCCTCTATGAATTAAACTCTTCTGTCAGTAAAACTTACTTTGATCATGTGTCACAGAATGAACACATTCTGTATTATGTTTGATTATATATAAACCAAACTAAAGTTAATCCAATGATGTCATAAAAACAACAAAGCCTGCAGAGCCCATATAAAGCTCCAGCTGGAGGAACTCTGCAGGGCTAAAATAGAACAGAAACACAAGAACTTGAAGTCTACATGTTTTTAAATGAATGCATCACTGCGTGAAAATGTTCCTGATGAACATAAAAAGAGGACACATAACTAAATCATCATTTCAAAGTGGTGAGGAAAACCTTCAAATTGTGCATAAATATTGATCAAATTGAGGGAAAGATATTTCTGTTGCTAAAGATGTTCTGGGTGAGACCTCCAGACCTCCTACAAAGATGTTTTTCAAATAGATTAAACTCGTCTGCACAGTTTTTGTGCATTTAAAAACATTATACAGGGAAATAAGTTTGGTTGAACTGGCCAGTAACTTACAAATTTGTCAAAATGAATACAAATGAAAAACATCGTGATAAAATCGTGATATGATATTTTTCCCATATCACCCACCTCTACCTTCAAGAGCGGGAAAAAGTAGCGAATACTGAAATGATACACTGGCTATAATGCATGCAGTCAATATGACCACTATGGACTTTCAAGGTAGAAATACTCAAAACTCTTTTGTGTTATTGATAAAATAACAATGCTAGAATAAAATATAGACACATTTAGGAAAAGTCACGGTCCTGTAGTTACATAGGTTTTATTTTAAGTAAGTTATTACATTGCAAAATTAAAAAACAGTCAAAATGACTGCCTGGTCTTTCTAGTGTTAAACAGATGATCCACTCTTGAATCAGAGCAGCTGCAGTGAGAGATTGAGGAAGAACTGGCAGCAAAAACACTTGCTGCATATTGAGACTTGTAAAATCACTTTCCATCATAGATATGATTAGAATAGCTCCCATTTTCCCCTTAAAGGAATTCATTGTTAAAATGTTCTTTTGGCATGTTTGACAGTTAACAAACAATATTTCAGCCGCAGTCCACTGTGATCAGACGGAGCTGTTAAAATAAATATAACTGAAAGCTATAACTTATTTTATTTCTTATACACACAAGCAGGCTTTTGTGCACCATAGTTGGTCTGTGTCAGCAGAGCAGCTTAAGGTTTAGGAAAAACATTTAAGTAGAAGAATAGAAGGAGAATTGCCTCATTTGTGACCTGCTAGCTCATAATGCTAATACAGCTTTAATCACTGCAGGTGATTAAAACCACTACACACAAGGAGAAGCTGCTCATGTTTCTCCTCCAATGCTATTTGTGTAAATGATGGGAAATAATCCTAAAAGGACTCCACTTGTAAGTGAAGATACCCGGTCTTTGCAAAGTCTCAAAGTCTGTTCTAATGTATGAAGACGTGATGCATGGGCCAAGGTAAAGATAAAAACAGTTTTTTAAGATGTGAAAACTTTTATTTATTTTTCATATTACATATAAATCAGTTTATTTTTGTCCACAGGTCAAACTGAAGGTTGTTTTTGTGTGATCCAGGTCTTGCTTCACCTCGGGTAGTGACACTCCACTCCGATGACGGCACTCTGAGTCCTGATGATGTTGCTTCTGCCCAACACTCTGGGTTTGTAGACCAGCGTGAAGGCATAAATAAAGGCATCCTCTGTCATCTGAGGAAGAAGAACATCTATTTAAAGACTGAACTGACCCAACGTGTAATATTATTTAATAAAAATACTCATACCACTAGTATGCTTCCACAGTCATGCAGCTCACTTTCAAATACCAGCACATGAGAAGAGTCGTCGACCTCTGTGGCTGGACAACCACCAAGCGTGACCTCCTCTGGTTTCACCCTACTGCTCAGACCCAGCAGGTCCTGACTCACCTCCACCTGGATCTTACTCTCCCAACACCTCACTGCAACACGTTCTTTCTTCACCTGCTGCTGCTGCTGCTGCTGCTGCTTAAGCTCAACAGGAGGCATGATCTTCAGCTCCACTGGATCTTCTGGAAACTTCCAGGAGAACAGTTCGATTGCTGGCCAGATCTTCGTTTGAAGAATCCCTGCAGTTTGTGTTGCAGACTCCCTGGAGTTCCCTCTCTCAGGTCGTGCTGCCGGCTCGGCCTCCACCTCTGCAGGTTTCTGCTCCTCCAGACCCCAGTACGTTGGCAATCTCATACTGAGGAATCGAGCGTCACTAAGCCTCAAACACGCAAGCACAAAGCCAAACACAACAAGCTGCATGGACTGCATTGTTTCAAACAGACTGCTTTCCCTGCAGCTCCTTTAAGTATGAGCAAAGACTCCTCCCTCAGAGTAATTAGCTGCTTCACCTCCACACAGGTAAACCTCTCAGCTGCACCTCCAGCACTAATTAACCTTTGAGCTGTGTGACACTCTGAGACATGAGAAGCAGCCTCTACCACCTTCAGGTGCTCCACACATGCAGACTGAGCTTTCTTTGTTTCTAAAGGCGCTCAGAAGAATGCATTAGACAGCAACTGAGTGGCATTTTACAAAGATCTGTATTTGTGTTTTGAGGACATTCAGTCATTCAAACGTGTGTTTATTAAGTAAAACTCTCAGGTTTGCTCCGTGAACACGTTTTAACAGTCACACATTCCAGTAAAATCAAACATAGAAAATAACTTCATCTGAGAATAGTGATAAATAAATCATGACAGTATTGGTTAGATAATGTACTCACCTATACTTGCACCTCTTCTTCCCTACATTTCAGAGGGAAATATTCTGTTGACATCAACTCTCTGTACTCCAACTTTATCCAGAATGTTTCCTGCCAGGTTCCTAGTAAGTGTGAAGATGTTGTGAGCCAGAGTGAGCATGCAGCAGGAAATATCCAGGTGTGAGCAGGAGGTGGTGATGTGGCTTACATCCTGTGACTGGTGCATCATTATAGACTGTATGTGCACAACCAGTGTGTTCTCCATGCACAGACTGAAACCAATGTTCTTCTCCGATCTCTGTTGATACTATGAATGTGTCCAACTACACATGGCATTAATATGAAAAAAAATGAAAAATCCCCACCTCAATCTCAGATGTCTTGATGAAATTTACCTGGAAAAAGGTTTAAAGATTTTTTTTTAAAACCAAGAAATCTGAGCCTATAAGTGATGTCTCCTTTCTTTGTGTATTTTAATGTAAAAGACTTTGCTTACTTCTCCAGTGAACGATCCTGGACCAAAAAGAACCTCAAACATTTCAAAAGACATTCTGGGACTCTAAGGAAGCACAGACATCATTTCTTTGAAGGCGCCTTTTCTTTGAATGTGAAATAAATTCAAGCATTTGAACCTCTGGTGTTGAACGATGAAGCCAATGCAGAAGTGCCAAAAAAAAAGCAGTTCCTTGAGTGTGGCTGCAAAAACCTCAGGTTGAAAGAACAGTTTCCATCGCTGTAGCCTATTTCTTTATTGGCATACACTGCCCAGGGTGTCAATTTTACAAATCATCTGTTTTGATGACATAGAAGCTAATAGTTAAGCACATATTTGCATGATTTGGGGTGTGGTGGAGTTGACTGACAGGTGGATGCGTTCCAACTTTTTGCCAGAAGGCTGAAGGCCCGCCTCAAATCCACTTCTTTGCTCGTTTTTTTTGATTGATCAAAAGTCAGGTTTGGATGCTGTATTTTCAATACGGAGACTGCTGTCATTTGGCTTCAAATCATCTCTTCAGAAGCTAACTGGTGACATCACTGAGACTACGTTCATGTTTCTTCAGTCTATGGTTTCACCTCACTGTCTGTCTGTCATTGTCTGGATTGTTTGTTTAGTGTTTGTTAAAAAAAAAAATACATATATATATATATATGTACAGTATATGTGTGATATAGGGACAGAGAGAGTGGGGGGAAAGG